>NC_065596.1:55758490-56440768 GCF_024542745.1 Macaca thibetana thibetana
ATGTGTGAATTCATCATACAGATTTACACCATTCGTTTAATTGAACAGTTTGATGACATTGTTTTCGTGGAATCTGCAATAGGATATTTTTGAGTTCTTTGAATCCTTTGGGGACAAAGGAAATATCCTCAGATAAAAAAACAAAAAGAAGCTATCTGTGAAACTGCTTTGTGATGTGTGAGCTCACCTTACAGAATTACACCATTGTTTTCATTGAGAAGTTTTCTAACACTTTTTTGTGGAATCTGCAATGGGATATTCCAGAGCACATTGTGGACTATGATAAACTTCTTTTTGATTTTTGTTTGAGGATATTTCCTTTGTCACCATTGGCTTCAATGCACTCCAAAATATCCAATTGCATAGTCCACAAAAACAGTGTCATCAAAATACTCAAGAAAATAGAGGTGTAACTCTATGAGATGAATTCACACATCACAAAGCAGTTTCTCACAGAGTTACATGCATCTTTATATAGAGAAGTTTGGTAGCATTCTTTTTGGGGTATCTGAGAAGGGATATTTTGAATAGCATTGAAGCCCATAGTGACAAAGGAAATATCCTCAGTTAAAAACCAAAAAGAAGCTTTCTGAGAAACTGCTTTGTGATGTGTGAATTCATCTCACAGATTTATATGATTCTTTCTTGGAGCAGTTTGCTAACACAGTTTTCGTGGTATCTTAAATAGGATATTTTGGAGCGTATTAAAGTCTATATTGACAAAGGAAATATCCTCAGACAAAATCCAAAAAGAATCTTCCTGAGAAACAATTTTGTGCTGTGTGAATTCACCTCACAGATTTACAGCTTTCTTTTCATGGAGCACTTTGCTAACACTCTTTTCAAGAAATCTAAAAAAGGGATATTCGGGAGTGCATTTAGGCTGAGGGTGAAAAAGGAAATATCTTCAGGTAAAAACTAGAAAGAAGCTTTCTGAGATACTGGTTTGTGATTTTTGAATTCATCTCCCAGAGTTACTTGATTCTCTTCATGGAGCTGTTTTGTAGCACTGTTTTTCGGGAATCTGAGAAGGGATATTTTGGATTGCATTGAAGCCTATGGTGACAAAGGAAATATCCTCAGATCAAAACTGAAAAGAAGCTTTCTGAGAAACTGCTTTATGATTTGTGAATTTTTCTTACAGAGTTACACGATTCTTTTCATGGAGCAGTTCGGTTACACTGTTTTGGGGGAATATGGATGGGATATTTTGGATCATCTTGAATCCTATGGTGACAGAGAAATATAAACAGATAAAAACTAGAAAGAAGCTTTCTCAGAAACTTCCTTGTGATGTGTGTATTCATCTCACAGAGTAACACCTTCCTTTTCATGGAACAGTTTGCTAACAATGTTTGTGTGCTATCTACAAAGTGATATTTGGGAGCAAGGTGAGACTTATGGTGACAAAGAAAATATCCTCAGATAAAAACTAGATAGAAGATTTCTGAGAAAATGCTTTGTGATATGTGAATTCATCTCACCCAATTACACCACTAATTTCATGGAGCAGTTTGCTAATACTGTTTTCTTGGAATCTGCAATAAGATATTTCGGACCACATTGAAGCCTATGGTGACATACGAATTATCCTCAGACAAAAATCCAAAAGAAACTTTTTGTGAAACTGCTTTGTGATGTGTGAATTCATCTTCCAGAGTTACATCTTCTTTTCATAGAGCAGTTTGCTGACACTGCTTTTGTGGAACCTGCAAAGGGATATTTTTGAGTGCATTGAGGCTTATAGTGAAAAAGGAAATATCAACAGATAAAAACCAGAAAGAAGGTTTATGAGAAACTGCTTTGTGATGTGTGAATTCATCTTACAGTGTTACACTGTTCTTTTCATTGAGCAGTTTACAAACACTGTTTCTTTGGAATCTGCACTGGGATATTTTGGAGCACTTTGAAGCTTATAGTGACAAAGGAAATATCCTCATATAAAAATTAGAAAGAAGCTTTCTGAGAAACCACTTTGGGATGTGTCAATTCAACTCACAGTGTTACATGATTCTTTTCATGAAACAGTTTGGTAACACTGTTTTTGTGGAATCTGAGGGGGGATACATTTGATCACATTGAGCCTATCATGACAAAGGAAGTATCCTCAGATATAAACTAGAAAGAAGCTTTCTGATAAACTTCTTTGTAATGTTTTAATTCATCTGACAGTTTTACATCTTTCTCTTCATAGAGCAGTTTCCTAACACTGTTTTCATGGAATCTGCGAAAGGATATTTGGGAGCACATTGAGGCATATAGTGAAAAAGGAAATATCCTCAGATAAATACTAGAAAGAAGCTTCCTGAGAAACTGCTTTGTGATGTGTGAATTCGTCTTAGAGATACACCTTCCTTTTCAGGGAGCAGTTTGGTAGCACTGCTTTTGTGGAATCTGAGAAGGGATATTTTGGATGACATTGAAGCCTATATTGACAAAGGAAATATTATCACATAAAAACTAGAAAGAAGCTTTCTGAGAAACTTCTTCATGATGTGTAAATTCATCTCACAGAGTTACACATTTCTTTTCATGGAGCAGTTTGCTAACACTGTTTTCATGGAATCTGCAAAGTGATATTTGGGAGCGCATTGAAGCCTATAGTGACAAAGGAATTATCCTCAGATAAAATCCAAAAATAATCTTTCTGAGAAACTGCTTTGTGATGTGTGATTTCATCTCACAGAGTTATACCATTCTTTTCATTGAGAAGTTTGGTAACACTTTGCTCGTTTAATCTGCAATGGGATATACAGGCGCACATTCTGGAATATGGTGTAAAAGGAAATATCCTCAGATAAAAACGAGACAGAAGCTTTCTGAGAATGTTCTTTGTGATATGCTAATTCATCTCACACAGCTACAGCTTTCTTTTCATGGAGAAATTTGCTAACACTGTTTTTTTTTGAATCTCCAAAGGGATATTTGGGAGCACATTGAGGCCTATCTTGAAAAAGGAAGTGTCCACAGATAAAAAGTAGAAAGAAGCTTTCTGAGAAAATTTTGTGATGTCTGAATTCAGCTCTCAGAGATACACTGTTCTTGACATTGAGCAGTGTGATAACACTGTTTTGTGGAATCTGCAACAGGATATTTAAGAACATATTGAAACCTGTGGTGACAAAGGAAATAACCTCAGATAAAAACTAGAAAGAAGGTTTCTGAGAAAGTACTTTCTGATGTGTTAATTCATCCCACAGAGTTACACCTTTATTTTCATGGAGCAGTGTGCAAACACTGTTTCCCTGGAATCTGCAAAGGGATATTTGGAAGAGCATTGAGGCCTACGGCGAAAAAGGAAATATCCTCAGATAAAACCTAGAAAGAAGCATTCTGAGAAACTGCTTTGTCATGTGCAAATTCATCTCACAGAGTTACACTGTGCATTTCATTGAGCAGTTTGCTAACATTGTTTTGTCGGAATCTGCAATGGGATATTTTGAAGTGCATTGAAGCTTATGGTGACAAAGAAAATATCCTCAGACCAAAACTGGAAGGAAGCTTTCTGAGAAACTGCTTTGTGATTTCTGAATTCATATCATAGAGTTACACAATATCTTTCATGGAGCATTTTGGTAGCACTGTTTTTGGGGAATCTGTGATTGGATATTTTGGATCGCATTGAAACCTAGGGTGACAAAGGAATTATCCTCAGATAAAAACTAGAAAGAAGGTTTCTCAAAAACCACTTTGAGATGTGTTAACTCATCTCACAGCATTGTACAATTCACTTCACGAATAAATCTGTTAGCACTGTTTTTGAGGAATTTGAGAAAGGATATTTTTTATCATTTTGAAGCCTATGGTGACAAAGGAAATATCCTCAGATAAAAACGAGAAAGAAGATTTCTGAGAAAGTTCTTTGAGGTGTGTGAATTCACCTCACAGTGTTACACCTTTCTTTTCATGTAGTAGTTTGCTAACACTGTGAACGTGGAATGTACAAAGGGATATTTGGGAGCACATTCATTCCTATATGAAAAAAGAATTATCCTCAGATAAAAATTAGAAAGAAGTTTTCTGAGAAACTTCTTTGTGATGTGTGAATTCATCGCACAAAGTTACACTGTGCTTTTCATTGAGCAGCTTGCTAATACCGTTTTCTTGGAATCCGCAATGGAATATTTTGGAGTGCATTGAAGATTATGGTGTCAAAGGAAATACCTCAGACAAAAACTGGAAAGAAGCTTTCTGAGAAACTTCTTTGTGACTTGGGAATTCATCTCACAGAGTTACATGATTCTTTTCAAAGAGCTGTTTGGTAGCACTGTTTTTGGGGAATGCGAGGAGCATTATTTTGGATCGCATTGAAGCCTGTGGTGACAAAAGAAATATCCTCAGATAAAAACTGGAGAGAAGCATTCTGAGAAAGTTCTTTGAGATGTGTGAATTCATCTCACAGAGATACACCTTTCTTTTCATGGAACAGTTTGCAAACACTGTTTTTGTGGAATCTGCAAAGGGATATTTTTGGGCACCTTGAGGCCTATGGTGAAAATGGAAGTATCCTCAGATAAAACTAGAGAGAAGTTTTCTGAGAAACTGCTTTGTGATGGGTGAATTCATCTCACAGAGCTATGCCATACTTTTCTTTGAGCCTTTTGGTAACAGTTTTCATGGAGTCTGCAGTAGGATATTTGGGAGTGTGACAAAGTATTTGCTGATGAAGGAAATATCCTCATAGAAAAACCACAAAGAAGCTTTCTGGGAAACCACTTTGTGATTTGATAATTTATCTCACAATGTTACACAGTTCTTTCCATGGATCAGTTGGGTAGCACTGTTTTTGGGGAACCTGAGAAGGGATATTTTAGATCGCATTAAAGCCTATGGTGACTAAGGAAATATCCTCACATAAAAACTAGAAGGAGGCTTTCTGAGAAAGTTTTTTGTGACATGGGATTTCATCTCACAGAGTTACACCATTCCTTTCATTGAGCACTTTGCTAACACTGTTTTCGTGGAATCTGCAATAGGATATTCGGGAGCGCTTTGAAGCCAATTGTGAAAAAGAAAGTATAATCAGATAAAAACCAAAAAGAAACTTTCCGATAAACTGCTTTGTGACGTGTGAACTCAACTCACAGACTTATACTGATTTTTTCATTGAGCAGTTTGCTCACACTGTTTTCTTGGAATCTGCAATGGGATGATTCGGAGCACATTGAAGTTATGGTGACAAGGAAATATCCTCAGAAAGAAGCTAGAAACAAGCTTTTTGAGAAACTGCTTTGTGTTACGTGTTACACAATCCTTTTCATGGAGGAATTTGGTAGCACTGTTTATGCGGAATCTAAGAAGGGATGTTTTGGATCACATTAAAGCCTATGGTGACAAAGGAATTATCCTCATAGAAAAACTAGAAATAAGTTTTTCGAGAATATGCTTTCTGATGATGAATTCAAGGCACAGAGTTACACTGTTCGTTTCATGGAGAAAATTCTTTGTGATATGTTAATTTGTCTCAGAGAGTTAACCTTTCTTTATAAGGAGAGTTAGCTAACACTGTTTTCTAGGAATATGCAAAGGGATATTTTGGAGGGCATTGAGGCCTATGGTGAAAAAGGAAATATCCTCAGATAAAAACTAGAAAGAAATTTTCTGAGAAACTGCTTTGTGATGTGTGAATTCCTCTCACAGAGTTACACTGTTCTTTTTCATTTAAAAGTTTGCTAACATTGTTTTCATGAAATCTGCAATGGGATATTTCAGAGTGCATTGAAGGTTATCGTGATGAAAGAAATACCCTCATATAAAAACTAGAAAGAAGCTTTCTGAGAAACTGCTTTGTGGCGTGTGAATTCATCTCACAGAGTTATACTGTTCTTTTCATTGAGAAGATTGTTAACAATGTTTTCCTGGAATCTGCAAAGGGTTATTTGGGAGTGCATTGAGGCCTATGGTGAAAAACAAAATATCCTCAGAGAAAAACTAGAAAGAAGCTTTCTGAGAAACTTTGTAATTTGTGAATTCATCTCACAGACTTACACTCTTCTTTTCATTGAGCAGTTTGCTAACACTGTTTTCGTGGAATCTGCAAAGAGATATTTGGGACTATATTTGGGAGTGCCTGGAAGACTATATTGAAAAAGAAAATATCCTCCGATAAAACTAGAAAGAAGCATTCTGAGAAACTGCTTTGTGATGTGTGAATTCATCTCACAGATTTACACCATCCTTTTCATTGAGCTGTTTGATAACACTGTTTTCGTGCAATCTGCAATAGGATATTTAGAGTGCATTGAAGCCTATTGTGACAAAGGAAATATCCTCCCATAAAAACTAGAAAGACGGCCGGGCGCGGTGGCTCACGCCTGTAATCCCAGCACTTTGGGAGGCCGAGGCGGGAGGATCACTAGGTCAGGAGATCGAGACCACGGTGAAACCCTGTCTCTACTAAAAATACAAAAAATTAGCCGGGCGCGGTTGTGGGCGCCTGTAGTCCCAGCTACTCGGGAGGCTGAGGCAGGAGAATGGCGTGAACCCGGGAGGCGGAGCTTGCAGTGAGCTGAGATCCGGCCACTGCACTCCAGCCTGGGCGACAGAGCGAGACTCCGTCTCAAAAAAAAAAAAAAAAAAAACTAGAAAGACACTTTCTTAAAAAGCTCTTTTTGATGTGTGAATTCATCTCACACCGTTACACCTATCTTTTGATGGAGCAGTTTGCTAACACCGTTTTCGTGGAATCTGCAAAAGGTTATTTGGGAGCACAATGAGGCCTATGGTGAAACTCTAAATATCCTCTGATAAAAACTAGAAAGAGAAAATGCTTTGTGATGTGTGAATTCATCTCACAGAGTTACACTGTTCTTTCATTGAGCAGTTTTCTTGGATTCTTCAATGGGATATTTTGGAGTGCATTGAAGCTTAGGGTGACAAAGGAAATATCCTCAGACAAAAACTAGAAATAAGCTTTCTGAGAAAATTCTTTGTGTTTTTTTGTATTCATCTCATAGAGTTACACGACTCTTTTCATGGAGTAGTTTTGTAGCACTGTTTTTGGGGAATCTGAGAATGGATATTTTGGACCGTATTGAAACCTATGGTGACAAAAGAAATATCCTCAGATAAAAAGTACAAAGATGCTTTCTGTGAAAGCTCTCTGTGGTGTGTGAATTCATTTCACAGAGTTACAACTTTCTTTTCATGGAGAAGTTTGCTAATTCTGTTTTCGTGCAACCAGCAAAGCCATATTTGGGAGCACATTGAGGCCTATAATGAAAAAGGAAATATTCTCCAATAATAACTATAAAGAAGCTTTCTGAGAAACTGCTTTGTGTTGTGTTAATTCATCTTACAGAGTTACACCATTCTTTTCATTTAGCAGTTTGATAACACTGTTTTCTTGGAATATGTAATGGGATATTTCAGAATGCATTGAAGCCAATTTGACAAAGGAAATATCCTAAGGAATAAATATCTAGAATAAATACCTAGAACCAAGCTTTCTGAGAAACTGCTTTGTGACTGATTAATTCAGATCTCAGTGTTACATGATACTTTTCATGGAGAAGTTTGGTAGCCGTGTTTCTGGGGTATCTCAGAAGGGATATTATGGATTGTGTTGAAGCCAATGGTGACAACAGAAATATCCACAGGCAATAACTAGAAATAAGCTTTCTGAATAAATGCTTTGTAACATATGAATTCATCTCACAGGATTACACTGTTCTTTTCATTGAGCATTTTAATGACACTGTTTTCATGGAAGCTATGAAGGAATATTTGGATGCACATTGAGGCCTACAGTGAAAAACGAAATATCCTCAGATAAAACCTAGAAAGATGATTGCTGAGAAATTCCTCTGTGATGTGTGAATTCATCTCACAGAGTTAAATCATTCTTTTCTTTGTGCTGTTTGATAACACTGATTTCGTCAAATCTTCAAGGGGATATTTGGGAGCGCATTGAATCCTATGGTAACACAGGATGTATACTCAGATAAACACAAAAAGAAGCTTTCTGAGAAACTCTTTTGGAATGTGTGCCTTCATCTAACAGTGTTACACGATTCTTTTCAAGGAGCAGTTTGCTAACTCTGTTTTCGTGGAATCTGGAATAGGATATTTGGGAACACATTGAAGCCTATGGTGATAAAGGAAATATCCTCAGATGAAAACAAGAAATAAGCTTTCTGAGGAAATTCTTTGTGATAAGTGAATTCATCTCACAGAGGTAAACCTTTCTTTTCATGGAGAAATTTGCTAACATTGCCTTCCTGGTATCTGCAAAGTGATAATTTGGAGCACATTGAAGCTTATGGTTAAAAAGGAAATATCCTCAGATAAAAACTAGAAAGAAGTTTTCTGATAAACTGCTTTGTGATGAGGGAATTCATCTCACAAAGTTACACCACTCTTTTCATTGAGCAGTTTGATAACACTGTTTTCTTCGAATCTGCATTGGCATATTTCAGAGCAGACAGAAGCTTATGGTGACAAAGGAAATAGCCTCATGTAAAAACTAGAAAGAAGATTTCTGAGAAACCACTTTGTGACTTGTTAATTCATCTCACAGACTTAAATGATTCTTTTGATGGATCAGTTTGATGGCATTGTTTTTGGGGAAAATGAGAAGTGATATTTTGGATTGCATTGAAGCCTATGTTGATATAGTAAATATCCTCAGATAAAAAGTAGAAAGAAGCTTTTTGAGAAAGTCCTTTGTGATGTGTGAACTCATCTAAGAGAGTTACATGATTATTTTATTGAAATAGTTTACCAACCCTGTTTTTGTGGAATCTGCAATAGGATATTTGGGAGCACCTTGAAATCTATGGTGATAAAGGAAACATCCTCAGACACAAACCAAAAAGAAGCTTTCTAAGAAACTGCTTTGTGATGTGTGAATTCATCTCACAGATTTACACCTTTCCTTTCATGGAACTGTTTGCTAGCACTATTTTCTGGAATCCACAAGGGACATTCACGAACGCATTGAGGTCTGTGATGAAAAAGTATATATCCTCAGAAAAAAATTAGAAAGAAACTTTCTGAGAAACTGCTTTGTGAGGTGTGAATTCATTTCACATAGGTACACTTTTTGTTTCCTTGAGCAGTTTCGTAGCACTGTTTTTCGGGAATCTGAGAAGGGATAAATTGGATGACATTGAGTCTATGATGACTAAGGAAATATATTTAGACAAAAACCAAAAAGAAACTGCTTTGTGATTCCTGATTTCATGTCACAGACTTACACCTTTTTATTCATGAATCCATTTGCTAACACTTTTTCCGTGGAATCTGCAATGGGATATTTGGGAGCGCTTTGAGGAATATAGTGAAAAAGGAAATATCCTCAGATAAAAACTAGAAAGAAACTTTCTGAAAAACAGCATTTTGATGTGTGAATTCATCTCACAGAGTTACCCCATTTTTTTCATGGGGCATTTTGGTAGGCCTGTTTTCAGGAATCTGAGAAGGGACATTTTGGAATGCATTGAAGCCTATATTGAAAAAGGAAATATCCTCAGATAAAAACTAGAAAGAAGTTTTCTGAGAAACTGTTTTGTGATATGTTAATTCACTTCACAGAGTTACAGGATTATTTTCTTGGAGCAGTTTGCTAACACTGTTTTTGTGGAATCTGCAATAGAATAGTTGGAAGTGCATTGAAGCCTATAGTGACAAAGGAAATATCTTCAGACAAAAACCAAAAAGAAGATTTCTGAGAAATCAGTTTGTGATGTGTGAATTAATCTCACAGAGTTACACCTTACTTTTCATGGATCAATTTGATAATACTGTTTTCGAGGAATCTGCAAAGGGGTATTTGGGAGTGCACTGAGTCCTATAGTGAAAAAGGAAATATCCTCAGATAAAAAGTAGAAATAAGCTTTCTGAGAAACTGCTTTGTGATTGGTGAATTCATCTCATAGAACGAAGCTGTGCTTTTCTTTGAGCGTTTTGATAACACTGTTTTTATGGAGTCTGCAATAGTATATTTGGGAATGCAATGAAGAAGATGGTGACAAAGGAAATATCTTCACAGAAAAACCAAAGAGAAGCTTTCTGAGAAACCACTTTGTTATGCAATAATTTATCTCACATAGTTACATGATTTTTTTCATGGATCAGTTTGATAGCTCTGTGGGGAACCTGAGAAAGGATATTTTTGATCACATTGAAGCCTATGGTGTCTGAGGAAATATCCTCAGATAAAAACTAGAAAGGAGCTTTCTGAGAAAACTCTTTGTGGTATGTGAAATCATCTCACAATTTGCACCTTTCTTTTCAAGGAGTAGTTCACTAACACTGTTTCATGGAATATGCAAAGGGATATTTGGGAGTGCATTGAAGCCTACGGTGAAAATGGAAATATCCTCAGATAAAAACTAGAAAGAAGCTTTCTGAGAAACTGCTGTGATGGGTGAATTCATCTCACAGAGTTAAGCTGTGCTTTTCTTTGAGCCTTTTGATGACACTGTTTTCATGGAGTCTGCAATAGGATATTTGGGAGGGTATTGAAGCCTATGGTGACAAAGGAAGTATCCTCAGAAAAATATAGGAAAAAAGCTTTCTGAGAAACTGCTTTTGTGTGTGTGAATTCATCTCACAGAATTACAGTGTTCTGTTCATTGATCAGTTTTCTAACACTGTTTTCTTGTAATCTGCAATGGGATATTTCGGAGTGCATTGCAGTTTATGGTGACAAAGGAATTATCCTGAGACAAAAACTGGAAAGAAGCTTTCTGAGGAACTCCTTTGTGATTTCTGAAATCATCTTACAGAATTACACCTTTTCTTTCATGGAGCACTTTGGTAGCCCTGTTTTTCAGGAATCTGAGAAGGGATGTTTTGGATCACCTTGACGCCTATGGAGTCAAAGAAAATATCCTCAGACTAAAACTAGAAAAAGCTTTCAGAGAAACTTCTTTGTGATGCGTGAATTCATCTCACAGAGTTACAACTTTCTTTTCATGGAGTGCTTTGCTATTGCTGTTTTCCTGGAATCTGCAAGGGGATATTTGGGAGCACACTGAGGCCTAAGGTGAAAAAGAAAATATCCTCAGATTAAAAATAGAAAGAAACTTTCTGATAAACTTCACTGTTTTCTAGGAATCTACAATGGGATATTTTGGAACGCATTGAAGCTTATGGTGACAAAAGAAATACATTCATATAAAAAATAGAAAGAAACTTTCTGAGATACCACTTTGTGATGTGTTAATTCATCTCCCAGAGTTACACAATTCTTCTCATGGATAATTTTTTAGCACTGTTTATAGAGATTCCGAGTAGGGATGTTTTGGAAAGCATTGAAGCCTAGGGTGACAAGAAATTATCCTCAGATAAAATCTAAAAAGGAAACTTTCTGAGAAAGACTTTGGTGATGTCTGAATTCATCTCACAGAGTTACACCTTTGTTTTCATGGAGCAGTTTGCTAACCCTGTTTTCTTGGAATCTGCTATGGGATATTTCAGAGCGCATTAAAGCTTATGGTGACAAAGGAAGTATCCTCGGACAAAAACTGGAAAGAAACTTTCTGAGAAACTGCTTTGTGATTTGTGAATTCATCTCACAGAGTTACAGGATTCTTTTCATGGCGCAGTTTGTTAGCACTATTTTTGGTCAGTCTGAGAAGGTATATTTTGATCTCATTGAAGCCTATGGCTTCAAACAAAATCTCCTCAGATTATAAGTAGAAAGAAGTTTTCTGAGAAAGTTATTTGTTATGTGTGAATTCACCTCACAGTGTTACACCTTTATTTTCATGGAGTAGTTTGTTAGCACTGCTTTCCAGGAATCTGAAAAGGTATATTTGGTACGTATTGATGCCTACAGTGAAGAAGGAAGTATCCTCAGACAAAAACTAGAAGGAACCTTTCTGAGAAACTGCTTTGTGATGTGTGATTTCATCTCACAGAATTATACTGCTCTTTTCATAGTGCAGTTTGATAGCACTCTTTTCATGGAATCTGCAATAGGGTATTTGAGAGTGCATTGAAGCCTATGGTGACAAAGGAAAATATCCTCAGATGAAAACCAAAAAGAAGCTTTCAGAGAAACTGCTTTGTGATCTGTGAATTCATTTTACAGAATTACACCGTTTCTTTCAATGAGCAGTTTGATAACACTGTTTTCGTGGAATCTGCTATAGGATATTTGGGAGGGCATTGAAGCCTATGGTGACAGAGGACATATTCTCAGATAAAAACCAAAAAGAAGCTTTCTGAGAAACTACTGTGTGATGTGTGAATTCATCTCACAGAGTTACACTGTTCTTTTCATTGAGCAGTTTGATAACACTGTTTTCTTGGAATCTGGAAGTGGATACTTGAAAGTGCTTTGAGCTATGTGGTGACAAAGGAAATATCCTCATATAAAACCTAGAAAGAATCTCTCTGAGAAACCACTTTCTGATTGTTAATTCATCTCACAGAGTTTCAAGGTTTTCTTCATGGAACAGTTTCTTAGCAGTGTTTTTGATGAACCTGAGAAGGGATATTTTGGATCACATTGAAGTCTATGTGGGCAAATTAAATAGCCTCAGATAAAAACTAGAAAGAAACTTTCTCATAAAGCTCTTTGTGATGTGTGAATTAATCTAACAGAGTAACACTGTTCTTTTCCTGGAGCAGTTTGCTAAAACTGTTTTCATAGAATCTGCAATGGCATATTCCAGAGCCGTTTGATATCTACAGTGAACAATGAACCTTCCTCAGATACAAACCAGAAAGAAGCCTTCTGAAAACCAGGTTTGTGATGTGTGAATTCATCTTACAGAACTTCACCATTCTTTTCTTTGAGCATTTTGATATCACAGCTTTCATGTAATCTGTAATAGCATATTTGGGAGTCCATTGAAGCCTATGGTGACAACAGAAATATCCACAGATAAAAGTCCAAAAAAAAGCTTTCTGTGAAACAGCCTTTTGATGTGTGAACTCATTTCACAGAGTTACACAGTTCTTTTCATTGAGAAGTTTGCTAACACTTTTTTTCGATTAATCTGCTATGAGATATTGAAGAGTACATTGATTTATATGGTGAAAAAGGAAATATATTCAGATAACAACTAGAAAGAACTTTTCTGAGAAGCACTTTTGTGATATGTGAATTCATCTCACAGAGTTACACCATTACTTTCATGTAACAGTTTGGTAGCACTGTTTTTGGGGAATCTGAAAAGGGATATTTTGGGTCACATTGAAGCCTATGGTGACAAAGGAAATATCCTCAATTAAAAACTAGAAAGAGGATTTCTGAGAAACTACTTCATCATGTGTGAATTCATTTCACAGAGTTACACTGTGATTTTCATTTAGCAGTTCGATAACACTGTTTTCATGGAGTCTGCAATAGGATATTTGGGAGAGCATTGAAGCCTATGGTGAAAAAGGAAATATCCTAGGACAAAAACCAAAAAGAAGTTTTCTGAGAAACCACTTTGCTATGTGTGAATTCATCTCACACATTTACACATTTCTTTCTATGGAGCAGTGTTCTACCACTATTTTCGTGGAATCTGCAAAGGAATATTTGCGAGCACATTGAGGCACATGATGAAAAAGGAAATATCCTCAGATAAAAGCTAGAAAGAAGCTATCTGAGAAAGTTCTTTGTGATGTGTGAATTCATCTCACAGAGTCATACTTTTCTTTTCATGGAACAGTTTGCAAACACTGCATTTGTGGAACATGCAACGGAATATTTCGGAGTGCTTTGAAGCTTATGATCAAGGAAATATTCTCAGACAAAAACTAGAAAGAAGCTTTCTGAGAAAATGCTTTGCTATGTCTTCATTCATCTCACAGAGTTACACAATTCTTTTCATGGATCAGTTTTGTAACACTGTTTCTGAGGAATCTGAGAAGGAATATTTTGGATCTCATAGAACCCTATGCTGACAAAGGAAATATCCTCAGATAAAAACTAGAAAGAGACATTCTGAGAAACTTCTTTGTGATGTGTGAATTCATCTCATGGAGTTACACCTTTCTCTTCATGCAGCACCTTATTATCATTGTTTTCATGGAATCTGCAAAGGGATATTTGGGAGTGTATTGAGGCTTATAGTGAAAAGGGAAATATCCCCAGATAAAAACTAGAAGAAAACTTTCTGAGAAACTGCTTTGTTATGTGTGAATTCAACTCACAGAATTACACTGTTCTTTTCATTGAGCAGTTTGTTAACACTGTTTTGTTGGAATCTGCAATGGGATATTTTGGAGCACATTATAGCTTATGGAGACAAAGGAAATATCCTAAAAAAAAAAAAAAAAAAAAAAAAAAAAACTAGAAAGAAGCGTTCTGAGAAACTGCTTTGTGATGTGCTAACTCATCTCACAGACTTCACAATTCTCCTAAGATAACCACTGGAAAGAAGCTTTCTGAGAAACTTGTTTCTGTTATGTGAATTCACTTCATGGAGATACAACTTGCTTTTCATGGATCAGTTTTCCAGCACTGTGTTTGGGGAATTTGAGAAGGGATATTTTGAATTGCATGGAAGCGTATGGTGACAAAGGAAATATCCTCAGATGACAACTAGAAAGAAGCTGTCTGAAAAATTTCTTCGTTATTTGTGAATGCATCTCACAGAGTTACACTTTGCTTTTCAGGGAGCAGTTTTGTAACACTGTTTCCGTGGAATCTGCAAAGGTATATTTGGGAGCACATTGAGATGTATAGTGAAAAGGGAAAAATCCTCATTTAAAAACCAGAAAAAATTTTTCTGAGAAACTGCTTTTTGATGTGTGAATTCATCTCACAGTGATACACTGTTGTTTTCATTGAGTAGTTTGATAACAGTTTTCATGGAATCTGTCATATTCAATTTTGGAACATACTGAAGCCTTTCATGACAAAGGAAATACCGTCAGATAATAACTAGAAAGAAGCTTTCTGAGAAACTGCTTTCTGATGTGTGAATACGTTTCACACAGTTATACTGTTATTTTCATCAAGCAGTTTGCTAACACTGTTTTCTTGGAATCTGCAATGGTATATTTTGGACAGCCTTGAAGTTTATGGTGGCAAAGGAAATGTTCTCATGTAAAAACTAGAAAGAAGCATTCTGAGAAACGGATTTGTGATGTGCTAATTCATCTCACAGGGTTACCTGATTCCTTTCATGGAGTCTTTTGGTAGCACTGCTTTGGGGGAAACTGTGAAGGGATATTTTTGTTTGCATAGAAGCCTATGGTTACTCAGGAAATATCCACAGATAGAAAATAGAAAGATTCTTTCTGAGAAAGTTCTTTGTTATGTGTGATTTCATCTCACAGAGTTACAACTTTCTTTACATGGAGCAGTTTGCTAACACTGTTTTCATGAAAACTGCAAAGGGATATTTGGGAGCACATTGAGGCCTATGGTGAAAAAGGAAATATCCTCAGAAAAAAATTTAGAAAGATTTCTGAGAAACTGCTTTGTGATGTGTGAATTCATCTTTCAAAGTTACACTGTTCTTTTCATTGAGCAGTTTGTTACCACTGTTTTCTTGGAATCTGCATTGGGGTATTTCAGAGCACATTGAAGCTTATTTGACAAAGGAAATATCCTCAGACAAAAACTAGAAAGAAAGTTTCAGAGGAAAAATTTTGTGATATGTGAGCTCATCTCACGGAGGTACACCACTGTTTTCATGGGGCGGTTTGGTAGCAGTGTTTTTGGGGAATCTGAGAAGGGATATTTTTAATCACCTTGAAGCCTATGGAGACAAAGGAAATACCTTCTGATAAAAACTAGAAAGAAGCTTTCTAAGAAACTTGTTTGTGATGTGTGAATTCATCTCACCAAGGTACACCATTCTTTTCATGTAGCTGCTTGCTAACACTGTTTTCGTGGAATCTGCAAAGGGATATTTGGGAGCGCATTGAGGATTATAGTGAAAAAGGAAATATCCTCACATAAAAACTAGAAATAAATTTTCTGAGAAACTGCTTTGTGAAGTGTTAATTCATCTCACAGAGTTACCCCGTACTTTTCATTGGGCAGTCTGATAACACTGGATTCGTGGAATCTGTAATAGGATACTTGAGAGCACATTGAAGCCTATGGTGACAAAGGAAATATCCTCAGATAAAAACCGAAAAGAAGCTTTCTGAGAAATTGCTTTGTGATGTGTGAATTCATCCCACAGTGGTACACCATTCTTTTCATTGAGTAGTATGCTAACACTGTTTTCGTGGAATCTGCAATAGGATATTTTGGAATGCATTGAAGCCTGTGGTGAAAAATGAAATACCTTCAAATAATAACCAGAAAATAGTTTCCTGAGAAACTGCTTAGTGATATTTGAATTCATCTCAATGGTTATACTGTTCTTTTTATTGAGTAGTCTGCTACCACTGTTTTCTTGGAATCTGCAATGGGATATTTCGGAGCACATTGATGCTTATTTTGACAAAGGAAATAACCTCAGACAAAAACTAAAAGGAAAGTTTCTGAGAAACAACTTTGTGATGTGTGAGTTCTTCTCACAGTATTATACCACTGTTTTCATGGAGCTGTTTGGTAGCACTGTTTCTCGGGAATCTGGGAAGGGATATTTTGAATCACCTTGAAGCCTATGGTGACAAAGGAAATATTTTCAGATAAAAACTAAAAAGAAGCTTTCTAAGAAACTCGTTTGTGATATGTGAATTCATCTCACAGAGGTACACCTTTCTTTTCATTTAGCAGTTTGCTGAAACTCTTTTCGTGGAATCTGCAGGGGATATTTGGGAGCACATTGAGGACTGTAGTGAAAAAGGAAATATCCTCAGATAAAAACTAGAAAAAAATTGTCTGAGAAACTGCTTTGTGATGTGTGAATTCATCTCACAGAGTTACACCATACTTTTCATTGGGCTGTTTGATAACACTGGTTTTGTGGAATCTGTAATAGGATATTTGGGATCGCATTGAAGCCTATGGTGACAAAGGAAATACCTCAGATAAAAAATAGAAATAAGCTTTCTGAGAAACTGCTTTTGTGAAGTGTGAATTCATTTCACAGAGATACACCATTCTTTTCACTGAGCAGTATGCTAACAATGTTTTCGTGGAATCTGCAATAGGACATTTTGGAGTGCATTGAAGTCTTTGGTGAAAAACAAAATATCTTCAAATAATAACTAGAAAATAGCTTTCTGAGAAACTGCTACGTGATGTGTAAATTCATCTCACAGAGTTACACTGTTCTATTCATTGAGCAGTAGGTTAACACTGTTTTCATGGATTCTGCAAAGGGAAAATATTCACATTGATGCCTATGGTGACAAACGAAATATCCTCAGATTAAAACTAGAAAGAAACTTTCAGAGAAACTTCTTTGTGATGTGTGATTTCATCTCACAGAGGTACACCTTTCTCTGCATGTAGCAGTTTGCTAAAAATGTTTTCATGGAATCTGCAAAGGGATATTTGGGAGCACATGGAGGACTTCACAGAAAAAGGAAATATCCTCAGATAAAAACTAGAAAGAAATTGTCTGAGAAACTGGTTTGTGATATGTGAATTCATCTCACAGAGTTACACCATACTTTTCATTGGGCAGTCTGATAAAACTGGTTTCGTGGAATCTGCAATAGAATACTTGGGAGCACATTGAAGCCTATGCTGACAAAGGAAATATCCTTAGCTAAAAACTGAAAAGAAGCTTTCTGAGAAACTTCTTTGTGATGTGTGATTTAATCTCACAGAATTACACCGTTCTTTTCATTGAGCATAATGCTAACACTGTTTTCGTGGAATCTGCAATAGGATGTTTTGGAGTGCATTGAAGCCTATGGTGAAAAAGGAAATATCCTCAAATAATAACTAGAACATAGCTTTCTGATAAACTGCTTAGTGATGTGTGAATTCACCCCACAGAGTTACACTGTTCTTTTCATTGAGCAGTAGGTTAACGCTGTCATCTTGGAATCTGCAAAGGAATATCTTGGAGTACATTGAAGCTTATGATAACATAGGATATATCCTCATATAATAACGATAAAAAAGTTTTTTTCTGAGAAACTGTTTTGTGATGTGTTAGTTCATCTAACAGAATTACATGATTCTTTTCATGGAGGAGTTTTGTAGCATTGTTTTTGGGGAATCTGAGAAGGGATATCTTGGATCACTTTGAAGCCTATGGTAACAAAGGAAATATCTTCAGGTAAAAACGAGAAAAAAGATTTCTGAAGACCTTCTTTGTGATGTGTGAATTCATCTCATGGAATTACACCTTTCTTTCCATGGAGCAGTTTGTTAACAATGTTTTCATGAAATCTGCCAAGGGATATTTTGGAGAGCATTGATGCCAATGGTGATAAAGGAAATATCCTCAGATGAGAACTAGAAAGTAGCTTTCTGAGAAACTGTTCTGTGATGTGTGAATTCATCTCACAGAGACACATTGTTCTTTTAATTGAGAAGTTTGCTAACACTCTTTCCTTAGAATATGCGTGGGGATATTTCAGAGCACATTGAAGCTTACGGTGACAAAGAAAATATCCTTAGACAAAAAAACATAAAGAAGCTTTATGAGAAACTGCTTTATGATGTGTTGATTCAACCCACATAATTACACGATTCTTTTCATGGATCAGTTTGGTAGCTCTGTTTTTCGGGAATCTGAGAAGAGATATTTTGGATTGCATTGAAGCCTATGTTGAGAAAGAAATATTCTCAGATAAAAACTAGAAAGAAGCTGTCTGAGAAATTTCTTTGTTATTTGTGAATTACTCTCATAGTGTTACACCTTTCTTTTCATGGAGCAGTATTGTAATACTTTTCGTGGAATCTGCAAAGGCATATTTGGGAGCACATTGAGGCATATAGTGAAAAGGGAAAAATCCTCATTTAAAAACAAGAAAGAAGTTTTCTGGGAAACGACTTTCTGATGTGTCAATTCATCTCAAAAAGTTACACTGTTCTTTTCATTGAGCAGTTTGATAAAACTGTTTTTGTGCAATCTGCCATATTATATTTGGGAACACATTGAAACCTGTGGTGACAAAGGAAATATCCTCAGATAAAAATCAAAAAGAAGTTTTCTGAGAAACTGCTTAGTGATGTGTGAATTCAACTCACAGAGTTACACTGTTCTTTCATTGAGCAGTTTGTGAAAGCCATTTTCTTGGAATCTGTAATGGGATATTTTGGAGCACATTGAAGCCTATGGTGACAAAGGAAATATCCTCATACCAAAAGCAGATATAAGCTTTCTGAGAAACCGCTTTGCGTTGGGTTAATTCATCTCACAGTGATACATGATTCTTTTCATGGAGCAGTTTGGTAGCACTGCATTTGGGGAATCTGAGAAGGGATATTTTGGATCTCATTGAAGCCTATGGTGACAAAGGAAATATACTCAGACAAAACCAAAAAGAAGCTTTATGAGAAACTGCTTTGTGACTTATGAATTCATCTCACAGTGTTACATGATACTTTTCAGGGATCAGTTTGATAGCACTGTTTTTCTGGAATCTGAGAAGGGATATTTTGGTTCGCATACAGCCTATGGTGACAAAGGATATATAATCAGATAAAAACTAGAAAGTAGCTTTCTGAGAAACTTCTTTGTGATGTGTGAATTCATCTCATCGAGTTACAACTTTCTTTCTGTAGAGGAGTTTCCTGACATTCTTTCTTAGTAATCTGCAATGCAATATTTGTTAGTGCATTGAAGCCTATGGAGAAAAAGGAAATAACCCCAGATAAAAACTAGAAAGAAGCTTTCTGAGAAACTGCTTTGTGATGTGTGAATTCACTTCACAGAGTTACACTGTTCTTTTCATTTAACAGTTTGATAACACTGTTTTGTGGAATCTGCAATAGGATATTTGGGATCGCATTGAAGCCTATGGTGGCAAAGGAAATATTCTCAGGTAAAAATCAAAAAGATGCTTTCTTTGTAACTGCTTTGTGATGTTTGAATTCGTCTCACAGAGTTACACTTTTGTTTTTATTGAGCAATTTGCTAACACTGTTTTCTTGGAATCTGCAATGGGATATTTCAGAGCACATTGAAGCTTATGATGACAAAGGAAATTTCCTCAGACAGAAACAAGAAAGAACCTTTCTGAGAACCTGCTTTGTGATTCGTGAATTCATCTCAGAGTTATACTTTAATTTTCATGGAGCACTTTGGTAGTACTGTTTTAGGGGCATCTGAGAAGGGATATTTTGGATCGCATTCAAGCCTAAGGTGAAAAGGAAATATCCTCAGATAAAAAGTAGAAGGAAGTTTTCTGAGAAACTTCTTTGTGATGTGTGAATTTATCTAACAGAGTTACACCTTTCTTTTCACAGAGCAGTATCCTAACACTCTTTTCGTGGAATCTGCAAAGGGATTTTTGGGAGCACATTGAGTCCTTTGGTGAAAAACGAAATATCCTCAGATAAAAATAGAAAAAAGCTTTCTGAGAAACTGCTTTGTGATGTGTAAATTCATCTCACAGTGTTACAGTGTTCTCTGCATGGGGAAGTTTGCTAACACTCTTTTCTTGGAATCTGCAATGGGATATTTCAGAGCGCATTGAATCTTATGGTGAAAGGGAAATATCCTAATATAAAAATTAGAAAGATGCTTTCTGAGAAACTGATTTGTGATATGTTAATTCATCTCACAGAGTTACACGATTCTTTTCATGTATGAGTTTTGGAGCACTGGTTTTCGGGAATCTGAGAGGGGATATTTTGAAGTGCATTGAAGCCTAGGGTGACAAAGGAAATATCCTCAGATAAAAACTAGAAAGAAGCTGTCTGAGGAAGTTCTTTTTGATATGCAAATTCATCTCATAAAGTTACACCTTTCTTTTCCTTGAGTAGTTTTCTAACACTATTTTGGTGGAATCTGCAAAGGGATATCTGGGAGCACTTTGATGCATATAGGGAAATTGACAATATCCACATATAAAAACGGGAAAGAAGTTTTCTGAGAAACTGCATTGTGATGTGTGAATTCATCTCACCACGTTACACTGTTGTTTTCATTGAGCAGTTTGATAACACTGTTTTCATGGAATCTGCCATATGATATTTGGGAGCACATTGAAGCTTGTGGTGACAAAGGAAATAGCGTCAGATAAAAAATAGCGAGAAGCTTTCCAAGAAATTTCTTTGTGATAGATGAATTCATCACAGGGATTTACACATTTACTTTCTTTCAGCAGTTTGATAGCACTGTTTATATGAAATCTGCAAAGGGATATTCAGGAGCTCCCAGGAGCCCTACGGTGAAAAAGGAAATAACTTCAGATAAAAACTGGAGAGAAGCTTTTCGAGAAACGGTTTTGTGATGTGTGTATACATCTCATAGATTTTAAAATTTTGTTCATTGAACAGCTCAGCATCACTGTTTTTGTGGTATCAGAGAGGAGATACTTGGGAACACATTGAAGCCAGTGAGCCAGTGTTGAAAAGGAAATATCCTCAGATTTAAACTACAAAGAAGGTTTCTGAGAAACTGCTTTGTGATGGGTGAATTCATTTCACAGAGTTACACATTTCTGTTCATTGAGCAGTTTGGTAACACTGTTTTTGTGGAATCTGCAAAGGGATATTCGGGAGTGTATAGAGTCCAATGGCAAAAAAGGAAATATCTTCAGGTACAAACGTGAGAGAAGCTTTCTGAGAAACACCTTTGTGAAGTGTGCATTCATCTAATAGAGTTAAACTTTTCAGTTGATAGAGCACTTTGGCCTCACTTGGGAGCACATTGAAGCCTACGTTGGAAAGGGAAATATCCACATATAAAAACTAGAGAAAAGCCTGTGTGTATTCATCTCATAGAGAAACACCTTTCTTTTCATGGAGCAGTTTGCTAACACTGTTTTCATGGAATCTGCATAAGGATATTTTTGAGAGCTTTGAGCCATATAGTGAAAAAGGAAATATCCTCAGATAAAAACTAGAAATGTACTTTCTAAGAAAGTGCTTTGTGATGTGTGAATTCATCTCACAGAATTACACTTATTTTCATCGAGCAGTTTGATAACACTGTTTTCTTGGAATATGCAACAGGATATTTGGGAGCACATTGAAGTCTATTGTGACAAAGGAAATATCCTCAGATCAAAACCATAAAGAAGTTTTCTGTGAAACTACTTTGTGATGTGTTGATTCACCTCACAGCATCACGCCATCCCTTTCACTGAGAAGCTTGCTAACAGCTTTATCCTGGAATCTGCAATGGGATATTCCAGAGCTCATTGAGAAAAATGGTTAGAAAGGAAATATCCTCAGATAAAAGTTGAAAAGAAACTTTCTAAGAAACGCTTTGTTATGTGTCAATTCATCTCACAGAGTTACACCATTCTTTTCATGAGGCAGTTTGGTAGCACTGTTTTGGGGAATCTGAGAAGGGATATTTTGGATTGCATCAAAGTCTATGGTTACACAGGAAACATCCTCAGATGAAAACTAGAAAGAAGGTTTCTGAGAAAGTTCTTTGCTCTGTGTGAATTCAACTCACAGAGTTACACCTTTCTTTTCATGGAGCCATTTGCTAACACTGTTTTTGTGTAAGATACAAAGGGATATTTGGGAGCCAGTTGAGGTCTATGGTGAAAGAGGAAATATCCTCAGATAAAAATCAAAAAGAAGATTTCTGAGAAACTGCTCTGTGATATCTGAATTCATCTCACAGAGTTACACCACTGTTTTCATTGAGAAGTTTGCTAACACTTTTTTTGATTAATCTGCTATGGGATATTGGGGAGCACATTGATTTATATGGTGAAAAAGGAAAGATACTCAGATTAAAAACTAGAAAGAACTTTTTTGAGAAGCACCTTTGTGATATGTGAATTCATCTCACAGAGTTACACCATTATTTTCATGTAACTGTTTGGTAGCACTGTTTTTGGGGAATCTAGAAGGGATATTTTGGGTCACATTGAAGCCTATGGTGACAAAGGAAATATCCTCAATTAAAAACTAGAAAGAGGATTTCTGAGAAACTACTTCATCATGTGTGAATTCATTTCAAAGAGTTACACTGTGGTTTCTATTTTGCAGTTCGATAACACTGTTTTCATGGAGTCTGCAATAGGATATTTGGGAGAGCATTGAAGCCTATGGTGAAAAAGGAAATATCCTAGGACAAAAACCAAAAAGAAGTTTTCTGAGAAACCACTTTGCTATGTGTGAATTCATCTCACACATTTACACATTTCTTTCTATGGAGCAGTGTTCTAACACTATTTTCGTGGAATCTACAAAGGGATATTCATGAGCACATTGAGGCACATGGTGAAAAAGGAAATATCCTCAGATAAAAACTAGAAAGAAGCTATCTGAGAAAGTTCTTTGTGATGTGTGAATTCATCTCACAGAGTCATACTTTTCTTTTCATGGAGCAGTTTGCCAACACTGTTTGTGGAACATGCAATGGAATATTTCGGAGTGCTTTGAAGCTTATGATCAAGGAAATATTCTCAGACAAAAACTAGAAAGAAGCTTTCTGAGAAAATGCTTTGCAATGTCTTCATTCATCTCACAGAGTTACACAATTCTTTTCATGGATCAGTTTTGTAACACTGTTTCTGAGGAATCTGAGAAGGAATATTTTGGATCTCATAGAACCCTATGCTGACAAAGGAAATATCCTCAGATAAAAACTAGAAAGAGACATTCTGAGAAACTTCTTTGTGATGTGTGAATTCATCTCATGGAGTTACATCTTTCTTTTCATGCAGCACCTTATTATCATTGTTTTCATGGAATCTGCAAAGGGATATTTGGGAGTGTATTGAGGCCTATAGTGAAAAGGGAAATATCCCCAGATAAAAACTAGAAAAAAACTTTCTGAGAAACTGCTTTGTTATGTGTGAATTCAACTCACAGAATTACACTGTTCTTTTCATTGAGCAGTTTGTTAACACTGTTTTGTTGGAATCTGCAATGGGATATTTTGGAGCCCGTTAGGGCTTTATTGTGACAAGGGAAATATCCTAATAAAAAACCAAGAAAGAAGCATTCTGAGAAACTGCTTTTGTGATGTGCTAATTCATCTCACAGAGTTCACAACTCTTTTCATGGAGCATTTTGGTAGCACTGTTTTTGGTGAATCTGAGAAGGGATATTTTGGATCACATTGCAGTCAATGGTGACCAAGGAAATATCGTAAGATAACAACTGGAAAGAAACTTTTTTGTGATGTGTGTGTTTATCTCACAGAGTATTCATCTCACACATTTCTTTTCATGGAGCCTTTTGCTAACACTATTTTTGTGGAATCTACAAAGTGATATTTGGGAGTGAGTTGAGACGATGATGAAAAATAAAATATCCTCAGATAAAAACTGGAAGGAAGCTTTCTGAGAAACTGCTTTGTGATGTGTGAATTTATCTCACAGAGTTACACTGCTCTTTTTGTGGAGCAGTTTACTAACACTCTTTTCTTGGAATCTGCAATAGGATATTTTGGAGTGCATTAAAGCCTTTGGAGCAAAGGAAATATTCTCAGGCAAAAAAAAAAAGCTTTCTGTGAAACTGCTTAGTGATGTGTCAATTCATCTCACAGACTTACACCTTTATTTTCATGCCACAGTTTGGTCACACTCTTTTTGCGGAATCCGAGAAGGGATATTTAGGATTGCATTGAAGCCTTAAGTGACAAAGGAAATGTTCCCAGACAAAAACTAGAAATAAGCATTCTGAGAAATGGCTTTGTCATATATTAATTCATTTCAGAGATTTACATGATTGCTTTCAAGGATCAGTTTTGGAGCACTGTTTTCGATTGCAATGAAGCCTATGGTGACAAAGGAAATATCTTCAGATAAAAACTAGAAAGAAACTTTCTCAGATATATCTTTGTGATGTGTGAATTCATCTCACAGAGTTACACATTTCTTTTCATGGAGTGGTTTGCTAACACGGTTTCATGGAATCTGCAAAGGGATATTTGGGAGTGCACTGAGGGGTAAACTGAAAAAGGAAATATCCTCAGGAAAAAAACTAGAAAGAAACATTCTGAGAAACTGCTTTGTGATGTGTGAATTCATCTTACATAATTATACCATTCTTTTCATTGTGCAGTCTGATCACACTGTTTTCCTGGGATCTCTAATAAGATATCTGGGAGCACATTGAAGCATATAGTGACAAAGAAAATATCCTCAGAAAAGAAACAAAAAGAAGCTTTGTGTGATACTTCTTTGTGATGTGTGAATTCATCTGCACAGTGTTAAACCATTCCCTCCATTGAGAAATTTGCTAATGCTTTTTTCCTGGAATCTGCAATGGTATATTCAGGAGTGCATTGAGGCCTAATGTGAAAAAGGAATTATCCTCAGAGAAAAACTAGACAGAAACTTTCTGAGAAACAGCTTTCTGGTGTGTGAATTCATCTCACAGAGTTACACTGTTCTTTTCATTGAGCAGTTTGCTAACATTGTTTAGTTGGAATTTGCAATGGGATCTTTTGAGCGAGTTGAAGCTTACTGTGACAAAGAAAATATCCTCAGAAAAAAACCAGAAAGAAGCTTTCTGAGAAATTACTTTCTGATTTGTGAATTCATCTTACAGAGTTACAAGTTTCTTTTCATAGATTAGTTTGGTAGCACTGTTTTTATGGAATCTGCAATGAGATATTTTGGATCACATTGAAGCCTATGGTGACTAATGAAATATCCTCTGATAAAAACTAGAAAGAAGCTTTTTGAGAAACTGCTTTGTGACTTGTGAATTCATCTCACAGAGTTGCACAAGACTTTTCATGGAGCAGTTTGGTAGCACTGTTTTTGTTGGGGAATCTCAGAAGTGATATTTTACATCACATTGAAGGCTATGGTGACATAAGTAATATCCTCAGAGAAAAACTAGAAAGAAGCTTCCTGAGAAATTGCTTTGTGATTTGTGAATTCATCTCACAGGGGTACACCCTTCTTTTCAATGAGCAGCTTGGTAACACTGTTTTTGGTTAATCTGAGAAAGGATATTTTGTATCAAATTGTAGCCTATGGGGAGAAAGGAAATACCCTCAGATAAAAACTAGAAAGAAATTTTCTGAGAAACCTTTTGGTGATGTGTGAATTCATCTTACAGACTTACACATTTATTTTCACGTAGCAGTTGGCTAACAATGTTTTTATGGAATCAGCAAAGAGGTACATGGGAGTACCTTGAGGCCTATGGTGGAAATATCCTCAGATATAAACTAGAAAGATGCTTTCTGAGAAACTGCTTTGTGATGCTTGAATTCATCTCACAGAGTTGCAGTGTTCTTTTCATTGAGCTGTTTGGTAACACTGTTTTCGTGGAATCTGCAGCAGGATATTTGGGAGGGCATTGAAGCCTATGGTGAAAAAGGAATCATCCTCAGATAAAAACTAAAGAGAAGCTTTCTGTGAAACTTCTTTGTGATGTTTGAATTCATCTCACAGAGTTACACTGTTCTTCTCATTTAGTAGTTTGGTAACACTGTTTTCTTGTAATTGGCAATGGGATATTTTGGAGCGTACAAAAGCTTATAGTGACAAAGGAAACATCGTCATATAAAAAGTAGAAAGAAGTTTTGTGAGAAACTGCTTTGTGATGTGTTAATTTAGCTCAAGTAGTTTCACGATTCTTTTCATTTAGCAGTTTGATTGCACTGTTTTTGGGGAATCTGAGAAGGGATATTTTGGATTGCATTGAAGTCTATGGTGACAAAGTAAATATCCTCAGATAAAAACTAGAAAGAAGCTTTCTGAGAAAGTTCTTTGTGATGTGTGAATACATCTCAGTGTTACATGTTTCTTTTCGTGGAGCAGTTTGGGAACACTGTTTTTGTGGAATCCACAAAGGGATATTTTGGAGTGCATTGAGACCAATAGTGAAAAAGGAAATATCTTAAGATAAAAACTGGAAAGAATCTCACTGAGAAACAGCTTTGCGATGTGTGAATTCATCACACAGATTTACACCACTCGTTTAATCGAGCAGTTTGATGACACTGTTTTCATGGAAATTGCAATAGGATATTTTAGAGTGCATTGAAGCCAATGGTGACAAAGGAAATATCCTCTGACAAAAACCAAAAAGAAGCTTACTGTGAAACTGCTTTGTGATGTGTGAAATCATCTTAGCAAGTTACACCATTCTTTTCATTGGGAAGTTTGCTAACACTTTTTTCATGGAATCTGCAATGGGATATTCCAGAGCATATTGAGGAATATGGTGAAAAAGGAAATATCCTTAGATAAAAACTTGAAAGAACCTATCTGAGAAACAGCTTTGTGATGTGTGAATTCATCTCAGAGAGAAACACCCCTCATGTCATAGAGAAGTGTGGTAGCACTCTTTCTGAGAAACTTCTTTGTGATGTGTGTATTCATTTCACAGAGTAACAAATTTCTTTTCATGCAACAGTTTGCTAACAATGTTTGCATGCTATCTAGCAAGTTGCAACCTATGGTGCAAAAGGAAATATCCTCAGATAAAAACTAGAAAGAAGCTTTTTGAGAAATTGCTTTGTGATGTGTGAATTCATCTCACAGAATTATACCACTAGTTTCCTAGAGCAGTTTGCTAATACTATTTTCTTTGTATCTGTAATAAGATATTTCAGAGCGCATTGAAGCCTAAGGTGACATACAAAATACCTTCAGACAAAAACCCAAAAGAAACATTCTTTTAAACTGCTTTGTAATGTGTGAATTCATCAACCACAGTTATATCTTTGTTTTCATTGAGTAGCTTGCTGACACTATTTTTGTGGAATCTGCAAAGGGATATTCGGGAGCGCATTTAGGCATATAGTTAAAGAGGAAATACCCTCATATAAAAACCAGAAAGAAGGTTCCTGAGAAACTACTTTGTGATGTGTGAATTCATCTTACAGTGTTACACTGTTCTTTTCATTGATCAGTTTGATATCACTGTTTTCTTGGAATCTGCGATGGGATATTTTGGAGCACTTTGAAGCTTATAGTGATAAAGGAAATATTCTCACATTAAAACTAGAAAGAAGCTTTCTGAGAAACTACTTTGTGATGTGTTAATTCAAGTCACAATGTTACATGATTCTTTTCATGGAATAGTTCGGTAACACGGTTTATGGGGAATCTGAGGAGGGATATATTTGATCACATTGAAGCCTATGGTGACAAAGAAAATATTCTCAGATAAAAACTAGAAAGAAGCTTTCTGAGAAAGTTCTTTTTAATGTTTGAATTCATCTGACAGGTTTACACCTTTCTCCTCATAGAGAAGTTTGCTAACACTGTTTTCGTGTAATCTGCAAAGGGATATTTGGGAGCACATTGAAACCAATGGTGACAAAGGAAATATAGTCAGATAAAAACGAGAAAGAAGCTTTCTGTGAAACTGATTTATGGTGTGTAAATTCATCTCTCAGAGATACTCCATTCTTTTCATTGAGAAGTTTCCTAACACTGTTTCCACAGAATCTACAAAGGGATATTTGGGAACAAATTAAGGCCTATGGCAAAACAGGAAATATCCAAAAATACAAACTAGAAAGAAGTTTTCTGAGAAACTGCTTTGGGAAGTGTGAATTCATCTAACAGAGTTACAGCACCCTTTTCATGGAACAGTTTGGTAGCACTGTTTTTGAGAAAACTGAGAAGTCATATATTGAATTGCATTGAAGCCTATGGTGAACAAAGAAATATCATTAGATAAAAATTAGAAAGAAGATTTCTTAGAAACTGCTTTGTGATGTGTGAATTCATCTGGCAGAGTTACATGATTCTTTTCTTGCAGCAGTTTTTCAACACAGTTTGCGTGGATATGCAATGCGATATTTTGGTGTGCATAGAAGGTTATGGTCACAAAGGAAATATCCTCAGATAAAAACTAAAAAGAAGCTTTCTGAGAAACTGCTTTGTGATGTGTGAATTCATCGCACAGAGTTACCCCTTTCTTTTCATGGAGCAGTTTGCTAACACTGTTTTCATGGAATCTGCAAAGGGATATTTAGGAGCACATTGGGCCTATGGTGAAATAGGAAATATCCTCAGACAAAAACTAGAAAGCAGGTTTCTGAGAAACTACTTTGTGTTGTGTGAATTCATCTTACAGAGAAAACACAGTACTTTTCATTGAGCAGTTTTATAATACTGTTTTCGAGGAATCTGCAACAGGATATTTTAGAGCACATTGAAGCTTCTGGTGAAAAAGGAAATATCCTCAGATAAAAACCAAAAACCACCTTCTGTGAAACTACTTTGTGATGTGTGAAGTCAGCTCACAATGTTACACTGTTCTTTTGATTGAGAAGTTTGTTAACATTTTTTTCATGGAATCTGCATAAGGATATTCTGGAGCTCATAGGGGAATATGGTGAACCAGGAAATATCCTCAGATAAGAACTGGTAAAAAGATTACTGAGGAAACAACTTTGTGATGTGTGAATTCACTTCAAAGATTTACACCATTTTTTTCATGCAGCAGTATGGTAGCACTGTTGTTGGGGAATCTGCAGTAGGATATTTGGAAGTGCATTGAAGCTTATGGTGACAATGGAAATATGCTCAGACAAAAACCAAAAGGAAGATTTGTGAGAAACTGCTTTGTGAATTCATTTCACAAATTTACACCTTTCTTTTCATGGAGAAGTTTGCTAACTGTATTTTCGTGAAATCTGCAAAGGGATATTCGTGGGCTATTGAGGCCAGGGTGAAAAAGGAAATATCCTCAGACGAAAAATAGAATGAGGTTTTCTGAGAAAATGCTTTGTGATTTGTTAATTCATCTCACAGAGTTTCATGATACTTTTCGTGGAGCACATAAGTAGCACTGTTTTTGGGGAATATGAGAAGTGATATTGTGGATAGCATTGAAGCCTATGGTGACAAAGGAAATGTCCTCAGACAAAAATTAAAAAGAAGCTTTCTGAGAAAGTACTTTGTGATGTGTGAATTCATCTCAAAGAGATACACCTTTCTTTTCATGGAGCAGTTTGATAATACTGTTTTCATGGTATCTACAAAAGGATATTTGGGAGTGAGTTGAAGCCTATGGTGTAAAAGGAAATAGACTCAGATAAAAACAAGAAAGAATCTTTCTGAGAAACTCCTTGATACCTGAATGTATCTCACTGATTTACACCTTTCTTTACATAGAGCAGTTTGCTAACACTATTTTCGTGAAATCTTAAAGGGATATTCATGAGCACATTGAGGCCTATGATGAAAAAGGAAATATCCTCAGAGAAAAACCAGAAAGAAACTTTCTGAGACACTGCTTTGTGATTTGGAATTCATCTCACAGAGTTACACGATTCTTTTCATGGATCAGATTGGTAGCACTGTTTTTGGGGAATTTGAGAAGGGATATTTTGGATCACATTGAAACCTATGGTGATAAAGGAAATATCCTCGGATAAAAACTAGAATGGATCATTCTTAGAAAGTTCTTTGTGATGTGTGAATTCATCTCACAGAGTTACACCACTCTTTTCATTCAGTAGTCTAATAACTCATTACATGGAATCTGCAACAGGATATTTGGGAGTGCATTGAAGCCAATGGTGATAAAGAAAATATCCACTGATAAAAACCAAAGAAAATGCTTTCTGTGAGACCGTTTTGCAGTGTCTGAATTGAACTCAAAGAGTTACACTGTTATTTTCATTGAAGAGTTTGCTAACATTAATTTCTTGGAATCTGCAATGAGATATTTTGGAGTGTTTAAAGTTTGTGGTGACAAAGGAAATATCCTCAGATAGAGAATAGAAAGAAGTTTTCAGAGAAACTGCTTTGTGATTTGTGAATTCATCTCAAGGAGTAACACCTTTCTATTCATGGAGCAGTTTGGTAGCACTGCTTTTTGTGAATCTGAGAAGGGATATTTGTATGACACTGAAGCCTATGATGACAAAGGAAATATCCTCACATGAAAACTAGAAAGAAGCTTTCTGAGAGACTTCTTCATGGTGTGCAAATTCATCTCACAGAGTTACAACTTTCTTTTCATGGAGCCATTTGCTAACACTGTTTTCATGGAATCTGCAAAGGGATTTATCGAAGCACAACGAAGATTATGGGGACAAAGGAAATACAAACAGATAGAAACCAAAAATAAGCTTTCTGAGAAACTGGTTTGTGATTTGTGAATTCACCTCACAGAGTTATACCCTTCTTTTCATTGAGAAGTTTGCTAACACTTTTCTCATTTAATCTGCAATGGGATATTCGGGCAAACATTCAGGAATATAGTGAAAAAGGAAATATCCTCAGATAAAAACTAGTTAGAAGATTTCTGAGAAAGTTCTTTACGATGTGTGAATTCATCTCACAGAGCTACATCTTTCTTTTCATGTAACAGTTTGCTAACACTGGTTTTGTGGAATCTCCAAAGTGATATTTGGGAGCGCATTGAGGCCTATGTTGAAAAAGTAAGTATCCACAGATAAGAAGTAGACAGAAGCTTTCTGAGAAACTGATTTGTGATGTGTGAATTCTCCTCACGGAGTTACACAGTTCATTTCATTGAGTAGTTTGCTAACAGTGTTTTCCTGGAATCTGCAAAGGGATATTTGGGAGTGCATTGAAGCCTATGGTGATGAAGGTAATATCCTCAGATAGAAACCAAAAAGAAGGTTTCTGAGAGACTCCTTTGTGATGTGTGAATTGAACTCACACAGATACACGGTCCTTTACATTGAGCAGTTAGTTAGCACTGTTTTCTTGGAATCTGCAATGGGATATTTCAGAGATCATTGAAGGTTATTATGACAAAGGAAATACCAGAGAGAAATACAAGAAAGAAGTTTTCTGAGAAACTGCTTGTGATTTGTGAATTCATTTCACAGACTTACACGATTCTTTTAATGGAGCAGTTTTGTAGCAGTGTTTCTAGGGAATCTGAGAAGGAATATTTTGGATCACAGTGAAGTCTATGGTAACAAAGGAAATATCCTCAGATAAAAATTAGAAAGAAGCCTTCAGAGAAAGTTCTTTTTGATGAGTGAATTCATCTCATAGAGTTACACCATCCTTTTCATGGAGCAGTTTGCTAACACAGTATTCATACAATCTGCAATGGGATATTTGGGACAGCATTTAAGCCTATGGTGAAAAAGGAAATATCCTCAGTTAAAAACTAGAAGGAAGGCTTCTGAGAAACTGTTTTGTGATGTGCAAATTCATCTCACTGAGTTACACAGTTCTTTTCATTGAGCAGTTTGCTAACACTGTTTTCTTGGAATCTGCAATGGGATATGTCAGAGTGCATAGAAGCATATGGTGACAAAGGAAATATCTTCAGACAAAAACCAGAAAGAAGCTTTCTGAGAAATCGCTTAGTGATGTGTTAATTCACCTCACATAGTTACATGATACTTTTTATGGATCAGTTTGGGAACATTGTTTTTGGGGAATCTGAGAAGGGATATTTTGGATCACATTGAAGTCTATGGTGACAAAGGAAATACCCTAGATAAAAACTAGAAAGAAGACTTCTGAGAAAGATCCTTGTGATGTGTGAATTCTTCTCACAGAGTTGCACCTTTGCTTTCATGGAGCAGCTGGCTAACACTCTTTTCATGGAATCTGCAAAGGGATATTTCAGAGCCCATTGATGCTTATAGTGAAAAGTTAAATATCCTCAGATAAAAACTAAAAAGAAGCTTTCTGAGAAACTTCTTTGTGATATGTGAATTCATCACACAGAGTTACACCTTTCTTTTCATGCAACAGTTTGCTAACACTGTTTTCATGGAATCTGATTTCATGGAATCTGATTTTGTGGAATTTTTCTGAGAAACTGCTTTGTGATGTGTGAATTCATCTCACACAGATACATTACTCTTTTCATTGAGCAGCTTGCTAACACTGTTTTTGTGGAATCTGTAAAGGGATATTTGGGTGCACATTGAGGCCTATCTTGAAAAAGGAAGCATCCACAGATAAAACTAGAAAGATGTTTACTGAGAAACTGCTCTGTGATGTGTGAATTCATCTCATAGAGATACAATATTCATTTCATTGAGCAGTTTGCTAACACTGTTTTTGTGGAATCTGCAAAGGGATATTTGGGAGTGCATTGAGGCCTAGAGTGAAAAAGAAAATATCCTCAGATAAAAACCAAAAAGAAGCTTTCTGAGAAACTGCTTTGTGATGTGTGAAACCATCTCAGAGTTACACTCTTCATTTCTCTGAGCAGTTTGTTAACACTGTTTTCTTGGAATCTACAATGTGATATTTTGGAGTGCATCGAAGCTTGTGGAGACAAAGAAATATCCTCAGACAAAAACCAGAAAGATTTCTGAGAAACTGCTTTGTGATTTATGAATTCATCTCACAGAGTTACACAATTCTTTTCATGGAGCACTTTTGGTAGCACTGTTTTTGGGGAATCTGAGAAGGATATTTTGAAATGCTTTGAATACTATGGTGACAAAGGAAAAATAATCAGATTAAAATTAGAACGTAGCTTTCTAGGAAACTACTTTGTGATGTGTGAATTCATCTCACAGAGTTACAGGATTCTTTTCTTGGAGTAATTTGCTAACACTGTGTTCGAGGAATCTGCAATAGGATATTTCAGAGTGCATTGAAGCTTATGGTGACAATGGAAATATCCTTACACAAGAACTAGAAAGAAGCTTTCTGAAAAACTGTTTGGTGATTTGTGAATTCATCTCACACAGTTACACTTTTCTTTTCATTGAGCAGTTTGCTAACAATGTTTTCATGGAATCTTCAAAGGAATATTTCTGAGCGCCTTGAAGGTTAAGGTGACAAAGGAAATACCCTCATATAAAAACTAGAAAGAATCTTTCTGAGGAAATAATTTCTGATGTGTTATTTCATCTCACAGAGTTGCAAGATTCTTTTCATGGAGCAGTTTGGTAGCACTGTTTTTGGGATATCTGAGAAGGGATAATTTTGTTCACATTGAAACCTGTGGTGACAAAGGAAATATCCTGAGATAAAAACTAGAAAGGACTTTTCTGGGAAAGTTATTTGTGATGTGTGAATTCATCTCACAGGGTTACACCATTCTTTTCATTGAGCAGTTTGATATCACTGTTTTCGTGAGATCTGCAACAGGATATTTGGGAGCACATTGAAGCCTATTGTGACAGATAAAATATCCTCAGATAAAAACAAAAAGAAGCTTTCGGTGAAACGCTTTGTGATGTGTGAATTCATCTCACAGAATTACAGTGTTCTTTTCATTCAGCAGTTTGCTAACACTGCTTTCTTGGAATCTGCATTGGGATATTTCAGAGAACATTGTAGCTTATGGTGACAAAGGAAAAATTCTCATATATAAAATAGAAAGAAGCATTCTGAGAAACAGCTTTGTCATGTGTTAATTCATCTCACAGAGTTACGTGATTCGTTTCATGTAGCTGTATGGTAGTAAAGTCTTTGGGGAATTTGAGAAGGGATAATTTGGATTTCATTGAAGCCTACCATGACAAAGGGAATATCCTGAGATAAAAAAAAAAGGAAGCTTTCCGGTAAGCTTCTTTGTGATGTGTGAATTCATCTCAGAGTTACACTGTTCTTTTTATTGAACAGTTTGTTCACACTGCATTCTTGGAATCTGCAATGGGATATTTTGGAGCACATTGAAGCTCATGGTGCTAAAGGAAATATCCTCAGACAAAAACTGGAAAGAGGCTTCCTGAGAAACTGCTTTGTGATTTGTGAATTCATCTCACAGAGTTACACGATGCTTTTCATGGAACAGTTTGGTAGAAATTTTTTGGGTAATCTGAGAATTGATATTTTGGACTGCATTGAAGCTTAGTGTGGCAAAGGAAAAATCCTCAGACAAAAGTAGAATTAAGCTTTCTGAGGAACTTCTTTATGATATGTGAATTCAACTCAGAGAGTTACACCTTTCTTTTCCTGTCGCAGTTTGCTAAGACTGTTTTTGTGGAATCTGAAAGGTATATTTCACAGCACAATGAGGCGTAAGGTGGAAAAGGAAGTAACCTCAGATAAAAACAAGAAAGAAGCTTTCTGAGAAACTACTTTGTCATGCCATATGTGAATTCATCTCAAAATGTTACACTTTTCTTTTCATGGAGCATTTTGCCTGCACTGTTTTCGGGAATCTGAGTAGGCATATTTTGAATTGCTTTGAAGTCTATGGTGACAAAGAAAATATCCTCAGATAAAAACTAGAAGGAACCTTTCTGAGAAACATCTTTGTGATGTGTGAGTTCATCTCAGAGGGTTATGTCTTCCTTTTCATGGGGCAATTTGCTAACACTGTTTTCGTGGAATCTGCAAGCGGATATTTGGGAGCTCATGGAGACCTATGGTGAAAAAGGAAATATCCTCAGACAAAAACTAGAAACAAGCTTTCTGAGAATCTGCTTTGTGATGTGTGAATTCATCTCACATAGTTACAGTGTACTTTTCAATGAGCAGTTTGATAACACTGTTTTCTTGGAATCTGCAATGGGATATTTCAGAGTGCATTGAATCTTATGGTGTCAAAAGAAATTTCCTCACATAAAAACTAGAAAGAAGCTTTCTAAGAAACTGCTTTCTGATGTCCTAATTCATCTCATGGAGTTACATGATTCTTTTCATAGACCAGTTTGGTAGCACTGTTTTTGGGGAATCTGAGAAGGATATTTTGGATCACATTGAAGAATATGGGGACAAGGGAAATTTACTCAGATAAAACTAGAAAGTACGTTTCTGGGAAAGTCATCTGTGATGTGTGAATTCATCTTAGAGAGGTACGCCTTTCTAGCTTTGGAGCAGTTTGCTTACACTGTTTTCATGGAATCTGCAAAGGGATATTTGGGAGAGCATTTAGGCCTACTTTGAAAAAGGAAATATCCTCAGATAAAGGCTAGAAAGATAGCTTTGTGAGAAACTGCCATGTGATGTGTGAATTCATCTCACAGAGTTACACTGTTGATTTCATTGAGCAGTTTGCTAACACTGTTTTCGTGGAATCTGCAATGTGTTATTTCAGAGTGGATTGAAGCTTAGGGTAACATGAAATATCTTCAGAAAAAAGCAAAAAGAAGCTTTCTGAGACACTGCTCTGTGATTTGTGAATTCATCTCAGAGATTTACATGATATTTTTCATGGAGTAGTTGTGTAACAACTTTTTTGGGGAATCTGAAAAGGGATATTTTGGATCACATTGAAACCTATGGTGACAAAGGAAATATCCTCAGATATAAACTAGAAAGAAGCTTTCTGAGAAAGTTCTTTGTGATATGTGAATTCATCTCACAGACGTACACCTTTCCATTCATGGAGCTATTTGCTAACATTGTTTTCATGGAGTCTGCAAAGGGATATTTGGGAACGTATTGAGGCCTATGGTGAAAAATGAATATCTTCAGGTAAAAACTAGAAAGCAGCTTTCTGGAAAACTGCTTTGTGGTGTGTGAATTCATCCCACAGAGTTAGTGTTATTTTTATTGAGTAGTTTGCTAACACTGTTTTCATGGAATCTGCAAAGGGGTATTTGGGAGCACATTGAGGCCTATAGTGAAAAACGAAGTACCCTCAGATAAAAACTAGAAAGAAGCTTTCTGAGAAACTGCTTTGTCATGTGTGAATTCATCTCACAGAGTTACATTGTTCTTTTCTTTGAGCTGTTTGATAACACTGTTTTCATGGAATCTACATTGTGATATTTGGGAGCCCATTGAAGCTTATGGTGACAAAAAAAAATTATCCCCAGAAAAAAACCAAAAAGAACTTTCTGAGAAACTGCTTTATGATGTGTGAATTCATCTCACAGAGTTACACTGTTCTTTTCATTGAGTAGTTTTCTAGCACAGTTTTCTTGGAATCTGTAATGGGATATTTCAGAACTCATTCAAGCTTATGTGAAAAAGTAAATATTCTCATACAAAAAATAGAAAGATGCTTTCCGAGAAATTTCTTTGCTTTGATAATTCTTCTAACAGGGTTACATGATGCTTTTCATGGATCACTTTGGTAGTACTGTTTTTAGGGTATGTGAGAAGGGATATTTTGGTTTGCATTGAAGCTAATGGTGACAAAGGAAATATCCTCAGGCAAACACTAGAAAGAAACTTTCTGAGAAAATGCTTCATGATTTGTGAATTTGCCTCACAGAGTTACACGATTCTTTTCATAGAGCAGTTTGATTACACTGTTTTTGGGGAATCTGAGAATGGATATTTTAGATCGCCTTGAAGTCTATGGTGACAAAGAAATAATCTCAGATAATAACTAGAGAGAAGCTTTCTGAGAAAATGCTTGGTGATCTGTGAATTCATCTCACAGAGTTACATTGTTCTTTTCATTCAGCAGTTTGATAAAACTGTTTTTATGGAATCTGCAATAGCATTTTTTGGATCATATTGAAGCGTATGGTGACAAATGAAATATCCTCAGATAAAAACTAGAAAGAAGCTTACTGACAAACTGCTTTCTGATGTTTTAATTCATCTCACACAGTTACATGTTATTCTTTCCATGGAGCAGTTTGGTTGCACTGTTTTCGGGAAATCTGAGAAGGGATAGTTTGAATCACATTGAAAAATATCGTAAAAAAGTAAATATCCTCAGATAAAAACTATAAAGAAGATTTCTGAGAAAGTTCTTTGTGATGCGTGAATTCAACTCACAGAGTTACACCTTTCTTTTCTAGGAGCAGTTGGCAAACACTTGTTTCATGAAATCTGAAAAAGGGACATTTTGAGTATTTTTAGGCTTATGATGAAAAAGTAAATATCCTTAGATAAAAACTAGAAAGAAGTTTTCTGAGAAACTCCTTTGTGATGTATGAATACATCACACAGAATTACACCTTCCTTTTCAATGAGCAGTTTGCTAACACTGTTTTCTTGGAATCCGCAATGGGCTATTTTGGAGTGCTTTGAAGCTTATGGTGACAAAGGAAATATCCTCATATAAAAACTATAAAGAAGCTTTGTGAGAAACCACTTTGTGATGTGTTAATTCATCTCACAGAGGTACATGATTCTTTTCATGGATTTGTTTGGTACACTGTTTTTATGGAATCTGAGAAGGGATATTTTGGATCGCATTGAAACTTATGCAAAGGGATATTTGGGAGTGTATTGAAGACTATGGTGAAAAAGGAAATATCCTCAAATAATAACTAAAAAGAAGCTTTCGGAGAAACTGCTTTGTGATGTTTGAATTCATCTCACAGAGTTACACCATACTTTTCATTGAGCAGTCTGATAACACTGGTTTTGTGGAATCTGTAATAGGATACTTTAGAGTGCATTGAGGCCTATGGTGACAATGGAAATATCCTCAGATAAAAATCAAAAAGGAAGATTTCTAAGAAACTGCTTTGTGATGTGTGAATTCATCTAACAGATTTAGACTGTTCTATTCATTAAGTTTGCTAACACTTTCTTCATATAATCTGCTATGGGATATTCGGGAGGGCATAGAGGATTATGGTGAAAAAGGAAATATCCTCACATAAAAACTAGAAAGAAGGTTTCTGAGAAACAACTTTTAATGTGCCTATTTAACTCACAGAATTACTCCATTGTTTCCTGGAGCAGTGTGGTTGCATGGTTTTTGGTTAACCTGAAAAGGGATATTTTGAATTGCATTGAAGCCTATGGTGACAAAGGAAATATCCTCCAATAAACACTAGAAAGAAGCTTTTTGAAAAGTTCTTTGTGATGTCTGAATTCATATCACACAGTTACACCTTTCTTTTCATGGAGCAGTTTGCTAATGCTCTTTTCATGGAATCTGTAAATGGATATTAGGGAATGCATTGAAGCCTATAGTGAAAAAGGAAATATCCTCAGATTAAAATGAGAAAGAGGTTTTGTGAGAAACTGCTTTTTTATGCATGAATTCATCTCACAGAGTTACACAATTCTTTTCATGGATCTGTCTGGTAGCGCTGTTTCTGGGGAATCTGAGATGGGATATTTTGGATCGCATTGAAGCCTATGGTGACAAAGGAAGTATTCTCAAATAAAAACTAAAAGGGACCTTTCTGAGAAAATTCTTTGTGATGTGTGAATTCATCACACAGAGTTACACCTTTCTTTTCATGGAGCATCTTGCTTACACTCTTTTCATGGAATCTACAAGGGATATTTGGGAGCACATTGAGGCATATTGTGAAAAGGAAAATATCCTCAGATTAAAACTGGAAAGAAGCTCTCTGACAAACTGCTTTGTGATGTGTGAATTCATCTCACAGTGTTACACCATTCTTTTCATTGAGCAGTTTGCTAACATTGTTTCTTGCAATCTGCAATGTGATAATTCAGAGTGCCTTGAGGCTTATGGTGACAAAGTACATATCTTGAAATAAAAACTAGAAAGAAGCATCTGAGAAACCACTTTCTGATGTGTTAATTTATCTCAGAGTTACACGATTCTTTTCATGTAGCAGTTTGGTAGCACTGTTTTTGGGGAAACTGAGAAGGGATATTTTGGTTTGCATTGAAGCCTGTGGTGACTAAGGAAATATCCTCAGATAAAAAGTAGAGAGAAGCTTTCTGAGAAACTTCTTTGTGATGTGTGAATTCATCTCACATAGATAAAGCTTTCTTTTCATGGAGCAGTGTTGTAGCACTGTTTTTGGGGAATCTGAGAATGGATACTTGGAATTACATTGAAGTGTATGGTGACAAAGGAAATATCCTCAGATAAAAACTAGAAGGAAGCTTTCCGAGAAAGTTCTTTGTCATGTCTGAATTCATCTCACAGATTTACACCTTTTGTCTCATGGAGCAGATTGCTAACACTGTTTTTGTGGAATCTGCAAAGGGATATTTGGGACAACATTGAAGCCTGTGGTGAAAAAAGAAAAAATCGTCAGATAAAAACTGGAAAGAATCTTTCTGAGAAACTGCTCTGTCATCAGTGAATTCATCTCATGGAGTTACAGCATTCTTTTCATTTAGCAGTATGCTAAGAATGTTTTCTGTAATCTGCAGTAGGATATTTTGGAGCATTTTGAAGCCTACGGTGAAAAAGGAAATATCCTCAGATAAATATCAAAAATATCCTTTCTGAGAGACTGCTTTGTGATGTGTGAATTCATTTCATAGAGTTAAACTGCTCCTTTTTTTTGGAATCTGCTATGGGATATTTTCGAGCTCTTTGAAGCTTGGGGTGACAAAGGAAAGAGTCTCAGAACAAAACTGGAATGAAGCTTTCTGAAAAACTGCTCTGTGATTTGTGAATTCATCTCACAGAGTTACATGACCTTTTCATGGAGCAGTTTGGTAGCACTGATTTTCTGGATTCTCAGAAGTAATATTTTACATTTCATTGAAGCTTACGGTGACAAAGTAAATATCCTCAGAAAAAAAATAGCCAGGCACCATGGCTCACACCTGTAATCCCAGCACTTTGGGAGACCGAGGTGGGTGGATCACGAGGTCAGGAGATCGAGTCCATCCTGCCTAAGATGGTGAAACCCCATCTCTGCTAAAAATACAAAACAAACAAACAAACAAACAAAACTAGCTGGGCGTATTGGCGGGCACCTGTAGTCCCAGCTACTCGGGAGACTGAGACAGGAGAATGGCATGAACCCAGGAGGTGTAGCTTGCAGTGAGCAGAGATTGCACCACTGCTCTCCAGCCTGGGCGATGAGCAAGACTGCATCACAAAAAAGAAAGAAAGAAAGAAAAATCTAGAAAGAAGCTTCCCTAGAAACTACTTTGTGATTTTTGAATTTGTCTCACTGAATTACACCTTTCTTTTCATTTAGCACTTTGGTGGCAATTTATTAGTTAATCTGAGAAAGGATATTTTGGAATGCATTGAAACCTACGGTGACAAAGGAAATACCCTCAGATAAAAACTAGAAGGAAATTTCTGAGAAACTTCTTTGTGATGTGAGAATTCATCTCACAGAGTTATACATTTCTTTTCATGGAGCAGTCTACCTACACTGTTTTCGTGGTATCTGCAAAGGCATATATGTGGGTGCATTGAGGTCTATGATGAAAAAGGAAATATCCTCAGATAAAAACTAGAAAGAAGCTATGTAAGAAACTTCTTTGTGATGCGTGAATTCATCTCACAGTGTCACACTGTTCTTTTCATTGAGCAGTTTGCTAACACTGTTGTCTTGGAATATGCAATGGGATATTTTGACTGCACAGAAGCTTATGGTGACAAAGGAAATAACCTCATATAAAAGTAGAAAGATGCTTTCTGAGAAACTGCTTTGTGATGTGTTAATTCATCTCATGGAGTTCCACGATTCTTTTCATTTAGCCATTTGGTTGCACTGTCTTCGGGGAATCTGAGAAGGGATATTTCGGATTGCATTGAAGCCTGTGATGGCAAAGTCAATATCCTCAGATAAAAACTAGAAAGAAACTTTCTGAGAAAGTTCTTTGTGATGTGTGAATTCATCTAATAGACTTACACCGTTCTTTACATTAAGCAGTTTGATAGCCCTGTTTTCATGGAATCTGCAACAGGATATTTCGGAGTGCATTGAATCGTATGGTGACAAAGGAAATATCCTCAGATAATAAACCAAAAAGAAGCTATCTGAGAGATTGCTTTGTGATGTGTGAATTCATCTCACAGAGCTACACTGTTCTTTTCATTGAGCAGTTTACTAACACTGTTTACTTTGAATCTGTAATGGGATATTTCAGAATGCATTGAAGCTTATGGTGACTAAGTAAATATCCTCAGACAAAAAGTAGGAAGAAGGTTCCTGGGAAACTGCTTTGTGATGAGTCAATTTATGTCACAGAGTTACATCATTCTTTTCATGGAGAAGTTTGTTAGCACTGTTTTTGTGGAATCTGCAGAGGGATATTTGGGAGTTGATAGAGGCCTAATTTGATAAAATATAATTCTTCAGGTAACAACTGGAGAGAAGGTTTTGGAGAAACCCCTTTGTGATATGTGTATTCATATCATAGAAATAAACGTTTCTTTTGAGGTAGCACTTTCACAACACTGTTTTTGTGATGTCTCAGAAGGGATATTTGGGAACACATTGAAGCCTATGGTGGAAAAGTAAATATCCTCACGTAAAAACTAGAAAGAAGCTTTCTGAGAAACCACGTTGTGATGTGTTAATTCATTTCTCTGAGTTACACGATTCTTTTCATGGAGCAGTTTGGTAGCACAGTTTTTGGGGAATCTGAGAAGGGATATTTTGGATCACATTGAAACCTATGGTGACAAAGGTAATATCCTAAGATAAAATCTAAAAAGAAGCTTTCTGAAAAACTGCTTTGTGATGTGTGAATTCACCTCACAAAGTTACACCGTTCTTTTCATTCAGCAGTTTGCTAACAATATTTTCTTGGGATCTTCAGTAGGATATTTGGGAGCACATTGAAGCCTATGGTGAAAATGGAAATATCCTTAGATAGAAACCAAAAAGAAGCTTTATGAGAAACTGCTTTGTGATGGATGAATTCATCTCACAGAGTTACACTATTATTTTCATTGAGCAGATTGCTAACACTGTTATCTTGGAATTGGCAATGCAATATTTTTGAGCACATTGAAGCTTAGGATGACAAAGGAAATAGCCTCAGAACAAAACTGAAGAAAACTTTTTGAGGAACTGCTTTGTGATTTTTTAGTTCATCTCACAGAGTTACATGATTCTTTTCATGGAGCACTTTGATCTCACTTTTTTTATGGAATCTTCAATGTGGAAAAAGGAAATATCCTCAGATTTAAACTAGAAAGAAGCCGATGGTGGAAAAGGAAACATCCTCAGATAAAAACTAGAAATCTTTCCAAGAAATTCCTGTTATGGGTAAATTCATCACACAGAGTTACACCTTTGTTTTCGTTGAGCAGTTTGGTAGCACTGTTTTTGTGGATTCTACAAAGGGATATTCGGGAGCTCCTAGAGGCCTACAGTGAAAAACGAAATAACTTCAAATAAAAACTGGAGAAAAGCTTTGCAAGAAATGGTTTTTGGATGGGTCTGTTCATCTCATGGAGTTTAACCTTTTTGTTGATTGAGCAGTTCAGCATCATTGTTTTTGTGGTATCTGAGAAGAGATATTTGGGAGCATATTGAAGCCTATGGTGAAAACGGAAATATCCTCAGATTTGAACTAGAAAGAACCTTTCTGAGAAACTGCTTAGTGATGGGTGAATTCAACTCACAGACTTACACCTTTCTTTTCATTGAGCAGTTTGGTAACACTATTTTGTGGAATCAGAAAAGGGATATTCGGGCACGCGTTGAGTCCAACGGCAAAAAAGGAAATATCTTCAGGTAAAAACTGCAGAGAAGCTTTCTGAGAAACTCTTTGTGATATGTACATTCATCTCATAGTTAAACGTTTCTGTTGAGGGAGCACTTTGGCATCATTCTTTTTGTGGTGTCTCAGAAGGGATATTTGGGAGTGCATTGAAGAATATGGTGGAATAGGAAATATCCTCAGATGACAATTCGAAATTAACTTTTTTTCTGAGAAACTACTTTTTGACGGGTGAATTCATCTCACAGAGTTAAACCACTCTTTTCATTGCACAGTTTGGTAGCACTGTTTTTGTGGACTCTGCAGTGGGATATTTGGGAGCTCATAGAGGCCTAAGGTGAAAAAAGAAAATTCTTCTGGTAGAAACTGGAAAGAACCATTTAGACAAAGTCCTTTGTGATGTGTGCATTCGTCTCATAGACCTAAACGTTTCTGTTGAGAGAGCACTTGGACATCACTGTTTTTATGGTGTCACAGATGGGAAACTTTGGAGCGCATTGAAGCCTATGGTGGAAAAGGAAATATCCTCAGATAAAAACTACACAGAAGCTTTCTGAGAAACTGCTTTGTGATGGGTCAATTTATCTCACAGAGTTACATCATTTTTTTATGAAGCTGTTTTTTAGCACTGTTTTTGTGGAATCAGCAGAGTGATATTTTGGAGCGCATAGGGGATTGAGGTGAAGAAAAAAATTTCTTCAGGTAACAACTAGAGAGAAGCTTTCCGAGAAATTCCTTTATGATGTGTGCATTCCTCTCATAGAGCTCTACATTTCTGTTGAGGGAGCACTTTGGCATCACCGTGTTTGTGGTGTCTGAGAAGGGATATTTAGGAGCACATTGGGGCCTATGGTGAAAACGGAAATATCCTTAGACAAAAACTAGAAAGAAGCTTTCTGACAAACTGCTTTGTGGTGTGTTAATTCATCTCACAGAGCTGCATGATCCTTTTCTAGAAACAGTTTGGTAGCCCTGTTTTGGGGGAATCTGAGAAGGGGTATTTTGGATCACATTGAAGCCTATGGTGACAAAGAAAATATCCTCAGACAAAAAAAAAGAAGCCTTCTGAGAAACTGCTTTGTGATGTGTAAATTCATCTCACAGAGTTACAACGTTCTTTTCATTGAAAAGTCTGCTAACACTTTTTTTGTGGAATCTGCAATGGGATATTCTGGAGTGCATTGAGGAATATGGTGAAAATGTTAATATCTTCAGATTAAAACTGGAAAGAAGCTTTCAGACAAACAGCTTTGTGAGGAATGAATTCATCCCTCAGAGTTACACCATTCTTTACATGGAGCAGTTTAGTAGCACTGTTTTGGGGGAATCTGAGAAGGGATACTTTGGATGCCATTGAAGCCTATAGTGACAAAGGAAATATCCTCACATAAAAACTAGAAAGAAGCTTTCTGAGAAACTGCTTTGTGATGTGTGTATTCATGTCACAGAGTTACAGGATTCTTTTCTTGGAGCAGTTTGCTAACACTGTTTCTGTGGAATCTGCAATAGGATATTTGGGAGTGCATTGAAACCTATGGTGACAAAGAAAATATCTTCAGGCAAAAATAAAAAAAAAAGCTTTAGTAGAAACTGCTTGTGATGTGTGACTTCATCTCACAGATGTACACTTTTCTTTTCAGGGGCAGTTTGCTAACCCTACTTTCGTCTAATCTGCAAAGCAATATTTGCGAGCGCATTGAGGCCAACAGTGAAAAAGGAAATATCCTCATACAAAAACTAGAAAGAAGCTTTCTGAGAAACTGCTTTGTGATTTGTGAATTCATCTCACAGAGTTACATGATTCTTTCATGGAGTAGTTTGGTAGCACTGATTTTGGGGAATCTGAGAAAGGATATTTTAGATTGCATTGAAGCCTTTAGTTATGAAGGAAATACCCTCAGATAAAAACTATAAAGAAGCTTTCTGAGAAATTTATTTGTGATGTGTAGATTCACCTCACAGAGTTACACCAATCTGTTCGTTGAGAAAGTTGTTAATGCCTTTCTCGTGGAATCTGCAATGGGATATTTGGAAGTGCATTGAGGTATATGGTGAAAAGGTAAATATCCTCAGAAAAAAACTAGAAAGAAGCTTTCTGAGAAACCACTTTGAGATGTGTTAATTCATCTCACAGAGTTATAAGATTCTTTTCATGCATCATTTTGGTAGCACACATTTTCTGGAATCTGAGAAGGGACAATTTGGATTGCATTGAAGCCTATGGGGACAAAGAAAATAACCTCAGACAAAAACCAAAAAGAAGCTTTCTGAGAAACTGCTTTGTGATGTGTGAATTCATCTCACAGAGTAACACCTTTCTTTTCATGGAACAGTTTGTTAACTCTGTTTTTGTGGAATCTACAATGTGATATTGGTGAGCTACTTGAGACGTATGTTGAAAAATGAAATATCCTCAGATGAAAACTAGAAAGAAGCTTTCTGAGAAACTGCTTTGAGATGTGTGAATTTATCTCATGCAGTTACAGTACTCTTTTCATGGAGCAGCTTGCTAACACCATTTCCATGGAATTTGGAATAGGATATTTTGGAGTGCTTTGAAGCTTTTGGTATGGTAGCACTGTTTTGGGGGAATCTGAGAAGCGATATTTTGCATCACAATGAAGCCTAGGGTGAAAAAAAGAAATATCCTCACATAAAAACTAGAAAGATGCGTTCTGAGAAACTGTATGTGATGTGTGAATTCATCTCACAGAGTTACACTGTCCCTTACATTGAGCAGTTTGCTTACTCTGTTCTCTTGGAATCTGCAATCTGATATTTCAGAGCACATTGAAGCTTACGGTGACAAAGGAAATATCCTGAGATAAAAACTACAAAGAAACTTACTGATAAATCATTATGTGAAGTTTTAATTCATCTAACTCAGTTACACAATTCTTTACATGGAGCAGTTTGCCAGCACTGCTTTTGGTGAATCTGAGAAGTGATATTTTGTTTGGCATTTAAACCTATGTTGGCAAAGGAAATATCATCAGAAAAAAACTAGAAAGAAGCTTCCTGAGAAAGTTATTTGTGATGTGCAAGTTCCTCACACAGAAGTGCACCTTTCTTTTCATGGAGAAGTTTGGAAACACTGTTTTTGTGGAATCTGGAAATGGATATTTGGGATCACATTGAGACCTATGGTGAGAAGAAAATATCTTGTCATAAAAACTAGAAAGCTTTCTGAGAACCTACTTTGTGATGTATGAATCCATTTCAAAGAGTTACATTGTTCTTTTCATTCAGCAATTAGCTATCACTGTTTTTGTGGAATCTGCAGTAGGATATTTGGGAGAGCATTGAAGCCTATGGTGACAAAGGAAATACCCTCATAGAAAAATCAAAAAGACGATTTCTGAGAAACTGCTTTGTGATGTGTGAATTCATCTCACAGACGTACACTGTTCTTTTCATTGAGCAGTTTGCTAACACTCTTTTCTTGGAATCTGCAATGGGATATTTCAGAGTGCATTGAAGCCTAAGTTGACAAAGGAAATATCTTCAGACAAAAACTAGAAAGAAGCTTTCTGAGAAACCACTTTGAGATTTCTGAATTCATCTCACAGATCTACATGATTCTATTCATGGAACAGTTTGGCAGCACTGTTTTTCGTGAATTTGAGAAGGGATATTTTGGATCACATTGAAGCCTATGATCACAATGGAAATATCCTCAGGTAAAAACTAGAAAGATACTTTCTGAGAACATTTTTGTGTTGTGTGAATTCACCTTACAGAGTTACACCTTTCTCTTCTTAAAACAGCTTGGTAACACAGTTTATGGGGAATCTGAGAATGAATATTTGGATCACATTGAAGCTATGGTGGAAAAGGAAATATCCTGAGATGAAAACTAGGAAGTACTTTCTGAGAAACTGCTTTGTGATGTGAAAATTCATCTCACAGAGTTACACTGTTTATTTCATTAAGCAGTTTGCTAACACTGTATTCTTGGAATCTGCAATGGAATATTTCAGGGCACATTGAGGCTTATAGTGAAAAAGGAAATATCCTCAGATGAAAACTACAAAGAAGCTTTCCATGAAACTGTTTTATGTTGTGTGAATTCATCTCACAGAGTTACACCATTCTCTTCATTGAGAAGTTTGCTAACACTTTTTTCGTTTAATCTGCAGTGGGATATTCAGGAGTGCTTTGAGGAATATGGTGAAAAAGAAAATATCCTCAGATAAAAACTAGAAAGAGTTTTTCTGTGAAACATCTTTGTGACATGAGAACTCATCTCAAGAGTTACACCATACTTTTCAAGGAACAGTTCGGTAGCACTGTTTTTGGGGAATCTGAGAAGCAATATTTTGGGGTGCATTGAAGCCTTTGCTGAAGTATCTTCAGATAAAATCTAGAAGTAAGCTTTCTGAGAAACTACTTTAAGAAGTGTGAATTAATCTCACAGAGTTACACTGTTGTTTTTATTGAGCAGTTTGATAACACTATTTTCATGGAATCTGCAATAGGATATTCTGGAGTACATTGAAGCTTATGGTGACAAAGGAATTATCTTCTGACAAAAACCAAAAAGAACTTATCTCAGAAACTGCTTTATGATGTGTGACTTCATCTCACCCATTTATACCTTTCTTTTCATGGAGCAGTTTGTCAACACTAAATTAGTGGTATCTGCAAAGGGATATTCACAAGCACCTTCTGGCTAATGGTGAGAAAGGAAACATTCTACAACAAAAACGATAAAGAAGCTTTCTGAAAAACTGCTTTGTGATTTGTGTATTCATCTCACAGAGTTACATGATTCTTTTCATGGAGCAGTTTAGTGGCACTGTTTTTGGGGAGTCTGAGAAGGGATATATTGGATCGCATTGAAGTCTATGGTGACAAAGGACATATCCTTAGTTAATATCTAGAAAGAAAGTTTCTGAGAAAGTTCTTTGGAACGTGTGAATTTGTACCACACAGTTACACCTTTCTTTTCCTGGAGCAGCTTGCTAACACTGTTTTCATGGAATCTGCAATGGGATATTCTGGAGCGCTTAAATGTCTATAGTGAAAAAGGGAAGATACTCAGATAAAATCTAGAAAGAAGCTTTCTGAGAAAGTTCTTTGTGATGTATGAATTCATCTCACAGAGTTACACTGTTCTTTGCATTGAGCAGTTTGCTTACACTGTTTTTTGTAATCTGCAATCTGATATTTCGGAGCACATTGAAGCTTATGTTGACAATGGAAATATCCTCACATAAAAACTAGAAAGAAGCTTTCTGACAAATTGCTTTGTGATGTTTTAATTCATATCACGCAGTTACAAAATTCTTTTCATGGAGTAATTTGGTAGCACTGTTTTTGGTGAATCTGAGAAGGGATATTTTGGATGGCATTTAAACCTATAGTGACAAAGGAAACATTCTCAGATAAAAATTAGAAAGAAGGTTTTTCAGAAAGTTCTTTGTGATGTGTGAATTCAACTCATAGAGTTACACCTTTCTTTTAATGGAGGAGTTTGCAAACACTGTTTTCATGGAATCTTCAAAAGGGATATTTGGGAGTGCTTTGAGGCCAATGGTGAAAAGTTAAATATCCTCAGATAAAAAGTAGAAAGAAGAATTCTGAGAAACTGCTTTGTTATGAGCAGTTTGCTAACATTGTTTTCTTGTATTCTGCAATGGGATATTTTGGATCGCAATGAAGGTTATGATGACAAAGGAATCTTCAGAAAAAAAACTAGAAAGAAGCTTTCTGGTAAACCGAATTGTGATTTGAGAATTCATCTCACAGAGCTACACCATCGTTTCCATTGAGCAGTTTTATAACACTTTTTTGGTGGAATCTGTAATAGGATATATTGGAGCACATTGATGTCTATGGAGACAAAGAAAATATCCTCAGATAAAACTAGATAGAAGCTTTCTGAGAAACTGCTTTGTGTTGTGTCAATTCATCTCACATAGTTACACAGTTCTTTTCACTGAGCAGTTTGCTAACACTATTTTCTTTTACTCTGCAATGGGATATTTTGGAGCGCATTGAAGCTTATGGTGACATTGGAAATATCCTCAGATAAAAACGAGAAGGAAGCTTTCTGAGAAAGTTCTTTGTGATGTGTAAATTCATCTCATAGAGTTACACTTTTCTTTTCATGGAGCAGTTTGCTAACACTGTTTTCATGGAATCTGCAAAGGACACTTTGGAGTGCAGTGAGGCTGACGGTGAATAAAGAAATATCCTCAGATTAAATCTAGAAAGAAGTTTTCTGAGAAACTGCTTTGTGATAGGTGAATTCATCTCACAGAGCTACACCATTTTTTCTTTGAGCAGTTTGATTATACTGTTTTCATGGAATCTGCAAAAGGATATTTCTGAGTGCATGGAAGCCTACTGTGACAAAGGAAAATTCCCATTGAAATACCAAAAGGAAGCTTTCTGAGAAACTGCTTTCCGATGTGTGCATTCAAGTCACAGAGTTACCCTTTTCTTTTCATTGAGCTGTTTGCTCACACTGTTTCTTGGAATCTATGATGGGATATTTCAGAGTGCTTTGAAGCTTATTGTGAAAAAGTAAATAACCTCAGACAAAAACTAGAAAGAAACATTCTGAGAAACTATTTTGTGATTTGTGAATTCATTGCACAGAGTTACAAGATTCTTTTCGTTGAGCAGTTTAATATCACTGTTTTCAAGGAATCTACAGTAGGATATTTTGGATAGTTTTGAAGCCTATGGTGACAAAGAAAATATCCTCAGATAAAAGCTAGAAAGAAGCTATCTGAGAATGTTCTTTGTCATGTGAGAATTCATCTCACAGAGTTACAGCTTTCTCTTCATGAAGCAGTTTGCTAACACTGTTTTCATGGAATCTGCAAGATGATATTTGGGAGCGCTTTGAGGCCTATGGTGAAAAAGGAAATATCCTCAGGTAAAACCTAGAAAGAAGCTTTCTGGGAAACTGCATTGTGATGTGTGAATGCATCTCTCAGAGTTTCACTGTATTTTTCACTGAGCAATTTTCTAAAACTGTTTTCTATGAAACTGCAATGGGATATTTCTTAGTGCAATGAAGCTTATGGTTACGAAGGAAATATTCTCAGATAAAAACAGTTTCATGGAATCTGCTTTATGATATTTGGGAGCGCATTGAAGCCTACGGGGACAAAGGAAATATCCTCCGATAAAAACCGAAAAGAAACCTTCTGAGAAACTGCTTTGTGAAGTGTTAATACATCTGACATAGATACAGTTTTCTTTCAACTGAGCAGTCTGCTAAAACCCTTTTCTTGGAATTCTCAAAGGGATAATTCAGAGGGCATTGAAACTTATGGTGACAAAGGAAGTATCCTCAGAGACAAACTGGAAAAAAAGGTTTCTGAGAAACTGCTTTGGATGTGTGAATTCTTCTCACATAGTTACACAATTCTTTTCGTGGATCACTTTGTTTGCACTGTTTTTGGGGAATCTGAGAAGGGATATTTTGGATCGCATTGAAGCCTGTGGTGACAAGGAAATATCTTCAGATAAAAACTGGAAGGAAACTTTCTGAGAAAGTTCTTTGTGATTTGTGAATTCATCTCACAGAGTTCCACCTTTCTTTTCATGGAGCAGTTTGCTAACAGGGTTTTCGTGGAATCTGCCAAGGATATGTGGCAGCACTTTGAGGCCAATAGTGTAGAAGGAAATATCCTCAGATTAAAAACTAGAAAGAAGCTTTATGAGAATATGCTTTGAGATGTGTAAGTTAATGTCACAGAATTACACCGTTCTTTTCACACAGCAGTCTGCTAAAACTGTTTTTGTGGAAACTGCAATAGGATGTTTGGGAGCTCATGGAAGCCTATGGTGATGAAGGAAACATCCTCAGATAAAAACCAAAAAGAATCCTTCCGAGAAACTGCTTTGTGATGTGTGAATACATTGCACAGAGTTACAGTGTTCTTTTCATTGAGCAGTCTGCTAACACTGTTTTCTTGGAATCCACAAAGGGATATTTTGGAACGCATTGAAGTCCATAGTGACAAGAAAATATACTCCGATAAAAACGGGAAAGAAGCCTTCTAAGAAACTTCTTTGTGATGTATGAGTTCATCTCACAGCATTTCACTTTTCTCTTCAGTCTAAGGTGAAAAAAGAAATATCCTCCGATAAAAAATGGAAATATGCTTTTTGAGAAACTGCATTGTGATGAGTGAATGCATCTCACAGAGTTACACTGTTCTTTTCATTGATCAGTTTGCTAACACTGTTTTCCTGGAATCTGCAATGGGATATTTTTTAGTACAATGAAGCTTATGGTGACAAAGGAAATATCCTCAGGTAAAAACTAGAAAGAAGCTCTATGAGAAAGTTCTTTGTGGTGTGTAAATTAACCTCACAGAGTTACACCTTTCTCTCCATGAAGCCGTTTGCTAACACTGTTTTCATGGAATCTGCAAAGTGATATTTGGGAGCGCATTGAAGCCTATGGTGAAAAAGGAAATATCCTCAGAGAAAAACTAGAAAGAAGCTTTCTGAGAAACTGCATTGTGATGTGTGAATGCTTCTCAGAGTTACACTATTGCTTTCATTGGTCAGGTTGCTCACACTGTTTTCTTGGAATCTGCAATGGGATATTTTTAGGGCAATGAAGCTTATTTTGACAAAGGAAATATCCTGAGATAAAAACTAGAAAGAGGCTTTCTGGGAAACTTCTTTGAGATGGGTTAATTCATCACACAGAGTTACACCCTTCTTTTTATTGAGCAGTCCATTAACACTGTTTTGTGGAATCTGTTTTAGTATATTTTAGAGTGCATTGAACTTAATGTGACAAAGGAAATGTCCTCAATAAAAACCAAAAAGAAACTTTCTGAGAAACTGCTTTGGATGCCTGAATTCATCTCACAGAGTTACACGATTCTTTTCATGGATCGCTTTACTAGTACTGTTTTTGTGGAAACTGTGAAGGGATATTTTGGATCGCATTGAAGCACATGGTGACAAAGGAAATATCCTCAGATAAATAGCGAATAGAAGCTTTCTGAGAAATTGCTTTGAATGTGTGAACTCATCTCACAGAGTTACATGATTGTTTTCATGGATCACTTTGTTAGCACCATTTTTGGGGAATCGGAGAAGCAATATTTTGGATCGCATTGAAGCCTGTGGTGACAAGGAAATATCCTCAGATAAAACCTGGAAAGAAGCTTTCTGAGAAACTTCTTTCTGATGTGTGAATTCATAGCAAAGTGTTTCACCTTTCTCTTCATGAAGCAGTTGGCTAACACCGTTTTCGTGGAATCTTCAAAGTGATATTTTGGAGTGCATTGAGGCTTATGGTGAAAAAGAAAATATCCTCAGATAAAAAATAGAAAGAAGTTTTCTGAGAATCTGCATTGTGATATGTGAATGCATCTCACAGAGTTACACTGTTCTTTTCATTGAGCAGTTTGCTACACTGTTTTCTTGGAATCTGCAATGGAATATTTCTTAGTGCCATGAAGCTTATGATGACACAGGAAATATCCTCACATAAAAAAATAGAATCTTTCTGAAACCTCTTTGCGATGTGTGGATTCATCTCACAGTTACACCTTTCTCTTCATGAAACTGTTTGCTAACACTGTTTTTGTGGAATCGCCAAAGGGATATCTGTTAGCGCATTGATGCCTAAGTTGAAAAAGGAAATATCCTCAGATAAAAACTAGAAAGAAGCTTTCTGAGTAACTGAATTGTGATGGGTTAATTCAACTCACTGTTTTACAACATTATTTTCATTGAGCAGTTTGCTAACACTCTTTTCATGGAATCTGCATTAGGATATATTGGAATGCATTGAAGCTTAAGGTGACAAAGTAAATATCCTCAGAGATAAACCAAAAAGGAAGCCTTCTGAGAAACTGCTTTTTGATGTGTGAATACATCTCACAGTGTTACAGTGTTTTTTTTATTGGGCAGTCTGCTAACACTGTTTTCTTGGATTCCACAAAGGGATATTTCGGTGCGCATTGAAGCTTACTGTGACAAAGGAAATATCCTCAGGGATAAACTAGAAAGAAGCTTACTGAAAAACTGGTTTGTGATAGGTTAATTCATCCCACAGAATTGCCCGTTCTTTTCATTGAGCTGTCTGTTAACACTGTATTTGTGGAATCTGTGTTAGAATATTTGGGAGCCTATGGTGACAAAGGAAATATCATCAGATAATAACTGAAAAGAAACTTTCTGAGAAACTTCCTTGGATGTTTGAATTCATCTCACAGAGTTACACTGTTCTTCTCATATAGCAGTTTGCTAACACTATTTTCGTGGAAAATGAAACAGGATGTTTGGGAGGACACTGAATCCTACGGTGACAAAGGAAACATCCTCAGATAAAAACTGAAAAGAAGCCTTCTGAGAAACTGCTTTGTGATGTGTGAATACATTGCACAGAGTTACAGTGTTCTTTTCATTGAGCAGTCTGCTAACACTGTTTTCTTGGAATGCGTAAAGGAATATTTCACAACGCATTGAAGCTTATGGTGACAAAAGAATTATCCTCAGAAAAATTATAAAGAAGGTTTCTGAGAATCTGATATCTGATGTGTGAATTCATCTCACAAATTTACACTTTCCTGTCATGGAGCACTTTTTTAACACTGTTTTTGGGGAATCTGAGACGGGAAACTGGATCGCATTGAAGCCTACACTGACAAAGGAAATATCCTCAGATAAAAACTAGAAAGAAGCATTCTGAGAAACTTCTTTGTGACGTGTGAATTCATCTCATGTAACTAAACCTTTGTCTTCATGAAGCTGCTTGCTAACACTCTTTTCATGGAATCTGCAAAGGGATATTTAGGAGCACATTGAGGCCTATGGTGAAAAAGGAAATATCCTCAGACAAAAACTAGAAAGAAGGTATCTGAGAAACTGCATTGTGATGTGTGAATATATCTCACAGAGTTATATTGTTCTTCTCATTGAGCATTTTGCTAACACTGTTTTCTTGGAATCTGCAATGGGATATTTCTTAGTTCAATGAAGTTTACGGTGACAATGGAAATATCTGCAGATAAAAACTTGAAAGAAGCTTTCTGAGAAACTACTTTGTGATGGGTTAATTCATCTCTCAGAGTTACACCATTCTTTTCATTAAGCAGTCTGTTAACACCGTTTTCATGGAATCTGCTTTCGGATAATTGGGAGTACATTGAAGCCTATGGAGATAAAGGAAATATCCTTAGATAAAAACCGAAAAGAAGCTTTCTGAGAAACTGCTTTCAATGTGTGAATTTATCTCACAGAGTTACACGATTCCTTTCATGCTTCACTTTGTTAGCACTGTTTTTGGGGAATCTGAGAAGGGGTATTTTGGATTGCATCGAAGCCTATGGTGACAAGGAAATATATTCAGATAAAAACTGGAAAGAAGATTTGTGAGAAACCTCGTTGTGATGTGTGAATTCCTCTCACAGAGTTACACCTTTCTCTTTATGAAGCAGTTGTTAACACTGTTTTAATGGAATCTGCAAAGTGATATTTGGGAGGGCTTTGAGGTCTATGGTGAAAAAGGAAATATCCTCAGATAAAAACTAGAAAGAAGCTTTCTGAGAAACTGCACTGTGATGTGTGAATGCATCTCACAGAGTTACACTGTTCTGTTCATGGATCAGTTTGCTAAAACTGTTTTCTTGGAATCTGCAATGGCATAATTCTTAGGGCAATGAAGCTTATGGTGACAAAGGAAGTATCCTCAGATAAAAACTAGGAATAAGCTTTCTGAGAAACTGCTTTGTGATAGTTTAATTCATCTCACAGTGTTATACCATTCCTTTCATTTTGCATCTGCTAACACTGTTTTCGTGGAATCTGTGTTAGAACATTTGGGAGCACATTGAAGCCTATGGGGACAAAGGAAATAACCTGAGACAAAAACGAAAAAGAAGCTTTCTGAGAAACCACTTTGGATGTGTGAATTCATCTCACAGAGTTACATGATTCTTTTCATGGATCACTTTACTTGCACTGTTTTTCGGGAATCTGAGAAGGAATCTTTCATGGAGGAGTTTGCTAGCACTGTTTTTGTGGAATCTCAGGAGTGATTTCTTTGATAGCATATAATTCTATGGTGAGAAATGAAATATCCTCAGATAAAAACTGGAGAGAAATCTTCTCAGAAACTACTTTTTGGTGTGTGAATTCATCTCACAAAGTTACACCATTGCTTTCATTGGAAGTTTGCTAACACTGTTTTCACACAATCTGCAAAGAGATATTTGGGAGTGCATTGAGGCCCATGTTTAAAAAGGAAATATCATGTGATAAAAAAGAAAGAAGCTTTCTGAGAAATGGCTTTGTGATCTGTGAATTCATTACACAGAGTTACACTATTCTTTCAAGCAGCAGTTTGATAGAACTGCATTTGTTCAATCTGAGAAGGGATAGTTTGGATCACTTTGAAGCCTATGGTAACAAAGGAAATATCTTCAGTAAAAACTAGAAAAAGGTTCATGAGAAACTGCTCTGTGATGAGTATATTCATCTCACAGAGATACACTTTTCGTTACATTGAGCAGTTTGCTAACACTGTTTTCATGGAATCTACCATTGTATATTCTGAGGGCATTGAGTCCTATGTTAAAAAATAAAATATCCTTAGATAAAAACTGGAGAGAAGCCTTCTGAGATACTGCTTTGTGATGTGTGAATTCATCTCATGGAGCTACACTACTCTATTCCTTGAGAAGTTTCCTAGTAATATTTTCGCAGACTCTGCAATGAGATATACGGAAGTGCATTGAGGATTGAAATATGATCAGATAAAAATAAGAAAGAAGACCTCTGAGACACTGCTTTGTGATTTGTGAATTCATCTCATAGAGTTACACTACACTTTCATGGAGTTGCTTGCTAGCACTGTTTTTGTGGATAGTGAGAAGGGATATTTTTGATTGCTTTGAAGCCTATGGTGACAAAGGAAATATCCTCATATAAAATCCAGAAAGAATCTTTCTGAGAAAGTGCTTTGTGATGTGCGAATTCATCTCACAGTGTTACACAACTCTTTCTTGGAGCTTTTGTTAGCACTGTTTTAGTGGAATATGAGAAGGGATATTTTGAATCGCTTTGAAGCCTATGGTGACAAAGGAAATATCCTCAGCTAAAAACCAGAAGGAAGCTTTCTAGAAACTGCTTTGTGATTTCTGAATTCATCTGAGATTTATATCACTCTTTCTTGAAGCCATTGGTTAGCACGGGTTTTGTGGACTCTGACAAGTGATATTTTAGATTGCTTTGATGCCCATGGTAACAAAGGAAAAATCCTCAAATAAAAACTAGAAAGAAGCTTTCTGAGAAATCGCTTTGTGTCCTGTGAATTCATCTCACAGTTTTACACCACTCTTTCATGGAGGAGTTTGCTATCATTGTTTTTGTGGAATCTCAGATGTGATATTTTGGATAGCATTGAATCCAATGGTGAAAAACGGAATATCCTCAGACATAAACTGTAGAGAAGCCTTCTCAGAAACTGATTTGTGGTGTGTGAATTTGTCTCACAGAGTTACATCATTGCTTTCATTGAGAAGTTTGCTAACACTGTTTTCGCAGTATCTACAATGAGACACACAGGGGCGCATTGAGACCTGAAATGTCCTCAGATAAAGGCAAGAAAGAAGTTTCTGAGAAACTGCTTTGTGATGTGTGAATTCATCTCACAGAGTTACACTGCTGTTTAATGGATCCGGTTGCTAGCACTGTTTTTGTGGAATCTGAGAAGGGATATTTTTATCACTTTGAAGCTGATGGTAACAAAGGAAATATCCTCAGGTAAAAACCATAAAGAAGCTTTTTGAGAAACTGCCTTGTGACATGCGAATTCATCTCACAGAATATCGCCACTCTTACGTGGAGCCATTGGCTAACACTGTTTCTTTGGAATCTGAGAAGTGATAGTTTTGATTGCTTTGAAGCCTATGGTGACAAAGGAAATATCCCCAGATAAAAACTATAAAGCTTTCTGAGAAACTGCTTTGTGATGTGTGAATTCATCTCACAGAGCTACACCACTCTTTCATGGAGGAATTTGCTAGCACTGTTTTTGTCGAATCACAGAAGTGATATGTTGGATAGCATAGAATCCACGGGTGAGTAATGAAATATCCTCAGATAAAATCTGGACAGAAGCCTTCTTAGAAACTGCTTTGTGGTGTGTGAATTTATCTCACAGAGTTACATCATTGCTTTCATTGAGAAGTTTGCTAACACTGTTTTTGCAGCGTCTACAATGAGACACATGGGGGCACATTGAGGCCTGAAATGTCCTCAGATAAAGGCAAGAAAGAAGTTTCTGAGAAACTGCTTTTGTGATGTGTGAATTCATCTCACAGAGTTACACTACTGTTTAATAGATCCGTTTGCTAGCACTGTTTTTGTGGAATCTGAGAAGGGATACTTTTGATCACTTTGAAGCCTATGGTAACAAAGGAAATATCCTCAGGTAAAAACCATAAAGAAGCTTTCTGAGAAACTGCACTGTGACATGTGAATTCATCCCTCAGAATATCGCCACTCTTACATGCAGCCATTGGCTAACACTGTTTTCTTGGAATCTGAGAAGTGATAGCTTTGATCGCCTTGAAGCCTATGGTGACAAAGGAAATATCCCCAGATAAAAACTAGAAAGAAGCTTTCTGAGAAACTGCTTTGTGATGTGTGAATTCATCTCACAGACCTGCACCACTCTTTCATGGAGGAATTTGCTAGCACTGTTTTTGTCGAATCACAGAAGTGATATGTTGGATAGCATAAAATGCTCAGGTGAGAAATGAAATATCCTCAGATAAAAACTGGACAGAAGTCTTCTCAGAAACTGCTTTGTGGTGTGTGAATTCATCTCATAGAGTTACACCATTGCTTTCACTGAGAAGTTTGCTAACACTTTTTTTCGCAAAATCTGCAATGAGATATACGGGAGTGCATTGAGGCCCAGGTTTATAAAGAAAACATCTTTGGATAAAAAGAAGAAAGAAGTTTTCTGAGAAACTGCTTTGTGATGTGAGAATTCATCACACAGAGTTACACTAGCCTTCCAAGGAGCAGTTTGCTAGTATTGCATTTGTGGAATCTGAGAAGGGATATTTTGGATCACTTTGAAGTCTATGGTAACAAAGGAAATATCCTCAGATAAAACTAGGAAAAGCTTTTTGAGACATCGCTTTGTGATGAGTATATTTATCTCACAGAGATACAGTTTTTGTTACATTGAGCAGTTTGCTAACACTGTTTTCACGTTATCTGCCATGGGATATTCAGAGGGCATTCCATCCTACTGTGAAAAATTAAGTAGCCTTAGCTAAAAACTGAAGAGTAGCCCTCTGAGAAACTGCTTTTTGATATGTGAATTCATCTCACAGAGCTACACTACACTTTTCATTGAGAGGTTTCCGAACAATATTTTCATGAAATCTACAAAGAGATATACAGGAGCACATTGAGGCCTGTGTTTAAAAAGGAAATATCCTCAGATAAAAACAAGAAAGAAGTTTCCGAGAAACGTCTCTGTGATTTATGAATTCATCTCACATATTTACACCACTCTTTCATGTAGCCGTTGGCTAGCACTGTTTTTGTGGAATCTGAGAAGGGATATTTATGATTGCTTTGAAGCCTATGGTGACAAAGGAAATATCCTCAGGTAAAAACTGGAGAGAAGCTTTCTGAGAAACTGCTTTGCGATGTGTGAATCCATCTTCCAGAGTTACACCAGTCTTCCATGGAGGAATTTGCTAGCACTGTTTTTGTGGAATCACAGAAGTGATATTTTGGATAGTATTGGATCCTAGGGTGACAAATGAAATATCCTCAGATAAAAACTGGAGAGAAGCCTTCTCAGAGACTGCTTTGTGGTGTGAGAATTCATTTCACAGAGATACACCATTGCTTTCATTGAGATATTTGCTAACACTGTTTCACAGAGTCTGCAATGAGATATACGGGAGACATTGAGGCCCATGTTTAAAAAGGAAATATCTTCGGATAAAAAGAAGAAAGTAGCATTCTGAGAAACTGTTTTGTGATGTGAGAATTCATCACAGAGAGTTTCATTAATCTTTCATGGAACAGTTTACTACCGATGCGTTGTTGGAATATGAGAAGTGACATTTTGGATCGCTTTGAAGCCTATGGTAACAAAGGAAATATCCTCAGTTAAAACTAGAAAAGCTTTTTGAGAAACTGCTTTGTGATGAGTGTATTCATCTCACAGAGATACACTTTTGGTTTCATTGAGCAGTTTGCTAACACTGTTTTGGTGGAATCTGCCATGGCATATTCTGAGGGCATTGAGTCTTACAGTGAAAAATTAAATATCCTTATATAAAAATTGGAGGGAAGCCTTCTGAGAAACTGCTTTGTGATGTGTATATTCATCTCACAGAGATACATCACACTTTTTATTGAGAAGTTATCTAACAATATTTTCGAGGCATCTGCAATGAGATATATGGTAGCACATTGAGGCCTGTGTTTAAATAGGAAATATCCTCAGATAATAACAAGAAAGAAGCTTTCTGAGAAACTGCTTTGTGATTTGTGAAATCATCTCACAGAGTTTCACCTCTCTTTCATGGAGCCAATGGCTAGCACTGTTTTTGTGGAATCTGAGACGTGATATTTTGGATCACTTTGAAGTCTATGGTGAAAATGGAAATATAAGCAGATAAAAACTAGAAAGAAGCTTTCTGAGAAGCTGTTTTGTGATGTGTGATTCATCTCACACAATTACACAACTCTTTTATGGAGCCGTTTGCTAGAACTGATTTTCTTCATTCAGAGAAGGGATATTTTTGTTCACTTTGAAGCCTATGGTGACAAAGGAAATATCCTCAGATAAAAACTAGAAATTATTTTTCTGAGAAACTGCTTTATGATATGTGAATTCAACTCACAGAGTTACACCACTCTATCATGGAGGAGTTTTCTCGCACTGTTTTGTGGAATCCTAGAAGTGATATCTTGGATAGCATAGAATCCTATGGTGAGAAATGAAATATCCTCAGATAATAACTGGAGAGAAGCCTTCTCAGAAACTGCTTTGTGGTGTGTGAATTCATCTCACAGATTTACACTATTTCTTTCATTGAGAGTTTTGCTAACACTGTTTTCACAGTATCTGCAATGAGATACACGGGAGAGCATTGAGGCCCATGTTTAAAAAGGAAATATCCTGGATAAAAAGAAGAAAGAAGCTTTCTGAGAAACTGCTTTGTGATCTGTGGGTTCATCACACAGAGTTACACTACTCTTTCAAGGAGCAGATTTCTTGAACTGTATTTGTGGAATCTGAGAAGGGATATTTTGGATTCCTTTGAAGCCTAGGGTAACAAAGGAAATATCCTCAGTTAAAACTAGAAAAAGCTTTATGAGAAATTGCTTTGTGATGAGTGTATTCATCTCACAGGGATACATTTTTGTTACATTGAGCAGTTTGCTAACACTGTTTTCATGGAATCTGCCACGGGATACTCCGAGGGCATTGAGTCCTACGGTAAAAAATTAAATATCCTTAGATAGTAACTGGAGGGAAGCCTTCTGAGAAACCGCTTTGTGATGTGTGAATCCATCTCAGAGCTATCCCACTGTTTTCCTTTCGTGGAAGCTGCAATGAGATATATGGGAGCGCATTGAGGCCTGAAATATCCCGAGATAAAAACTAGAAAGAAGCTTTCTGAGAGACAACTTTATGATGTGTAAATTCATCTCACAGAGTTACACTACTGTTTAATGAACCGTTTGCTACCACTGTTTTTGTAGAATCTGAGAAGGAATATTTTGGATTGCTTTGAAGCCTATGGTGACAAAGGAAATATCCTCAGATAAAAACCAGAAAGAAGCTTTCTGAGAAACTGCTTTGTGATGTGTGAATTCATCTCACAGAGCTACACTGTTCTTTTCATTCAGCAGTTTCCTAACACTGTTTTCTTAGAATCTGCAATTGGATATTTGGGAGCACATTGAAGCTTAGGATGACAAAGGAATTAGCCTCTGACAAAAACTAAAAAGAAGATTTCTGAGAAACTGCTTTGTGATTTTTTAGTTCATCTCACAGAGTTACGTGATTCTTTTCATGGAGCACTTTGATCTCACTGTTTTTATGGAATTGGCAATGTTGAAAAAGGAAATATCCTCAGATTTAAACTAGAAAGAAGTGAATGGTGAAAAAGGAAATATCCTCAGATAAAAACTAGAAAGAAGTTTTCTGAGAAATTTCTTTGTGATGGGTGAATTCATCACACAGAGTTACATCTTTGTTTTCTTTGAGCATTTTGGTAGTACTGTTTTTGTGGAATCTACAAAGGGATATTTGGGAGCTCTTGGAGGCCTTCAGTGAAAAATGAAATAACTTCAGATAAAAACTGGAGAGAAGCTTTGCAGGAAACTGTTTTTTGATGGGTCTATTCATCTTATGGAGTTTAACCTTTTTGTTGATTGAGCAGTTCGGCATCACTGTTTTTGTGGTATCTGAGAAGAGATATTTGGGAGCACATTGAAGCCTATGGTGAAAACGGAAATATCCTCAGATTTGAACTAAAAAGAACTTTTCTGAGAAACTGCTTTGTGATGGGTGAATTCATCTCACAGGCTTACAGATTTCTTTTCATTGTTAGTTTGGTAACATTGTTTTTGTGGAAACTGCAAAGGGATATTCGGGAGCGAGTAAAGCCCAATGGCAAAAAAGGAAATATCTTCAGGTAAAAACTGGAGAGAAGCTTCCTGAGAAACTTCTTTGTGATGTCTACATTCATCTTATAGAGCTAAACGTTTCTGTTGAGAGAATACTTTGGCATCACTCTTTTTGTGGTGTCTTAGAGGGGATATTTGGGAGAGCATTGAAGAATATGGTGGAATAGGAAATATCCTCAGATAACAATTAGAAAGAAGCTTCCTGAGAAATTCCTTTTTGATGAGTAAATTCATCTCACAGAGTTAAACCCTTGTTTTCATTGCGCAGTTTGGTAGCACTGTTTTTGTGGAATCTGCAGTGGGATATTTGGGGCCTTAGGTGAAAAAATAAAATTCTTAGGTGAAAAAATAAAATTCATAGAGGCCTTAGGTGAAAAAATAAAATTCTTCAGGTAAAAACTGGAGAGAACCTCTCGGAGAAACTCCTTTGTGATGTGAGCATTCATCTCATAGAAATAAACATTTCTGTTGAGGGAGCACTTTGGCATCACTGTTTTTGTGGTGTCAGAGAAGGGATAATTTGGATCGCATTGAAGCCTATGGTGGAAAAGGAAATATCCTCAGGTAAAAACTACACAGAAACTTACTGAGAAACTGCTTTGTGATGTGTCAACTTATCTCACAGAGTTACATCATTCTTTTCATGGAGTTGTTTGTTAACCTGTTTTTGTAGAATCTGCAGAGGGATATTTTGGAGTGCATAGGGGACTGAGTTGAAGAAAGAAATTTCTTCAGATAACAACTGGAAAGGAGCTTTGGAGAAACTCCTTTGTGATGTGTGCATTTTTCTGATAGACCTCTACGTTTCTGTTGAGGGAGCATTTTGGCATCACTGTATTTGTGGTGTCAGAGAAGGGATATTTAGGAGCGCATTGAGGCTTATGGTGAAAAAGGAAATATCCTCAGACAAAAATTAGAAAGAAGCTTTCTAGCAAACTGCTTTGTGATGTGCTAATTCATCTCACAGAGCTGCATGATCCTTTTCTAGGATCAGTTTTGTAGCACTGTTTTTGGAAAATCTGAGAAGGGATATTTTGGAGCGCATTGAAACCTATGATGATGAAGGAAATATCCTTAGGCAAAAACAAAAAAAAAAAGCTTTCTGAGAAACTGCTTGTGATGTGTGAATTAATCTCCCAGATTCACACTTTTCTTTTCAGGGAGCAGTTTGCTAACTCTACTTTCATGTAATCTGCAAAGGGATATTTTGGAGTGCATTGTGGACTATAGTGAAAAACTCAATATCCTCACATAAAAATTAGAAAGAAGCTTTCTGAGAAACTGCTTTGTGATGTGTGTGAATTCATCTCACAGAGCTATGCCGTTCTTTTCATTGAGCAATTTGATAACATTTTTTTTCGTGGAATCTGCAATAGGATATTTGGCAGTGCATTGAAGCCTATGGTGACAAAGGAAATATCCTCAGATGAAAACCAAAAAGAAGATCTCTGAAAAACTGCTTTGTGTTGTGTCAATTCATCTCACAGAGTTACATTGTTCTTTCCACTGAGTAGTTTGCTAACACTGTTATCTTGGAATCTGCAATGGGATATTTCAGAACTCATTGAAGCTTATGATGACAAAGGAAATATCCTCAGACAAAATCTAGAAAGAAGGTTTCTGAGAAACTGCTTTGTGAATTGTGAATTCAGCTCAGAGTTACACGATTCTTTTCATGGAGCAGTTTGGTAGCACTGTTTTGGGGGAATCTGAGAAGGGATATTTTGGATTGCATTGAAGCCTATGATGACTAATTAAATATCCTTATATAAAAATGAGAAAGAAGCTTTATGAGAAACCTCTTTGAGATGTGTTAATTCACCACACAGCATTACACGAAACTTCTCATGGCTCACTGTGTTAGGACTGTTTTCTTGAAATCTGAGAAAGGATATTTTGGATGGCATTGAAGTCCATGGTGAAAAGGAAAATATCCTCATATAAAACTAGAAAGAAACTTTCTGAGAAAGTTCTCCATGCTGTGTGAATTGATATCACAGGATTACACCTTTCTTTTCATGGAGCAGTTTGTTAACAGAGTTTCGGTGGAACCTGCAAAGGGATATTTGGGAGCAGATTGAGGCCTACAGTGAAAAAAAGAAATATCCTCAGATAAAAACAAGAAAAAAGCTTTCTGAGAACACTGCTTTGCGATTTCTGAATTCACCTCACAGAGTTACACCGTTCTTTTCATTGAGCAGTTTGATAACACTGTTATCGTAGAATCTGCAAAAGGATACTTGGGAGCACAATGAAGCCTACGGTGACAAAGGAAATATCCTCAAATAAAAACAAAAAAAGAAGCTTTTAGAGAACCTGCTTTGAGATGTGTGAATTCATCTCACTGAGTTACACTGTTCTTTTCCTTGAGCAGTTTGCTGACGTTGTTTTCTTGAAATCTGCAGTCGGATAATTTGGAGCACATTGAAGCTTATGGTGACAAAGGAAATATGCTTATATAAAAACTAGAAAGAAGCTTTCTGAGAAACTGCTTTGTGATGTGTTAATTCTATTCACAGAGTTATGCAATTCTTTTCATGGATCAGTTTGGTAGCACTGTTTTTGGGCAATCTGAGAGGGGATACTTTTGATTGCATTGAAGCCTACAGTGTCTAAGGAAATATCCTCAGATAAAAACTAGAAAGAATCTTTCCGAGACAGTTCTTTGTGATGTGAGAAATTATCTCACAGATTTAAACTTTTCTTTTCATGGGGAAGTTTGCTAACAGAATTTTCGTGGAATCTGCAAAGGGATATTTGGGAGCACTTGGAGGCCTATAGTGAAAAAGGAAATATCCTCAGATAAAAATGATAAAGACACTTTCTGAGAAACTGCTTTGTGATGTGTGAATTCATCTCACAGAGTTGCACCGTTCTTTTCATTGTGCAGGGTGATAATACTGTTTTTGTGGAATCTGCAACAGGATATATGGGAGCGCATTGAAGTCTATGGTGAAAAAGGAAATATCCTCATAGCAAAACCGAAAAGAAGCTTTCTGAGAAAAGTCTTTGTGTTATGTGAATTCAAGTCACAGAGTTACACTGTTCTTTTCATTGAGCAGTTTGCTAACACTGTTTTCTTGGAATCTGAAATGGTATATTAAGGAGAACATTGACGCTTATTGTAAAAAAGGAAATATCCTCAGACAAACCTAGAAAGAAGCATTCTGAGTCTTCTTTGTGATGTGTAATATCATGTCAGAGAGTTACACTGTTCTTTTCATTGAGCAGTTTGCTAACACTGCTTTCTTGGAATCTGTAATGGGATATTTCAGAGCGCATTGAAGCTTATGGTGACAAAGGAAATACCTCATATAAAAAGTAGAAAGAAACTTTCTGAGAAACCACTTTGTGATATGTTAATTCTTCTCACAGAGTTACATTTTTCTTTTCATGGTTCAGATAGGTAGCATTGTTTTTGGAGGATCTGAGAAGAGATACTTTGGATGGCATTGAAGCCTATGGTGACTAAGGAAATATCCTCAGCTTGAAACTAGAAAGTAGCTTTCTGAGAAAGTTCTTTATGACGTGTGAATTCATATCACAGAGGTACACTGTTCTTTTCATGGAAGAATTTACTAACACTGTTTTCGTGGAACATGCAAAGGGATGCTTGGGAATGCATTGAGGCCTATAGTGAAAAAAGAAATATCCTCAGATAAAAACTAGAAAGAAGCTTTCTGAGAAACTGCTTTGTGATTGTGAATTCATGTCACAGGTCACAGTGTTTCACTGTTCTTTTCATTAAGCAGTCTGTTAACACTGTTTTCTTGGAATCTGCAATGGGATATTTCAGAGCACATTTAAACTTATGGTGTCAAAGGAAATATCTTCATATAAAAACTAGTAAGAAGCTTTCTGAGAAACCGCTTTGTGATGTGTTAATTCATCTCACTGACTTGCATGACTCCTTTCATGGATCTGTTTGGTCACACTGTTTTTGGGTAAACTGAGAAGGGATGATGTGTGAATTCAACTCACAGAGTTACAACTTTCTTTTCATGAAGCAGTTTGCTAACACTCTTTTCTTGGAATCTGCAAAGGGATATTTGGGAGTGCATTGAGGCCTATGTTGAAAAAGGGCATATACTCAGTTAAAAACTAGAAAGAATCTTTCTGAGAAACTGCTTTGTGATGTGTGAATTCATCTCAGAGAGTTACAGTTGTTTTCATTGAGCTCTTTGGTAACACTGTTTTCTTGGAATATGCAATGGGATATTTCAGAGTGCATTGAAGCCTACGGTGACAAAGGAAACATAATCAGATGAAAACCAAAAAGAAGACTACTGAGAAACTGCTTTGTGTTGTGTGAATTCGTCTCACAGAGTTACACTGTTCTTTTCATTGAGCAGTTTGCAAACACTGTTTTCTTGGAATTTGCAATGGGATATTTCAGAGCACATTGAAACTTATGGTGACAAATGAAATATCTTCACATAAAACTAGAAAGAAACTTTCTGAGAAACTGGTTTGTGATGTGTTAATTCATCTCACTGACTTACATGACTCCTTTCATAGATCTGTTTGGTAGCACTGTTTTTGCGTAAACTGAGAAGGGATATTTTGGATCACAATGAAAAATACGGTGACCAAGGAAATATTCTCAGATTAAAAATAGAAAGAAACTTTCTGAGAAAGTCCTTTTTGATGCGTGAATTCACTTCACAGACTTACACCATTCTTTTTTTTTTTTTTTTTTAATTTATTTATTATTATTATACTTTAAGTTGTAGGGTACATGTGCATAACGTGCAGGTTTGTTACATATGTATACTTGTGCCATGTTGCTGTGCTGCACCCATCAACTCGTCATTTACATCAGGTATAACTCCCAATGCAATCCCTCCCCCCTCCCCCCTCCCCATGATAGGCCCCGGTGTGTGATGTTCCCCTTCCTGAGTCCGCGTGATCTCATTGTTCAGTTCCCACCTATGAGTGAGAACATGCGGTGTTTGGTTTTCTGTTCTTGTGATAGTTTGCTAAGAATGATGGATTCCAGCTGCATCCAAGTCCCTACAAAGGACTCAAACTCATCCTTTTTTATGGCTGCATAGTATTCCATGGTGTATATGTGCCACATTTTCTTAATCCAATCTGTCACTGATGGACATTTGGGTAAATGGACTAAATGCTCCACAGAGACATACACCCATTCTTTTCATGGAGCAGTTTGGTATCACTGTTTTTGTGGAATATGCAAAGGGATGTTTGGGAGTGAACTGAGGCCTATGGTAAAAAAACAAATATCCTCAAATAAAAACTAGAAAGAAGCTTTCTGAGAAACTACTTTGTGGTGTGTGAATTCATATCACAGTGTTGCCCTGTTCTTTTCATTGAGAAGTTTGCTACAGTGCTTTCCTGTAATCTGCAATTGGATATTTCAGAGCACATTGAAGCTTATGGTGACAAAGGAAATATCCTCAGACAAAACTAGAAAGAAGCTTTCTGAGAAACTGCTTTGTGATTTGTGAATTCTTCTCACAGAGTTACACCTTTCATTTTATGGAGCAGTTTGGTGGCACAGTTTTAGGGAAATTTCAGAAGGCATATTTTAGATCGGATTGAAGCCGATGGTGATAAAGGAAATATCCACATATAAGAACTAGAAAGATGCTTTCTGAGAAACTGCTTTGAGATGTGTTAATTCATCTCAGAGTGTTACACAATTATTTTCATGGATCAGTTTGATAGCACTGTTTTTGGGGAATCTGAGAAGGGATATTTTGGATCACATTGATGTCTATGGTGACTAACGAAATATCCTTCTATAAAAAATGCAAAGGAGATTTCTGAGAAAGTTCATTGTGATGTGTGAATTTATCTTACAGAATTACACGTTTCTTTTCATGGAGCTGATCGATAACACTGTTTTCGTGGAATCTTCAAAGGGATATTTGGGAGTGCATTGAGGCCTAGGGTGACAATGGAAATATCCTCATGGAAAAACCAAAAAGAACTCTCTGAGAAATTGCTTTGTGATATTTCAATTCAATACACAGAATTTCACTGTTCTTTTCATTGAGAAGTTTGCTTACACTGTTTTCTTGGAATCCACAATGGGATATTTTGGAGTGCATTGAAGTTTATGGTGACAAAGTAAATATTCTCAGACATATACTAGAAAGAAGCTTTCTGAGAAACTGCTTTGTGGTTTGTGAATTCATCTCACAGAGTTACATGGTTCTTTTAATAGAGCAGCTTGGTAGCACTGTTTTCTGGGAATCTGAGATGTGATACTTTGGATTATATTGAAGCCTATGGTGAAAAACAAAATATCCTAAGAGAAAAATTTTGTGATGTGTTAATTCATCACACAGAGTTACACGATTCTTTCCATGGGTCAGTTTTTAGCACCCTTTTTGGGGAATCTGAAAAGGGACATTTTGGATATCATTGAAGCCTATGATGTATAAGGAAATATCCTTAGATAAATACTAGAAATAAGCTGTCTGAGAAGTTCTTTGTGACATGTGAATTCATCTCAAAGAGTTACATCTTTCTTTTCATGGAGCACTTTGCTAACACAATTTTTGTGGAATCTGCAAAGGGATATTTGGGAGCACATTGAGGCCTATAGTGAAAAAGGAAATATCCTCATAGAAAACCTAAAAAAAACCTTTCTGAGAAACCATTTTTTGATACGTAAATTCAACTCACAGGGTTACACTGTTCTATTCATTGGGCAGATTTCTAACACTGATTTCTTTGAGTCTGATATTTCAGAGTGCATTGAAGCTTATTGTGAAAAACGAAATACCCTCAGACAAAAGCTAGAAAGAAACTTTCTGAGGAACTCCTTGGTGATTTGTAAATTTATCTCACAGAGTTACAGGATTTTTTTCATGGATTAGTTTGATAGTACTGTTTTTGGGAAATCTGAGAAGGGATATTTTGGATTGCAATGAAGCCTATACTGTCAAATGAAATATCCTCAGATTAAAACTAGAAAGAAGTTTTCAGAGACACTTCTTTGTGATGTGTGAATTCATCTCACAGAGTTACAACTTTATTTTCATGGGTCAGTTTGCTAACACTGTTTTTGTGGAATCTTCAAAGGGATATTTGGGAGTGCATTGAGGCCTATGGTTAAAAAGGAAATATCCTCATAGAAAAACTAGAAAGAAGCTTTCTGAGAAACTGCTTTGTGATGTGTGAAATCAAGTCACAGAGTTACACTGTTCTTTTCATTGAGCAGATTGCTAACCCTGCTTTCTTGGAATCTACAACGGCGTATTTCAGAGAACCCTGTAGCTTACTGTAAAAAAGAAAATATCATCAGACAAAAACTAGAAAGAAACTTGCTGAGACTGCTTTGTGATGTGTGATTTCATGTCAGAGTGTTACACTGTTCTTTTCACTGACCAGTTTGCTAACACTGCTTTCTTGGAATTAGTAACGGTATATTTCAGAGCACGTTGTAGCTTACTGTAAAAAAGGAAATAGCCTCAGACAAAAAATAGAAAGAAGCTTTCTGAAACTGCTTTGTGATGTGTGATTTCACGTCAGAGTGTTACACTGTTCTTTTCATTGAGCAGTTTGCTAACACTGCTTTCTTGTAGTCTGCAATTGGATACCATGGAGCGCTTTGAAGCTTATGGTGACAAAGGGAATATCCTCATATAAAAAGTAGAAAGAAACATTCTGAGAAACCATTTTGTGATGTGCTAATTCTTCTCACAGAGGTACATGATCCTTTTCATGGATCAATTTGGTGGCACGGTTTTTGGAGAATCTGGAAGGGGTACTTTGATGACATTGAAGATTATAGTGACTGAGGAAATATCCTCAGATAAAAACCAGGAACAAGGTTTCTGAGAAAGTTATTTTGATGTGTGAATTCATCTCACAGAGTTACACCATTCTTTTCAAGGAACTGTTTGCTAACACGGTTTTTGTGGAATCTGAAAAGGGGTATTTGGGAGTCCATAGAGACCTATGTGGTAAAAGGAAACTTCCTCTGATAAAAACTATAAAGAGGATTTCTGAGAAATTTCTTTGGGATGTGTGAATTCAGCTTACAGAGGTACACTGTTGTTTTCATTTAGCAGTCTGCTAACACTGTTGTCTTCGAATCTGCAACAAGATATTTCAGAGTGCATTGAAACTTATGGGGACAAAGGAAATATCTTCATATGAAAACTAGTAGGAAACGTTCTGAGAAAGTGCTATGTGATGTGTTAATTCACCTCACAGGGTTACACTACTGCTTTCATGGATCAGTTTGGTAGCACTGTTTTTGGGTAAACTGAGAAGGGATATTTCTTATCCCATTGAAGAATATGGTGACAAAGGAAATATCCACAGATTAAAACTAGAAAGAAACTTTCTGAGAAAATTTTTCATGATGTGAGAAATCATCTCACAGATTTATAATTTTCTTTTCATGGAGAAGTTTGCTAACACCGTTTTCGTGGAATCTACAAAGGGATGTTTGGAAGCACATTGAGGCTTATGTTGAAAAAGAGCATATTCTCAGTTAAAAACTACAAAGAATCTTTCTGAAAAACTGCTTTGTAATGCATGAATTCATCTCACAGAGTTACACTGTTGTTTTCATTGAGCAGTTTGTTCACACTGTTTTCTTGAAATCTGCAATGGGATATTTTGGAGTGCATTGAAGCCTACGGTGACAAAGTAAATATAATCAGATGAAAACCAAAAAGAAGCCTTCTGAGAAACTGCTTTGTTCTGTGTCAATTCATCTCATAGAGTTACACTGTTCTTTTCATTGGGTAGTTTGCTAACATTGTTTTCTTGGAATCTGCAATGAGATATTTCGGAGCGCATTGAAGCTTATGGTGACAAAGGAAATATCCTCAGAAAAAAACAAGAAAGAAACTTTCTAAGTAACTGCTTTGTGATTTGTGAATTCATCTCAGAGTTACATGATTTTTTTTCATGGAGCGGTTTGGTAGCACTGTTTTTGGGGAATCTGAGAAGGGATATTTTGCATCACATTGAAGCCTATGGTGGCAAAGTAAATATCCTCAGATAGAAACTGGAGAGAAGCTTTCTGATAGACTTCTTTGTGATGTGTGAATTTATTTCACAGAGTCATAGCTTTCTTTTCATTGAGCAGTTTGCTAACACTTTTTTCATGGAATCTGCAAAGGGATATTTGGGAGTGCATTGAAGCCTATATCGAAAAAGGAAATATCCTCAGTTAAAACCAGAAAAAAAGCTTTCTGAGAAAGGTCTTTCTGATGTGTTAATTCATCTCACAATGTTACATCTTTCTATCATGCAGCAGTTGGCTTTCACAGTTTTTGTTTAATCTGCAACAGGATATTTCGGAGTCAATTTGAGCCTATAGTGAAAAAGGAAAAATCCTCAGATAAAATTTAAAAAGAAGCTCTTTGAGATACTGCTTTGTGATGTTTGAATTTCACTCACAGAGTTATGCCATTCTTTTCATTGAGCAGTTTGACAACACTGTTTTCGTGTAATCTGCAAAGTTATATTTTGCAGCGCATTTTGGAATATAATAAATAAGGAAATATCCTCAGATAAAAACTACAAAGAAGCTCTCTGCGATACTGTTTTGTAATGTGTGGCTTCATCTCACAGAATTACACTGTTCTTTTCATTGAGAGGTTTGCTAACACTGATTTCATGGAAACTACAAAGTGATACTTGGGATTGCATTGAGGTCTATAGTGAAAACAAAAATATCCCCGGATAAAAACTAGAAAGAAGCTTTCTGAGAAAATGCTTTGAGGTGTGTGAATTCATCTCACAGTGTTACATTGTTCTTTTTATTTATTAGTCTACTAAAACTGTTTTCTTGGAACCTGCAAAGGGATAATTTGGAGTGCATTGAAGCTTATGGTGACAAAGGAAATATCTTCATATAAAAACTAGAAAGAAGATTTATGAGAAACCACTTTGTGATATGCTAATTCATCTCACAGAGTTACACGATTCTTTTCATGGATCAGTTTTGTAGCACTGTTTTTGGGGATACTGAGAAGGGATACTTTATATTGCATAGAAGCCTGTGGTGAATAAAGAAATATCCTCAGGTAAAAACTGGAAAGAAGTTTTCTGACAAAGTTATTTATGACGTGCTAATTCATCTCACAGAGTTACACCGTTTTTTTCAGGGTAGAGTTTGCTAACACTGTTTTCCTTTAATCTCCAAAGTGATATATGGGAGCACATTGAGGCCTAGAGTGAAAAAGAAAATATCCTCAGATAAAAACAAGAAAGAAGCTGTCTGAGAAACTTCTTTCTGATGGGTGAACTCATCTCACAGAGCTACACCATTCTTTTATTTGAGCTGTTAGATAACACCGTTTTCGTGGAATCTGCGAAAGGATATTTGGGAACACATTGAAGTGTATGATGACATAGGAAATATCCTCATAGAAAAGGAAAAAGAAGCTTTCTGAGAAATTGCTTTTTGATGTGTGAATTTAACTCACAGAGTTACACTGTTCTTCTTATTGAGCAGTTTGCAAACAGTGTTTTCTTGGAATCTACAGTGGGATATTTTGGAGTGCATGGAAGCTGACTGTGAAAAAGTAAATGTCCTCAGCAAAAACTGGAAAGAAACATACTGAGAAACTGTTCGTGATTTGTGAATTTATTGCACAGAGTTACATGATTCTTTTCATGGATCAGTTTGATTGCACCATTTTTGGGGAATCTGAGGAGGGATATTTCGATGGCATTGAAGCCTAGGGTGACAATAGAAATATACTCAAATAAAAACTAGAAGGAAGATTTCTGAGAAAGCTCTTTGTGATGGTTGAATTCATCTCACAGAGTTACCCCTTTCTTTTCATGGAGCAGTTTGTTAACACCTTTTTCGTGGAATCTGCAGAGGGCTATTTTGGAGCTCATTGAGGCCTATGGTGACAAAGGAGATATCCTCACATAAAAACTAGAAAGAAGCTTTCTGAGAAACTGCTTTGTGATGTGTTAAATTATCTCAGAGAGTTACACCATTGTATTAGTGGAGCAATTTGCTAACACTGTTTTTGTGGAATCTGCAATAGGATATTTGGGAGCACATTGAAGCTTATGGTGACAAAGGAAATATCCTCAGATTAAAACAAAAAGATACTTTCTGGCATTGGGAGAAAGCCATTGGAGTTATACCTGATGTAAATGATGAGTTGATGGGTGCTGACGAGTTGATAGGTGCAACACACCAAAATGGCACAAGTATATATATGTAACAAACCTACCCTAGAACTTAAAGCATAATAATAAAAAATATGCCTTCTGATAGACTGCTTTGCAATGTGTGAATTCATCTGACAGACTTACACTTTTCATGGAGCGGTTTGCTAACACTATTTTCATGGAATCCGCAAATTGATACTCACAAGCACATTGAGGCAAATGGAGAAAAATGACAAATCCTCAGACAAAAACTAGATAGCAGAGTTCTGAGAAACTTATTTTTGATTTGTGAATTTATCTCACAGAATTACATGATACTTTTCATGGAGCAATTTTGTTGCACTGTTTTTGGAGAATCTGAGAAGGGATTTTTTTGGATTGCATTGAAGCTTATGGTGACAAAGGAAATATCCTCAGATAAAAACTAGAAAGAAGCATTCCGAGAAAGTTCTTTGTGATGTGTGAATTCATCTCACAGAGTTACACCTTTATTTTCATAAGCAGCTTGTTAGTACAGTTTTTGTGGAATATGCAAAGGGATATTTGGGAACGAGTTGATGCCGAACATAAAAAAGGAAATATCCTCAGACGAAAACAAAAAGAAGCTTTCTGAGAAGCTGCTTTGTGATGTGTGAATTTATCTCACACATTTACAACTTTCTTTTCGTGGAGCAGTTTGCTACAGCTATTTTCATGGAATCTGCAAAGGGATAGTCACAAGCGCATTGAGACCTATGATGAAAAAGGAAATATCCCCAGACAAAAACTAGAAAGAAGTTTTCTGAGAATATGCTTTGTCATGTGTGAATTCACATCACAGAATTACACTCTTCTTTTCATTGAGCAGCTTGCTAACTCTGTTTTTCTGGAATCTGCAATTTGATATTTCAGAGCAAGCTTAGGATGACAAAGGAAATATCCTCAAATAAAAACCAGAAAGAAGCTTTCTGCAAAACTATTTTGTGATTCGTGAATTCATCTCATTGATTTACACAAAACTCTTCATGGAGCAGTTTGGTAGTACTGCTTTTGGGGAATTTGAGAAGGGATATTTTGGATGGCATTGAAGCCTATGGTGACAAAGGGAATATCGTCAGACAAAAACTAGAAAGAAGCTTTCTTAGAACGTTTTTGCGATGTGTGAATTCCTCTCACAGAGCTACACCTTCCTTTTCATGGAGCAGTTTGCTGACACTGTTATTGTGGAATCTGCAAAGGGGTATTTTGGAGCCCATTGAAGCCTAAGTGAAAAAGTAAATATCCTGAGATAAAAACTAGAAGGAAGCTTTATGATAAACTGCTTTGTGATGTGTGAACTCATCTCAGAGTTACACTGTTCTATTCAATGAGCAGTTCGTTAACACTGTTTTCTTTTAATCTGCAATATGATATTTTGGAGCACATTGAAGCTTATGGTGAGAAAGGAAATGTCCTCATGTAAAAACTACAAAGATGCAATCTGAGGAACAGCTTTGTGATGTGTTAAATCATCTCACAGAGTTACACCATAGTTTTCAAGGAGCAGTTGGGTAGCACTGTTTTTAGGGAATCTGAGAAGGGATATCTTGTATCACATTGAAGCCTATGGTGACTAAGGAAATATCATCAGATGAAAACTAGGAAGAACTTTTCTGAGAAAGTTCTTTTTGATGTGTGAATTCATCTCACAGAGGCACACATTTCTTTTCATGGAGAAGTTTGCTAACACTGTTTTCATGGAATCTGCAAGTGGGTATTTGGGAGGGCCCTGAGACCTATGGTGAAAAAAATATATACACAGGTAAATACTAGAAAGAAGCTTTTGGAGAAACTACTTTGTGATGTGTGAATTCACCTCACAGAGTTACACCATTGTTTTCATGCAGCTGCTTGGTAGCACTGTTTTTGGGGAATCTGAGAAGGGATATTTTGGATCACATAGAAGCCTATGGTAACAAAGGAAATATCCTTAGATAAAAAATAGAAGGAGCATTTCTGAGAAAGTTCTTTGTGCTGTGTGAATTCATCTCACAGAGTTGCACCTTTCTTTCCATGGAGCAGTTTGCTAACACTGTTTTCGTGGAACCTGCAAAGGGATATTTGGGAGCACTTTGAGGTCTAAGTGAAATAACAAATATCCTCAGACAAAAAGGAGAAAGAAGCTTTCTGAGAATCTGCTTCATGATGTGTGAATTCATGTCACTGAGTTACACCCTTCCTTTCATGGAGAAGTTTGCAAACCCTGTTTTTGTGGAATCTGCAAGTGATATATGGGAGCACATTGAGGCCTATGGTGAAAAAGGAAATATCCTCAGATAAAAACTAGAAAGGTGATTTCTGAGAAACTACTTTTGATTTTGTGAATTGAACTCACAGAGATACACTGTTATTTTCATTGATGAGATTGATAACACTGTTTTCATGGATTCTGCAATAGGATATTTAGGAGTGCTTTGAAGAATATGGTGACATAGAAATATCCCCAGAAAGAAAACAGAAAGAAGCATTCTGAGAAAATGTTATCTGAAATGTGAATTCATCTCACACAGTTACACCTTTCTTTTCATGGAGCAGTTTGATAACATTGTTTTTGTGGAATTTGCAAAGGGATATTCGGGAACTCATTGAGGCCTTTGGTGAAAAAGGAACTATCCTCAGACAAAAACTAGAAAGAAGCTTTCTGTGAAACTGCTTTGTGATGTGTGAATTCAAATCACAGTTGTACACCGTTCATTTCATTGCCCAGTTTGGTGACACTGTTTTTGTGGAATCTGCAATAGGATTTTAGGGAGTGCATAAAAGTCTATGTGACAAAAGAATTTCCTCACAGAAAAAGCACAAAGAAGCTTTCTGAGAAACTGCTTTGTGATGTGTGAATTCATCTCACTGAGTTACACGGATTCTTGTCATGGAGCAGTTTGGTGGCATTGTTTTTGGGCAATCTGAGATGGTATATTTTGAATGACATTGAAGCCAATGGTGAAAAAGGAAATATCCTCAGATAAAAACTGCAAAGAATCTTTCCGAGAAAGTTCTTTGTGACGTGTGAATTCATCTCATAATGTTACACTGTACTTTTTACTGAGCAGTTTGCTAACACTGTTTTCATAGAATCTGCAAAGGGATATTTGGGAGCCCATTGAGGCCTATGGTGAAAAATGAAATATCCTCAGATAAAAATTAGAAAAAAGCTTTCAGAGAAACTGCTTTGTGATGACCGAATTCACCTCACAGAGTTACACTGTTCTTGTCACTGAGCAGTTTGCTAACACTTTTTATTGGAATCTGCAATGGGATATTTAAAATCCATTGAAACTTATGGTGATAAAGGAGCTGTCATCATATAAAAAGTAGAAAGAAGCCTTCTGAGAAATGGCTTTACGATGTGTTAATTCATTTCACAGAGTTACACGATTCTTTACATGGATTGGTATGGTAGCACAATTTTGGGGGAATCTGAGAAGGAATATTTTGGATTGCATTGAAGCCTAAGGTGACAAACGAAATATCCTCAGATAAGAACTAGAAAGAAGGTTTCTGAGAAAGCTATTTGTGATGTGTGAATTCATCTCACAGAGTTACACCTTTCTTTTCATGGAGAAGTGTGTTAATAGTGTTTTCTTGGAATATGCAGAGGGATTTTTGGGAGCACTTTGAGGCCTAAGGTGTAAAAGCTAACATCTTCAGATAAAAAGTAGAAAGAAGCTTTCTGAGAAACTGCTTTGTGATTTGTGAATTCATCTCACAGAGTTACACTGTACTTTTCATTAAGCAGTTTGCTAACACTGTTTTCTTGGAATCTGCAATGGTATATTTCAGAGAGCATTGAAACTTATGGTGAAAAAGGAAATATCCTCATATAAAAAAAGAAAGAAGCTTTCTGAGAAACGGTTTTGTGATGTTGTAATTCATGTCACAGAGCTCCATGATTCCTTTCATGGATCAGTCTGTTAGTAATGTTTTTGGGGAATCTGAGAAAGAATATTTTGGATTGCATTGAAGAATATGGTGACAAAGGAAATAAAATCATATAAAAACTGGAAAGAAGCTTTATTAGAAACTGCTTTGTGATGTGTTAATTAATCTCCCTGAGTTACACCTGTCTTTTCATGGAGTAGATTGCTAACACTGTTTTTGTGGAATCTGCACAGGATACTGGGGAGTTCACTGAGGCATATGGTGAAAAAGGAAATATCCTGAGATAAAAACTAGAAAGAAGCATTCTGAGAAACTGTTTGTGATGTGCAATTTCATCTCACAGAGATACAATGTTCTTTTGGTTGAGCAGATTGATAACACTGTTTTCGTGGAATCTGCAGTACGGTATTTGGGAGCCCATTGAAGCCTATGGTGACAAAGGAAATATCTGCAGATAAAAATCATAAAGATGGTTTCTGAGAAACTTCATTATGTTGTGTGAATTCATTTCACAGATATACACTGTTCTTTTCACGGAGCAGTTTGGCAACCCTCTTTTTGGGGAATCTTAGAAGGGATATTTTGGATCACATTGAAGCCTATGGTGACAAAGGAAATATCCTGAGATTAAAACTAGAGAAAAATTTTCTGCGAAAGCCCTTTGTGATGTATGAACTTATCTCACAGTGTTACACATTTCTTTTCATGGAGCAGTTTGCTAACACTGTTTTCATCGTATCTGCAGAGGAATATTTGAGAGTACATTGAGTTATGTGGTGAAAATGGAAATAACCCAAGATATAATCAGGAAAGAAGCTTTTGGACAAAGTTCTTTGCGATGTGGGAATTCATCTCACAGAGTTACACCTAAGTTTTCATGGAGCAGTTTTCTAACACTCTTTTCATGGAATCTGCAAAGGGATATTTTGGAGTGTATAGAGGCCTATGTTGGTAAAGGAAATATCCTCAGATAAAAACTAGAAAGAAGTTTTCTGAGAATCTGCTTTGTGATGTGCGAATTCAGCTCACAGAGTTACAATGTTCTTTTCATTGAGCGGTTGGTTAACACTGTTTTATTGGAGTCTGCAATGCGATATTTCAGAGCGCATTGTACCTTGTGGTGACAAAGGAAATATTATCATATAAAAACTACAAAGAAGCTTTCTGAGAAACCACTTTTGGATGTGTTAAATCATCTCACAGAGTTATACGATTCTTTTCATAGATCAGTTTGCTAGCACTGTTTTGGAGAATCTGAGAAAGTATATTTTTGATGGCATTGAAGCCTATGTTTACTAAGGAAATATCCTCAGATAAAAGGTAACAAGAAGGTTTCTGAGGCAGTTCTTTGTGATGTGTGAAATTGTCTCAAAGAGATACACCTTTCTTTTCATGGGGCAGTTTGCTAACAGAGTTTTTGTGGAATCTGCAAATGGATATTTGGGAACGCATTGAAGCCTATAGTGTAAAAGGAAATATTCTCAGATAAAAACTAGAAAGATGCTTTCTGAGAAACTGCTATGTGATTTGTGAATTCAACTCACAGAGTTACACAGTTCCTTTCGTTGAGCAGTTTGATAACACTGTTTTCTTGGATTCTGCAATGGGATATTTCAGAGCGTGTTGAAGCTTATGGTGAAAAAGGAAATGTCCTCATATAAAAAAAGAAAGAAGCTTTCTGAGAAACGGTTTTGTGATGTTGTGATTCATGTCACAGAGCTACATGATTCCTTTCATGCATCAGTTAGGTAGCAGTGTTTTTGGGGAATCTGAGAAGGGACACTTTGAGTCGCATTGAAGCCTATGTGACAAAGGAAATATTCTCATATAAAAACTGGAAAGAATCTTTCTGAAAAATCACTTTGTGATGTGTTTATTCATTTCACAGAGTTACACCTTTCTTCTCATGGAGCAGTTTGCTAACACTGTTTTCCTGGAATCTGCACAGGGATATTTGGGAGCAAATTGAGGCCTAGGATGAAAAAGGATATATCCTCAGATAAGAACTCTAAAGAAGGTTTCTGAGAAAGTTCTTTGTGATGTGTGAGTTCATCTCAGGGAGTTACACCTTTCTATTCCTGGAGCACTTTGCTAACTCTGTTTTCTTGGAATCTGCAAAGCGATATTTGGGAGCACTTTAAGGCCTATAGTGAGAAAACAAATATCCTCAGAGAAAAACTAGAAAGAAGCTTTCTGAGAAACTTCTTTGTGATGTGTGAATTCAACTCACACAGTTACACTGTTCTTTCCATTCAGCAGTTTGCCAGCACTGTTTTCTTGGAATCTGCAATGGGATATTTCGGAGCACTTTGAAGCTTATTGTGACGAAATAAATATCCTCAGAAAAAAACTATAAAAAGCTTTCTGAGAATCTGCTTTATGATTCGTGAATTCATCTCACAGGGTTACGTGATACTTTTCATGGAGCAGTTTGATAACACTGCTATTGGAGAATCTGAGAAGGGATATTTTGGATTGCATTGAAGTCTACAGTGACAAAGGAAATATCCTCCAATAAAAGGTAGAAAGAACCTTTCTGAGAAAGTTCTTTGTGATGTGTGAAATCACTTCACAGAGTTACACTGTAATTTTCACTGGGCAGTCTGATAACACTGGTTTCATGGAATCTGTAACAGGATACTTGGGATGGCATTGAAGCCTAAGATGACAAAGGAATTATCCTCAGATAAGAAATAGAAATAAGCTTTCTGAGAAACTGCTTTGTGATGCATGAATTCATCTCACATAGTTACACTGTCCTTTTCATTCAACAGTTTGCCTACACTGTTTTCTTGGAATTGGCAAAGGGATGTTTGGGAGCACCTTGAGGCCTATGCTGAAACAGGAAATATCCTCAGACAAAAACTAGAAAGAAACTTTCTGAGAAACTGCTTTGCGATTTTTGAATTCATCTCATAGAATTACACTGTTCTTTTTATTGTGCAGATGGCTAACATTGTTTTCTTGGAATCTGCAAAGGAATATTTTGGAGCACATAGAAGTTGATGGTGACAAAGGAAATATCCTCAGACAAAAACTAGAAAGAAGCTTTCTGAGAAAGAGGTTTGTGATTTGTGAATTCGTCTCACAGAGTTACATGATTCTTGTCATGGAGCAATTTGGTATCACTGTTTTTTGGGAATCTGAGAAGGGATATTTTGGATCGCATTGAATCCCAATGTGACAAAGGAAATATCCTCACTTGAAAACGAAAAAGAAGCTTTCTGAGTAACTTCTTTGTGAGGTGGGAATTCATCTCACATGTTACACCTACCTTTTCATGGAGAAATTTGCTACCACAGTTGTCTTGTAATCTGCAGGTGGAGTTTTGGAAGCGCATTGTGGCCTATAGTGAAAAAGGAAATATCCTCAGATAAAAACTAGAAAGAAGCTTTCTGAGAAATTGCTTTGTGATGTTTGATTTCTTCTCACAAAGATACACCATTCATTTCATTGAGCAATTTGAATACACTTTTTACGTGGAATCTGCAATAGGATATTTCGGAGTGAATTGAAGCCTATGGTGAAAAAGGAAATATCCTCGGATAAAAACTAGAAAGAAGCTTTCTGAGAAAGAGCTTTGTGGTTTATGAATTCATCTCACAGTTTTACGTGATTCTTTTGAAGGAGCAGTTTGGTAGCACTGTTTATGTGGAATCTGAGAAGGGTTGTTTTGGATCACATTGAAGCCTATGGTGAAAAAGGAAATATCCTCAGACAAAAGGTAGAAAGAAGGTTTCTGAGAAAGGACTTTGTTTTGTGTGAAATCATCTCAGAGAGTTACACCTTCTTTTCATGGAGCAGTTTGCTAACACAGTCAATGTGGAATCTTCAAAGGGATATTTTGGAACTCATTGAGGCCTATGGTGAAAAAGGAATTATCTTCATATGAAAACTAGACAGAAGTTCTTTGTGATGTGTGAATTCATCTCACAGAGTTACACCTTACTTTTCATGGATCAATTTGCTAACACTGTTTTCATGGAATCAGAAAGGGAATATTGGAAGCACATTGAGGCCTATAGTGAAAAAGGAAATATCCTCCTAGAAAACTAGAAAGAAGCTTTCTGAGAATCTGCTTTGTGATGTTTGTATTCAAGGCACAGAGTAACACTGTACCTTTCATGGAGCAGTTTGCTAACATTGTTTTCTTGGAATCTGCAATGGCATATTTCAGAGCATATTGAAGCTTATGGTGAGAAAGGAAATATCCTCAAGTAAAAACTAGAAAGAAGCCCTCTGAGACACTGCTTTATGATTTGTTAATTCATCTCACAGAGTTACATGATTCCTTTCATGGATCAGTTTGGTAGCACTGTTTTTGGGGAATCTGAGAAGGGATATTTTGGATCGTTGTGAAGTCTGTGGTGACTAAGGAAATATAGTCAGATTAAAATTAGAAAGAAGCTTTCTGAGAAAGTTCTTTGGTATGTATAGATTCATCCCACAGATATACACCTTTCTTTTCAAGGAGCAGTTTGCAAACACTGTTTTTGTGGAATCTGCAATGGGATATTTGGGAGTGCATTGAGGTCTGTGGTGAAAAAGGAAATATCCTCAGTTTAAAACTAGAAAGAAGCTTTCTGAGAAATGGCTTTGTGATGTGTGAATTCATCTCACAGTCTTCAACTGTTCTCTTCATTTAGCAGTCTGCTAACGCTGTTGCCTTGAAATCTGCAATGGGAGATTTCTGAGCACATTGAAGCTTGTGATGACAAAGGAATTATCATCATATAAAAACTAGAGAGAAGCTTTCCGAGAAACTGCTTTGTGATATGTGAATTTATCTCAGAGAGGTACACCATTCTTTTCATTGAGCAGGTTGTTAACACAGTTTTTGTGGAATCTGCGACAGGATATTTGGGAGCACATTGAAGCCTATGGTGACAAATAAATATACTCAGATAAAAAACAAAAAGAAGTTTTCTGAGAAGCTGTTTTGTGATGTATGAATTCATCTCACAGATTTGCATTGTTCTTTTAATTGAGCAGTATGCTAGTACTGTTTTCTTGGAATCTGCAATGTGATATTATGGATCACATTGAAGTATATAGTGAAAAAGGATTTATCCTCAGATAATAACTAGAAAGAAGGTTTCTGACAAACCGCTTAGAGATATGTTAATTCGTCTCACAGTGTTTCACGATTCTTTTACTGAATCAGTCTGTTAGAACTGTTTTTGGGTAATTTGAGAAAGGATATTTTTTATTCCTTTGAAGCCTATGGTGACAAAGGAAATATCCTCAGATAAAAACGAGAAAGAAGCTTTCTGAGAAAGTTCTTTGTGATGTGTGAATTCATCTCACAGTGTTACACTTTTCTTTTCATGGAGCAGTTTGCAAACACTCTTTTCGTGGAATGTGCAAAGGGATATATCGGAGCTCATTGAAGCTTATTTTGACAAAGGAAATACCTGAGACAAAAACTGGAAAGAAGCTTTCTGAGAAACTGCCTTGTGATTTGGGATTTCATCCAACAGAGTTACACGATCTTTTTCAAAGAGCAGTTTGGTAGCACTGTATTTGGGGTATCTGAAAAGGGATATTTTGGATCACATTGAAGCCTGTGGTGACAAAGGAAATATACTCTGATAAAAATTATAAAGAATTTTTCTGAGAAGCTGCTTTGTGATGTGGGAATTCATCTCACAGTGTTGCACCTTTCTTTTCATGGAGCAGTTTGCTAACACTGTTTTCGCGGAATCTGTAAAGAGATATTTGGGAGCACAATGAGGACTATGCTGAATAAGAAATATCCTTAGATAAATACTGGAAAGAACCTTAATGAGAAACTGCTTTGTCAAATGTGAATTCTTCTCAGAGTTACAATGTTCTTTTCATTTACCAGTTTGCTAACACTGTTTTCTTGCAATCTGCAATGGAATATTTCACAGTGCATTGAAGCTTATGGTGACAAAGGAAATATTTTTATATAAAAATTAGAAAGATGCTTTCTGAGAAACCACTTTGTGATGTGTTAATTCATCTCCCAGAGTTACATGATTTTTTTAATGGATCAGTTTGGTAGCACTGGGGAAACTGAGAAGGTACATTTTGAATCACATTGAAGCCTATGGTGACAAAGGAAATATACTCAGATAAAAACTAGGAAGAGGCTTTCTGAAATAGTGTTTTGTGATGTATGAATTCATCACACAGAGTTACACTGTCTTTTCATTGACCAGCTTGCTAACACTGTTATCATGGAATCTGCAATAAGATATTTGGGAGTGAATTGAAGCCAATGGTGACAAAGAAAGTATACTCAGATAAAAACCAAAAAGAAGCTTTCTGATAAACTGCTTTGTGATGTGTGAACTCATCTCACATACTTGCACTGATCTTTTCATTGAGCAGTTTGCTCACAGTGTTTTCTTGTAATCTACAATGGGATATTTCGGAGCACATTGAAGCTTATGGTGACAAAGGAAATATCCTCAGAAAGAAGCTACAAAGAAGCTTTCTGAGAAAGTACTTTGTGATGTGTGAATCCGTCTCACGAAGTTACATGATAGTTTTCATGCAGCAGTTTGGTCACACTGTTTTTGTGGAATTTGAGAAGAGATATTTTCTGTTGCCTTAAAGTCTGTTGTGAAAAAGGAAATATCCTCAGTTAAAAACTAGAAAGAAGCTTTCTGAGAATCTTCTTGGTGATGTGTGAATTCATCACATAGAGTTACACCTTTGTTTTCTAAGAGCAGTTTGCTAACACTGTTTTCGTGGAATCTACAAAGGGATATTTATGAGTGCATTTAGTCCTATGGTGAAAAAAAAATTTATTCTCAGATAAAAACTAGAAAGAAGCTTTGTGAGAAACTGCTTTGTGATTTGTGAATTCATCTCACAGAGTTACATTGTTCTTTTCAGTGAGCTGTTTCCTAACACTGTTTCCTTGGAATCTGCAATGGGATATTTCAGAGTGAGCTGTTTCCTAACACTGTTTCCTCGGAAAAATAGGATATTTGGGAGTGCAATGAAGAATATGGTGACAAAGGAACTATCCTCATAGCAAAACCAAAAGGAAGCTTTCTGAGAAACCACTTTGTTATGTGTGAATTCATCTCAGAGCGTTACACTGTTCTGTAGATTGATAAGCTTGCTAATACTGTTTTCTTGGAATCTGCAATGGGATATTTCAGAGTGCATTGACGTTTTTGTTGACAAAGGAAATATCCTGAGACAAAAACTAGAAAGAAGCTTTCTGAGAAACTGTTTTGTGATGTGTGAATTCATCTCACAGAATTACAGCTTTCTTTTCATGGAGCAGTTTGGAAGCCCTGCTTTTGGGGAATGTGAGAAGGGATATTTTGGATCGCATTGAAGCCTATGTTGTGAAAGGAAATATCCTCAGATTAAAACTAGAAAGAAGCTTTCAGAGAAACTTCTTTGTGATGTGTGTATTCAGTGTATTCATCTCACAGTGTTACACTGTTGTTTTCATTGAGCTGTTGCTAACATTGTTTTCTAGGAATCTGCAATAGGATATTTCTGAGTGAACTGAGGCTTATGGTGACAAGGAAATACACTCATATAAAAACTATAAAGAAGCTTTCTGAGAAACCACTTTGTGATGTGTTAATTCATCTTACAAAGTTACACATTTCTTTTCATGGATCAATTTTTTAGCACCATTTTTGGGGAATCTGAGTAAGGATATTTTGGATAGCATTGAAGTCTAGGATGACAAGAAATTATTCTCAGATAAAAACTACAAAGAATCTTTCAGAGAAAGGCTTTGGTTATGTCTGAATTCATCTCACAGTCTTACACTTTTGTTTTCATGGAGCAGCTTGCTAACACTGTTTTCATGGAGTCTACAAATGGATATTTGGGAAGGCATTGAGGCCTATAGTGAAAAAAGAATTATTCTCAGTAAAAAACTAAAGAAAAACTTTTTGAGAAACTTCTTTGTGATATGTGAATTCGTGTCACAGAGATATAGTGTTCATTTCATGGAGCATTTTGGTATCAGTGTTTTGGGGGAATCTGAGAAGGGATATTTTGGATCACATTGATGCCTACGGTGACAAAGGAAATATCCTCTGATAAAAAAGTAGGAAGAAGCTTTCTGAGAAAATTCCTTTTGTTGTGTGAATTCACGTGAATGATTTAACCCTTTCTTTTCATGGTGCAGTTTGCTAACACTGTTTTCCTGGAATCTGCAAAGGGGTATTTGGGAAAGCATTGAGGCAAAGGGTGAAGAAGGAAGTGTCTTCAGATAAAATCTAGAAGGAGCCTTTCTGAGAAACAGCTTTGTGATGTGTAATTTCATCTCACACAGTTACATAATTCCAATCATTGAGCAGTTTGATTACACTGTTTTTGTGGAAACTGCAATAGGATATTTGGGAGTGCATTGAAGCCTATGGTGCCAAAGGAAATATCCGCATATAAAAACCAAAAAGAAGCTTTCTGAGAAACTGCTTTGGGATGTGTGTATTCACCTCTCTGTGTTACACTGTCTTTTTCATTGAGTTGTTTGCTAACACTGTTTTCTTGATACCTGCTATGGGATATTTCAGCGCACATTAAAGCTTATGGTGACAAAGGTAATATCCTCCGACAAAAACTAGAATGAAACTTTCTGAGAAGCTGCTTTGTGATTTGTGAATTCATCTCACAGACTTACACAATTCTTTTCAAGATGCAGTTTATTAGCACAGTTTTTGGTCAATTTGAGAAGGTATATTTGGATCTCATTGAAGCCTATGATGCAAAGGAAATATCCTCAGACAAAAACTAGCAAGAAGATCTCTGAGAAACTGCTTTGTGATTTGTGAATTAACGTCACAGAGTTACAAGATTCCTCTCATGGATCACTTTATTAACACTTTTTTTTGTCAATCTGGGAAGATATATTTATATCTCATTGAAGCCTATGGTGACAAAGGAAATGTCTTCAGATTATAAGCAGAAAGAAGCTTTATGAGAAAGTTCTTTGTTATGTGTGAATTCACCTCACAGTGTTACACTTTGCTTTTCATGGAGCAGTTTGCTAACACTGTTTTCCTGGAATCTTCAAAGGGATATTTGGGAATGCATTGAGGTCTGTGGTGAAGAAGGAATTATCCTCAGATAAAAACTAGAAGGAACCTTTCTGAGTAACTGCTTTCTGACATGTGATTTCATCTCACAGAATTACACCACTCTTTTCATTGAGCAATTGGATAACACTTTTCTCGTGGAATCTGCAATAGGGTAATTTGGGGTACATGGAAGCCTATGGTGACAAAGGAAATATCCTCAGACAAAAACAAGAAAGAAGGTTTCTGAGAAAGTTCTTTGTGATGTGTGAATTCATCTCACAGAATTACACCTTACTATTTGTGGAGCAGTTTACTAACACTGCTTTTGTGGAATCTGCCAAGGGATATTTGGGAGTGCTTTGAGGCCTATGGTGATAAAGGAAATACCCTCAGATAAAAACTAGAAAGAAGCTTTCTGACAAACCACTTTGTGATGTGTTAATTCATCTCATGGAATTACATGATTCTTTTCATGGATCAGTAGGGTAGCACTGTGTTTGGTAAATCTGAGAAGGGATATTTTGGATCACATTGAAGCCTATGGTTACAAAGGAAATATTCTCAGAGAGGAACTAGAAGAAGCTTCCTGAGAAAGGTCCTTGTGATGTGTGAATTCATCTGAGAGTTACACTGTTCTTTTCAATGAGCAGTTAGCTAACACAGTTTTCTTGGAATCTGCGTGGGATATTTGGGAGGGCATTGAAGCTTATGGTGACCGGAAAATACTCATTTAAAAACTAGAAAGACGCTTTCTCAGAAACCGCTTTGTGATGTGAGAATACATCTCAACAGAGTTACACAATACTTTTCTTGGAGCAGTTTGGCAGCACTGTTTCTGAGGAATCAGAATGGATATTTTGGATCGCACTGAAGCTTCTGATGACAAAGGAAATATCCTCAGTTAAAAACTAGAAAGAAACTTTCTGAGAAATGTCTTTGGGATGTCAGAGTTCATCTCACAGAGTTACACCATTCTTTTCATGGAGCAGTTTGTCAAAATTGTTTTCGTGGAATATGCAATGGGATATTTGGGAGTGCATTGAGGCCTATAGTGACAAAGGATTTGTCATCAGATAAACACTAGAAAGAAGCTTTCTGAGAAACTGCTAAATGATGTGTGAATTCATCTCACAGAATTACACCAATCCTTTCAATGAGCAGTTTGATAACACTGTTTTCATGGAATCTGCTATAGGATATTTGGGAGGGCATTGAAGCCTATGGTGACAAAGGACATATTCCCAGATAAAAACCAAAAGGAAGCTTTCTGAGAAACTGCTTTGTGATTTCTGAAATCATGTTACAGAGTTACATGATTCTTTTCATGCAGCAGTTTGGTATCACTGTTTTTGGAGAATCTGAGAAGGGATATTTTGGATCACCTTGAAGCCTATGGTGACAAATGAAATATAATCAGATATAAACTAGAAAGAAACTTCCTGAGAAAGTGGTTTGTGATGTGTGAATTCGTCTCACAGAGTTACTCTGTACTTTCCATTGAGCACTTTGCTAACACTGTTTTCTTGGAATCTGCAAAGGGATACTTGAGAGTGCTTAGAGACATATGGTGACAAAAGACATATCCTCATATAAAAACTTGGGCTATTCCGGAGTCCTTTGATGCCTATAGTGAAAAATGAACTTTTCTCAGATAAAAAGTACAAAGAGGCCTTCTGAGAAACAGTTTTTGATGTGTGAATTCATGTTACAGTGTTTCACCATTCTTTTCATTAAGGAGTTTGATAACACAGTTTTCGTGCAATCTGCAATAGGATATTTGGGAGTGTATTCAAGCCTATGGTGATAAAGTAAATATCCACAGATAAAAGTCCAAAAAGAAGCTTTCTGTGCAACTCCTTAGTGATGTGCAAACTCATCTCACAGAGGTGCACCATTCTTTTCATTGAGAAGTTTGCTAACACTTTTTTCGATTAATCTGCTATGGGATATTGGGGACTACATTGATTATTACAGTGAAAAAGGAAATATACTCAGATAAAAACTAGAAAGAAGTTTTCTGAGAAACATCTTTGTGATATGTGAATTCATCTCACAGAGTTAAACCATTCTTTTTATGTAACAGTTTGGTAGCACTGTTTTTGGGGAATCTGAGACTACTTCATGATGTGTGAATTCATCTCAGGGAGTTACACTGTTGTTTTCATTGAGTAGTTTGATAACACTGTTTTCATGGAATCTTCAATAGGATATTTGGGAGAGCATTGCAGCCTATGGTGACAAAGGAGATATCCTCCAACAAAAACCACAAAGAAGCTTCCTGAGAAATTGCTTTCTGTTGTGTGAATTCAACTCAGAGAGTTACACTTTTATTTTTATGGAGCAGTGTGCTAACACAATTTTTGTGGAATCTGCAATGCGATATTCACAAGCACCTGAGCCAAATGGTGAGAAAGGAAATATCCTCAGATAAAAACTAGAAAGAAGCTTTCTGAGAAAGTTATTTGCGATGTGTGAATACATTTCAGAGAGTTGCACCTTTCTTTTCATGTAGTAGTTTGCTAACACTGTTTTTACGAATCTACAGAGGGATATCTTTGAGCACTTTGAGATGTATGGTGAAAAAGGAAATATCCTCAGATAAAAACTAGAAAGAAGCTTTCTCAGAAACTGCTTTCTGATGTGTGAATTCACCTCAGAGTGTTACACTGTTCTTTAAATTGACTAGTTTGCTAATACTGTTTTCTTGGACTTTGCAATGGGATACTTAGGAGGGCATTGAAATTTATGGTGATAAAGGAAATGTCCTCAGATAAAAACTAGAAATAAGGTTTCTGAGAAACTGCTTTGTGATTTGTGAATTCACCTCACAGAATTACACCATTCTTTTCATGGAGCAGTTTGGTAGCACTGTTTTGGGGAATCTGAGAAGGGATATTTTGGATTGCATTGAAGCCTTTGGTGACAAAGGAATTATCCTCAGATAAAAACAAAAAAGAGGCTTTCTAAGAAACTTGTTTGTAATGTGAGAATTCACTTCATAAGTTTACAACTTTCTTTTCATGGAGCAGTTTGCTAACACTGTTTTTGTGGAATATGCAAAGGGATATTTGGGAGTGTATTGAGGACTATGGTGAAAAAAGAAATATCCTCAGATAAAACCGAGAAACAAGTTATCTGAGAAACTGGTTTATGTTGTGTTAATTCATCTCAAAGAATTACACGATTCCTTTCATGGATCAATTTGGTAGCACTGATATTCGGGAATCTGAGAGGGAATATTTTAGATCACATAGATGCCGGTGGTGATAAAGGAAATATCCTCAGATAAAAACTAGAAAGAGGCTTTCTGAGAGAGTTCTTTGTGATGTGTGAATTCATCTCACAGAGTTACACCTTTCTTTTCATGGAGTATCTTGCTAACATTGTTTTCAGGAAATCTACAAAGGGATATTTGGGAGTTTATTCAGGCCTATAATGAAAAGGGAAATATCCTCCGATAAAAATCAAAAAGAAATTTTCTGAGAAACTTCTTGGTGATGTATGAACTCATCTCATAGAGTTACACTGGTTTTCATTGAGCAGTTTGTGAACACCATTTCTTTGGAATCTGCAATGGGATATTTGGGAGCGCATTGAAGCTTATGGTGACAAAGGAAATATCCTCATATAAAAACCAGAAAGACGCTTTCTGAGAAACTGCTTTGTAATGGTTTAATTCATCTCACAGAGTTCACAATTCTTTTCATGGAGCCGTTTGGCAGCACTGTTTTTGGGGAATCTGAGAAAGGATATTTTGTATCGCATTGAAGTCTATGGTGACTAAGGAAATATACTCAGATAATTACTAGAAATAAGCTTTCTGAGAAACTTCTTTGTGATGTTTGAATTCATCTCGCAATGTTACACTGTTCTCTTCAGGGAGCTGTTTACTAACACTGTTTTCTTGGAATCTGTAATGGGATATTTCAGAGCACATTGAATCTCATGGTGGCAAGGGAAATATCCTCATATAAAAACTAGAAAGATGCTTTCTGAGAAACTGCTTTGTTATTTGTGAATTCACTTCACACAGATACACAATTCTTTTTATGGATAAGTTTGGTAGCATGGTTTTTCAGGAATCTGAGAAAGGATATTTTGGATTGCATTAAAGTCTATGGTGACAAAGGAAACATCCTCAGATAAAAATTACAAAGAAGTTGTCTGAGAAAGTTATTTGTGATATTTGAATTCATCTCACAGAGTTACACCTTTCTTTTCATGGAGCAGTTTTCTAATCGGCAAAGGGATATTTTGGTGTGCATTGAGGTGTACAGTGAAAAGAGAAATATCCTCAGATAAAAACTAGAAAGAAGCTTTCTGAGAAACTGCTTTGTGAGGTGTGAGTTCATCTCACAGTGTTACACCATACTTTTCATGGAACAGTTTGGTAGCACTGTTTTTGGGGAATCAGGGAAGGGATATTTTGGAATGAATTGAATCTTTTGGTGACAAAGGAATTATTCTCAGATACAAACTAGAAAGGAGACTTTTGAGAAACTTCCTTTTGATGTGTGAATTCACCTCATAAGGTTACAACTTTATTTTCATGGAGCAGCTTGCTAACACTGTTTTCGTGGAATCTGCAAAGTGATATTTGGGAATGCATTGAGGTGTATATTGAAAATGGAAGTATCCTCAGATAAACACTAGAAAGAATCTCTGAGACACTGCTTCATGATGTGCGAATTCATCTCACAGGGTTACATGTTCTTTTCATTGAGCGATTTGCTAACTCTGTTTTCTTGGAATCTGCAATGGGATATTTCAGAGCACCTTGAAGCTTATGGTGACAAGGGACTTATCCTCAAATAAAAACTAGAATGAAGCATTCTGATAAACCACTTCATGATGTGTTAATTCATCTCACAGAGCTACACAATTCTTTTCATGGAGCAGTTTGTTAGCATTGTTTTTGGAGAATCTGAGAAGGGATATTCTGAATTACATTGAAGCATATGGTGACAAAGGAAATAGCCTTAGATAAATACTAGAAAGAAGCTTTCTGAGAAACTGCTTTGTGATGTGTGAATTCATCTCACGGGGTTACACCATTCTTTATATTGAGCAGTTTAATAGCACTGTTTTTGTGGAATCTGCAACAGGATATTTGGCAGCACTTTGAAGCCTATGGTGACAAAGGAAATTTCTTCACATAAAAAACAAAAATAATCTCTTTGAGACACTGCTTTGTTATGTGTCAATTCATTTCAGAGAGTTACATTCGTCTTTTCATTGAGCAGTGGTATCTTAGAGAAGACATTTGGGAACATATTGATGCCAGTGTTGAAAAAGGAAATATCCTCAGATTTAAAATAGAAAGAATCTTTCTGAGAAACTGCTTTGTGAAGGTTGAATTCATCTCACAGAGTTACACCTTTCTTTTCATTGAGCAGTGTGTTAACACTGTTTTTGTGGAATCTGCAAAGGGATATATGGGAGTACATAGAGTACAATGGAGAAAGAGGAAATATCTTCAGGTACAAACTTGAGAGAAGGTTTCTGAGAAACTCCTTTGTGAAGTGTGCATTCATCTCATAGAGTTAACCGTTTCTGTTGAGGGAGCTCTTTGCTCTCAAAATTTTGTGGTATCTGAGAAGGTATAATTGGGAGCACATTGAAGCCTATGGTGGAAAAGGAAATATCCTCATATAAAAACTGTAAAGAAGCCTTCTGAGAAACTGCTTTGTGATGTATTTATTCATCTCACAGAGTTATATGATACTTTCAATGTAGCAGTTCGGTAGCTCTCTTTTTGGGGAACCTGAGAAGGCATATTAAAGCTTCCACTACGTTGTCCAGTTTGGAAACTCTGTCCTTGAAGAATCTGTGAAGGTATATTAAATGGCGCCCAGAGGATTCTGGTGAGTAAGGAAACGTCTTCTCATGAAAACTGGTGAGAAGCTTTTGGAGCAGCTGCTTTGAGCTGTGTGTATTCATCTCATAGAGTTGAATCATTTTTTGGATTGAGCAGTTTAAAATCACTGTTTCCATGGAACCTGAGAAAGGACATTTGGGAATGGTCTTAAGAATATGCTGAAAAAGACATAACCTCCAATAAAAATCAGAACGAAAGTTTCTGAGAAACTATTCTAGGCCACGTGAAGTCCACTTGCACTGTTAAGCTTCTGTTTTCATTGACCAGTATTCTAACACTGTTTTAGGTGAGTCAGCTAAGGGACACTCGGGAGCACTTTGAGGCTTACGGTGAAAAGGGCAATATCTTCAAATGGATACTGCAGAGAGGATTTCCATGGTGCAGCTTTGTTACGTGTGCATTCCACTCACAGAGTTATACCTTTCTTCTCATAGAGGACGGGGGAATCCCATTTGGAGAATAAGCTATCACTGGACATTTGGGAGTATATGGACGGATATGGTGAAAAAGGAAGTATTCTCAGACAAAAACTGGAAAGAAGCTTTCTGTGAAACTGCTCCGTTAAATATGTCTACTCATCTCACATAGATAAAACTTTCTTTCTATTACACAGTTTTGAAACTGCGTCATGGATGGATTCGCGAAGGGACATTCGGGAGCACATTCAGGCCTTTGCGCAAATAGGACATATCTTCAAATAAAAACTGTAGAGAAGCTTTCTGAAAAACTGCTTTGTGATGTGTGCATTCCACTCAGAGTGGTATACCTCTTTTCTCATAAGGCAGTGTTTGAGCACTGTTCCTGTAAAACTGAAAAAGTGATACTCTGCAGCACATTGAAGACTATGGTGAAAAGTGAAAATCCGGAAATAAAACCCAGAAAGAAGCGTTGCATGAAACTGCTCTGTGACATGGCACATTCATTTCAGAGAGTTAAAACTTACACTACGTTGCCCAGTTTGGAAACTCTGTCTTTGAGGAATCTGTGAAGGGAAATAAAGTGGTGCATGGAGATATGAGGTGAGAAAGGAAATGTCTTCCATTGAAAACTGGAGAGAAGCTTTCGGAGCAATTGCTTTGTGATGTGTGGATTAAACTCATAGAGTTAAATCATTCTTTGGATTGAGCAGTTTGATATCACTCTTTCTGTGAATCCTGAGAAAGGACATTTGGGAACGCTATTAAGAATGTGCTGAAAAAGTGATATCCTCCGATAAAAACAAGTAGGAAGCTTTCTGTGAAAGTGCTCTGTGTCATGTGAATGCCACTCCCACAGTTAAGCTTCAGTTTTAATTGAGCAATATTGTAACACTGTTTTAGTTTACTCAGCTAAGAGATACTCGGGAGTACTTTGAGGCTTATGTTGAAAACGGAAATGTCTTCAGATAGAAACTGCAGGGAAGATTTCTGAGGAGCTGCTTTGTGACATGTACATTCCACTCACAGAGTTATACTTTTCTTCTCATAGAGGATTGGGGAATCCCTTTTGGAGAAAAAGATACCATGGGACATTCGACTGTGTACGGACGGCTATGGTGGAAAAATAAATATCGTCAGAGAAACCTGGAAAGAATCTTTCTGTGAAACTGCTTTGTATTAGATATGTTTATTGATCTCACATAGATAAAACTTTCCTTCTTTTATGCAGTTTTGCAACGCCATCACGAAGAGATTCGGGAAGGGACACTTGGGAGCACATTCAGGCCTACGATGGAAAAGGAGATATCTTCAGATAAAAACTGGATAGAAGTTTTCCGAGAAACTTCTTGGTGATGTGTGCATTCCACTCAGGGAGTTATACCTCTCTTCTCATAAGGCAGTGTTTGAACACTGTTCCTGTAATACCGAAAAAGCAATATGTACGAATGCATTAAAGACTATGGTGAAAAGTGAAATATCCTCAAATAAAGCCCAGAAAGAAGCGTTTCAAGAAACTGCTCTCTGATATGTGCATTCATTTCACAGAGTTAAAGCTTACTCTATGTTGCCCAGTTTGGAAACTGTCTTTGAGGAACCTGTGAATTGATATTAAGTGGCGCCCAGAGGCTTGTGGTGAGCAAGGAAACGTCTTCCGATGAAAATTGGAGAGAAGCTTTCTGAGCAACTGCTTTGCGATGTGTGTATTCGTCTCATAGAGTTAAACCATTCTTTGGATTGAGCATCTTGAACTCACTGTGTTTGTGGAATCTGAGGAAGGATATTTGGGAACACTCCTTAAAATATGGAGAAAGAAATATCCTCAGGTATAATCCAGAAGGAAGCTTTCTGTGAATCTACTACATTTCGTCTTAATTCCTCTCACTCAGTTAAACCTCACTTTGCATTGTGCAGTGTTCTAACTCTGTTTATGTTTAGCGTGTGAAGGGATATTTGGGAGCGCTTTGAGGTTATGGTGAAAAGGAAATATGTTTAGACCGAAACTGAAGAGAAGCTTTCTGAGGAACTGCTTCGTGATGAGTGAATTCCACTCACAGTGTTATACCTCTCTTCTCATACAGCATTGGGGAAATCCTTTTGGAAAAGAAGGTACCAAGTGATATTCAGGAGCATGTTGAATCCTGTGGTGATAAGGGAAATAGCCTCAGACAAAAAATGGAAGGAAGCTTTCTATGAATCTGCTCTATGATATCTGTATTCGTCTTCCATAAATAAAGCTTTCTTTACATTACACAGTTTGGAAACTCTCTCATGGATGGATCCTCGAAGGGACATTCGGGAGCACTATCAGGACTATGGTGAAAAAGGAAATATCTTCAGATAAAAACTGAAAAGAAGCTCTCTGTGAATCTACTTTTTGCTATGTTTATTCATCTCACATAGATAAAGCTTTCTTCACATTACACAGCTTGGAAACTCCGTCACAGATGGATCCACGAAGGGATATTAGGGATCACATTCGGGCCTATGGTGAAAAAGGAAATATCGTCAGATAAAACTTGGAGAAAACCTTTCTGAGAAACTGCTTGGTGGTGTGTGCATTCCACTGAGGGTGTTATACCTTTTTTCTCATAAGGCACTGTTTGAACACTGTTCCTGTAAAACTAAAAAAGTGATATTTGGAGCACACTGAAGACTATGGCAAAAAGTGAAAATCATCAAATAAAACCCAGAAAGAAGCATTCGAAGAAACTGCTCTCTGACATGTCCATTCTTTTCACAGAGGTAAAGCTTACTCTACATTTCCCAGTTTGGAAAGACCGTCTTTGAGGATTCTGCAAAGGGATATTAAATGGCAACCAGAGGCATGTGGTGAGCAAGGAAATGTCTTCCATTGAAAAATGGAGAGAAGCTTTCTGAGCAACTCTTCTGTGATGTTTGATTTCACCACAAAGAGTTAAATAATTCTTTGGATTGAGCAGTTTGAAATCACTGTTTCTGTGGAATCTGAGAAAGGACATTTAGAAACGCTCTTTAGTATATCCTGAAAAAGAAATAACCTCATATAGAAACCAGAAGGAAGCATTCTGTGAAACTGCTCTGTGTCACGTGAATTCCGCTCACACAGTTAAGGTTCTCTTTTCATTCAGCAGTATTCTAACACTGTTTTTGTTTAGTCTGCTAAGGGATATTCGGGAAAGCTTTGAGGCTCACTGTGAAAAAGGAAATATCTTCAGACAGAAAATGGAAAGAAGCTTTCCAAGGAGCTGTTTTGTGACGTGTGTATTCCAATCACAGAATTATATCTTTCTTCTCATAGAGGATTAGGGATTGCCTTTTGGAGAAAAAGCTACCAAGGGATATTCGGGAGTATATGGATGGCTATGGTGAAAAACGATATATCCTCAGACAGAAACTGGAAAGAAGATTTCTGTGAAACTGCTTTGTGATAGATATGTTTATTCATCTCACATAGATCAAACTCTCCTTATATCATGCAGTTTGGAAACTCTGTCATGGACAGATCCGCGAAAGGATGTTCGGTAGCACATTCAGACCTACAGTGAAAAAGGAGATATCTTCAGATAACAACTGGATGGAAGCTTTCTGAGAAACTGCTTTGTGATGTGTGCATTCCACTGAGGGAGTTATACCTCTTTTCTCATAAGGCAGTGTTTGAACACTCTTCCTGTAAAACCAAAAAAGTAATCTTTCAAAGCGCATGGGAGACTATGGTGAAAAATGAAATATCCTGAAATAAAACCCAGAAAGAAGCGTTCCATAACACTGCTGTCTGACATGTGCATTCCTTTCAGAGTATTAAAACTTACTCTATATTTCCTAGTTTGGAAAGTCTGCCTTTGTGGATTCTGCAAAAGGATATTTAGTGGCAACCAGAGACCAGTAGCCAGCAAGGAAAAGTCTTCTGCTGAAAACTGGAGAGAAGCTTTCTGAGCAACTGCTTTGTGATGTGTGTATGCATCTCATAGAGTTAAATCATTTTTTGGATTGAGCAGTTTGAAATCACTTTTTCTGTGGAACCTGAGAAAGGACATTTGGGAACGCTCTTAAGAATATGCTGAAGGCCGGGCGCGGTGGCTCAAGCCTGTAATCCCAGCACTTTGGGAGGCAGAGATGGGCAGATCACGAGGTCAGGAGATCGAGACCAGCCTGGCTCATATGGTGAAACCCCGTCTCTACCAAAAAAAATACAAAAAACTAGCCGGGCGAGGTGGTGGGCACCTGTAGTCCCAGCTACTCGGGAGGCTGAGGCAGGAGAATGGCATAGACCCAGGAGGCGGAGCTTGCAGTGAGCTGAGATCCGGCCACTACACTCCAGCCTGGGTGACAGAGCGAGACTCCATCTCAAAAAAAAAAAAAAAAAAAAATATGTTGAAAAAGAACTACCCTCCGATAAAAACCATAAGGAAGCTTTCTGTGAAACTGCTTTGGGTCACGTGAATTCCACTCTCACAGTTAAGCTTCTGTTTTCATTGAGCAGTATTCTAACACTGTTTTAGGTTAGTCAGCTAAGGAACACTCGGGAGCACTTTGAGGCTTATGGTGAAAACGGAAATATCTTCAGATAGATACTGGAGAGAAGATTTTCGAGGAGCTGCTTTGTGACGTGTGCATTCCACTCACAGTTATACTTTTCTTCTCATAGAGGATTGGGGAATCCCTTTTGGACAAAAAGCTACCAGGGGATATTCAGGAGTATATGGACAGCTATGGTGGAAAAGGAAATATCCGCAGACAAAATCTGAAAATAAGCTTTCTGTGAAACTGCTTTGTGATAGATATGTTTATTCATCTCACATATATAAACTTTCTTTCTCTTATGCAGTTTTGAAACGCCCTCATGGATGGATTCACGAAGGGACATTCGAGAGCTCATTCAGACCAATGGTGAGAAAGGAAATATCTTCAAATAAAAACTGGAGAGAAGCTTTCTGAAGAACTGTTTCGTGACGTGTGCATTCCACTCACAGTGTTATACCTCTCTTCTCACAAAGCATAACCTTTTGGAGAAGAAGGTAGCAAGTGATATTCGGGAGCATGTTGACACCTATGGTGAAATGAGAAATAGCCTCAGACAAACACTAGAAAGAATCTCTCTATGAAACTGCTCTGTGATTTGTGCATTCATCTCACATATACAAAGCTTCCTTTACATTACCGCAGCTTGGAAACTCTGTCCTGGACGGGTCCCTGAAGGGACATTCGGGAGTGCATTCAGGACTATGGTGAAAAAGGAAATATCTTCAGATAAAAACTGGAAAGAAGTTTTCTGGGAATCTGCTTTTTGCTATGTTTATTCATCTTACATAGATAAAACTTTCTTTACATTACACAGCTTGGAAACTCTGTCATGGATGGATCCGCGAAGGGATATTCAGGATCACATTTGGGCCTTTGGTGAAAAAGAAAATATCATCAGATAAAAAGTGGAGAGAAGGTTTCTTCCACTTTTGGGATTGGGATTCCCCAATCCTCTATGAGAAGCTTTTCTTTTCATTGAGCAGTATTCTAACACTGTTTTAGTTTACTCAGCTAAGAGATACTTGGGAGTGCTTTGAGGCTTCCGTGAAAAGGGAAATATCTTCAGATATATACTGGAGAGATTTCCAAGGAGCTGATTTGTGACGTGTGCATTCCTCTCACAAAGTCATATTTTTTCTCTCATAGAGGATTGGGGAATCCTATTTGGAGAAAAAGCTACCAGGGGACATTCGGGAGTATATGGACAGCAATGGTGAAAAAGGAAATATCATCAGAAAAAAGTGAAAAGAAACTTTCTGTGAAACTGCTTTGTGATACAAACGTTTATTTATCCTACATAGATAAAATTTCTATTACGCAGTTTTGAAACTGCGTCATGGACAGATTCGTGAAGGGACTTACAGGAGCACATTCAGGACTGTGGGGAAATAGGAGATATCTTCAGATAAAAACGGGAGAGAAGATTTCTGAGAAACTGCTTTGTGATGTGTGCATTCCACTCAGGGAGTAATACCTCTTTTCTTATAAGACAGTGTTGGAACACTGTTCCTGTAAAACTGAAAAAGCGATATTTTGCAGCACATTGAAAACTATGGCGAAAAGGAAAATATCCCGAAATAAAACCCAGAAAGAAGTATTCCAAGAAACTGCTCTCTGACGTGTGTATTCATTTCAGAGATTTAAAGCTTATGCTACATTACTCAGCTTGGAAACTCTGTTTTTGAAGAATCTGTGAAGGGATATTAAGTGGCAGCTGGAGGCTTGTGGTGAGAAAGGAAACATCTTCCGAAGAAAACTGGAGAGAAACTTTCAGAGCAACTGCCTTGTGATGTGAGTATTCATCTCATAGAAATAAATCATTCTTCGGATTGAGCAGTATGAAATCACTGTTTCTGTGGAATATGAGAAAGGACATTTGGGAACGTTCTTAAGAATATGCTGAAAAAGCAAATCCCTCTGATGAAAACCTGAAGGAAACTTTTTGTGAAACTGCTCTAGGTCATGTGAAGTCCACTCGCACAGTTAATCTTCTGATTTCATTGAGCAGTATTCTAACACTGTTTTAGGATAATCACCTAAGGAATACTTGGCAGCACATTGAGGCTTATGGTGAAAACAAAAATATCTTCAGACATATATTGGAGAGAAGATTTCCGAGGAGCTGCTTTGTGACGTGTGCATTCCACTCACAGAGGTATAACTTCTTCTCACAGAGGATTGGGGAACACCATTTGGAGAAAACGCTACCAGGGGGCATTCGGGAGTATATGGATGGATATGGTGAAAAAGCAAGTATCCTCGGACAAAAGCTGGAAAGAAGCTTTCTGTGAAACTGCTTTGTGATAGATATGTCTATTCATCTCACATAGATAAACTTTCTATTACACACTTTTGAAAGTGCATCATGGACAGATTGGTGAAGGGACATTCAGGAGCACATTCAGGACTGTGGGGAAATAGGAAATATCTCCACATAAAAACTGGAGAGAGGCTTTCTGAGAAACTGCTTTGTGATGTGTTCATTCCACTCAGGGTGTTGTACCTCTTTTCTCATAAGGCAGTGTTTGAACACTGTTCCTGTAAAACAGAAAAAGTGACATGTTGCAGTGCATTGAAGACTATGGAGAAAAGTGAAATATCCTGAAATAAAACCCAGAAAGAAGCGTTCCAAGGAACTGCTCTCTGACGTGTGCATTCTTTTCAGAGAGTTGAAGCTTACACTACGTTGATCAGTTTGGAAACTCTGTCTATGAGGAATGTGGGAAGGGGTATTAAGTGGCGCCCAGAGGCTTGTGGTGAGAAAGGAGACATCTTCTGATGAAAAGTGGAGAGAAGATTATGGTGCAACTGTATTGTGTTGTGTGTACTCATCTCATCGAGTTAAATCATTATTTGGATTGGGTAGTTTGAAATCAATGTTTCTGTGAATCCTCATAAAGGACATTTGGGAACCCTCTTAAGAACATGCTAAAAAAGTAATACCCTCCAATAACAACCAGAAAGAATCTTTCTGTGAAACTGCCCTAGGTGACGTGAATTCAACTGTCACAGTTAAGCTTCTGTTTTCATTGAGCAGTATTCTAACACTGTTTTAGGTTTGTCAGCTAAGGGATAATTGGGAGCACTTTGAGGCTTCTGTGAAAACGGAAATATCTTCAGATATATACTGGAGAAAAGATTTCCGAGGAGCTGCTTTGTGATGTGTGCATTCCACTCACAGAGTTATACTTTTCTTCTCAAAGAGGATTGGGGAATCTCATTTGGAGAAAAAGCTACCAGGGGACATTCGTGAGTATATGGATGTCTATGGTGAAAAAGTTAATACCCTCAGACAAAAACTGGAAAGAAGCTTTCTGTGTAACTGCCTTGTGATAGATATGCCTATACGTCTCACATAGATAAAACTTTCTTTCTATTAGGCAGTTTTGAAACTCCGTCATGGACGGATTCGCGAAGGGACATTCGGGAGCACATTCAGGCCTCAGGGAAATAGGAGATATCTTCAGATAAAAACTGGAGAGAAGCTTTCTGAGAAATTGCTTTGCGATGTGTGCATTCCACTGAGGAAGTTACACATCTTTTCTCAAAAGGCAGTGCTTGAACACTGTTCCTGTAAAACTGGAAAAGTGATATTTTGCAGCACATTGAAGAATATGATGAAAAGTGAAACATCCTGAAATTAAACCAAGAAAGAAGCGTTCCAAGAAAGTGCTCTCTGACGTGTGCATTCATTTTGGAGAGTTAAAGCTTGCACTACATTGCCCAGTTTGGAAACTGTGTCTTTGAGGGATCTGTGAAGGGATATTAAGTGGCGGCCGGAGGCTTGTAGTGAGAAAGCAAACGTCTTCCAATGAAAATTGGAGAAAAACTTTCGGAGCAACTGCTTTGTGGTGTGTGTATTCATCTCATAGTGTTAAATCATACTTTGGATTGAGCAGTTTGAAATCACTGTTTCTGTTAAACCTGAGAAAGGACGTATGGGATCACACTTAAGAATATGCTGAAAAGGAAGTAGCCTCCGATAAAAACCAGAAGGAAACTTTCTGTGAAACTGCTCTAAGTCACGTGGTCTTCACTCGCACAGTTAAGTATCTGTTTTCATTGAGCAGTATTCTAACACTGTTTTAAGTTACAGAGCTAAGGGATACTCCGGAGTGCTTTAAGGCTTATGATGAAAACAGAAATCTTCAGATAGATATTGAAGAGAAGATTTCTGTGGAGCTGCTTTGTGAAGTGTGCATTTCACTCAGAGGTATACTATTATTCTTATAGAGGATTGGGGAATACCGTTTGGAGAAAAAGGAAGCAGGGGACATTCGGGAGTATATGGATGGCTAAGGTGAAAAAGAAGATATCCTCAGACAAAAACTGGAAGGAAGCTTTCTGTGAAACTGCATTGTGATAGATATGTCTATTCATCCCACATAGATAAAACTTTTATTCTATTATGCAGCTTGGAAACTGCATCATGGATGGATTCGCGAAGAGACATTCGGGAGCACATTCAGGCCTACGGTGAAAAAGGAGACACCTTCAGATAAAAACTGGAGAGAACCTTTCTGAGAAACTGCTTTGTGGTGTGTGAATTCCACTCAGGGACTTATATCTCTTTTCTCATAAGGCAGTATTTGAACACTATTCCTGTAAAAGTGAAAAATTGATAATTTGCAGCGCATTGAAGACTATGGTGAAATGTGAAAATCCTGAAATGAAACCCAGAACGAAACGTTGCACGAAAGTGCTCTCTGATGTGTGCATTCATTTCAGAGAGTTAAATCTTACACTATGTTGCCCAGTTTGGAAAACCTGTCTTTGAGGAATCTGTGAAGGGATATAAAGTGGCGACCGGAGATATGTGGTGAGAAAGGAAGTCTTCCGATGAAAACTGGAGAGAAGCTTTCAGAGCAACTGCTTTGTGATGTGTGTATTCATCTCATAGAGTTAAATCATTCTTTGTATTGAGCTCTTTGAAAACACTATTTTTGTGGAACCTGAGAAAGGACATTTGGGAACGTTCTTAAGAATATGCTGAAAAAGAAATACCCTCCAATAAAAACCAGAAGGAAACTTTCTGTGAAACTACTCTAGGTCACGTGAATTCCACACTCACAGTTAAGCTTCTGTTTTCATTGAGCAGTATTCTAACACTGTTTTAGGTTATTCATCTAAGGGATACTCAGGAGCGCTTTGAGGCTTACTGTGAAAATGGAAATATCTTCAGATAGATACTGGAGAGGAGATTTCTGAGGAGCTGCTTTGTGACGTGTGCATTCCACTCACAGAGTTATACTTTTCTTCTCATAGAGGATTGGGGAATACCGTTTGGAGAATAGGCTACCAGGGCACATTCGGGAGTATATGGACTGTTATGGTGAAAAAGGAAATATCTTCAGACACAAACTGGAAAGAAGCTTTCTGTGAAACTGCTCCGTTAAATATGTCTATTCATCTCACATAGATATATCTTCAGCTAAAAACTAGAGAGAAGCTTTCTGAGAAACTGCTTTGTGACATGTGCATTCCACTCAGGGACTTATACCTCGTTTTTCGTAAGGCAGTGTTTGAACACTGTTCCTCTAAAACTGAAAAAGTGATATTTTGCAGTACATTGAAGACTATGGCGAAAAGTGAAATATCCCTAAATTCAACCCAGAAAGAAGCATTCCAAAAAACTGCTCTCTGACGTGTGATTTCATTTCAGAGAGTTAAAGCTTACACTATGTTGGCCAATTTGGAAACTCTGTCTTTGAGGAATCTATGAAGGGATATTAAGTGGCGACCAGAGGCTTGTGGTGAGAAAGGAAACATCTTCCGTTGAAAACTGGAGAGAAACCTTCGGAGTAACTGCTTTGTGATGTGTGTATTCATATCATAGTTAAATCATTCTGTGAATTCAGCAGTTTGAAAACACTGTTTCTGAGGAATTTGAGAAAGAACATTTGGGAACACTCTTAAGAATATGCTGAAGGAATAGGAACAGCTCCAGTCTCCAACTCCCAGCGCGAGCGACACAGAAGACCGGTGATTTCTGCATTTTCAACTGAGGTACTGGGTTCATCTCACTGGGGAGTGCCGGACGATCGTTGCTGGTCAGCTGCTGCAGCCCGACCAGCGAGAACTGAAGCAGGGCGAGGCATTGCCTCACCTGGGAAGCGCGAGGGGGAAGGGAATCCCTTTTCCTAGCCAGGGGAACTGAGACACACAACACCTGGAAAATCGGGTAACTCCCACCCCAATACTGGGCTTTAAGCAAACAGGCACACCAGGAGATCATATCCCACACCTGGCCGGGAGGGTCCCACACCCACGGAGCCTCCCTCATTGCTAGCACAGCAGTCTGTGATCTACCGGCAAGGCAGCAGCGAGGCTGGGGGAGGGGTGCCCGCCATTGCTGAGGCTTAAGTAGGTAAACAAAGCTGCTGGGAAGCTCGAACTGGGTGGAGCTCACAGCAGCTCAAGGAAACCTGCCTGTCTCTGTAGACTCCACCTCTGGGGACAGGGCACAGTAAACTAAACAAACGCAGCAGACACCTCTGCAGACGCAAACGACTCTGTCTGACAGCTTTGAAGAGAGCAGTGGATCTCCCAACACGGAGGTTGAGATAGACACGGAGGAAGGGACAGACTCCCTGCTCAAGTGGGTCCCTGACCCCTGAGTGGCCTAACTAGGAGACATCCCCCACTAGGGGCAGTCTGACACCCCACACCTCACAGGGTGGAGTACACCCCTGAGAGGAAGCTTCCAAAGCAAGAATCAGACAGGTACACTCGCTGTTCAGAAATATTCTATCTTCTGCAGCTTCTGCTGCTGACACCCAGGCAAACAGGGTCTGGAGTGGACCTCAAGCAATCTCCAAAAGACCTACAGCTGAGGGTCCTGACTGTTAGAAGGAAAACTATCAAACAGGAAGGACACCTACACCAAAACCCTGTCAGTACATCACCATCATCAAAGACCAGAGGCAGATAAAACCACAAAGATGGGGAAAAAGCAGGGCAGAAAAGCTGGAAATTCAAAAAATAAGAGCGCATCTCCCCCGGCAAAGGAGCGCAGCTCATCGCCAGCAACGGATCAAAGCTGGACGGAGAATGACTTTGACGAGATGAGAGAAGAAGGCTTCAGTCCATCAAATTTCTCAGAGCTGAAGGAAGAATTACGTACCCAGCGCAAAGAAACAAAAATCTTGAAAAAAAAGTGGAAGAATTGATGGCTAGAGTAATTAATGCAGAGAAGGTCCTAAACGAAATGAAAGAGATGAAAACCATGACACGAGAAATACGTGACAAATGCACAAGCTTCAGTAACCGACTCGATCAACTGGAAGAAAGAGTATCAGCGATTGAGGATCAAATGAATGAAATGAAGCGAGAAGAGAAACCAAAAGAAAAAAGAAGAAAAAGAAATGAACAAAGCCTGCAAGAAGTATGGGATTATGTAAAAAGACCAAATCTACGTCTGATTGGGGTGCCTGAAAGTGAGGGGGAAAATGGAACCAAGTTGGAAAACACTCTTCAGGATATCATCCAGGAGAACTTCCCCAACCTAGTAGGGCAGGCCAACATTCAAATCCAGGAAATACAGAGAACGCCACGAAGATACTCCTCGAGAAGAGCAACTCCAAGACACATAATTGTCAGATTCACCAAAGTTGAAATGAAGGAAAAAATCTTAAGGGCAGCCAGAGAGAAAGGTCGGGTTACCCACAAAGGGAAGCCCATCAGACTAACAGCAGATCTCTCGGCAGAAACTCTCCAAGCCAGAAGAGAGTGGGGGCCAATATTCAACATTCTTAAAGAAAAGAATTTTAAATCCAGAATTTCATATCCAGCCACACTAAGTTTCATAAGTGAAGGAGAAATAAAATCCTTTAGAGATAAGCAAATGCTTAGAGATTTTGTCACCACTAGGCCTTCCTTACAAGAGATCCTGAAGGAAGCACTAAACATGGAAAGGAACAACCGGTACCAGCCATTGCAAAAACATGCCAAAATGTAAAGACCATCGAGGCTAGGAAGAAACTGCATCAACTAACGAGCAAAATAACCAGTTAATATCATAATGGCAGGATCAAGTTCACACATAACAATCTTAACCTTAAATGTAAATGGACTAAATGCTCCAATTAAAAGACACAGACTGGCAAACTGGATAAAGAGTCAAGACCCATCAGTCTGCTGTATTCAGGAGACCCATCTCACATGCAGAGACATACATAGGCTCAAAATAAAGGGATGGAGGAAGATTTACCAAGCAAATGGAGAACAAAAAAAAGCGGGGGTTGCAATACTAGTCTCTGATAAAACAGACTTTAAACCATCAAAGATCAAAAGAGACAAAGAAGGCCATTACATAATGGTAAAGGGATCAATTCAACAGGAAGAGCTAACTATCCTAAATATATATGCACCCAATACAGAAGCACCCAGATTCATAAAGCAAGTCCTTAGAGACTTACAAAGAGACTTAGACTCCCATACAATAATAATGGGAGACTTCAACACTCCACCGTCAACATTAGACAGATCAATGAGACAGAAAGTTAACAAGGATATCCAGGAATTGAACTCATCTCTGCAGCAAGCAGACCTAATAGACATCTATAGAACTCTCCACCCCAAATCAACAGAATATACATTCTTCTCAGCACCACATCGTACTTACTCCAAAATCGACCACGTAATTGGAAGTAAAGCACTCCTCAGCAAATGTACAAGAACAGAAATTATAACAAACTGTCTCTCAGACCACAGTGCAATCAAACTAGAACTCAGGACTAAGAAACTCAATCAAAACCGCTCAACTACATGGAAACTGAACAACCTGCTCCTGAATGACTACTGGGTACATAACGAAATGAATGCAGAAATAAAGATGTTCTTTGAAACCAATGAGAACAAAGATACAACATACCAGAATCTCTGGGACACATTTAAAGCAGTGTGTAGAGGGAAATTTATAGCACTAAATGCCCACAAGAGAAAGCAGGAAAGATCTAAAATTAACACTCTAACATCGCAATTAAAAGAACTAGAGAAGCAAGAGCAAACACATTCGAAAGCTAGCAGAAGGCAAGAAATAGCTAAGATCAGAGCAGAACTGAAGGAGATAGAGACACAAAAAACCCTCCAAAAAATCAATGATTCCAGGAGTTGGTTTTTTGAAAAGATCAACAAAACTAACAGACCACTAGCAAGACTAATAACGAAGAAAAGAGAGAAGAATCAAATCGACGCAATTAAAAATCATAAAGGGGATATCACCACCGACCCCACAGAAATACAAACTACCATCAGAGAATACTATAAAAACCTCTATGCAAATAAACTGGAAAATCTAGAAGAAATGGATAATTTCCTGGACACTTACACTCTTCCAAGACTAAACCAGGAAGAAGTTGAATCCCTGAATAGACCAATAGTAGGCTCTGAAATTGAGGCAATAATTAATAGCCTACCAACCAAAAAAAGTCCAGGACCAGATGGATTCACAGCTGAATTCTACCAGAGGTACAAGGAGGAGTTGGTACCATTTCTTCTGAAACTATTCCAATCAATAGAAAAAGAGGGAATCCTCCCTAACTCATTTTATGAGGCCAACATCATCCTGATACCAAAGCCTGGCAGAGACACAACAAAAAAAGAGAATTTTAGACCAATATCCCTGATGATCATCGATGCAAAAATCCTCAATAAAATACTGGCAAACCGGATTCAGCAACACATCAAAAGGCTTATCCACCATGATCAAGTGGGCTTCATCCCTGGGATGCAAGGCAGGTTCAACATTCGCAAATCAATAAACATAATCCAGCATATAAACAGAACCAAAGACAAGAACCACATGATTATCTCAATAGATGCAGAAAAGGCTTTTGACAAAATTCAACAGCCCTTCATGCTAAAAACGCTCAATAAATTCGATATTGATGGAACGTACCTCAAAATAATAAGAGCTATTTATGACAAACCCACAGCCAGTATCATACTGAATGGGCAAAAACTGGAAAAATTCCCTTTGAAAACTGGCACAAGACAGGGATGCCCTCTCTCACCACTCCTATTCAACATAGTGTTGGAAGTTCTGGCTAGGGCAATTAGGCAAGAGAAAGAAATCAAGGGTATTCAGTTAGGAAAAGAAGAAGTCAAATTGTCCCTGTTTGCAGATGACATGATTGTATATTTAGAAAACCCCATTGTCTCAGCCCAAAATCTCCTTAAGCTGATAAGCAACTTCAGCAAAGTCTCAGGATACAAAATTAATGTGCAAAAATCACAAGCATTCTTATACACCAGTAACAGACAAACAGAGAGCCAAATCAGGAATGAACTTCCATTCACAATTGCTTCAAAGAGAATAAAATACCTAGGAATCCAACTTACAAGGGATGTAAAGGACCTCTTCAAGGAGAACTACAAACCACTGCTCAGTGAAATAAAAGAGGACACAAACAAATGGAAGAACATACCATGCTCATGGATAGGAAGAATCAATATCGTGAAAATGGCCATACTGCCCAAGGTAATTTATAGATTCAGTGCCATCCCCATCAAGCTACCAGTGAGTTTCTTCACAGAATTGGAAAAAACTGCTTTAAAGTTCATATGGAACCAAAAAAGAGCCCGCATCTCCAAGACAATCCTAAGTCAAAAGGACAAAGCTGGAGGCATCACATTACCTGACTTCAAACTATACTACAAGGCTACAGTAACCAAAACAGCATGGTACTGGTACCAAAACAGAGATATAGACCAATGGAACAGAACAGAGTCCTCAGAAATAATACCACACATCTACAGCCATCTGATCTTTGACAAACCTGAGAGAAACAAGAAATGGGGAAACGATTCCCTATTTAATAAATGGTGCTGGGAAAATTGGCTAGCCATAAGTAGAAAGCTGAAACTGGATCCTTTCCTTACTCCTTATACGAAAATTAATTCAAGATGGATTAGAGACTTAAATGTTAGACCTAATACCATAAAAACCCTAGAGGAAAACCTAGGTAGTACCATTCAGGACATAGGCATGGGCAAAGACTTCATGTCTAAAACACCAAAAGCAACGGCAGCAAAAGCCAAAATTGACAAATGGGATCTCATTAAACTAAAGAACTTCCACACAGCAAAAGAAACTACCATCAGAGTGAACAGGCAACCTACAGAATGGGAGAAAATTTTTGCAGTCTACTCGTCTGACAAAGGGCTAATATCCAGAACCTACAAAGAACTCAAACAAATTTACAAGAAAAAAACAAACAACCCCATCAAAAAGTGGGCAAAGGATATGAACAGCATTTCTCAAAAGAAGACATTCATACAGCCAACAGACACATGAAAAAATGCTCATCATCACTTGCCATCAGAGAAATGCAAATCAAAACCACAATGAGATACCATCTCACACCAGTTAGAATGGCGATCATTAAAAAGTCAGGAAACAACAGGTGCTGGAGAGGATGTGGAGAAATAGGAACACTTTTACACTGTTGGTGGGATTGTAAACTAGTTCAACCATTATGGAAAACAGTATGGCGATTCCTCAAGGATCTGGAACTAGATGTACCATATGACCCAGCCATCCCATTACTGGGTATATACCCAAAGGATTATAAATTGTGCTGCTCTAAAGACACATGCACACGTATGTTTATTGCAGCACTATTCACAATAGCAAAGACTTGGAATCAACCCAAATGTCCATCAGTGACAGACTGGATTAAGAAAATGTGGCACATATACACCATGGAATACTATGCAGCCATAAAAAAGGATGAGTTCGCGTCCTTTGTAGGGACATGGATGCAGCTGGAAACCATCATTCTCAGCAAACTATCACAAGAACAGAAAACCAAACACCGCATGTTCTCACTCATAGGTGGGAACTGAACAATGAGATCACTTGGACTCAGGAAGGGGAACAAATCACACACGGGGCCTATCATGGGGAGGGGGGCGGGGGGAGGGATTGCATTGGGAGTTATACCTGATGTAAATGACGAGTTGATGGGTGCAGCACACCAACATGGCACAAGTATACATATATAACAAACCTGCACGTTATGCACATGTACCCTACAACTTAAAGTATAATAATAATAAATAAATTAAAAAAAAAAAGAATATGCTGAAAAAGAAATACCCTCTGATAAAAACCAGAAGGAAACTTTCTGTGAAACTATTCTAGGTCACGTGAAGTCCACTCACACAGTTAAGCTTCTGTTTTCAATGAACAGTATTCTCACAATGTTTTAGGATAGTCAGCTAAGGGATACTCCGGAGTGCTTTGAGGCTTACAATGAAAATGGGAATATCGTCAGATAGATACTGGAGAGAAGATTTCCAAGGAGCTGCTTTGTGTCATGTTCCTTCCACTCACAGGTTTATACTTTTCTTCTCAGAGAGCTTTGTGGAATGTGGCATTGAGAAAAAGCTACCAGGGGACATCCGGGAGTATATGGATGGTTATGTTGAAAAAGGAAATATCCTCATACAAATACTTTAAACAAGCTTTCTGTGAAACTGCTTTGTGACATATATATATATTCTTGTCACATAGATACAATGTTCTCTCTATTACACAGTTTTGAAACTGTATCATCGATGGATTCCCGAAGGGACATTCGGAAGCACTTTCGGGCCTGTGGGGAATAGGATATATCTTCAGATAAAAACTGGAGAGAAGCTTTCTGAGAAACTGCTTTGTGATGTGTGCATTCTACTCACGGAGCTATACTTCTTTTCTCATAAGGCAGTGTTGGAACACTGTTCCTGTAAAACTGAAAAAGTGATATTTTGCAGCTCATTGAAGACTATGGTGAAAAGTGAAATATCCAGAAATAAAACCCAGAAAGAAGGGTTCCAAGAAACTGCTCTCTGACGTGTCCATTCATTTTAGAGAGTTAAAGCTTACACTACACTGCCCAGTTTGGAAACTGTCTTTGAGGAATCTGGGAAAGGATATAAAGTGGCGCCCAGAGGATTTTGGTGAGAAAGGAAACGTCTTCTGATGAAAACTGGAGAAAAACTTTCGGAGCAACTGCTTTGTGATGTGTGTATTCATCTCATAGTTCAATCATTCTGTGAATTGAGCAGTTTGAAATCACTGTTTCCATGGAACTTGAGAAAGGAAATCTGTGAACACCCTTAAGAATACACTGAAAAAGGAATACCCTCCAATAAAAACCAGAAGTAAACTTTCTGTGAAACTGACCTAGGTCACGTGAAGTCCACTCACACATTTAAGCTTCTGATTTCAATGAACAGTTTTCTCACACTGTTTTATATTAGTCAGCTAAGGGATACTCAGGAGCGCTTTGAGGCTTACGGTGAAAATGGAAATATCGTCAGATAGATACTGGAGAGAAGTTTTCCGAGGAGCTGCTTTGTGATGCGTGCATTCCACTCACAGGTTTATACTTTTCTTCTCAGAGAGGATTTGGGAATCCCGTTTGGAGAAAAAGCTAACAAGGGACATTCAGGAGTACATGGATGGCTATGGTGATAAAGGAAATATCCTCAGACAAAAGTGGAAAGAATCTTTCAGTGAAACTGCTTTGTGATAGTTATGTCTATTCATTTCACATAGATAAAACTTTCTTTCTATTATGCAGTGTTGAAACTGCGTCATGGACAGATTTGCGAAGGGACAATCAGGATCACATTCATGCCTGAGGGGTAGTAGGAAATGTCTTCAGCTAAAAACTGGAGAGAAACGTTCTGAGAAACTGCTTTGTGATGTGTGCATTCTACTCAGGGACTTATACTACTTTTCTCATAAGGCAGTGTTTGAACACTGTTCCTGTAAAACTGAAAAAGTGATATGTTGCAGCTCACTTAAGACTATGGCAAAAAGTGAAATATCCTGAAATAAAACCCAGAAAGAAGGGTTCCAAGAAACTGCTCTCTGACGTGTCCATTCATTTTAGAGAGTTAAAGCTTACACTACGTTGCCCAGTTTGGAAACTCTGTCTTTTAGGAATGTGTGAAGGGATATTAAGTGGCGATCGGAGGCTTGTGGTGAGAAAGGAAATGTCTTCCGATGAAAACTGGAGAGGAGCTTTCAGGGCAACTGCTTTGTGATGTGTGTTTTCATTTCATAGAGTTAAATCATTCTTTGTATTCAGCAATTTGAAATCAGTGTTTCTGTGGAACCTGAGAAAGGACATTGGGGAACGCTCTTAAGAACATGCTGAAAAAGAAATACCCTCCGATAAAAACCTGAAGGAAACGTTCTGTGAAAGTGCTCTAGGTCATGAGAAGTCCACTCGCACAGGTAAACTTCTGTTTTCATTGAGCCGTATTCTTTCACTGTTTTAGGTTAGTAAGCTCAGGGATACTCGGCAGCACATTGAGGCTTAGGGTGAAAATGGAAATATCTGCAGATAGATACTGGAGAGAACATTTCTGAGAAACTGCTTTGTGACGCATTCATTTCACTCACAGAGTAGTACTTTTCTTCTCATAGAGGATTGGGGAATCCCATTTGGAGAAAAAGCTACCAGGGGACATACGGGAGTATGTGGCTGGCTATGGTGGGAAAGCAAATATCCTCAGACAAAAACTGGAAAGAAGCTTTCTGTGAAACTGCTTTGTGAATAGATATGTCTATTCATCTCACATAGATAAAAACCTTCTTTCTATTACGCAGTTAGAAACTGCATCATGGACAGAGTCACGAAGGGACATTCTGGAGCACATTCAGGCCTGTGCAGAACTAGGAAATATCTTCAGATAAGTCCAGGAGAGTGGGTTTCCGAGACAAAACTTTGTGATGTGTGCATTGCACTCAGGGAGTTATACCTATTTTCTCATAAGGCCGTCTTTGAACACTGTTCTTGTAAAAATGAAAAAGTGATATTTTGCAGTGCATTGAAGACTATGGCAAAAAGTGAAATATATGGAAATAAAACACAGAAAGAAGCATTCCAAGAAACTGCTCTCTGACGTGTGCATTCACTTCAGAGATTTAAAGCTTACACTACATTACCCAGTTCAGAAACTCTGTCTTTTAGGAATATGTGAAGGGATATTAAGTGGTGCACAGAGGCTTGTGGTGAGAAAGGAAACATCTTCCGATGAAAACTGGAGAGAAGCTTTTGGAGAAACTGCCTTGTGATGAGTGTATTCACCTCATAGGGTTAAATCATTCTTTATATTGAGCAGTCTGAAATCACTGTTTCTGTGGAATCTGAAAAAGGACATTTGGAAACACTCTTAAGAATACATTGAAAAAGAAGTACCCTCCGATAAAAACTAGAAGAAAACTTTCTGTGAAACTGCCCTAGGTCATGCAAAGTCCACTCACACAGTTAAGCTTCTATTTTCATTGAGCGGTATCCTAACACTGTTTTAGGTTATTCAGCTAAGGGATACTCGTGCGCGCTTTGAGGCTTATGGTGAAAATGAAAATATCTTCAGATAGATACTGGAGAGAAGATTTCCAAGGAGCTACTCTGTGACGTGTCATTCCACTCCCAGAGTGACACGTTTCGTCTCTTGGAGGATTGGGGAATCCCATTTAGAGAAAATGCTACCAGGGGACATTCGAGAGTATATGGACGGCTTTGATGAAAAAGGAAATATCCTCAGACAAAAACTGGAAAGAAGCTCTGTGAAACAGCTTTGTGATAGATATGTCTATTCATCTCACATAGATAGAACTTTCTATTACATAGATTTGAAACTGCGTCATGGACGGATTCACGAAGGGACATTCGGGAGCACATTCAGGACTGTGGGGAAATAGGAGATATCTTCAGATAAAATCTTTAGAGAAGCTTTCTGAGAAACTGCTTTGTGATGTGTGCATTCTACTCAGGGAGTTGTACCTCTTTTTTATAAGGCAGTGTTTGAACACTGTTCCTGTAAAACTAAAAAAGTGATATTTTGCTGTGCATAGAAGACTGTGATGCAAAGTGAAAATTCTGAAATAAAACCCAGAAAGAAGCATTGCACAGAACTGCTCTCTGATGTGTGTATTCATTTCAGGGAGTTAAAGCTTACACTACGTTGTCCAGTTTGGAAACCCTGTCTTTGAGGAATCTATGAAGGGATATTAAGTGGCGACTGGAGGCTTGTTGTGAGAAAGGAAATGTCTCCCAATGAAAGCTGGAGAGAAACTTTCAGAGCCACTGCTTTGTGATGTGTATTCATCTCATAGAGTTAAATCATTCTTTGCATTGAGCAGTTTGAAATCACTGTTTCTGTGGAAACTGAGAAAGAACATTTGGGAACACTCTTAAGAATATGCTGAAAAAGAAATACCCTCTGATAAAAACCAGAAGGAAACGTTCTGTGAAACTATTCTAGGTCATGTGAATTCCACTAGAACATTTAAATATCTGTCTCATTGAGCAGTATTCTAACACTGTTTTAGGTTATTCAGCTAAGGAATATGCAGGAGCACTTTGAGGCTTACGGTGAAAATGGAAATATATTCAAATAGATACTGGAGAGAAGATTTTCAAGGAGCTTCTTTGTGACGTGTGTATTTCACTCATGGAGTTATACTTTTCTTCTCATAGAGGATTGGGGAATCCCGTTTGGAGAAAAAGCTACCAGGGGACATTCGGGAGTATATGGACTGCTATGGTGAAGAAGGAAACATCCTCAGACAAAAACTGGAAAGAAGCTTTCTGTAAAACTGCTTTGTGATAGATATGTCTATTCATCTCACATAGATAAAATTTTCTTTCTATTATGTGGTTTTGAAACTGTGTCATCGATGGATTCGCAAAATGACATTAGGGAGCACATTCAGGCCTATGGGGAAATAGTAGATATCTTCAGATAAAAACAGGAGAGTAGGTTTCCGAGACACAACTTTGTGATGTGTGCATTCCACTCAGGGAGTTATACCTCTTTTCTCATAAGGCAGTCTTTGAACACTGTTCCTGTAAAAATGAAAAAGTGATATTTTGCAGCACATTGAAGACTATAGGAAAAAGCGAAATGTCCTGAAATAAAACCCAGAAGAAAGCTTTCCAAGAAACTGCTCTCTGACGTGTGCATTCATTACAGGGAGTTAAAGCTTATACTATGTTGCCCAGTTTTGAAACTCTGTCTTTTAGGAATCCGTGAAGGGATATTAAGTGACGCACAAAGATTTGTGGTGAGAAAGGAAACGTTATCCAATGAAAACTGGAGAGAAACTTTCAGAGCAACTGCTTTGTCATGTGTGTATTCATCTCGTAGAGTTAAATCATTCTTCGAATTGAGTAGTTTGAAATCACTGTTTCTGTGGAACCTGACAAAGGACCTTTGGGAACGCTTTTAAGAATACGCTGAAAAACAAAAAGCTTCTGAAAAAAAAAACAGAAGGAAACATTCGGTGAATCTCCTCTAGGTCACGTGAAGTCCACTCGCACAGTTAACCTTCTGTTTTCATTGAGCTGTATTCTAACACTGTTTTAGGTTAGTACACTAAGGGATACTCGGGAGTACTTTGATTCTTACAGTGAAAATGGAAATATCTTCAGATAGATACTGGAGAGAAGATTTCTGAGGAGCTGCTTTGTGACGTGTGCATTCCACTAACAGAGTTATACTTTTCTTCTCATAGAGGATTGGAGAATCCCATTTGGAGAAAAAGCTACCAGGGGACATACGGGAGTATATGGACGGCTATGGTAAAGAAGGAAATATCCTCAGACAAAAACTGGAAAGAAGCTTTCTGTGAAACTGCTTTGTGATCGATATGTCTATTCATCTCACATAAATAAAACTTTCTTTTTATTACGCAATATTGAAACTGCATCATGGACATCATGGACGGATTCAAGAAGGGATATTTGGGAGGTCATTCAGGCCTGTGGGGAAACAGTTAGAAGTTTTTGGAGAAACTGCTGTGTGATGTGTGCATTTCACTCAGGGAGTTATACCTCTTTTCTCATAAGGCAGTCTTTGAACACTGTTCCTGTAAAAATGAAAAAGTGATATTTGCAGTGCATTGAAGACTATGGTGAAAAGTGAAATATCCTGAAATAAAACCCAGAAAGAAGCATTCCAAGAAAATGCTCTCTGACAAGCCCGTTCATTTCAGAGAGTTAAACTTCCACTACGTTGCCCAGTTTGGAAACTCTGTCTTTGAGGAACCTGGGAAGGGATATTAAGTGGCACGCAGAGGCTTGTGGTGAGAAAGGAAACGTCTTCCGCTGAAAAGCTAGAGAGAACATATCGGAGCAACTGCTTTGTGATGTGTGTATTCATCTCATAGAGTTAATTCATTCTTTTCAATTGAGTAGTTTGAATTCACTGTTTCTGTGGAACCTGAGAAAGGATCTTTGGGAACGCTGTTAAGAATATGCTGAAAAAGAAATACCTCCCATAAAAACCAGAAGGAAATATTCGGTGAATCAATCAGCTCTAGGTCACATGAAGTCCACTCAGACAGTTAACCTTCTGTTTTCATTGAGCAGTATTCTAACACTGTTTTAGGTTAGTCAGCTAAGGGATACTCGGGAGTGCTTTGATTCTTACCGTGAAAATGGAAATATCTTCAGATAGATACTGGAGAGAAGATTTCTGAGGAGCTGCTTTGTGATGTATGCATTCCACTCACAGAGTTACACTTTTCTTCTCATAGAGGATTGGGGAATCCCGTTTGGAGAAAAAGCTACCAGGGGACATTCGGGAGTATATGGATGGCTATGGTGAAAAGGGAAATACCCTCAGACAAAAACTGGAAAGAAGCTTTCTGTGAAACTGCTTTGCAATATATATGTCTATTCATCTCACATAGATAAAACTTTCTTTCTATGAGACAATTTTTCAAACTGCGTTGTGTATGGATTTGCGAAGGGATATTCAGGAGCACATTCAGGCCTATGAGTAAATAGGAAATATCTTCAGATAAAAACTGGAGAGAAGCTTTCTGAGAAACTGCTTTGTGATATGTGTATTCCACTCAGGGCCTTGTACCTCTTTTCTCATAAGGCAGTTTTTGAACACTGTTCCTGTAAAACTGAAAAAGTGATATTTTGGAATGCATTGAAGACTGCAGCGAAAAGTGAAATATCCTGAAATAAAACCCAGAAAGAAGCATTCCAAGAAACTGCTCTCTTACATGTGCATTCATTTCAGAGAGTTAAAGCTTACTCTACATTTCCCAGTTTGAAAAGTCTGTCCTTGAAGATTCTGCAAAGGGATATTAAGTGGGGACCGGGTACTGTGGTGTGTAAGGAAATGTCTTCTGTTGAAAACTGGAGAGAAGCTTTCTGAGCAACTGCTTTGTGATGTGTGTATGCATCTCATAGAGTTAAATCATTTTTTGGATTGAGCAGTTTGAAATCACTTTTTCTGTGGAACCTGAGAAAGGACATTTGGGAACGCTCTTAAGAATGTGCTGAAAAAGAAATATCTTCCAATAAAAAACAGAAGAAAACTTTCTGTGAAAGTGCTCTGTGTCATGTGAATGCCACTCGCACAGTTAACCTTCTGTTTTCATTGAGCATTGTTTTAACACTGTTTTAGTTTAGCCAGCTAAGGGATACTCTGGAGTGCTTTGAGGCTTTTGCTGAAAATGGAAATGTCTTCAGATAGAAACTGGAGGGAATATTTTTGAGGAGCTGCTTTGTGACGTGTGCATTCCACTCACAGAATCATACTTTTCTTCTCATAGAGGACTGGGGAATCCCTCTTGGAGAAAAAGCTACCATGGGACATTTGACAGTATATGGACGGCTATGGTGGGAAAGGAAATATCGTCAGACAAAAACTGGAAAGAAGCTTTCTGTGAAACTGCTTTGTGATAGATACGTTTATTCATCTCATATAGATAAAACTTTCCTCCTTTTACGCAGTTTTGCAACGCCGTCAAGAACGGATTCTCGAAGGGACACTTGGGAGCACATTCAGGCCTACGGTGGAAAAGGAGATATCTTCAGATAAAAATTGGATAGAAGTTTTCTGAGAAACTTCTTAGTGATGTGTGCATTCCACTCAGAGAGTTATGCCTCTTTTCTCATAAGGCAGTATTTGAACACTGTTCCTGTAAAACCAAAAAGTAATATGTACAAACGCATGAAAGACTATGGTGAAAAGTGAAATATCCTGAAATAAAGCCCAGAAAGAAGCATTCCAAGAAACTGCTCTCTGATATGTGCATTCATTTTACAGAGTTAAAGCTTACTCTACGTTGCCCAGATTGGAAACTCTGTCTTTGAGGAACATGTGAATTGATGTTAAGTGGCACCTGGAGGCTTCTAGTGAGCAAAGAAACGTCTTCTGATGAAAATTGGAGAGAAGCTTTTTGAGCAACTGCTTTGTGTTGTGTGTATTCGTCTCATAGAGTTAAACCATTCTTTTTATTGAGCACTTTGAAATCACTGTGTTTGTGGAATCTGAGGAAGGACATTTGGGAATGCTCCTTAAAATAAGGAGAAAGAAATATCCTCAGGTAAAATCCAGAAGGAAGCTTTCTGAGAACCTACTCTGTTTCGTCTTAATTCCTCTCACCCAGTTAAACCTCTCTTTTCATTGCCCAGTTTTCTAACCCTGTTTATGTTTAGCGTGCAAAGGCATATTCAGGAGCACTTTGAGGTTATGGTGAAAAAGGAAATATGTTTAGACCGAAACTGGTGAGAAGCTTTCTGAGGAACTGCTTTGTGATGTGTGTATTCCATTCACAGTGTTATACCTATCTTCTCATACAGCATCGGGTAAACTCTTTTGGAGAAGAAGGTACAAAGTGATATTTGGGAGCATGTTGAATCCTATAGTGATAAAGGAAATAGCCGCAGACAAAAAATGGAAGGAAGCTTTCTATGAAACTGCTCTGTGATATGTGTATTCATCTCCCATAAATAAAGCTTTCTTTACATTACGCAGTTTGGAAACTCTCTCATGGACGGATCCTTGAAAGGACATTCGGGAGCACTTTCAGGACTATGGTGAAAAAGGAAATATCTTCAGGTAAAAACTGAAAAGAAGCTTTCTGTGAATCTGCTTTTGGCTATGTTTATTCACCTCAAATAGATAAAGCTTTCTTTACATTACACAGCTTGGAAACTCCGTCATGGATGGATCCATGAAGGGATATTCGGGATCACATTTGGGCCTATGGTGAAAAAGGAAATATCGTCAGGTAAAACCTGGAGAGAAGCTTTCGGAGAAACTGCTTGGTGATGTTTACATTCCACTCAGGGAGTTATAACATTCTTCTCATAAGGCACTGTTTGAACATTGCTCCTGTAAAACTAAAAAAGTGATATTAGGAGTCTGCTTTGAAGATTCTGCAAAGGGATATTAAGTGGCAACCACATGCCTGTGGCGAGCAAGGAAATGCCTTCCGTTGAAAACTGGAGAGAAGCTTTCTGAGCAAGTGCTTTGAGATGTGTGTATTGATCTCATGGAGTTAAATCATTCTTTGGATTGAGCAGTTTGAAATCACCCTTTCTGTGGAATCTGAGAAAGGGCATTTGGGAATGCGCTTAAGAATATGCTGAAAAAGAAATACCCTCCGATAAAAATCAGAAGGAAGCTTTTGTGAAACTGCTCTGTGTCATGTGGATATCCCTTGCACAGCTAAGCTTCTGTTTTCATTGAGCAGTGTTCTAACACTGTTTTAATTTTGTCAGCTAAGGGATACTTGGGAGTGCTTTGAGGCTTATGGTGAAGATGGAAATATCTTCAGATAGAAACTGGAGAAAGGATTTCCATGGACCTGCTTTGTGACATGTGCATTCCACTCACAGAGTTATACCTTTCTTCTCATAGAGGATTGGGAAATGCCTTTTGGAGGAAAAGTTACCAGGGACATTCCGGAGTATATGGACGACTATGGTGAGAAAGGAAGTATCCTCAGACATAAACTGGAAAGAAGCTTTCTGTGAAAATGCTTTGTGATATACGTGTTTTTTCATCTCATATAGATAAAATTTTCTTTCCATTATGCATTTTTAAAACGTCGTCATCGACGGATTTGTGAGGGAACATTTGGGAGCACATTCAGGCCTATGGTGAAATAGGAAATATCTTCAGATAAAAAATGGAGAGAAGTTTTCTGAGGAACTGCTTTTTGATGTGTGCATTACACTAAGGTATTTATTCCTTCTTTCTCATAAGGCAGCGTTTGAATACTGTTCTTGTAAAACCAAAAACGTGATATTTTGGAGCGCATTGAAGACTATGGCAAAAAGTGAAGTATCCTCAAATAAAACCGAGAAAGAACCATTCCAAGAAACTTCTCTCTGATATGGGCATTCATTTCACAGAGTTAAAGCTTATTTTACCTTGCCCAGTCTGGAAACTCTGTCTTTGAGGTTCTGTGAAGGGATATTAAGTGGCACCCGGAGGCTTGTCATGAGCTAGGAAAAGTCTTCCATTGAAAACTGGAGAGAAGCTTACTGAACAACTGCTTTGTGATGTGTGTATTCAGCTCATACAGTTAAACCATTCTTTGGATTGAGCAGTTTGAAATCACTGTTTTTGTGGAATCTGAGGAAGGACATTTGGGAACCCTATTTAGAATACGGAGAAAGACATATCTTCAGGTAAAATCTAGAAGGAATCATTCTGTGAAACTGCTTTGTGTCATCTTAATTCCTCTCACTCAGTTAAACCTCTCTTTTCATTGAGCAGTTTTCTAACCCTGATTATGTTTAGCATGTGAAGAGACATTCGGGAATGCTTTGAAGCTTATGGTAAAAAAGCAAATATATTCAGATGGAAACTGGAGAGAAGCATTCAGAGGAACTGCTTTGTGATGTGTGCATTTCACTCACAGTGATATACCTCTCTTCTCCTACAGCATCGGGGAAACCCTTTTGGAGAAGGTACCAAGTGATGTTTGGGAGCATGTTGAATTGTATGGTGTAACGGGAAATAACATCAGAAAAAAACTGGAAGGAAGCTTTCTATGAAACTGCTCTGTGATATGTGTATTCATCTCACATACATAAAGCTTTCTTTACATTACCCAGCTTGGAAACTCTGTCATGGACGGATCCTCAAAGGGACATTCAGAAGCACTTTCAGGACTATGGTAAAAAAGGAAATATCTTCAGATAAAAACTGGAAATATCTTCTTTCTGAAATATCTTCAGAAAGAAGCCTTCTGTGAAACTGCTCTGTGCTATGTGTATTCATCTCACATACATAAAGCTTCTTTACATTACACAGCTTGGAAATTCCGTCATGGATGGATCCACGAAGGGACATTCAGGATCACATTCAGGACTATGGTGAAAAAGGAAATATCATCAGATAAAAACTGGAGAGAAGCTTTCTCAGAAACTGCTTTGTGATGTATGCATTTCACTCAGGGAGATATACCTCTTTTTCCATAAATCAGTGTTTGAATTCTGTTCATGTGAAAGCCTCTCTTTTCATTGAGCAGTTTTCTAACCCTGTGTGTCTTTAGCATGTGAAGGGATATTGGGGAGCACTTTGAGGCTTGTAGTGAAAATGAAAATATGTTCAGACCAAAACTGGAGAGGTTTTCCGAGGAACTGCTTTGTGATGTGTGCATTCCATTCACAGTGCTATACCTCTCTTCTCATACAGCATCGGGGAAACTCTGTTGGAGAAAAAGGTACCAAGTGATATTCGGGAGCATGTTGATGCCTATCGTGAAAAGGGAAATAGCCTCACACAAAAACACGAAAGAAGCTTTCTATGAAACTGCTCTGTGATATGTGTACTCATCTCACATAGATTAAGATTTCTTTACATTATGCAGCTTGGAAACTCTGTCATGTATGAATCCACGAAGAGATATTTGGGATCACATTCTTGCCTATGGTGAAAAAGGAAATATCATCAGATAAAAAATTGGAGAGAAGCTTTCTGAAAAACTGCTTGGTGATGTGTGCATTCCACTCAGGGAGATAAACCTTTCTTCTCATAAGACACTCTTTGAACACTGTTCCGGTAACACTAAAGAAGTGATATTTGGAGCACATTGAAGACTATGGCAAAAAATGAAATGTCGTCCAATAAAACCCAGAAAGAAGCATTCCAAGAAATTGCTCTCTGACATGTCCATTCATTTCACAGAGTTAAAGCTTACTCTAAATTTCTCAATTTGGAAAGTCTGTCTTTGAGGATTCTGCGAAGGGATATTAAGCGGCAACCGGAGGCCTGTGGCGAGCAAGGAAACCTCTTCCATTGAAGATTGGAGAGAAGCTTTCTGAGCAACTCTTTTTTGATGTTTGTATTCATCTCATACAGTTAAATCATTCTTTGGGTTGAGCAGTTTGAAATCACTTTCTGTGGAATCTGAGAAAGGACATTTGGGAACACTCTTTAGTGTATCCTGAAAAAGAAATAACCTCAGATAGAAACCAGAAGGACGCTTTCTGCTAAACTGCTTTGTGTAGTGTAAATTCCACTCACACAGTTAAGCTTCTGTTTTCATTGAGCAGTATTCTAACACTGTTTTTGTTTAGTCTGTGAAGGGATATTTGGGAGCGCTGTGAGGCATATGGTGAAAAAGGAAATAACTTCATATAGAAACTGGAGAGAAGCTTTCCGAGGAGCTTCTTTGTGATGTGTGCATTCTACTCACAGAATTATACCTTTCCTGTCAGAGAGGATTGGGAAATCCCTTTGGGAGAAAAAGCTGCAAAGAGACACTCGGGAGTATATGGACAGAAATGGTGAAACAGGAAATATACTCTGACAAAAACTTGAGAAAAGATTTCAGCTCTTCTGAAATCTTCTCTCCAGTATATATCTGAAGATATTTCCATTTTCATGGAAGCCTCAAAGTGCTCCCGAGTATCTCTTAGCTGAGTAAACTAAAACAGTGTTAGAATACTGCTCAATGAAAAGAGAAGGTTAACTAGATACATCTATAGATCTCACATAGATTAAACCTTCTTTCTATTACGCAGTTTTGAAACTGCATAATGGATGGATTCGCGAAGGGACATTCAGGAGCACATTCTGACCTACAGTGAAAAAGGAAATATCTTCAGATACAAACTGGAGAGAAGCTTCCTGAGAAACTGCTTTGTGATGTGTGCATTCCACTCAGGTAGTTATACATCTTTTCTCAAAAGGCAGTGTTTGAACACTGTTCCTGTAAAACCAAAAACATGACACTTGAGAGCGCATTGAAGACTATGGCGGAACGTGAAATATCCTCAAATAAAACCCAAAATAAAGCGTCCCAGGAAACTACGCTCTGATATGTGCATTCATTTCACAAAGTTAAAGATTACTCTACACTACCCACTTTGGAAAATCTGTCTGTGAGGTTTCTGCGAAGGGAGATTAAGTGGCAACCGGGTTCCTGTAGCGAGGAAGGAAATTTTTTCCGTTGAAAACTGGAAAGAAGATATCTGAACAACTGCCTGTGATCTGTGTTTTTAACTCATAGAGGTAAATCATTTTTTGGATTGAGCAGTTTGGAATCACTCTTTCAGTGGAACCTGAGAAAGGATATTTGGGAACACTCTTAAGAATATGTTGAACAAGAAATACCATCCAATAAAAAGCGGAAGGAAACCTTCTGTGAAACTGCTCTGTGTCATTTGAATTTCACTCACAAAGTTAACCTTCTCTTTTCATTGAGCAGTATTCTAACACTGTTTTAGTTTACTCAGCTAAGAGATACTCGGGAGCACTTTGAGGCTTCCATGAAAATGGAAATATCTTCAGATATATACTGGAGAGAAGATTTCAGAAGAGCTGATTTGTGACGTGTGCATTCCACTCACAGAGTTATATTTTTCTTCTCATAGAGGATTGGAGAATCCCATTTGGAGGAAAAACTACCAGGGGACATTTGGGAGTATATGGACGGCTATGGTGAAAAATGTAGTACCCTCAGACAAAAACTGGAAAGAAACTTTCTCTGAAACTGCTTTGTGATAGACATGTCTATTCATCTCACATAGATAAAACTTCCTTCTATTCCACAGTATTGAAACTGCATCATGGATGGATTCGCTAAGGGACATCCGGGAGCACATTCAAACCTGTGGGGATATAGGAAATGTCTCCAGATAAAAACTGGAGAGAAGCTTTCTATAAAACTCCAGATAAAAACCGGAGACAAGAATTCTATGAAAATACTTTGTGATGTGTGCATTTCACTCAGGGAGTTATACCTCTTTTCTCATAAGGCAGTGTTTGAACACTGTTCCTATAAAACTGAAAAAGTGATATTTTGCAGTGCATTGAAGACTATGGCAAAAAGTGAAATATCCTGAAATAAAACTCAGAAAGAAGCATTCCAAGAAACTGCTCTCTGACGTGTACATTCATTTCAGAGAGTTAAAGCTTACACTACATTGCCCAGTTTGGAAACTCCGTCTTTGAGTAATCTGTGAAGGGATATTAAGTGGCGCACGGAGGCTTTGAGGCTTATGGAGAAAACGGAAATATCTTCAGATATATATTGGAAAGAAGATTTCTGAGGAGCTGCTTTGTGACATGTGCGTTCCACTCACAGAATTACACCTTTCTTCTCATATAAGATTGGGGAATCCCGTTTGGAGAAAACGCTACCAGGGGGCATTGGGGAGTATATGGATGGCTATGGAGAAAAAGGAAGTATTCTCAGACAAAAGCTGGAAAGAAGCTTTCTGTGAAACTGCTTTGTGATAGATATGTCTATTCATCTCACATAGATAAACTCTCCATTCTGCAGTTTTGAAACTGCGTCATGGACGGATTCACGAAGGGACATTCGGGAGCCCATTCAGGATTATGGGGAAATAGGAAATATCTTCAGCTAAAAACCGGAGAGAAACGTTCTGAGAAACTGCTTTGTGATGTGTACATTCCACTCAGGGAGTTATATCCCTTTTCTCATAAGGCAGTGCTTGAACACTGTTCCTGTAAAACTGAAAAAGTGATATTTTGCAGCACACTGAAGACTATGGCGAAAAGTGAAATATCCTGAAATAAAATCCAGAAAGAAGCGTTCCAAGAAAATGCTTTCTGACTTGTGCATTCATTTCAGAGAGGTAAAGCTTACACTACGTTGCCCAGTTTGGAAACTCTGTCTTTGAGGAATCTGTGAAGGGATACTAAGTGGCACTCGGAGGCTTGTGGTGAGAAAGGAAATGTCTTCTGATGAAAACTGGAGAGAAGCTTTCAGAGCAACTACTTTGTGATGTGTGTATTCATCTCATAGAGTTTAATCATTCTTTGGAATGAGCAGTTTGGAATCACTCTTTCTGTGGAACCTGAGAAAGGATATTGGGAAATGCTCTTAAGAATATGCTGAAAAAGAAATACCCTCCAATAAAATATGGACGGCTATGGTGAAAAAGCAAGTATCCTCATTCAAAAACTGGAAAGAAGCTTTGTGTGAAATTGCTTTGTGATAGATATGTCTATGCATCTCACATAGATAAAAATTCCTTTCTATTACACAGTTTTGAAACTTCGTCATGGATGGATTCGCGAAGGGTCATTCGGGAGCACATTCAGGCCTCTGAGGAAATAGGAGATATCTTCAGATAAAAACTGGAGAGGAACTTTCTGAGAAACTGCTTTGTGATGTGTGCATTCCACTCAGGGAGTTATACCTCTTTTCTCATAAGGCAGGTTTGAACACTGTTCCTGTAAAACTGAAAGGTAATATTTTGGAAAGCATTGAAGACTATGATGAAAAGTGAAATGTCCTGAAATAAAACCCAGAAAGAAGCATTCCAAGAAACTGCTCTCTGACGTGTTCATTCATTTCAGGGAGTTTAAGCTTAAGCTACGTTGCCCAGTATGGAAACTCTGTCTTTGAGGAATCTGTGAAGGGATATTAAGTGGTGATCATAGGCGTGTGGTGAGAAAGGAAACGTCTTCCGATGAAAACTGGAGAGAAGCTTTCGGAGCAACTTCTTTGTGATGTGTGTATTCATCTCATAGAGTTAAATCATTCTTTGGTTGGAGCAGTTTGAAATCACTCTTTCTGTGGAACCAGAGAAAGGACATTTGGGAACGCTTTTAAGAAAGTGCTGAAAAAGGAATACCCTCCGATAAAAACCAGAAGGAAGCTTTCTGTGAAATTGCTCTGTGTCACGTGAATTCTACTCGCACAGTTAAGCTTCTGTTTTGATTGAGCTGCATTCTAACACTGTTTTAGTTTAGTCAGCTAAGGGATACTCGGGAGCACTTTGAGGCTTTTGGTGAAAACGGAAATATTTTCAGATAGAAACTGGAGAGAAGATTTCCGAGCAGCTGCTTTGTGACATGTACATTCAACTCATAGAGTTATACTTTTCTTCTCATAGAGGGTTGGGGAATGCCTTTTGGAGAAAAAGCTACCATGGCACATTCGGGAGTATATGGACGGCTATGACAAAAAAGGAAATATCCTCAGACAGAAACTGGAAAGAAGATTTCTGTGAAACAGCTTTGTGATAGATATGTTTGTTCGTCTCACATAGATAAAACTTCTTTTATATTACGCAGTTTGGAAATTCCGTCATGGACGGATCTGCGAAGAGACGTTTGGGAGACTATGGTGAAAAAGGAGATATCTTCAGATGAAAACTGGTTAGAAGCTTTCTGTGAAACTGCTCTGTGCTATGTGTATTCATCTCACCTAGATAAAGTTTTCTTTACATTACACAGCTTGCAAACTCTGTCATGGACGGATCTGCAAAGGGACATTCGGGAGCACATTCAGTACTATGGTATAAAAGGAAATATCATGAGATAAAAACTGGAGAGAAGCTTTTTGAGAAACTGCTTTGTGATGTGTGCATTTCACTCAGGGAGATATACCTCTTTTCTCATAAATCAGTGTTTGAATGCTGTTCATCTGAAAGCCACTCTTTTCATTGAGCAGTTTTTTAAGCCTTTTTATCTTTAACATGTGAAGGGATGTTTGGGAGCACTTTGAGGCTTGTGGTGAAAAAGAAAATATGTTCACACAGAAACTGGTGAGAAGCTTTCCAAGGAACTGCTTTGTGATGTGTGCATTCCACTCACAGTGTTATACCTCTCTTCTCATACAGCATCGGGGAAACTCTTTTGGAGAAAAAGATACCAAGTGATGTTTGGGAGCGTGTTGATGCCTATTGTGAAAAGGGAAATAGCCTCAGACAAATACAGGAAAGAAGCTTTCTATGAAACTGCTCTGTGATATGTGTATTCATCTCACATAGATAAAAATTTTTTACATTACATAGCTTGGAAACTCCATCATGGATGAATCTGCAAAGGGATGTTTGGGATCTCATTCTTCCCTACGGTGAAAAAGGAAATGTCGCCAGATAAAAACTGGAGAGAAGCTTTCTGAGAAATGGCTTGGTGATGTGTGCATTCCACTCAGGGAGTTATACCTTTCTTTTCATAAGACATTATTTGAACACGGTTCCTGTAAAACTAAAAAAGTGATAATTGGAGCACATTGAAGACTATGGTGGAAAGTGAAATGTTGTCTAATAAAACCCAGAAAGAAGCATTCCAAGAAATTGCTCTCTGACATGTCCATTCAATTCACAGTGTTAAAGCTTACTCTAAATTTCTCAACTTGGAAAGTCTGTCTTTGAGGATTCTGCGAAGGGATATTAAGTGGCACAAGGAAACCTCTTCCGTTGAAAATTGGAGAGAAGCTTTCTGAGCAACTCTTTTGTGATGTTTGTATTCATCTCATAGAGTTAAATCATTCTTTGCATTCAGCAGTTTGAAATAATTTTCTGTGGAATCTGAGAAAGGACATTTGAGAATGCTCTTTAGTATGTCCTGAAAAAGTAATAACCTTAGATAGAAACCAGAAGGACGCTTTGTGAGAAACTACTTTGTGTAGTGTAAATTCCACTCGCACAGTTAAGCTTCTGTTTTCATTAAGCAGTATTCTAACACTGTTTTTGTTTAGTCTGTGAAGGGATATTTGGGAGCGCTGTGAGGCTAATGGTGAAAAAGGAAATAACTTCAGATAGAAACTGGAGAGAAGCTTTCTGAAGAGCTGCTTTCTGACGTGTGCATTCCACTCACAGAATTATACTTGTCTCCTCATAGAGGATTGGGGAATACCATTTGGAGGAAAAGCTACCAGGGGACATTCAGGAGTATATGGACGGCTATGTTGAAAAAGGAAATATCCTCAGAGAAATTGTGGAAAGAAGCTTTCTTTGAAACTGCTTTCTGATACATATGTCTATTCATCTCATATAGATAAAACCTTCTTTCTATTACGTGGTTTTGAAACTGCGTCATGGACGGATTCACGAAGGGGTATTCTGGAACACATTCAGGCCTGTGGGGAAATAGGAGATATCTTCAGATAAAAACTGAAGAGAAGCTTTCTGAGAAACTGCTTTGAGATATGTGCATTCCAATCAGGCAGTTATAACTCTTTTTTCATTAGGCAGTGTTTCAACACTGTTCCTGTAAAACTGAAAAAGTGATAATTTGCAGAGCATTGAAGACTACGGCGAAAAGTGAAACATCCTGAAATAAAACCCAGAAAGAAGTGTTTGAAGAATCTGCTCTCTGGTGTGTATATTCATTTCAGAGAGTTCAAGCTTACACTACGTTGTCCAATTTGGAAACTCTGTCTTTGAGGAATCTGTGAAGGGATATTTAGTGGTGCCCAAAGACTGTGGAGAAAGGAAACATCTTCTGGTGAAAACTGGAGACAAGCTATCGGAGCAACTGCTTTGAGATGTCTGTATTCATTTCATAGAGTTCAATGATACTTTGGATTGAGCAGTTTGAAATCACTGTTTCTGTGGAACCTGAGAAAGGATATATGGGAATGCTCTTAAGATTATGCTGAAAAAGAAATAACCTCCGATAAAAATCAGAGGGAAACTTTCTGTGAAATTACTCTAGGTCACGTGGATTCCACTCACACAGTTAAGCTTCTGTTTTAATTGAACAGTATTGTAACACTGTTTTTGATTTGTCTGCTAAGGGATACTTGAGAGTTCCTTGAGGCCTACCGTGAAAACGGAAATATCTTCAGATAGATATTGGAGAGAAGATTTGTGAGGAGCTCCTTTGTGACGTGTGCATTCCACTCGTCATAGTGTTGATACTGCATCATAGACGGATTGATACTCGTCATAGACGGATTCGCGAAGGGACATTCGGAGACACATTCAGGCCTGGGGGAAATAGGAAATATCTTCTGATAAATAATGGAGTGAAGTTTTCGGAGAGACTGCTTTGTGATGTGTGCATTCCACTCAGGGAATTATACCTCTTTTCTCATAAGGCAGTGTACGAACACTGTTCCTGTAAAACAGAAAAAGTGATATTTTGCAGCGCATTGAAGAGTATGGTGAAAAGTGAAATATCTGCCAAAAAAACCCAGAAAGAAGAGTTCCAATAAACTGCTCTCTGACGAGTGCATTCATTTCAGAGAGTTAAAGGTTCCACTATGTGCCCAGTTTGGAAACTCTGTCTTTAAGGAATCTGTGAAGGGAATTAAGTGGCGCCCAGAGGCGTCCGGTGAGAAAGGAAACGTCTTCGCCTGAAAACTGGTGAGAAGATTTCGGAGCAACTGCTTTGCGTTGTGTGTATTCATCTCATAGAGTTGAATCATTCTTTGGATTGAGCAGTTTGAAATCACTGTGTCTGTGGAACATGAGAAAGGACATTTGGGAACGCTGTTAAGAATATGCTGAAAAAGACATAACCTCCAATAAAAAGCAGAAGGAAACGTTTTGTGAAACTGTTCTAGACCACGTGAAGTCCACTCGCACTGTTAAGCTTCTGTTTTCATTTGGCAGTATTCTAACACTGTTTTAGGTGAGTCAGCTAAGGGACACTTGGGAGCACTTTGAGGCTTATGGTGGAAACGGAAATGTCTTCAGATAGATACTGGAGAGAAGATTTCCGAGGAGGTGCTTTTGACGTGTACATTCTGCTCACACAGTGAAACCTTTTTTCTCATAGAGGATTGGGGAATCCCGTTTGGAGAAAACGCTACCAGGGGACATTCGGGGGTATACAGACGGCTATGGTGAAAAAGGAATTATCCTCAGACAAAAATTGGAAAGAAGCGTTCTCTCACACTGCTTTGTGATAGATATGTCTATTCATCTCGCTTAAATAAATCTTTCTTTCTATTACACAGTTTTGAAACTGCGTCATGGACAGAATCCCGAAGGAACATTTGGGAGCACCTTAAGGCTTATGGGGAAACAGGAAATATCACCAGATAAAAACTGGAGGGAAGCTTTTGGAGAAACTGCTTTGTGATGTGTGCATTCCACCCAGGGGGTTATATCTCTTTTCTCATAAGACAGTGTTCAAACACTGTCCCTGTAAAACTGAAAAAGGGATATTTTGCAGTGCATTCAAGAATATGGTGAAAAGTGAAATATCTAGGGATAAAACCCGGAAAGCAACGTTCCAACAAACAACTCTCTGATATGTGCATTCATTTCAGAGAATTAAAGTTGACACTACGTTGCCCAGTTTGGAAACTCTGTCTCTGATTAAACTGTGAAGGGATATTAAGTGGCACCCGGATGCTTGCGGTGAGAAAGGAAACGTCTTATAATGAAAACTGGAGAGAAGATTTTGGAGAACCTGGTTTGTGATGTATGTATCCATCTCATAGAGTTAAATCATTGTGTATTGAGCAGGATGAAATCACTGTTTCTGTGGAAACTCAGAAAGGACATTTGGGAACACTCTTAAGAATATGCTGAAAAAGAAATACTCTCCAATAAAAACCAGAAGGAAACCTTCTGTGAAACAGCTCTAGGTCACGTGCATTCCACCAGAACTGTTAAGCTTCTGTTTTCATTGACCAGTATTCTAACACTGTTTTAGGTGAGACAGCTAAGGGATACTCGGGAGCGCTTTGAGGCTGACGGTGAAAAACGAAATATCTTCAGGTAGATACGGGAGAGAAGATTTCCGTGGAGCTGCTTTGTTACATGTGCATTCCAATCACAGAGTTATACCTTTCTTCTCATAGAGGACGGGGGAATCCCATTTGGAGAAAAAGCTACCACGGGACTTCTGGGAGTATATGGATGGCTATGGTGAAAAAGCAAGTATCTTTGGACAAAACATGAAAAGAAGTTTTCGGTGAAACAGCTTTGTGATAGAAATGTCTATGCGTCTCACATAGATAAAACTTTCTTTCTACTATGCAGTTTTCAAACTGCGTCATGGACGATTTGTGAAGGGACATTTGGGAGCACATTTGCGCATGATGTTAAATAGGAGATACCCTCAGATAAAAACTGTAGAGAAGCTTTCTGAGAAACTGCGTTGTGATGTGTGCATTCCGCAGGACGTGATACCTTTTTTCCTCATGGCAGTGCTTGAGCACTGTTCCTGTAAACATGAAAAAGTGATATTTGGCAGTGCGTTGAAGACTATGACAAAAAGTGAAATATCTGCAATTCAAAACCAGAAAGAAACGTTCCAAGAAACTGCTCTCTGGGGTCTGCATTCATTTCAGAGAGTAAAGCTTCCACTACATAATGCAGTTTGGAAAATCTGTCTTTGAGGATTCTGGGAAGGGATATTAAGGGACTCCCTGATTCTTGCGGTGAGAAAGGAAACGTTTTCCGATGAGAAGTGGAGAGAAGCTTTCGGAGCAAGTGATTTGTGATGTGTGTTTTCATTTCATAGAGTTAAATCATTCTTTGGATTGAGCAGTTTGAAATCACTGTTTCTGTGAAAACTGAGAAAGGATATTTGGGAACGCTCTTAAGAATATGCTGAAAAAGTAATACCCTCGGATAAAAACCAGCAGGAAACTTTCTGTGAAAGTGCTCTAGGTCATGTGAATTGCATTCGCACAGTTGAGCTTCTGTTTTCAGTGAGCAGTATTCTAACACTGTTTTAGGTGAGTCAACTAAGGGATACTCGGGAGTGCTTTGAGGCTTATGGTGAAAACGGAAATATCTTCAGATAGATACTGGAGAGAAGGTTTCCTAGGAGCTGCTTTGTGACATGTGCATTCCACTCGTCATAGAGTTGATATTGTGTCATAGACGGATTGATAATCGTCATAGACGGATTCGCAAAGGGCCATTCGAAGACACATTGAGGCCTGTGGGGGATTAGAAAATGTATTCTGATAAATATGGGAATGAAGCATTCCGAGAGACTGCTTTGTGATGTGTGCATTCCACTCAGGGAATTGTACCTCTTTTCTCATAAGGCAGTATTTGATCACTGTTCCTGTGAAGCTGAAAAAGTAATATTGTGCAGTGCTTTGAAGACTATGGTGAAAGGGAAATATCTGGAAATAAAACCCAGAAAGAAGTGTTCCAAAAAACTGCTCTCTGAGGGGTGCATTCATTTAAGAGAGTGAATGCTTCCACTACGTTGCTCAGTTTGGAAACTCTGTCTTTGAGAAATCTGTGAAGGGATATTAAGTGGCACCCAGAGGCTTCCGGTCAGAAAGGAAACGTCTTCGCATGAAAACTGGTGAGAAGCTTTTGGAGCAAGTGCTTTGTGATGTGTGTATTCATCTCATAGAGTTAAGTCATTCTTCGAATTGTGTAGTTTCAAATCACTGTTTCTGTGGAACCTGAGAAAGGACATCACGGAACGCTCTTCAGAATATGCTGAAAAAGTAATACCCTCCGATAAAAACCAGAAGGAAACTTTCTGTGAAACTGCTCTAGGTCACGTGAATTATAATCACAGAGTTAAACTTCTGTTTTCATTGAGCAGTATTGTAAGACTGTTTTAGGTGAGTCAGCTAAGGGACACTCGGGAGCGCCTTGAGACTTATGGTGAAAACCGAAATATATTCAGATAGATACTGGATAGAAGATTTCCGAGGAGCTCCTTTGTGATGTGTACATTACACTCATCCTAGTGTTGATACTGCATCATCGATGGATTGATACTCATCATAGACAGACTCACGAAGGGACATTCAGAGACCCATTCAAGCCTGTGGGGAAATAGGAAATATCTTCTGATAAACACTGGAGTGAAGATTTCCAAGAGACTGCTTTGTGATGTGTGCTTTCCACTCAGGGAATTATACCTCTTTTCTCATATGGCAGTGTGCGAACAGTGTTCCCGCAAAGCTCAAAAAGGGATATTTCGCAGTATATTGAAGTCTATGGTGAAAAGTGAATTACCTGGAAATAATACCCAGAAAGAAGCGTTCCAAGAAACTGCTCTCTGACGAGTGCATTCATTTCAAGAGTGAAAGCTTCCACTAAATTGCCCAGTTTGGAAACTCTGTCTTTGAGGAATCTGTGAAGGGATATTAAGTGGCGCCTGGAGGCTTCCGGTGAGAAAGGAAACGTCTTCGCATGAAAACTGATGAGAAGCTTTCGGAGCAACTCCTTTGTGCTGTGTGTATTCACCTCATAGAGTTGAATCATTCTTTGGATTCAGCAGTTTGAAATCACTGTGTCTGTAGAACCTGAGAAAGGACATTTGGGAACGCCCTTAAGAATACGGTGAAAAAGACATAACCACCAATAAAAACAGGAAGGAAACTTTCTGTGAAACTGCTCTAGGTCACGTAAAGTCCACTCGCACTGTTAAGTTTCTGTTTTCATTGGGCAGTACTCTAACATTGTTTTAGGTGAGTCAGTTAAGGGACACTCAGCAGTGCTTTGAGGCTTATGGTGAAAAGGAATATATCTTCAGATAGAAACTGGAGAGAAGATTTCCGTGGAGCTTTGTAACGTGTGCATTCCACTCACAGAGTTATACCTTTCTTCTCATAGAGGACGGGGGCATCTCATTTGGAGAATAAGCTACCATTGGACATTTGGCAGTATATGGACGGCTATAGTGTAAAAGGAATTATCTTCAGACAAAAACTGGAATGAAGCTTTCTGTGAAACTGCTTTGTGATAGATATGTCTATGTATCTCACATAGAAAAAACTTTCCTTCTATTATGCAGTTTTGAAACTGTGTCATGGACGGATTTGCGAAGGGATATTCAGCAGCACATTGTTGCTTAACGTTAAGTAGGAGGTATCTTCAGATAAAAATTGGAGAGAAGCTTTCTGAGAAACTGCGTTGTGATGTGTGCATTCCACAGGGCGTTATACTTCTTTTCTGATAGCAGTGTTTGAGTACTGTTCCTGTAAAACTGAAAAAGTGATATTTTGCAGCTCGTTGAAGACTATGGCAAAAAGTGCAATGTCCGGAAATACAAACCAGAAAGAAACGTTCCAAAAAACGGCTTTCTGGGGCGTGCATTCATTTCAGAGAGTTAAAGCTTCCACTACATTGCACAGTTGGGAAACTCACTCTTTGAGAAATCTGGGAAGGGATATTAAGTGGGGTCCGGATTCTTGTGGTGAGAAAGGAAACATCTTCCGATGAGAATTGTAGAGAGGCTTTTGGATCAAGTGCTTTGTGATGTCTGCATTCACTTAATAGAGTTAAATCATTCTTTGGATTCAGCAGTTTGAAATCACTGTTTCTGTGGAACCTGAGAAAGGATATTTGGGAACACTCTTAAGAATATGCTGAAAAAGTAATATCTTCCGATAAAAACCAGAAGGAAACCTTGTGTGAAACTGCTTTAGGTCAAGTGCATCGCATTCATACAGTTAAGCTTCTGTTTTCATTGAGCAGTATTGTAACACTGTTTTAGGTGAGTCAGCTAAGGGATACTCGGGAGCGCCTTGAGGCTTACGGTGAAAACAGAAATATCTTCCGATAGATACTGGAGAGAAGATTTCCGAGGAGCTCCTTTGTGACGTGTGCACTCCACTCATCATAGTGTTGATACTGCGGCATAGACGGATTGATACTCATCATAGATGGATACGTGAAAGGACATTCGGAGACAAATTCAGGCCTGTGGGGAAATAGGAAATACCTTCTGATAAATACCAGAGTGAAGCTTTCCGAGAGACTGCTTTGTGATGTGTGCATTCCACTCAGGAAATTATATCTCTTTTCTCATAAGGCAGTGTTCGAACACTGTTCCTGTAAAACTGAAAATGTGATATTTTCCAGCGCATTAAAGACTATGGCATAAAGTGAAATATCTGAAAATAAAACCCAGAAAGAAGCGTTTGAAAAAACTGCTCTCTGAGGAGTGCACTCATTTCAGAGAGTGAAAGCTTCCACTACCTTGCCTAGTTTGGAAACTCTGTCTTTGAGGAGTCTGTGAAGTGATATTAAGTGTCGCCTGGAGGCTTCCGGTGAGAAAGGATACGTCTTCACATGAAAACTGGTGAGAAGCTTTCAGATCAACTGCTTTGTGCTATCTGTATTCATCTCATAGAGTTGAATCATTTTTTGGATTGAGCAGTTTGACGTCACTATTTCTGTGGAGCCTCAGAGAGGACATTTGGGAATGCTCTTAAGAGTATGCGGAAAAAGACATAACCTCCAATAAAAACCAGAAGGAAACTTTCTGTGAAACTGCTCTAGGTCAAGTGAAGTCCTCTCGCACTGTTAAGCTTCTGTTTTCATTGACCAGTGTTCTAACACTGTTTTAGGTGAGTCAGCTAAGGGAAACTTAGGAGTGCTTTGAGGCTTATGGTGAAAATGGAAATATCTTCAGATAGATACCAGGGAGAAGATTTCTGAGGAGGTGCTTTTGACGTGTACATTCCTCTCACAGAGTGAAACCTTTCTTCTCATAGAGAACTGGGGAATCCCGTTTGGTGAAAACGCTACCAGGGGACATTCGGGAGTATAGAGACTGCTATGGAGAAAAAAGAGTTATCCTCAGACAGAAACTGGAAAGAAGCGTTCTATCACACTAGTTTGTCACAGATATGTCTATTCATCTCACTTAGATAAATCTTTCTTTCTATTATGCAGTTTTGAAACTGAGTCATGGACGGATTCCCGAAGACACATTCGGGAGCACATTAAGTCTTACAGGGAAATAGGAAATATCACCAGATAAAAATTGGAGAGAAGTTTTCGGAAAAACTGCTTGGTGATGTGTGCATTCCACCCAGGAAGTTATACCTCTTTTCTCCTAAGACAGCGTTGAAGGCTATGACAAAGGTGAAATATTCGGAAATACAAACCAGAAAGAAACGTTCCAAGAAACTGCTCTCTGTGGTGTGCATTCATTTCAGAGAGTTAAAGCTTCCACTAAGTTGCCAAGTTTGGAAAATCTGTCTTTGAGGAATCTGGGAAGGGATATCAAGTGGCACCCGGATTCTGTTTCCTGTTGAGAAAGGAAACATCTTCAGATGAGAAGTAGAGAGAAGCTTTCGGAGCAAGTGATTTGTGATGTGTATATTGATCCCATGGAGTTAAATCATTCTCTGGATAGAGCAGTTTGAAATCACTGTTTCTGTGGAACCTGAGAAAGGACATTTGGGAACACTCTTAAGAATATGCTGAAAAAGTAAAACCCTCTGATAAAAACCAGAAGGAAACTCTTTGTGAAAGTGCTCTAGGTCACGTGAATTGAATTCGCACAGTTAAGCTTCTGTTTTCATTGAGCAGTATTCTAACACTGTTTTAGGTGACTCAGCTAAGGGATACTCGGGAGCGCCTTGAGGCTTATGGTGAAAACGGAAATATATTCAGATAGATACTGGAGAGAAGATTTCTGCAGAGCTCCTTTGTGACGTGTGCATTCCACTCGTCATAGTGTTGTTACTGGTCATAGACAGGCTGATACTCGTCATAGAAGGATTCACGAAGGGACATTCGGAGATACATTCAGTCCTCTGGGGAAATAGGAAGTATCTTCTGATAAATACTGGAGTGAAGATTTCGGACAGACAGCTTTGTGATGTGAGCATTTCACTCAGGGAATTATACCTCTATCCTCATAAGGCAGTGTTTGAACACTGTTCCTTTAAAACTGAAAAAGTGATATTTTGAAGCGTATTGAAGACTATGGTGAAAAGTGAAATATTTGGAAATAAAACCAAGAAAGAAGCGTTCCAAGAAACTGCTCTCTGACAAGTGCATTCATTTCAGAGAGTTAAGCTTCCACTACGTTGCCCAGTTTGGAAACTCTGTCTTTGAGTAATTTCTGAATGGATATTAAGTGGCGCCCGGAGGCTTCCGGTGGAAAGGAAACGTGTTCCCATGAAAATTGGTGACATGCTCTCGGAGCAACTTCTTTGTGCTGTGTGTATTCATCTCATAGAGTTGAATCATTCTTTGGTTTGAGCAGTTTGAAATCACTGTTTCTGTGGAGCCTGAGAAAGCACATTTGGGAACGCACTTAAGAATATATGGAAAAAGACATAACCTCCAATAAAAACAGAAAGGAAACTTCCTGTGAAAGTGCTCTAGGTCACGTGAAGTCCACTTGGACGGTTAAGCTTCTGTTATAATTGGGCAGTATTGTAACACTGTTTTAGGTGAGTCAGCTAAGGTACACTCGGGAGTGCTTTGAGGCTTATGGTGGAAACGGAAATATCTTCAGATCGATACTGGAGAGAAGATTTCTGAGGAGGTGCTTTCGACGTGTACATTCCACTCACAGAGTGAAACCTTTCATCTCATAGAGGATTGGGGAATCCCGTTTAGAGAAAAACTACCAGGGGACATTTGAGTGTATACAGATGGCTATGGTGAAAAAGGAATTATCCTCAGACAAAAACTTGAAAGAAATGTTTTCTCACACTGCTTTGTAATAGATATGACTATTCATCACACTTAGATAAATCTTTCTTTCCTTTATACAGTTTTGAAACTGCATCATGGACGGATTCCCAAAGACACATTCGGGAGCACATTAAGGCTTACGGGGAAATAGGAAACATCGCCAGATAAAAACTGGAGAGAAGCTTTTGGAGAAACTGCTTTGTGATGTGTGCATTCCACTCAGGGAGTTATACCTCTTTTCTCATAAGACAGTGTTTGAACACTGTTCCTGTAAAACTGAAAAATGGTTATTTTGCAGTGCTTTGAAGGATATGGCGAAAAATGAAATATCCGGGAATGAAACCCAGAAAGCAACATTCCAAGAAACTTCTCTCTGGCATGTGCATTCATTTCAGAGAGTTAAAGTTGACACTACGTTGCCCAGTTTGGAAACTCTGTCTCTGTTTAACCTGTGAAGGGATATTAAGTAGTGCCCGGATCCTTGTGGTGAGAAATGGAACGTCTTATAATGAAAACTGGAGAGAAGCTTTTGCAGAACCAGGTTTTTGTTGTGTGTATCCATCTCATAGAGTTAAATCATTCTATGGATTGAGTAGTTTGAAATCACTGTTTCTGTGGAAACTGAGAAAGGACATTTGGGAACACTCTTAAAAATATGCTGAAAGAGAAAAACCCTCCAATAAAAACCAGAAGGAAACCTTCTGTAAAACTGCTCTAGGTCATGTGCATTCCATTCGCACATTAAAGCTTCTGTTTTTATTGAACACTATTCTAACACTGTTTGAGGTGAGTCAGCCAAGGGATACTCGGGAGCGATTTGAGGCTTACGGTGAAAAAGTCAATATCTTCAGAGAGATTCTGGAGAGATTTCCGTGGAGCTGCTTTGTTATGTGTGCATTCCACTCACAGAGTTATACATTTCTTTTCATAGAGGATGGGGGAATCCCATTTGGAGAAAAAGCTACCACCAGACATTTGGGAGTATATGGACGGCTATGGTGAAAAAGCAAGTATCCTGAGACAAAAACTGGAAAGAAGATTTCTGTGAAACTGCTTTGTGATAGATATGTCTATGCATCTGACATTGATAAAAGTTTCTTTCTCTTACACAGTTTTGAAACTGTGTCATGGACGGATTTGCGAAGGGACATTCGGGAGCACATTCGCGCTTGACATTAAATAGGAGATATCTTCAGCTAAAAATTGGAGAGAAGCTTTCAGAGAAACTGCGTTGTGATGTGTGCATTGCACAGGGCATTATACATTTTCTCATAGCGGTGTTTGAGCACTGTTACTGTAAACCTGAAAAAGTGATATTTTGCAGCACGTTGAAGACTATAGAAAAAAGTGAAATATCCGGAAATACAAACCAGAAAAAAACATTCCAAGAAACTGCTCTCTGGGGTCTGCATTCATTTCAGGCAATTAAAGCTTCCACTATATTGCCGAGTTTGGAAACTCTGTCTTTGAGGAATCTGGGAAGGGACATTAAGTGGAGCCTGGATTCTTGCGGTGAGGAAGGAAACGTCTTCTGATGAGAGGTGGAGAGAAACTTTCAGAGCAAGTGCTTTGTGATGAGTGTATTCATCTCATAGAGTTAAATCATTCTTTAGATTAAGCAGTTTGAAATTAGTGTTTCGGTGGAACATGAGAAAGGATATTTGGGAAATCTCTTAAGAATATGTTGAAAAGTGATACCCTCTGATAAAAATCAGAAGGAAACTGTTGTGAAACCGCTGTAGGTCACGTGAATGGTATTCGCACAGTTAAGTTTCTACTTTCATTGAACAGTATTGTAACACTCTTTTAGGAGAGTCAGCTAAGGGATACATGTTAGCGCCTTGAGGCTTACGATGAAATTGGAAATATCTTTAGATAGATACTGGAGAAAAGATTTCCGAGGAGCTCCTTTGTGAAGTGTGCATTCCACTCATAGTGTTGATACTGCGGCATAGACGGTTGATACTCATCATAGACGGATTTGAGAAGGGAAATTCGGAGACACATTCAGGCCTGTGGTGAAATAGGAAATACCTTTTGATAAATACTGGAATAAAGCTTTCCAAGAGACTACTTTGTGATGTGTGCATTCCACTCAGGGAATTATACCTCTTTTCTCATAAGGCAGTGATCAAACACTTTTCCTGTATATCTGAAAAAGTGATATTTTGCAGCACTTTGAAGACTCTGGCGAAAAGTGAAATATTTGGAAATAAAACCGAGAAAGAAGCATTCCAAGAAACTGCTCTCTGACGAGTGCATTCATTTCAGAGAGTTAAAGCGTCCACTACGTTGCCTAGTTTGGAAACTCTGTCTTTGAGGAATCTGTGAAGGGATATTAAGTGGTGCCTGGAGGCTTCCGGTGAGGAATTAAACATCTTCCCATGAAAACTGGTGAGAAGCTTTCGGAGCAACTGCTTTGTGCTGTGTGTATTCATATCATAGAGTTGAATAATTCTTTGGTTTGAGCAGTTTGAAATCACTGTTTCTGTGGAACCTGAGAAAGGACATTTGGGAATGCTCTTAAGAATATGCTGAAAAAGACATAACCTCCAATAAAAACCAGAAGGAAACTTTCTGTGAAACTACTCTAGTTCATGTGAAGTCCACTTGCTCTGTTAAGCTTCTGTTTTCACTGAGAAGTATTCTAACACTGTTTTAAGTGAGTTGGCTAAGGGACACTCGGGAGCGCGTTGAGGCTTATGGTGAAAACGGAAATATCTTCAGATAGATACTGGAGAGAAGATTTCTGAGGAGGTGCTTTTGACGTGTACATTCCACTCTAGAGTGAAACCTTTCTTCTCATAGAGGATTGGGGAATCCCGTTTTTAGAAAAGGCTACCAGGGGACATTCGGGAGTATACAGAAAGCTATGGTGAAAAAGGAATTATCCTCAGACAAAAACTGGAAAGAAGCGTTCTCTCACACTGCTTTGTAATAGATATGTCTCTTCATCTCACTTAGAAAAATCTTTTTTATTACACAGTTTTGAAACTGTGTCGTGTACGGATTCTCGAAAGGACATTCAAGAGCACATTAAGGCTTAAGAGGAAATAGGAAATATCACCAGATAAAAACTGGAAAGAAGCTTTCTGAGAAACCTCTTTGTGATGTGTGCATTCCACCCAGGGAGTTATACCCCTGTTCTCATAAGATAGTGTTTGAACACTGTTCCTGTAAAACTGAAAAAGGGATATTTTGCAGAGCTTTGAAGAATATAGCGAAAAGTGAAATATCCGGGAATAAAACCCAGAAAGCAACGTTCCAAGAAACTTCTCTCTGGCGTGTGCATTCATTTCAGAGAGTTAAAGTTGACACTATGTTGCCCAGATTGGAAACTCTGTCTCTGATTAATCTGTGAAGGGATATTAAGTGGCGTGTGGATGCCATGAGAAAGGAAATGTCTTATAATGAAAATTGGAGAGAAGCTTTTGGAGAACCTGGTTTGTGATGTGTGTATCCATCTCATAGAGTTAAATCATTCTTTCTATGGAGCACTTTGAAACCACTGTTTCTGTGGAAACTGAGAAAGGACATTTGGGAACACTCTTTAGAATATGCTGAAAAAGAAATACCCTCCAATAAAAACCAGATGGAAACATTCTGTGAAACTGCTCTAGGTCACGTGCATTCCACTCGCACATTTAAGCTTTTCTTTTCGTTGACCAGTATTCTAACACTGTTTTAGGTGGGTCAGCTAAGGGATAATCAGGAGCACTTTGAGGCTTATGGTGAAATCGGCAATATCTTCAGATAGATACTGGAAAGAAGATTTCTGTGAAGTTGCTTTGTTACGTGAGCATTCCACTCACAGAGTTGTACCTTTCATCTCATAGAGGACAGGGGAATCCCGTTTGGAGAATAAGCTACCACGAGACATTTGGGAGTATATGGAAAGCTATGGTGAAAAAGCATGTATCCTCAGAGAAAAACTGGAAAGAAGCTTTCTGTGAAACTGCTTTGTGATAAATATGACTATTCATCTCACATAGATAAAACATTTTTTCTATTACGCAATTTTGAAACTGCATCATGGATGGATTTGCGAAGGGACATTCAGGAGCACATTCACGCTTGACATTAAATAGGAGATATCTTCAGAAAATAACTGGAGAGAAGCTTTCAGAGAAACTGCGTTGTGATGTGTGCATTCCACAGGGCGTTATACCTTTTTTCTCATAGCAGTGTTTGAACACTGTTCCTGTAAATCTGAAAAAGGGATATTTTTCAGCACATTGAAAACTATGGCAAAAAGTGAAGTATCCGGAGAAAAAACCAGAAAGAAATGATCCAAGAAACTGCTCTATGGGTTGTGGATTCATTTCAGAGGGTTAAAGCTTCCACTACATTGCCCAGTTTGGAAAATCTGTCTTTGAGGAATCTGGGAAGGGATATTAAGTGTGTGCCCCGATTCTTGCGGTGAGAAAGGAAACGTCTTCCAATGAGAAGTGAAGAGAAGCTTTTGGAGCAGCTGCTTTTTGATGTGTGTATTCATCTCATAAAGTTAAATCTTTCTTTGGATTGAGCAGTTTGAAATAACTCTTTCTGAGGAACCTGAGAAAGGATATTTGGGAACGCTCTTAAGAATATGCTGAAAAAGTAATACCCTCGGATAAAAACCAGAAGGAAACTTTCTGTGAAACTGTTCTAGGTTACAAGAATAGCATTCGTACAGTTAAGCTTCTGTTTTCATTGAGCAGTATTCTAACACTATTTTAGGTGAGTCAGCTAAGGGATACTCGGGAGCGCCTTGAGGCTTACGGTAAAAACGGAAATATCGTCAGATAGATACTGCAGAAAAGATTTCCGAGGAGCTCCTTTGTGACGTGTGCATTACACTCGTCATAGTGTTGATACTGCATCATAGACGGATTGATACTCGTCATAGACGGATTCGTGAAGGGACATTCGGAGACACATTCAGGCCTGTGGGGAAATAAGAAATATCTTCTGATAAATACTGGAGTGAAGCTTTCTGAGTGACTGCTTTGTGATGCGTGCGTTCCACTCAGGAAATTATACCTCTTTTCTCATATGGCAGTGTTCGAACACTGTTCCTGTAAAACTGAAAAAGTGATATTTTGCAGGGCATTGAAGACTATGGTGAAAAGTGAAATATCTGGAAACAAAAGACAGAAAGAAGTGTACCAAGAAACTGCTCTCTGACGAGCCCATTCATTTCAGAGTGTTAAAGCTTCCACTACGTTGCCCAGTTTGGAAACTCTGTCTTTGAGGAATCTGGGAAAGGATATTAAGTGGGCCTGGATGCTTCCGGTGAGTAAGGAAACGTCTTCTCATGAAAACTGGTGAGGAGATTTCGGAACAATTGCTTTTTGTTGTGTGTATTCACCTCATAGAGTTGAATCATTCTTTGGATTGAGCAGCTTATAATCACTGTTTCTGTGGAACCTGAGAATGGATATTTGGGAATGCTCTTAAGAATATGCTGAAAAAGTAATACCCTCGGATAAAAACCAGAAGGAAACTTTCTGTGAAAATATTCTAGGTCACAAGAATAGCATTCGCACAGTTAAGCTTCTGTTTGCATTGAGCAGTATTTTAACACTGTTTTAGGTGAGTCAGCTAAGGCACACTCCGGAGCGCTTTGAGGCTTATGGAGAAAACGGAAATATCTTCAGATAGATACTGCAGAGAAGATATCTGAGGAGGTGCTTTTGACGTGTACATTCCACTCACAGAGTGAAATCTTTCTTCTCATAGAATATTGGGGAATCCCGTTTGTAGAACACACTACCAGGGGACATTCGGGAGTATACAGACAGCTATGGTGAAAAAGGAATTATCCTCAGACACAAACTGGAAAGAAGCGTTTTCTCACAATGCTTTGTAATAGATATGTCTCTTCATCTCACTTAGGTAAATCTTTATTTCTATTACGCAGTTTTGAAACTGTGTCGTGTACAGATTCTCGAAGGGACATTCGGGAGCACCTTAAGGCTTATGGGGAAATAGGAAATATCACCAGATAAAAACTGGAGAGAAGCTGTCAGAGAAATCTCTTTGTGATGTGTGCATTCCACTCAGGGAGTCATACCTCTTTTCTCATAAGACAGTATTTGAACACTGTTCCTGTAAAACAGAAAAAGGGATATTTTGCAGCACTTTGGAGAATATGGGAAAAAGTGAAATATCCGGGAATAAAACCCAGAAAGCAATTTTCGAAGAAACTTCTCTCTTGTGTGCATTCATTTCAGAGAGGTAAAGTTGACACTACGTTGCCCAGTTTGGAAACTGTCTCTAGTCAATCTGTGAAGGGATATTAAGTGGCGCCCGGATGCTTGCAGTGAGAAAGGAAACGTCTTATAATGAAAACTGGGAAGAAGCTTTTGGAGAACCTCTTTTGTGATGTGTGTATCCATCTCATCGAGTTAAATCATTCTTTGTATTGAGCAGTTTGAAATCCCTGTTTCTGTGGAAACTCAGAAAGGATATTTGGGAACACTATTAAGAATATGCTGAAAAAGAAATACCCTCCAATAAAAACCAGATGGAAACACTCTGTGAAACTCCTCTAGGTCACGTGTATTCCACTCGCACATTTAAGCTTCTGTTTTCATTGACCAGTATTCTAACACTGTTTTAGGTGAGGCGGCAAAGGAATACTTGGGAACGCTTTGAGGCTTATGGTGAAAAGGGAAATATCTTCAGATAGATACTGGAGAGAAGATTTCCAAGGAGCTGTTTTGTTACGAGTGCATTCCACTCACAGAGTTATACATTTCAACTCATAGAGGACGGGGGAATCCTATTTGGAGAATAAGCTAAAATGGGACATTTCGGAGTATATGGACAGCTATGGTGAAAAAGCAAGTATCCTCAGACAAAAACTGGAAAGAAGCTTTCTGTGAAACTGCTTTGGGACAGATATGTCTACACATCTCACATAGATAAAACTTTCTTTCTATTAAGCAGTTTTGAAACTACATCATGGACGGATTTGTGAAGGGATATTAGGGAGCACATTTGCGCTTGATGTTAAATAGGGGATATCTTCAGATAAAAACTGGAGAGTAGCTTTCTGAGAAACTAAGCTGTGATGTGCTCATTCCACAGGGCGTTATATCTTTTTTTTTTATAGCAGTTTGAGCACTGTTCTTGCAAAACTGAAAAAGTGATATTTGGCAGCACGTTGAAAACTATGGCAAAAGTGAAATATCTGGAAATACAAACCAAAAACAAGCGTTGCAAGAAACTGATCTCTGGGGTGTGCATTTATTTCAGAGACTTATAGATTCCACTACGTTGCCCAGTTTGGAAACTCTGTCTTTGAGGAATCTGGGAATGGATATCAAGTGTCGCCCGAAATCTTGTAGTGAGAAAGGAAACGTCTTCTGATCAGAAGTGGAGAGAAGCTTTCAAAACAGGTGCTTTGTGATGTGTGTATTCATTTCATAGAGTTGAATCATTCTTTGGATTGAGCAGTTTGAAATCACAGTTTCTGTGGAACTTGAGAAAGGAAATTTGGGAACACTCTTAAGAATATGCTGAAAAAGTAATACCCTCCAATAAAAACCAGAAGGAAACCTTTTCTGAAAGCGTTCTATGTCATGTGAATTGCAATCACACAGTTAAGCTTCTGTTTTCATTGAGCAGAATTCTAACACTGTTTTAGATGAGTCAGCTAAGGAATACTCGGGAACACCTTGAAGCTTACAGTGAAAAAGGAAATATCTTCAGATAGATACTGGAGAGAAGATTTGCGAGGAGCTCCTTTGTGATGTATGCATTCCACTCGTCATAGTGTTGATACTGCATCATAGACGTATTGATACTCGTCATAGACGGATACTTGAAAGGATATTTGGGGACACATTCAGTCCTGTGGGGAAGTAGGAAATATCTTCTCATAAATACTGGAGTGAAGCTTTCTGAGAGACTGCTTTGTGATGTGTGCATTCCACTCAGGGAATTATACCTCTTTTCTCATAAGGCAGTGTTGGAACACTGTTCCTGTAAAACTGAAAAAGTGATATTTTGCAGTGCATTGAAGACTATGGTGAAAAGTGAAATATCTGGTAATGAAACCCAGAAATAAACATTCCAAGAAACTACACTCTGACGATTGCATATATTTCAGAGAGTTAAAGCTTCTACTACGTTGCCCAGTTTGAAAACTCTGTCTTTGAGGAACCTGGGAAGGTATATTAAGTGGCGCCAGGAGGCTTTCGGCAAGTAAGGAAACGTCTTCGCATGAAAACTGGTGAAAAGCTTTCGGAGCAACTGCTTTGTGCTGTGTGTATTCATCTCATAAAGTTGAATTGTTCTTTTGATTGAGTCGTTTGAAATCAGTGTTTCTCTGGAATCAGAGAAAGGATATTTTGGAACGCTCTTTAGAATATGCTGAAAAAGACATAACCTCCATAAAAACCAGAAGAAAACTTTCTGTGAAACTGCTCTAGATCATGTGAAGTCCACTTGCACTTTTAAGCTTCTGTTTTCAGTAGGCAATATTCTAACACTGTTTTAGGTGAGTCAGCTAAGAGACATGAGAGCGCTTTGAGGCTTACGGTGAAAACGGAAATATCTTCAGGTAGATACTGGAGAGAAGATTTCTGAGGAGGTGCTTTTGACGTGTATATTTCACTCACAGAGAGAAACCTTTCTTCTCATACAGGATTTGGGAATTCTGTTTGGAGAAAACGCTCCCAGTGGACAATCTGGAGTATACAGATGGCTATGGTGAAAAAGGAATTATCCTCAGACAAAAACTGGAAAGAAGCGCTGTCTCACACTGCTTTGTAATAGATATGTCTATTCATCTCATTGAGATAAATCGTTCTTTCTATTACGCAGTTTTGAAACTGTGATGTGGACGGATTCCCAAAGGGCCCTTCGGGAGCACATTAAGGCTTACAGGGAAATAGGAAATATCACCAGATAAAAACAGGAGGGAAAGTTTCGGAGAAACAGCTTTGTGATATGTACATTCCACCCAGGAAGTTATACCTCTTTTCTCGTAAGACAGTGTTTGAACACTGTTACTGTAAAACTGAAAAAGGGATATATTGCAGCGCTTTGAAGAATATGGCGAAAAGTGAAATATCCGGAAATAAAACACTGAAAGCAACGTTCCAAGAAACTTCTCTCTGGCGTGTGCATTCATTTCAGAGAGTTAAAGTTGACACGACGTTTCCCAGTTTGGGCACTCTGTCTCTGACTAATTTGTGAAGGGATATTAAGTGGCACCCGGATGCTTGCAGTGAGAAAGGGAACGTCTTACAATGAAAACTGGAGAGAAGATTTCGGAGAACCTGGTTTGTGATGTGTGTATCCATTTCATATAGTTAAATCAATTGTTGTATTGAGCAGTTTGAAATTACTGTTTCTGTGGAAACTGAGAAAGGACATTTGGGAACACCCTTAAGAATATGCTGAAAATCAAATACCCTCCAATGAAAAAGGGAAAGAAACCTTCTGTGAAACTACTTAGGTCACGTGCATTCCACTTGCACATGTAAGCTTCTGTTTTCAATGACCAGTACTCTAACACTGTTTTAGGTGAGTCAGCTAAGGGATACTCGGGAGTGATTTGAGGCTTATGGTGAAAAGGGAAATACCTTCAGATAGATACTGGAGAGAAGGTTTCCATGGAGCTGCTTTGTTACGAGTGCATTCCACTCACAGAGTTATACCTTTCTTATAGAGGGCAGGGGAATCCCATTTGGAGAATAAGCTTCCATGGGACATTTGGGAGTATGTGGACGGCTATGGTGAAAAAGTAAGGATCCTCAGACAAAAACTGGAAGGAAGCTTTCTGCGAAACTGCTTTGTGATAGATATATCTATGCATCTCACACAGATAAAACTTTCTATTATGCAGTTTTGAATCTGTGTCATGGACGAATTTGCGAAGGGATATTCTGGAGCACATTCACGCTTGACGTTAAATAGGAGATATCTTCAGATAAAAACTGGAGAGAAGCTTTCTGAGAAACTGCGTTGTGATGTGTGCATTCCACAGGTCGTTATACCTTTTTTTCTCATAGAAGTGTTTGAGCACTGTTCTTTTAAAACTGAAAACGTGATATTTGGCAGTGCGTTGAACACTATGGCAAAGGTGAAATATTCGGAAATACAAACCAGAAAGAAACGTTCCAAGAAACTATTCTCTGGAGTGTGCATTCATTTCAGAGACTTAAAGCTTCCACTACTTTGCCCAGTTTGGAAACTCTGTCTTTGAGCAATCTGGAAAGGGATAACAAGTGGCGCCTGGATTCTTGTGTTGAGAAAGGAAACGTCTTCCAATGAGAAGTGGAGAGAAGCTTTCGAAGCAAGTGCTTTGTGATGTGAGTATTCATCTCATAGAGTTAAATCATTCTTTGGATTGAGCAGTTTGAAATCACTATTTCTGTGGAACCTGAGAAAGGATATTTGGGAACGTTCTTAAGAATATGCTGAAAAAGTAATACCCTCCGATAAAAACCAGAATGAAGCTTTCTGTGAAATGCTCCAGGTCACGTGAAATGCATTCACACAGCTAAGCTTCTGGTTTCATTGAGCAGTATTCTAACACTGTTTTAGGTGTGTCAGCTAAGGGATACTTGGGAGCGTCTTGAGGCTTACGGTGAAAATAGATATAACTTCAGATAGATACTGGAGAGAAGATTTCCGAGGAGCTCTTTTGTGACGTGTGCATTCCACTCGTCATAGTGTTGATACTGCGTCATAGATGGATTAATACTCATGATAGACGGATTCGCGAAGGGACATTTGGAGACACATTCAGGCCTGTGGGGATATAGGAAATATCTTCTGATAAATACTGGACTGAAGCTTACCGAGACTGCTTTGTGATGTGTGCATTACACTCTGGGAATTATACCTCTTTTTCATAAGGCAGTGCTCGAACACTGTTCCTGTAAAACTGAAAAAGTGATATTTTCCAGCACATTGAAGACTATGGCATAAAGTGAAATATCTGGAAATAAAAGCCAGAAAGAAGCGTTCAAAGAAACTGCTCTCTGAGGAGTGCGCTCATTTCAGAGATTGAAAGCTTCCACTACGTTGCCCAGTATGGAAACTCTGTCTTTGAGGAATCTGGGAAGGGACATTAAGTGGAGCCCGGAGGCTTCTGGGTAGAAAGGAAAAGTCTTCCGATGAGAAATGGAGAGAAGGTTTCGGAGTAAGATCTTTCTGATGTGTGTATTCATCTCATAGAGTTAAGTCATTCTTCGAATTGTGCAATATGAAATCAGTGCTTCTGTGGAAACTGAGGAAGGACATTTGGGAACACTCTTGACAATATGCTGAGAAAGTAATACCCTCCAATAAAAAACAGAAGTAAACTTTCTCTGAAACTGCTCTAGGTCACGTGAATTGCATTCGCACAGTTAAGCTTCTGTTTTCACTGAGCAGTATTCTAACACTGTTTTAGGTGAGTCAGCTAAGGGAAACTCGGGAGTGCTTTGAGGCTTATGGTGAAAATGGAAATATCTTCAGATAGATACTGGAGAGAAGATTTCTGAGGAGATGCTTTTGACGTGTGCATTCCACACGTCATACTGTTGATACTGAGTCATAGACGGATTGATACTCGTCATAGACGGATTCGCGAAGGGACATTCGGAGACACATTGAGGCCTGTGGGGAAATAGGAAATATCTTCTGATAAATACTGGAGTGAAGCTTTCTGAGAGACTGCTTTGTGATGTGTGCATTCCACTCAGGGAATTATACCTCCTATCTCATCACGCAGTGTTCCAACATTTTTCCTATGAAACTGAAAAAGCGATATTTTGCAGCACATTGAAGACTATGGCGAAAAGTGAAATATGTGGAAATAAAACACAGAAAGAAACTTTCCAAAAAACTGCTCTCTGACGAGTGCATTCATTTCAGAGAGTGAAAGCTTCCACTACGTTTCCCAGTTTGGAAACTCTGTCTTTGAGGAATCTGTGAAGGGATATTAAGGGACGCGCAGAGGCTTCCGGTGAGAAAGGAAAGTCTTTGCATGAAAACTGGTGAGAAGTTTTCGGAGCAACTGCTTTGTGCTGTGTGTACTCATATCATAGAGTTGAATCATTCCTTGGTTTGAGCAGTTTGAAATCACTGTTTCTCTGCGACCTGAGAAAGGACATTTGGGAATGCTCTTAAGAATATGCTGAAAAAGAAATAACCTCCATTAAAAACCAATGGAAACCTTCTGTGAAACTGCTCTAGGTCACGTGCATTCCACTCACACTGTTAAGCTTCTATTTTCATTTACCAGTATTCTTTTTTTTTTTAATTTATTTATTTCTTATTATTATACTTTAAGTTGCAGGGTACATGTGCATAACGTGCAGGTTTATTACATATGTATACTTGTGCCATGTTGGTGTGCTGCACCCATCAACTCGTCATTTACATCAGGTATAACTCCCAATGCAATCCCTCCCCCCGCACCCTCCCCATGATAGGCCCCGGTGTGTGATGTTCCCCTTCCTGAGTCCAAGTAATCTCATTGTTCAGTTCCCACCTATGAGTGAGAACATGTGGTGTTTGGTTTTCTGTTCTTGTGATAGTTTGATAAGAATGATGGTTTCCAGCTGCATCCTTGTTCCTACAAAGGACACAAACTCATCCTTTTTATGGCTGCATAGTATTCCATGGTGTATATGTGCCACATTTTCTTAATCCAATCTGTCACTGATGGACATTTGGGTTGATTCCAAGTCTTTCATATTGTGAATAGTGCTGCAATAAACATACGTGTGCATGTGTCTTTGTAGCAGCATAATTTATAATCCTTTGGGTATATACCCAGTAATGGGATGGCTGGGTCATATGGTACATCTAGTTCTAGATCCTTGAGGAATCGCCATACTGTTTTCCATAATGGTTGAACTAGTTTACAATCCCACCAACAGTGTAAAAGTGTTCCTATTTCTCCACATCCTCTCCAGCACCTGTTGTTTCCTGACTTTTTAATGATCGCCATTGTAACTGGTGTGAGATGGTATCTCATTGTGGTTTTGATTTGCATTTCTCTGATGGCCAGTGATGATGAGCATTTTTTCATGTGTCTGTTGGCTGTATGAATGTCTTCTTTTGAGAAATGTCTGTTCATATCCTTTGCCCACTTTTTGATGGGGTTGTTTGTTTTTTTCTTGTAAATTTGTTTGAGTTCTTTGTAGGTTCTGGATATTAGCCCTTTGTCAGATGAGTAGATTGCAAAAATTTTCTCCCATTCTGTAGGTTGCCTGTTCACTCTGATGGTAGTTTCTTTTGCTGTGCAGAAGCTCTTTAGTTTAATGAGATCCCATTTGTCAATTTTGGCTTTTGCTGCCGTTGCTTTTGGTGTTTTAGACATGAAGTCTTTGCCCATGCCTATGTCCTGAATGGTACTACCTAGGTTTTCCTCTAGGATTTTTATGGTATTAGGTCTAACATTTAAGTCTCTAATCCATCTTGAATTAATTTTTCGTATAAGGAGTAAGGGAAGGATCCAGTTTCAGCTTTCTACTTATGGCTAGCCAATTTTCCCAGCACCATTTATTAAATAGGGAATCCTTTCCCCATTTCTTGTTTCTCTCAGGTTTGTCAAAGATCAGATGGCTGTAGATGTGTGGTATTATTTCTGAGGACTCTGTTCTGTTCCATTGGTCTATATCTCTGTTTTGGTACCATTACCATGCTGTTTTGGTTACTGTAGCCTTGTAGTATAGTTTGAAGTCAGGTAATGTGAAGTCTCCAGCTTTGTCCTTTCGACGTAGGATTGTCTTGGAGATGCGAGCTCTTTTTTGGTTCCATATGAACTTTAAAGCAGTTTTTTCCAATTCTGTGAAGAAACTCGTTGGTAGCTTGATGGGGATGGCATTGAATCTATAAATTACCTTGGGCAGTATGGCCATTTTCACGATATTGATTCTTCCTATCCATGAGCATGGTATGTTCTTCCATTTGTTTGTGTCCTCTTTGGTTTCACTGAGCATTGGTTTGTAGTTCTCCTTGAAGAGGTCCTTTACATCCCTTGTAAGTTGGATTCCTAGGTATTTTATTCTCTTTGAAGCAATTGTGAATGGAAGTTCATTCATGATTTGGCTCTCTGTTTGTCTGTTACTGGTGCATAAGAATGCTTGTGATTTTTGCACATTAATTTTGTATCCTGAGACTTTGCTGAAGTTGCTTATCAGCTTAAGGAGATTTTGGGCTGAGACAATGGGGTTTTCTAAATATACAATCATGTCATCTGCAAACAGGGACAATTTGACTTCTTCTTTTCCTATCTGAATACCCTTGATTTCTTTCTCTTGCCTAATTGCCCTAGCCAGAACTTCCAACACTATGTTGAATAGGAGTGGTGAGAGAGGGCATCCCTGTCTTGTGCCAGTTTTCAAAGGGAATTTTTCCAGTTTTTGCCCATTCAGTATGATATTGGCTGTGGGTTTGTTTCTAACACTGTTTTTGGTGAGTCAGCTAAGGGATACTCGGGAGCACTTTGAGGCTTACAGTGAAAAGAGAATTATCTTCAGATAGATACTGGAGAGAAAATTTCCGTGGAGCTGCTTTGTTACATGTGCAGTCCACTCAGAGTTTTACCTTTCATCTCATAGAGAATGGGGAATCCCATTTGGAAAATAAGCTACCATGGGACATTTGGGAGTATACGGACGGCTACGGTGAAAAAGAAAGTATCCTCAGACAAAAACTGGAAAGAAGACTTCTGTGAAACTGCTTTGTGATAGATATGTCTATCCATCTCACATAGATAAAACTTTCCTTCTATTACGCAGTTTTGAAACTGCGTCATGGACGGATTTGCGAAGGGACATTCGGGAGCACTCTCGCACTTTACTTTAAATAGGAGATATCTTCAGATAAAAATTGGAGAGAAGCTTTCTGAGAAACTGCGTTGTGATGTGTGCATTCCACAGGGCATTATACATTTTCTCTCAGAGCAGTGTTTGAGCACTGTTCCTCTAAACCTGAAAAAGTGATATTTTGTAGCACTTTGAAGACTATGGCAAAAAGTGAAATATCTGGAAATGAAAACCAGAAAGAAACGTTTCAAGAAACTGCTCTCTGGGGTGCGCATTCGTTTCAGAAATCTAAAGCTTCCACTACTTTGCACAGTTTGGAAACTCTGTTTTTGAGGAATCTGGGAAGGGATATTAAGTGGCGCCCGGATTCTTCTGTTGAGAAAGGAAATGTCTTCCGATGAGAAGTGGAGAGAAACTTTCAGAGCAAGTGCTTTGTGATGTGTGTATTCATCTCGTAGAGTTAAATCATGATTTGGATTGAGCAGCTTGAAATCACTGTTTCTGTTGAACCGGAGAAAGTATATATGGGAACTCTCTTAAGAATATGCTGAAAAAGTAATACCCTCTGATAAAAACCAGAAGGAAACTTTCTGTGAAACTGCTGTAGGTCACGTGAATGGCATTCGCACAGTTAAGTTCTCTTTTCATTGAGAAGTATTATAACACTCTTTTAGGAGAATCAGCTAAGGGATACGTGTTAGCGCTTTGAGGCTTACAATGAAATTGGAAATATCTTTAGATAGAGACTGGAGAGAAGATTTCCGAGGAGCTCCTTTGTGAAGTGTGCATTCCACTCATCATAGTTTTGATACTGCGACATAGACAGTTGATACTCATCATAGACGGATACGAGACGGGACATTCAGAGACACATACAGGCCTGTGGGGAAATAGGAAATACCTTCTGATATATACAGGAATGAAGCTTTCAGACAGATTGCTTTATGATGTGTGCATTCCCCTCAGGGAATTATACCTCTTTTCTCAAAAGGCAGTGTTCCAACACTTTTCCTGTATAACTGAAAAAGTGATATTTTGCAGTGCATTGAAGACTCTGGTGAAAAGTGAAATAATTGGAGTTAAAACCCAGAAAGAAGCATTCCAAGAAACTGCTCTCTGACGAGTGCATTCACTTCAGAAAGTTAAAGCTTCCACTAGGTTGCCCAGTTTGGAAACTCTGTCTTTGAGGAATCTGTGAAGGGATATTAATTTTCACCCAGAGACTTCTGGTAAGAAACTAAACGTCTTCCCATGAAAACTGGTGAGAAGCTTTTGGAGCAACTGCTTTGTGCTGTGTGTATTCATATCATAGAGTTCAATCATTCTTTGGTTTGATCCGTTTAAAATCACTGTTTCTGTGGAACCTGAGAAAGGACACTTGGGAATGCTCATAAGAAAATGCTGAAAAAGACCTAAACTCCAATAAAAACCAGAAGGAAACTTTCTGTGAAACTGCTCTAGGTCACGTGAAGTCCACTTGCACTGCTAAGCTTCTGTTTTTACTGGGCAGTATTCTAACAGTGTTTTAGGTGAGTCAGCTAAGGGACACTCGGGAGCACTTTTAGGCTTATGGTGAAAATGGAAATGTCTTCAGACAGATACTGGAGAGAAGATTTCTGAGGAGGTGTTTTGACGTGTTCATTCCACTCACAAAGTGAAACCTTTCTTCTCATAGAGGATTGGGGAATCCCGTTTGGAGAAAACAATCTCCGGGGACATTCGGGAGTATACAGACAGCTATGGTGAGAAAGGAATTATCCTCACAGAAAAAGTGGAAAGAAGAATTCTCTAACACTGCTTTGTAATAGATATGTCTAATCATCTCACTTAGATAAATCTTTCTTTCCATTATGCAGTTTTGAAACTGCGTCATGGACGGATTCTTGAAGGGACATTCGGGAGCACATTAAAGCTTATGGGGCAAGAAGAATTATCACCGGATAAAAACTGAAGAGAAGCTCTCGGAGAAACAGCTTTGTGATGTGTGCATTCCACCCAAGGAGTTATACCTCTTTTCTCATAAGGCAGTGTTGGAACACTGTTCCTGTAAAACTGAAAAAGGGATATTTTGTAGTGCTTTGAAGAATATGGCGAAAAGTGAAATATCCATTAATAAAACCCAGAAAGCAACGTTCCAAGAAACTTCTCTCTGGCGTCTGCATTCATTTCAGAGAGTTAAAGTTGACAATACGTTGTCCAGTTTGGAAACTCTATCTCTGATTAATCTGTGAAGGGATATTTAGTGGCTCCCAGATGCCTGCAGTGGAAAGGAAACGTCTTATAATGAAAACTGGAGAAAGCTTTTGTAGAATCTCGTTTGTGATGTGTGAATCCATCTCATAGAGTTATATCATTCTTTCTATTCAGCAGTTTGAAATCACTGTTTCTGTGGAAAATGAGAAAGAATATTTGGGAACACTCTTAAGAATATGCTAAAAAAGAAATTCCCTCCAATAAAAACCAGAAGTAAACCTTCTGTGAAAATGCCCTAGGTCACGTGCATTCCACTCGAACATTTAAGCTTCTGTTTTCATTGACCAGTATTCTAACACTGTTTTAGGTGAGTCAGCTAAGGGATACTCGCGAGAGCCTTGAGGCTTACGGTGAAAAAGGAAATATCTTCAAATAGTTACTGGAGAGAAGATTTCCGAGGAGCTCCTTTGTGACTTGTGCATTCCACTCGTCGTAGTGTTGATACTACGTCATAGACGGATTGATACTCATCATAGACGGATTCGTGAAAGGACATTCGCAGACACATTGAGGTCTGTGGTGAAAGAGGACATATCCCCTGATAAATACTGGAATGAAGCTTTCCGAGAGAGTGCTTTGTGATGTGTGTGTTCCACTCAGGGAAGTATATCTCTTTTCTTGTAAGGCAGTGTTCGAATACGGTTCTTGCAAAACTGAAAAAGCGATATTTTGCAGTGCATTGAAGACTATGGCTTAAAGTGAAATATCTGGAAATAAAAGCCAGAAAGAAGAGTTCCAAGAAACTGTTCTCTGACGAGCCCATTCATTTCAGAGATTTAAAGCTTCCACTACGTTGCCTAGTTTTGAAACTCTGTCTTTGAGGCATCTGTGAAGGGAAATTAAGTGGCGCCCAGATTCTTCCGGTGAGTAAGGAAACGTCTTCGCATGAAAACTGGTTAGAAACTTTTGGAGCAAGTGCTTTCTGATGTGTGTATTCATCTCATAGAGTTACGTCATTCTTTGGATTGTGCAGTTCGAAATCACTGTTTCTGTGGAACGTGAGAAAGGGCATTTCGAAACGCTTTTCAGAATATGCTGAAAAAGTAATACCCTCTGATAAAAACCAGAAGGAAACTTTCATTTCAGAGAGATAAAGCTTCTAGTATGTTGCGCAGTTTGGAAACTCTGTCACTGAGGAATCTGGCAGGGGTGTTAAGTGGTGCCCGGATTCTTGTGGTGAGAAAGGAAACGTGTTCGAATGATAACTGGTGAGAAGCTTTCAGAGCAACCGCTTTGTGTTGGGTGTATTCATTTTATAGAGTTGAATCATTCCTTGGATTGAGCAGTTTGAAATCAGTGTTTCTGTGGAACCTAAGAAAAGACATTTGGGAACGCTCATAACAATGTGCTGAAAAAGACATAACCTCAAATAAAAACCAGAAGGAAACTTTCCGTGAAACTGCTCTAGGCTACTTGAAGTCCACTAGCACTGTTAACCTTCTGTTTTCATTGGGCAGTATTCTAACAGTGTTTTAGGTGAGTCAGCTAAGGGACACGTGGGAGCGCTTTGAGGCTTATGGTGAAAATGGAAATATCTTCAGATAGATACTGGAGAGAAGATTTCCGAGGAGGTGCTTTTGACGTGTATATTCCACTCACAGAGTGAAACCGTTGTTCTCATAGATGATTGGGGAATCCCATTTGGAGAAAACCCTACCAGGGAATATTCGGGAGTATACATATGGCTATGTTGAAAAGGGAATTATCCTCACACAAACACTGGAAAGAAACGTTCTCTCACACTGCTTTGTAATAAATATGTCTATTCATCTCACTTAGATAAATCTTTCTTTCTAGCACGCAGTTTCAAAACTGCATCGTGGACGGATTCCCGAAGGACATTCGGGACCAACTAAATGCTGATGGGTAAATAGGAATTATCACCAGATAAAAACTGGAGAGAAGATTTCAGAGAATCTGCTTTGTGATGTGTGTATTCCACCCAGGGAGTTGTACCTCTTTTCTCATAAGACAGTGTTTGAACACTCTTCCTGTACAACTGAAAAGGGATATTTAGCAGGGCTTTGAAGAATATGGCGAAAAGTGAAATATCCGGGAATAAAACCTAGAAAGCAACGTTCCAAGAAACTTCTCTCTGGCGTGTGCATTCATTTCAGAGAGTTAAAGTTGACAAGACGTTGCTCAGTTTGGAAACTCTGTCTCTGATTAATCTGTGAAGGTATATTAAGTGGCACTCGGATGTCTGTGGAGAGAAAGGAAACATCTTATAATGAAAACTGGAGAGAAGCTTTCGGAGAACCTGGTTTGTTATGTGTGTATCCATGTCATAGAGTTAAATCATTCTTTGTATTGAGCAGTTTGTAATCACTGTTTCTGTGGAAACTGAGAAAGAACATTTGGGAACACTCTTAAGAATATGCTGAAAAAGAAATACCCTCCAATGAAAACCAGAAGGAAACTTTCTGTGAAACTGCTCTAGGTATCGTGCATTCCACTCGCACACTTAAGCTTTTGTTTTCACTGACCAGTATTCTAACACTCTTTTAGGTGATTCAGCTATGGATACTCGGGAGTGTTTCTAGGCTAATGGTGAAAAGGGCAATATCTTCAGATAGATACTGAGGAGAGGATTTCCGTGACGCTGCTTTATTACATGTGCATTACACTCACAGAGTTATACCTTTCTTCTCATAGGAAAGGGGGAATCCCTTTTGGAGAATAAGCTACCACTGAACATTTGGGAGTATATGTACAGTTATGGTGAAAAAGCAAGTATCCTCAGACAAAAACTGGAAAGAAGATTTCTGTGAAACTGCTTTGTGACAGATATGTCTATGCATCTCACATAGATAAAACTTTCTATTACGCAGCTTTGAAACTGCGTCATGGACGGATTTGCAAAGGGACATTCGGGAGCACATTCACGCTTGACGTTAAATATGAGGTATCTTCAAATTAAAATTGGAGAGAAGCTTTCTGAGAAACTGCGTTGTGATGTGTGCATTCCACAGGGCGTTATACCTCTTTTCTGATAGCAGTGTTTGAGCACTCTTTTCCTGTAAAACTGATAAAGTGATATTTGGCAGTGCATTGAAGACTATGGCGAAAAGTGAAATATCTGGAAATACAAACCAGAAAGAAACGTTCCAAAAAACTGCTCTCTGGGGTGTGCATTCATTTCAGAGAGTTAAAGCTTCCACTATGTTGCCGAGTTTGGAAACTCTGTCTTTGACGAATCTGGGAGTGGATATTAAGTGCCACCCGGAGGCTTCCAGCGAGAAACTAAACATCTTCACATGAAAACTGGTGAGAAGTTTTCGGAGCACCTGCTTTGTCCTGTGTAGTATTCATATCATACAGTTGAATCATTCTTTGGTTTGAGCAGTTTGAAATCACTGTTTCTGTGGAACCTGAGAAAGGATATTTGGGAACTCTCTTAAGAATATGCTGAAAAAGTAATACCCTCAGATAAAAACCAGAAGTAAACTTTCTGTGAAACTGCTCTAGGTCAAGTGCCTTACATTCGTACAGTTAAGCTTCTGTTTTCATTGAGCAGTTTCTAACACTGTTTTAGGTAAGTGAGCTATGGGATACTTGGGAGCGTCTTGAGGCTTATGGTGAAAACGGAAATATCTTCTGATAGCTACTGCAGAGAAGATTTCCGAGGAGCTCATTGTGACGTGTGCATTCCACTCGTCATAGTGTTGATAGTGCATAATAGACGGATTGATACTCATCAAAGATGGATTCACGAAGGGACGTTCGGGGACACATTCAGGCTTGTGGGGAAATAAGAAATATCCTCTGATAAATACTGGAGTGAAGCTTTCCGAGAGACTGCATTGTGATGTGTGCATTTCACTCAGGGAATTATACCTCTTTTTCATAAGGCAGTGTTCGAACACTGTTCCTGTAAAACTGAAAATGTGATACTTTGTAGCGCATTGAAGACTACGGCATAAAGTGAAATATCTGGAAATAAAAGCCAGAAAGAAGCGTTTGAAGAAACTGCTCTCCTAGGAGTGCACTCGTTTCAGAGAGTGAAAGCTTCCGCTACAATGCCCAGTAAGGAGACTCTGTCTTTGAGGAATTTGTGAAGTGATATTAACTGGAGCCTGGAGGCATCTGGTGAGAAAGGAAACGTCTTCCGATGAGAAGTGGAGAGAAGGTTTCGGAGCAAATTCTTTGTAATGTGTGTATTCATCTCATAGAGTTAAGTCATTCTTTGAATGGTGCAATTTGAAATCAGTGCTTCTGTGGAACCTGAGGAAGGACATTTGGGAACACTCTTGAGAATATGCTGGAAAAGTAAAACCCTCCTATAAAAACCAGAAGGAAACTTTCTGTGAAACTGCTCTAGGTCACGTGAATTCTACATGCACTGTTAAGCTTCTGCTTTCATAGGACAGTATTCTAACACTTGTTTTAGGTGAGTCTGCTAAGGGACACTCGGGAACGCGTTGAGGCTTATGGTGAAAAGGAAATATATTCAAATAGATACTGGAGAGAAGATTTCCGAGGAGTTGGTTTTGACGTGTACATTTCACTCACAGAGTGAAACCTTTCTTCTCATAGAGGATTGAGAAATCCCATTTGGAGAAAAGGCGACTGGGTACATTCAGTAGTATACAGATGGCTATGGTGAAAAAGAAATTATCCTCAGAAAATGGAAAGAAGCGTTCTCTCACACTGCTTTGTAACAGATATGTCTATTCATCTCACTTAGATAAATTATGCTTTCTATTACGCAGTTTTAAAACTGCGTCATGAACAAATTCCCGAAGGGACATTCGGGAGCACATTAAGGCTTATGGGGAAATAGGAAATATCACCAGATAAAAAATGGAGAGAAGCTTTCAGAGAAACCGTTTTGTGATGTGTGCATTCCACCCATGGAGTTATACTTCTTTTCTCATGAAACAGTGTTTGAACACTGTTCCTGTAAATCTGAAAAAGGTATATTTTGCAGCGTTTTGAAGAATATGGTGAAAAGTGAAATATCCGGGAATAAAACCCAGAAAGCAACGTTCCAAGAAACTTCTCTCTGGCGTGTGCATTCATTTCAGAGAGGTAAAGTTGACACTACATTGCCCACTTTGGAAACACTGTCTCTGATTAATCTGTAAAGGGATATTAAGTGGAGCACCAATGCTTGCAGTGAGAAAGAAAACATCTTATAATGAAAACTGGAGAGAAGGTTTCGGAGAACCTAGGTTTTGATTTGTGTATCCATCTCATAGAGTTAAATCATTCTTTGTATTGAGCAGTTTGAAATCATTTTTTCCGTGGAACCCGAGAAAGGACATTTGGGAACACTTAGAAATATGATGAAAAGGAAATACACTCCAATAAAAACCAGAAGGAAACCTTCTGTGAAACTGCTGTAGGTCACGTACATTACACTCACACTGTTAAGCTTCTGTTTTCATTGACAGAAGTATTCTAACACTGTTTTAGGTGAGTCAGCTAAAGGATACTCGGGAGCGCTTTGAGGCTTATGGTGAAGAGGGCAATATCTCAGATAGATACTGGAGAGAGGATTTCCGTGGAGCTGCTTTGTTACGTGTGCATTCCACTCCCAGCGTTTTACATTTCTTCTCATAGAGGTCTGCAGAATCCCTTTTGGAGGATAAGCTACCATGGGACATTTGGGAGTATATGGACGGCTATGGTGAAAAAGAAAGTATCCTCAGACAAAAACTGGAAAGAAGCTTTCTGGGATACTGCTTTGTGAAAGATATGTCTATGCATTTCTTATAGATAAATCCTTCCTTCTATTACGCACTTTTGAAACTGCGTCATGGACAGATTTGCGAAGGGACATTCGGGAGCATATTCACAGTTGACGATATATAGGATGTGTCTTGAGATAAAAACTTCGGAGAAGCTTTCTGAGAAACTGCTTTGTGATGTTTGCATTCCACAGGGCGTTATACCTTTTCCCTCATAGCAGTGTTTGAGCACTGTTTTTGTAAATCTGAAAAAGAGTTATTTGGCAGCACATTGAAGACTATGGCAAAAAGTGAAATATCCGGAAATACAAACGAGAAAGAAACGTTCCAAGAAAGCGCTCTCTGGAGTGTGCATTCATTTAAGGGACGTAAAGGTTCCACTACGTTGCCCAGTTTGGAAACTCGGTCTTTGAGGAATCTGGGAAGGTATATCAAGTGGTGCCTGGAATCTTGTAGTGAGAAAGGAAACGTCTTTTGATGAGACGTGGAGAGAAGCTTTTGGAGCAAATGCTTTGTGATGTGTGTATTCATCTGTTAGAGTTGAATCATTCATTGGATTGAGCAGTTTGAAATCAGTGTTTCTGTGAAACCTGAGAAAAGACATTTGGGAATGCTCTTAAGAATATGCATAAAAAGACAAAACCAAAAATAAAAACCAGAAGGAAAGTTTCTGTAAAATGCTCTACATCACTTGAAGTCCACTCGCACTGTGAATCTTCTGTTTTCTTTGGGCAGTATTCTAACACTGTTTTAAGTGTGTCTGCTAAGGGACAGTCGGGATCGCATTGATTCTAACGGTGAAAAAGGGAAATATCTTCAGATAGATATTGGAGAGGAGATTTTCATGGAGCTGCTTTGTTACGTGTGCATTCCACTCAGAGTTATACCTTTCTTCTCAAAAAGAACGGGGGAATCCCATTTGGAGAATAAGCTACCACGGGACATTTGGGAGTATATGGACGGCTATGGTGAAAAAGCAAGTATCCTCAGACAAAAACTGGAAAGAAGCTTTCTGTGAAACTTCTCTGTGGTAGATATGTCTATGCATCTCACATAGATAAAACTTTCTTTGTATTACACAGTTTTGAAACTGCATCATGGATGCATTTGTGAAGGGACATGCGGGAGCACATTCATGCTTGACGTTAAAAAGGAGATATCTTCAGATAAAAATTGGAGAGAATCTTTTTGAGAAACTGTGTGGTGATGTGTGCATTCCACAGGGCGTTACACCTTCTTTCTCATAGCAGTGATTGAGCACTGTTCCTGTAAACCTGAAAAAGTGATATTTTGCGTAGCGTTGAAGTCTATGGCAAAAAGTGAAATATCCAGAAATACAAACCAGAAAGAAACGTTCCAAGAAACTGCTATCTGGGGTCTGCATTCATTTCAGAGAGTAAAAGCTTCCACTGCATTGCCCAGTTTGGAAACTCTGTCTTTTAGGAATCTGGGAAGGGATATTAAGTGGCGCCCAGATTCTTGTGGTGAGAAAGGAAACGTCTTCTGATGAGAAGTGGGTAAGCTTTCGGAGCAAGTACTTTGTGATATGTGTATTCATCTCATAGAGTGAAATCATTCTTCGGATTGAGCAGTTTGAATTCATTCTTTCTGTGGAAACCAAGAAAGGATATTTGGGAACGCTCTTAAGAATATGCTGAAAAAGGAATACCCTTCGATAAAAACCAGAAGGAATATTTCTGTGAAACTGCTGTTGGTCACGTGAATTGCATTCACACAGTTAATCTTCTGTTTCCTTTGAGCCATCTTCTAACACTGTTTTAGGTGAGTCAGCTAAGGGATACTCGGGAGCGCTTTGAGGCTTACGGTGAAAAGGGCAATAACTTCAGATAGATACTAGAGAGAAGATTTCCCAGGAGCTGCTTTGTTTCGTGTGCATTCCACTCACAGTGTTATACCTTTCGTCTCAGAGAGGATGGGGAAATCCCATTTGGAGAATAAGCTACCATCGGACATTTGGGAGTATATGGATGGCTATGGTGAAAAAGCAAGTATCCTCAGACAAAAACTGGAAAGAAGATTTCTGTGAAACTGCTTTGTTATAGATATGTCAATGCATCTCATATAGATAAAACTTTCTTTCTATTACGCAGTTTTGAAACTGTGTCATGGACGGATTTGCGAAGGGACATTCGGAAGCACATTCGCCCTTGACATTAAATAGGAGATATCTTCAGATAAATATTGGAGAGAAGCTTTCTGAGAAACTGCGTTGTGATGTGTGCATTCCACAGGGCATTATACCTTTTTTCTCATAGCAGTGTTTGAGCACTATTCCTGTAAAACTGAAAAAGGGATATTTGGCAGTGCGTTGAAGACTATGGCAGAAAGTGAAATATCCGGAAATACAAACCAGAAAGAAACGTTCCAAGAAACTGCTCTCAGGGGTGTGCATTCATTTTAGAGAGTTAAAGCTTCTGCTAGTTAGCCCAGTTTGGAAACTCTGTCTTTGAGAATCTGGGAAGGGATATCAAGTGACGCACGGTTTCTTGTGGTGAGAAAGGAAACGTCTTCAGATGAGAAATGTAGAGAAGCTTTCGGAGCAAGTGCTTTGTGATGGGTGTATTATCTCATAGAGTTAAATCATTCTTTGTATTGAACAGTTTGAAATCACTGTTTCTGTGAAACCTCATAAAAGATATTTGGGAACACTCTTTAGAATATGCTGAAAAATTAATACCCTCTGAGAAAAACCAGAAGGAAACTTTCTGTGAAACTGCTCTAGGTCACGTGAATTGAATTTGCACAGTTAAACTTCTGTATTCATTGAGCAGTATTCTAACACTCTTTTAGGTGAGTCAGTTAAGGGATACTCGGGAGCACCTTGAGGCTTATGGAGAAAACAGAAATATTTTCAGATAGATACTGGAGTGAAGATTTCCGAGGAGCTCCTTTATGACGAGTGCATTCCACTCATTATAGTGTTCATAGTGCGACATAGACGGATTGCTACTTGTCATAGATGGATTCGTGAAGGGACATTCGGAGACACAATCAGGTCTGTGGGGAAATAGGAAATATCTTCTGATAAATACTGGAGTGAAATTTTCCGAGAGACTGCTTTGTGATGTGTGCATTCCACTCAAGGATTTATACCTCTTTTCTCATAAGGCAGTGTTGGAACACTGTTCCTGTAAAACTGAAAAAGTGATATTTTGCAGCGCATTAAAGACTATGGTGAAAAGTGAATTATCTGGAAATAAAACCCAGAAAGAAGCGTTCCAAGAAACTGCTCTCTGACGAGTGCATTCATTTCAGAGTGTTAAAGCTTCTACTACATTGCCCAATTTGTAAACTCTGTCTTTGAGGAATCTGTGAAGGGATATTAAGTGTTGCCCAGAGGCTTCCGGTGAGAAAGGAAACGTCTTCGCATGAAAACTGGTGAGAAGCTTTCGTAGCAACTGATTTGTGCTGTGTGCATTCATCTCATAGAGTTAAATCATTCTTTAAATTGAGCAGTCTGAAATCACTGTTTCTGTGGAACCTGAGAAAGGACATTTGAGAACGCTCCTAAGAATATGATGAAAAAGACATAACCTCCAATTAAAACCAGAAGGAAACTTTCTGTGAAACTGCTCTAGGCCACGTGAAGTCCACTCACACTGTTAAGCTTCTGTTTTCATTGGGCAGTATTTTCACACTGTTTTAGGTGAGTCAACTAAGGTACACTTGGGAGTGCTTTGAGGCTTATGGTGAAAACGGAAATATCTTCAGATAGATACTAGAGAGAAGATTTCCGAGAGGTGCTTTTGACATGTACGTTCCACTCACAGAGTGAAACCTTTCTTCTCATAGAGGATTGAGGAATCCCGTTTGGAGAAAAAGCACCCAGAAGACATTTACGTGTACACAGATGGCTATGGTGAGAAAGGAATTATCCTCAGACAAAAACTGAAAAGAAGCGTTCCCTCACACTGCTTTGTAATAAATATGTCTATTCATCTCACTTAGATAAATCTTTCTTTCCATTATGCAGTTTTGAAACTTCATCACGGACAGATTCCCGAAGGGACATTCGGGTGCACATTGAGGCTTATGGGGAAATAGGAAATACCACCAGATAAAAACTGGAGAGAAGCTTTCAGGGAAACCGCTTTGTGATGTGTGCATTTCACCCAGGGAATTATACCTCTTTTCTCGTTAGACAGTGTTTGAACACTGTTCATGTAAAACTGACAAAGGGATATTTTGAAGTGCTTTGAAGAATATGGTGAATAGTGAAATATCCAGGAATAAAACCCAGAAAGCAACCTTCCAGGATGCTTCTCTCTGGCGTGTGCATTCATTTCAGAGAGGTAAAGTTGACACTACGTTGCCCAGTTTGGAAACTCTGTCTCCGATTAATCTGTGAAGGGATATTAAGTGGCACCCAGATGCTTGCAGTGGGAAAGGAAACGTCTTACAATGAAAATTAGAGGGAAGCATTCGGAGAACCTGGTTTGTGATGTGTGTATCCATGTCATAGAGTTAAATCATTCTTTGTATTGAGCTGTTTGAAATCACTGTTTCTGTGGAAACTGAGAATGCACATTTGGGAACACTCTTAAGAATATGGGGGGAAAAAATCTTCCATTAAAAACCAAAGAAAACCTTCTGTGAAACTGCTGTAGGTCACGTGCATTCCACTCACACATTTAAGTTTCTGTTTTCATTGAGCAGTATTCTAACACTGTTTTAGGTGAGACAGCTAAGGGATACTCCGGAGAGCTTTGAGGCTTATGGTGAAAAGGGCAATATCTTCAGATAGATACTGGAGAGAAGTTTTCCGTGGAGCTGCCCTGTTATGTGTGCATTCCACTCACAGAGTTATACGTGTCTTCTCATAGAACACAGGGGAATTGCTTTTGGAGAATAAGCTACCATGGAACATTTGGGGGTAAATGGACGGCTATGGTGAAAAAGCATGTATCCTCAGACAAAAATTAGAAAGAAGCTTCCTGTGAATCTGCTTTGTGAGAGATATGTCTATGCATGTCACTTAGATAAAACTTTCTTTCTATTACGCAATTTTGAAACTGCGTCTTGGACGGATTTGCAACGGGATATTCGGGAGCACATTCGCGCTTGACGTTAAGTGGGATGTGTCTTCAGATAAAAACTGGAGAGAATCTTTCTGAGAAACTGCGTTGTGATGTGTGCATTCCACACGGCGTTATACCTTTTTTCTCATAGCAGTGTTTCAGCACTGTTCCTGTAAAACTGAAAAAGTGATATATTGCAGCACATTGAAGACTATGGCAAAAGTGAAATATCCAGAAATACAAACCAGAAAGAAACGTTCCAAGATACTGCTCTGTGGCATGTGCATTCATTTCAGAGGTTTAAGCTTCCACTCTGTTGCCCAGTTTGGAAACTCGGTCTTTGAGGAATCTGAGAAGGGATATCAAGTGGTGCCCGGAATCTTGTAGTGAGAAAGGAAACGTCTTCTGATGAGAAGTGGAGAGAAGCTTTTGGAGCAACTGCTTTGTGCTGTGTGTATTCATATCATAGAGTTGAATCATTCTTTGGAATGAGCAGTTTGAAAACACTGTTTCTGTGGAACCTGAGAAAGGACATTTGGGAATGCTCTTAAGAATATGCTGAATGGGGGGGGGGCGGAGCAAGATGGCCGAATAGGAACAGCTCCAGTCTCCAACTCCCAGCGCGAGCGACACAGAAGACCGGTGATTTCTGCATTTTCAACTGAGGTACTGGGTTCATCTCACTGGGGAGTGCCGGACGATCGGTGCTGGTCAGATGCTGCAGCCCGACCAGCGAGAGCTGAAGCAGGGCGAGGCATTGCCTCACCTGGGAAGCGCAAGGGGGGAGGGAATCCCTTTTCCTAGCCAGGGGAACTGAGACACACAACACCTGGAAAATCGGGTAACTCCCACCCCAATACCGCGCCTTAAGCAACCAGGCACACCAGGAGATCATATCCCACTCATGGCCGGGAGGGTCCCACATCCACGGAGCCTCCCTCATTGCTAGCACAGCAGTCTGTGATCTACCGGCAAGGCAGCAACGAGGCTGGGGGAGGGGCGCCCGCCATTGCTGAGGCTTAAGTAGGTAAACAAAGCCGCTGGGAAGCTCGAACTGGGTGGAGCTCACAGCAGCTCAAGGAAACCTGCCTGTCTCTGTAGACTCCACCTCTGGGGTCAGGGCACAGGAAACTATAAAAAACGCAGCAGAAAACTCTGCAGACGCAAACGACTCTGTCTGACAGCTTTGAAGAGAGCAGTGGATCTCCCAACACGGAGGCTGAGATCTGAGAAGGGACAGACTCCCTGCTCAAGTGGGTCCCTGACCCCTGAGCAGCCTATTTGGGAGACATCCCCCACTAGGGGCAGTCTGACATCCCACACCTCACAGGGTGGAGTACACCCCTGAGAGGAAGCTTCCAAAGCAAGAATCAGACAGGTACACTCGCTGTTCAGAAATATTCTATCTTCTGCAGCTTCTGCTGCTGACACCCAGGCAAACAGGGTCTGGAGTGGACGTCAAGCAATCTCCAACAGACCTACGGATGAGGGTCCTGACTGTTAGAAGGAAAACTATCAAACAGGAAGGACACCTACACCAAAACCCCATCAGTACATCACCATCATCAAAGACCAGAGGCAGATAAAACCACAAAGATGGGGAAAAAGCAGGACAGAAAAGCTGGAAATTCAAAAAATAAGAACGCATCTCCCCCGGCAAAGGAGCGCAGCTCATCGCCAGCAACGGATCAAAGCTGGACGGAGAATGACTTTGACGAGATGAGAGAAGAAGGCTTCAGTCCATCAAATTTCTCAGAGCTAAAGGAGGAATTACGTTCCCAGTGCAAAGAAACTAAAAATCTTGAAAAAAAAAGTGGAAGAATTGATGGCTAGAGTAATTAATGCAGAGAAGGTCCTAAACGAAATGAAAGAGATGAAAACCATGACACGAGAAATACGTGACAAATGCACAAGCTTCAGTAACCGACTCGATCAACTGGAAGAAAGAGTATCAGCGATTGAGGATCAAATGAATGAAATGAAGCGAGAAGAGAAACCAAAAGAAAAAAGAAGAAAAAGAAAGGAACAAAGCCTGCAAGAAGTATGGGATTATGTAAAAAGACCAAATCTACGTCTGATTGGGGTGCCTCAAAGTGAGGGGGAAAATGGAACCAAGTTGGAAAACACTCTTCAGGATATCATCCAGGAGAACTTCCCCAACTTAGTAGGGCACACCAACATTCAAATCCAGGAAATACAGAGAACGCCACAAAGATACTCCTCGAGAAGAGCAACTCCAAGACACATAATTGCCAGATTCACCAAAGTTGAAACGAAGGAAAAAATCTTAAGGGCAGCCAGAGAGAAAGGTCGGGTTACCCACAAAGGGAAGCCCATCAGACTAACAGCAGATCTCTCGGCAGAAACTCTCCAAGCCAGAAGAGAGTGGGGGCCAATATTCAACATTCTTAAAGAAAAGAATTTTAAATCCCAGAATTTCATATCCAGCCAAACTAAGTTTCATAAGTGAAGGAGAAATAAAATCCTTTACAGATAAGCAAATGCTTAGAGATTTTGTCACCACTAGGCCTTCCTTACAAGAGATCCTGAAGGAAGCACTAAACATGGAAAGGAGCAACTGGTACCAGCCATTGCAAAAACATGCCAAAATGTAAAGACCATCGAGGCAAGGAAAAAACTGCATCAACTAACGAGCAAAATAACCAGTTAATATCATAATGGCAGGATCAAGTTCACACATAACAATCTTAACCTTAAATGTAAATGGACTAAATGTTCCAATTAAAAGACACAGACTGGCAAAAGGATAAGGAGTCAAGACCCATCAGTCTGCTGTATTCAGGAGACCCATCTCACATGCAGAGACATACATAGGCTCAAAATAAAGGGATGGAGGAAGATTTACCAAGCAAATGGAGAACAAAAAAAAGCGGGGGTTGCAATACTAGTCTCTGATAAAACAGACTTTAAACCATCAAAGATCAAAAGAGACAAAGAAGGCCATTACATAATGGTAAAGGGATCAATTCAACAGGAAGAGCTAACTATCCTAAATATATATGCACCCAATACAGGAGCACCCAGATTCATAAAGCAAGTCCTTAGAGACTTACAAAGAGACTTAGACTCCCATACAATAATAATGGGACTTCAACACTCCACTGTCAACATTAGACAGATCAACGAGACAGAAAGTTAACAAGGATATCCAGGAATTGAACTCATCTCTGCAGCAAGCAGACCTAATAGACATCTATAGAACTCTCCACCCCAAATCAACAGAATATACATTCTTCTCAGCACCACATCGTACTTACTCCAAAATCGACCACGTAATTGGAAGTAAAGCACTCCTCAGCAAATGTACAAGAACAGAAATTATAACAAACTGTCTCTCAGACCACAGTGCAATCAAACTAGAACTCAGGACTAAGAAACTCAATCAAAACCTCTCAACTACATGGAAACTGAACAACCTGCTCCTGAATGACTACTGGGTACATAACGAAATGAAGGCAGAAATAAAGATGTTCTTTGAAACCAATGAGAGCAAAGATGCAACATACCAGAATCTCTGGGACACATTTAAAGCAGTGTGTAGAGGGAAATTTATAGCACTAAATGCCCACAAGAGAAAGCAGGAAAGATCTAAAATTGACACTCTAGCATCTCAATTAAAAGAACTAGAGAAGCAAGAGCAAACACATTTGAAAGCTAGCAGAAGGCAAGAAATAACTAAGATCAGAGCAGAACTGAAGGAGATAGAGACACAAAAAACTCTCCAAAAAATCAATGAATCCAGGAGTTGGTTTTTTTGAAAAGATCAACAAAATTGACAGACCACTAGCAAGACTAATAAAGAAGAAAAGAGAGAATAATCAAATCGACACAATTAAAAATCATAAAGGGGATATCACCACCGACCCCACAGAAATACAAACTACCATCAGAGAATACTATTAACACCTGTACACAAATAAACTAGAAAATCTAGAGGAAATGGATAATTTCCTGGACACTTACACTCTCCCAAGACTAAACCAGGAAGAAGCTGAATCCCTGAATCGACCAATAGCAGGCTCTGAAATTGAGGCAATAATTAATAGCCTACCAACCAAAAAAAGTCCAGGACCAGATGGATTCACAGCTGAATTCTACCAGCGGTACAAGGAGGAGTTGGTACCATTCCTTCTGAAACTATTCCAATCAATAGAAAAAGAGGGAATCCTCCCTAACTCATTTTATGAGGCCAACATCATCCTGATACCAAAGCCTGGCAGAGACACAACAAAAAAAGAGAATTTTAGACCAATATCCCTGATGAACATCGATGCAAAAATCCTCAATAAAGTACTGGCAAATCGGATTCAGCAACACATCAAAAAGCTTATCCACCATGATCAAGTGGGCTTCATCCCTGGGATGCAAGGCTGGTTCAACATTTCCAAATCAATAAACATAATCCAGCATATAAACAGAACCAAAGACAAAAACCACATGATTATCTCAATAGATGCAGAAAAGGCTTTTGACAAAATTCAACAGCCCTTCATGCTAAAAACGCTCAATAAATTCGATATTGATGGAACGTACCTCAAAATAATAAGAGCTATTTATGACAAACCCACAGCCAGTATCATACTGAATGGGCAAAAACTGGAAAAATTCCCTTTGAAAACTGGCACAAGACAGGGATGCCCACTCTCACCACTCCTATTCAACATAGTGTTGGAAGTTCTGGCTAGGGCAATTAAGCAAGAGAAAGAAATCAAGGGTATTCAGTTAGGAAAAGAAGAAGTCAAATTGTCCCTGTTTGCAGATGACATGATTGTATATTTAGAAAACCCCATTGTCTCAGCCCAAAATCTCCTTAAGCTGATAAGCAACTTCAGCAAAGTCTCAGGATACAAAATTAATGTGCAAAAATCACAAGCATTCTTATACACCAGTAACAGACAAACAGAGAGCCAAATCAGGAATGAACTTCCATTCACAATTACTTCAAAGAGAATAAAATACCTAGGAATCCAACTTACAAGGGATGTAAAGGACCTCTTCAAGGAGAACTACAAACCACTGCTCAGTGAAATAAAAGAGGACACAAACAAATGGAAGAACATACCATGCTCATGGATAGGAAGAATCAATATCGTGAAAATGGCCATACTGCCCAAGGTAATTTATAGATTCAATGCCATCCCTATCAAGCTACCAACGAGTTTCCTCACAGAATTGGAAAATCTTCTTTAAAGTTCATATGGAACCAAAAAAGAGCCCGCATCCCCAAGACAATCCTAAGTCAAAAGAACAAAGCTGGAGGCATCACGCTACCTGACTTCAAACTATACTACAAGGCTACAGTAACCAAAACAGCATGGTACTGGTACCAAAACAGAGGTATAGACCAATGGAAAAGAACAGAGTCCTCAAAAATAATACCACACATCTACAGCCATCTGATCTTTGATAAACCTGAGAGAAACAAGAAATGGGGAAAGGATTCCCTATTTAATAAATGGTGCTGGGAAAATTGGCTAGCCATAAGTAGAAAGCTGAAACTGGATCCTTCCCTTACTCCTTATACGAAAATTAATTCAAGATGGATTAGAGACTTAAATGTTAGACCTAATACCATAAAAACCCTTGAGGAAAACCTAGGTAGTACCATTCAGGACATAGGCATGGGCAAAGACTTCATGTCTAAAAACACCAAAAGCAACAGCAGCAAAAGCCAAATTTGACAAATGGGATCTCATTAAACTAAAGAGCTTCTGCACAGCAAAAGAAACTACCATCAGAGTGAACAGGCAACCTACAGAATGGGAGAAAATTTTTGCAATCTACTCATCTGACAAAGGGCTAATATCCAGAACCTACAAAGAACTCAAACAAATTTACAAGAAACAAACAAACAACCCCATCGAAAAGTGGGCAAAGGATATGAACAGACATTTCTCAAAAGAAGACATTCATACAGCCAACAGACACATGAAAAAATGCTCATCATCACTGGCCATCAGAGAAATGCATATCAAAACCACAATGAGATACCATCTCACACCAGTTACAATGGCGATCATTAAAAAGTCAGGAAACAACAGGTGCTGGAGAGGATGTGGAGAAATAGGAACACTTTTACACTGTTGGTGGGATTGTAAACTAGTTCAACCATTATGGAAAACAGTATGGCGATTCCTCAAGGATCTAGAACTAGATGTACCATATGACCCAGCCATCCCATTACTGGGTATATACCCAAAGGATTATAAATTATGCTGCTATAAAGACACATGCACATGTATGTTTATTGCGGCACTATTCACAATAGCAAAGTCTTGGAATCAACCCAAATGTCCATCAGTGACAGATTAGATTAAGAAAATGTGGCACATATACACCATGGAATACTATGCAGCGATAAAAAAGGATGAGTTTGTGTCCTTTGTAGGGACATGGATGCAGCTGGAAACCATCATTCTTAGCAAACTATCACAAGAACAGAAAACCAAACACCGCATGTTCTCACTCATAGGTGGGAACTGAACAATGAGATCACTTGGACTCAGGAAGGGGAACATCACACACCGGTGCCTATCATGGGGAGGGGGGAGGGGGAGAGGGGAGCGGGGAGGGATTGCATTGGGAGTTATACCTGATGTAAATGACGAGTTGATGGGTGCAGCACACCACCAAGGCACAAGTATACATGTGTAACAAACCTGCACGTTATGCACATGTACCCTACAACTTAAAGTATAATAATAATAAATAAATTAAAAAAAAAAGAATATGCTGAATAAGACATAACCTACAATACAAACCAGAAGGAAAGTTTCTGTGAAACTACTCCAGGTCATGTGAAGTCCACTCGTACTGTTAAGCTTCTGTTAGCATTGGCAGTATTCTAACACTTTTAGGTTAGTCAGCTGAGGAACACTCGGGATTGCTTTGCGGCTTATGGTGAAAACGGAAATATCTTCAGATAGATACTGGAGCGATTTCCTAGGAGGGTCTTTTGATGTGTATTTTCCACTCAGAGCGTGAAACCTTTCCTCTCATAGAGGACTTGGGAAAACCGTTTGGAGAAAACGCTCCCAGGGGATATTCAGGAATATACAGAGGGCTATGGTATAAAAGGAATTATTCTCAGACAAAAACTGGAAAGAAGCATTCTCTAACACTGCTTTGTAACAGATATGTCTAATCATCTCACTTAAATAAATCTTTCTTTCTATTATGCAGTTTTGAAACTCCATCATGGACAGATTCCTGAAAGGAAATTCGGGAGCACCTTAAAGCTTATGGGGTAATTGGAAATATCACCAGTAAAAAACTGGAGAGAAGCTTTCGGAGAAACTGCTTTGTGATGTGTGCATTCCACCCAGGGAGTTATACCTCTTTTCTCGTAAAACAGTGTATGATCACTGTTCCTGTAAAACTGAATGAGGGATGTTTTGCAGCACTTTGCAGGTATTGGCAAAAAGTGAAATATCCGGGAATAAAACCCAGAATGCAATGTTCCAAGAAACTTCTCTCCGGTGTGTGCATTCATTTCAGAAAGTTAAAGTTGACACTACATTGCCCAGTTTGGATACTCTGTCTCTGATTAATCTGTGAAGGGATATTAAGTGGCACCTGGATGCTTGCGGTGAGAAAGAAAACGTCTTATAACGAAAACTGGAGAGAAGCTTTTGGAGAACCTGGTTTGTGATGTGTGTATCCATCTCATAGTGTTAAATCATTGTTGGTATTGAGCAGTTTGAAATTACTGCTTCTGTAGAAACTGAGAGAGGACATTTGGGAACACTTTTAAAAATATGTTGAAAAAGAAATACCCTGCAATGAAAACCAGAAGGAAACCCTCTGTGAAACTGCTCTAGGTCTCGTGCATTCCACTCACACATTTAAGCTTCTGTTTTCATTGAACAGTATTCTAACACTGTTTTAGCTGCGTCAGCTAAGGGATATTCGGTATTGCTTTGAGGCTTATTGGTAAAAACGGCAATATCTTCAGATAGATATTGAAGAGAAGATTTCCATGGAGCTATTTTGTTACGTTTGCATTGCACTGACAGAGTTATACCTTTCTTCTCATATAGGACGGGGGAATCCCATTTGGAGAATAAGCTATCATGGGATATTTTGGAGTATGTGGATCGCTATGGTGAAAAAGCAAGTATCCCCAGAAAAAAACTGGTAAGAAGCTTTCTGTGAAACTCCATTGTGATATATATGTCTATGCATCTCACACAGATAAAACTTTCTTTCTATTACGTGGTTTTGAAACTGCGTAATGGACGGATTTGCGAAGGGATATTTGGGAGCACATTCACGATTGACGTTAAGAAGGATGTATCTTCAGATAAAAACTGGAAAGTAGCTTTCTGAGATACTGCGTTGTGATGTGTGCATTCCACAGAGCGTTATACCTTTTTTCTCACAGCAGTGTTTGAGCATTGTTCCTCTAAAACTGAAAAAGGGATATTTGCTGCGCTTTGAGGAATATGGTGAAAATTGAAATATCTGGGAATAAAACCCAGAAGGCAAGGTTCCAAGAAACTTCTCTTGGCGTGTGCATTCATTACAGAGAGTTAAAGTTGACATTACATTGCCCAGTTTCGAAACTCTGTCTCTGATTAATCTGTGAAGAGATATTAAGTTGCGCCCGGATGGTTGCAGTGAGAAAGGAAACGTCTTATAATGAAAACTGGAGAGAAGCTTTTGGAGAAGGTCTTTTGTGATGTGTGTATCCATCTCATAGAGTTAAATCATTCTTTGTACTGAGCAGTTGGAAATCACTGTTTCTCTGGAAACTGAGAAAGGACATTTGGGAACACTCTTAAGAATATGCTGAAAAAGAAATGCCCTCCAATAAAAACCAGATGGAAACCTTCTGTGAAATTGCTCTAGATCACATGCATTCCACTCGAATATTTAAGCTTCTGTTCTCATTGACCAGTGTTCTAACACTGTTTTAGGTGAGGCAGCTAAGGGATACTTGGGAGCGCTTTGAGGCTTATGGTGAAAAGGGCAATATCTTCAGATAGATACTGGAGAGAAGATTTCCGTGGAGCTGCTTTGTTACATGTGCATTCCACTCACAGAGTTATACCGTTCTTCTCACAGAGGATGGCGGAATCCCATTTGGAGAATAAGTTGCCATAAGACATTTCGGAGTATATGGACGGCTAAGGTGAAAAAGCAAGTATCCTCAGACAAAAGCTGGAAAGAAGATTTCTGTGAAACTGCTTTGTGATAGATATGTCTATCCATCTCACATAGATAAAACTTTCCTTCTATTATGCAGTTTTGAAACTGCATCATGGACGGATTTGCGAAGGGACATTCGGGGGCACATTTGTGCTTGACCTTAAATAGGAGATATCTTCAGATAAAAACTGGAGATAAGCTTTCTGAGAAACTGCTTTGTGATGTGTGCATTCCACAGGGCTTTATACCTTTTTTCTCATAGCAGTGTTTGAGCACTGTTCTTGTAAAACTGAAAAAGTGATATTTGGCAGCACGTTGAAGACTATGGCAAATGTGAAATATCTGGAAATACAAACCAAAAACAAACGTTCCAAGTAACTGCTCTCTGGGATGTGCATTCATTTCAGAGACTTGAAGCTTCCACTACGTTGCTCAGTTTGGAAACTCTGTCTTTGAGGAATCTGGGAAGGAATATCAAGTGGCGCCTGAAATCTTGTAGTGAGAAAGGAAATGTCTTCCAATTAGAAGTGAAGAGAAGTTTTCAAAGCTGGTGCTTTGTGATGTGTGTATTCATTTCATAGAGTTAAATCTTTGTTTGTATTGAGCAGTATGAAATCACTGTTTCTGTGGAAACTGAGAAAAGACATCTGGGAACACTTAAGAACATGCTGAAAAAGAAATACCCTTCAATAAAAACCAGAAGGAAACCTTCTGTGAAACTGCTCTAAGTCACGTGTATTCCACTCCCACATTTAAGCTTCTGTTTTCATTGAGCAGTATTCTAACACTGTTTAAGGTGGGTCAGCTAAGGGATACTCGGGAGCGCTTTGAGGCTTTTGGTGAAAAGGGAAATATATTCAGATAGATACTGGAGAGAAGATTTCCGAGGAGCTCCTTTGTGCCCTGTGCATTCCACGTGTCATAGTGTTGAATCTGCATCATAAACGGAGTGATAATCCACATAGACGGATTCGAGAAGGGACATTAGGAGACACATTCAGGCCTGTGGGAAAATAGGAAATATCTTCTGATAAATACTGGAATGAAGCTTTCCGACAGACTGCTTTGTGATGTGTGCATTCCACTCAGGTAATTATACCTCTTTTCTCATAAGGCAGTGTTCGAACACTGTTCCTGTAAAACTGAAAAAGTGATATTTTGCAGCTCTTTGAAGACAATGAAGAAAAGTGAAATATTTGGAAATAAAACCCAGAAAGAAGCATTCCAAGAAACTGTTCTCTGACGAGTGCATTCATTTCAGAGAGTTAAAGCTTCCACTAGGTTGCCCAGTTAGGAAACTCTGTCTTTGAAGAATCTGTGAATGGATATTAAGAGGCTCCTGGGGGGTTCCAGTGAGATGGGAAACGTCTTCCCATGAAAACTGCTGAGAAGCTTTCAGAGCAACTGCTTTGTACTGTGTGCATTCACCTCATAGAGTTGAATCATTCTTGGATTGAGCAGTTCGAAATTACTATTTCTGTGGAAACAGAGAAAGAATATTTGGGAACACTCTTAAGAATATACTGAAAAAGAAATACCCTCCAATAAAAACCAGAAGGAAACCTTCTGTGAAACTGCTCTAGGTCACCTGCATTTCACTCGCACATTTAAGCTTCCATTTTCATTGACCAGTATTCTAACACTGTTTTAGGTGAGTCAGATATGGGATACTCAGGAGTGCTTTGAGGCCTACGGCGAAAAGGGAAATATCTTCAGATAGATACCAGAGAGGAGATTTCCATGGAGCTGCTTTGCTACGTGTGCATTCCACTCAGAGTTATACCTTTCTTCCAATAGAGAATGGGGAATCCCATTTGGAGAATAAGCTACCACTGGACTTTTGGGAGTATATGGACAGCTATGGTGAAAAAGAAAGTATCCTCAGACAAAAACTGGTAAGAAGCTTCCTGTGAAACTGCCCAGTGATAGGTATGTCTATTCATCTCACATAGATAAATCTTTCCTTCTATTACACAGTTTTGAAATTGCTTCATGGACGGATTTGCAAAGGGACATTAGGGAGCACATTCGTGCTTGACTTTAAATTGGAGATATCTTCAGATAAAAATTGGAGAGAAGCTTTCTATGAAACTGCGTTGTGATGTGTGCATTGCACAGGGCATTATACTTTTTTCTCATAGCAGTGTGTGAGCACTGTTCCTGTAAACCTGAAAAAGTGATATTTTGCAGCTCATTGAAGACTATGGCAAAAAGTGAAATATCCGGAAATACAAACCAGAAAGAAACGTTCCAAGAGACTGCTCTCTGGGGTGTGCATTCATTTAATAGAATTAAAGCTTCCGCTACATAGCCAGTTTGGAAAGTCTGCCTTTGTGGAATCTGCGAAGGGATATTAAATGGAGCCCAGAGACTTCCGGTGAGAAACTAAACGTCTTCTCATGAAAACTGGCAAGAAGCTTTCGGAGCAACTGCTTTGTGCTGTGTGTATTCACCTCATAGAGTTGAACCATTCTTTGGATTGAGGAGTTTGAAATCACTGTTTCTGTGGAAACTAAGAAAGGATATTTAGGAATGCCCTTAAGAATATGGTGAAAAGAGACATAACCACCAAACAAAACCAGAAGGAAACTTTCTGTGAAACTGCTGTAGGTCACATGAAGTCCACTCGCACTGTTAAGCTACTGTTTTCATTGGGCAGTATTCTAACACTGTTTTAGGTGGGTTAGCTAAGGGACACTTGGGAGCGCTTTGAGGCTTATGGTGAAAACTGAAATATCTTAAGATATATACTGGAGAGAAGATTTCCAAGGAGGTGCTTTTGACATGTACATTCCACGCACAGAGTGAAACCTTTCTTCTCATAGAGAATTGGGGAATCCTGTTTGGAGAAAAGGCTACCAAGGGCCATTTGGTAGTATACAGATGGCTATGGTGAAAAAGAAATTATCCTCAGACAAAAACTGATTAGAAGCGTTCTCTCACACTGCTTTGTAATAGATATGTCTATTCATCTCACTTAGATAAATCTTGCTTTCTATTACACAATTTTGTAATGGTGTCATGGACGGATTCCTGAAAAGACATTCGAGAGCACATAAAGACTTATGGAGAAATAGGAAATATCACCAGAAAAAAATTGGAGAGAAGCCTTAAATGAGAAAACTTTGTGATATGTGCATTCCAGCCAGGGAGTTATACCTCTTATCTCGTGAGATAGTGTTTGAACACTGTTCCTGTAAAACGAAAAAGGGATATTTTGCAGCACTTTGAAGAATATGGTGAAAAGTGAAATACCCGGGAATAAAACCCAGAAATCAATGTTCCAACAAGCTTCTCTCTGGCGTGTGCATTCATGTCAGAGAGTTAAAGTTGACACTACGTTGCCCAGTTTGGAAAATCTGTCTTTGACTAATCTCTGAAGTATTACTAAGTGGAGCCTAGAGGCTTCCGGTGAGAAAGGAAACGTCTTCGCATGAAAACTGGAGAGAAGCTTTCACACCAACTGCATTGTGCTGCCTGTACTCATTTCAAATAGTTGAATCATTCTTTGGATTGAGCAGTTTGAAATCACTGTTTCTGTGGAGCGTGAGAGAGGACATTTGGGAATGCTCTTAAGAATATGAGGAGAAAGACATAACCTCCAATAAAAACCAGAAGGAAACTTTCTGTGAAACTGCTCTAGGTCAAGTAAAGTCCACTCACACTGTTAGCTACTGTTTTCATTGACCAGTATTCTAACACTGTTTCAGGTGATTCAGATAAGGGAAACTTGGGAGTGCTTTGACGCTTATGGTGAAAACGGAAATATCTTCAGATAGATACTGAAGAAAAGATTTTTGAGGGGTGCTTTTGACGTGTACAATCCTCTCACAGAGTGAAACCTTTCTTCTCATAGAGGATTGGGTAATCCCATTTGGAGAAAACGCTATCAGGAGACATTCGGTAGTATACAGATGGCTATGGAGAAAAAGGAGTTTTCCTCAGACAAAAACTGGAAAGAAGCGTTCTCTCACACTATTTTGTAATAGATACGTCTATTCATCTCACTTAGATAAATCTTTGTTTCTATTACGCAGTTTTGAAACTGTGTCATGGACGGATTCCAGAAGGGACATTCGGGAGCACATTAAGGCTTCTGGGGAAATAGGAAATATCACCAGATAAAAACTGGAGAGAAGCATTCAGAGAAACCGCTTTGTGATGTGTGCATTCCACTCAGGGAGTTATCCCTCTTTTTTGGTAAGACCATGTTTGAACACTGTTCCTGTAAAACTGAAAAAGGGATATTTTGCAGCTCTTTGAAGAATATGGTGAAAAGTGAAATATCCGGAATTAAAACCCAGAAAGCAATGTTCCAAGAAATTTCTCTCTGGCGTGTGCATTCATTTCAGAGAGGTAAAGTTGACACTACATTGCCCAGTTTGGAAACTCTGTCTCTGATTAATCTGTGAAGGGATATTAAGTGGTGCCCGGATGCTTGTGGTGAGAAAGGACACGTCGTAAAATGAGAACTGGAGAGAAGCTTTCGGAGAACCTGGTTTGCGATGTGTATATCCATCTCATAGATATAAATCATTCTTTGTATTGAGCAGTTTGAAATCACTGTTTCTGTGGAAACTGAGAAAGGTCATTTTGGAACACTCTTAAGAATATGCTGAAAAAGAAATACCCTCCAATAAAAACCAGAAGGAAACCTTCTGTGAAACTGCTCTCCATCACGTGCATTTCACTCACACATTTAAGCTTCTGTTTTCATTGACCAGTACTCTAACACTGTTTGAGGTGAGTCAGCTAAAGGATAATCGGGAGAGCTTTGTGGCTTATGGTGAAAAACGAAATATCTTCAGATAGATACTGGAGAGAAGACTTCCGTGGAGCTACTTTTTTACGTGTGCATTCCACTAACAGAGTTATGCCTATCATCTCATAGAGGACGGGGTAATCCCATTTGAAGAATAAGCTACCATGGGACATTTGGGATATATGGATGGCTATGGTGAAAAAGCAATTATCCACAGACAAAAACTGGAAAGAAGCTTTCTATTAAACTGCTTTGTGATAGATATGTCTATGCATCTCATATAGTTAAAACTTTCTTTCTATTAAGCAATTTTGAAACTGCGTCATGGACAGATTTGCGAAAGGACATTCAGGAGCACATTCGCTCATGACGTTAAATAGGAGATATCTTCAGATAAAAAATGGAGAGAAGCTTTCTGAGAAACTGCGTTGTGATGTGTGCATTCCATAGGGCGTTATACCTTTTTTCTCATAGCAGTGTTTGAGCAGTGTTACTGTAAACCTGAAAAAGTGATATTTGGTAGTGCATTGAAGACTATGGCAAAAAGTGTAAAATTCGGAAATACATACCAGAAAGTAACGTTCCAAGAAACTGCTCTCTGGGCTGTGCATTCATTTCAGAGGGTTATAGCTTCCACTATGTTGCCAGGTTTGGAAAATCTGTCTTTGAGGAATCTTTGAAGGGATATTAAGTGGCGCCCAGATTCTTGTGTTGGGAAAGGAAACGTCTTCTGATGAGATGGAGAGAAGATTTCGGAGCAAGTTCTTTGTGATTTGTGTATTCATCTCATAGAGTTAAGTCATTCCTTGGATTGTGCAATTTGAAATCACTGCTTCTGTGGAACAGGAGAAAGGACTTTTGGGAATGCTCTTAAGAACATGCTGAAAGTGTAATACCCCCCGAAAAAAATTCGAAGGAATCTTTCTGTGAACCTGCTCTACGTCCCATGAATTGCATTCTCACAGGTAAGCTTCTATTTTCATTGAGGAGTATTCTAACTACTCGGAAGCGCCTTGAGGCTTACGGTGAAAACGGAAATATCTTCCGATAGATTCTGGAGATAAGATTTCCGAGGTGGTCCTTTGAGACTTGTGCATTCCACTCCTCATAGTGTTGATACTGCATCATAGACGGGTTGATACTCGTCATAGACGGATTCGAGAAGGGTCTTTCAGAGACAAATTCAAGCCTGTGGGATAAAAGGAAATATCTTCTGATAAATACTGGAGTGAAGCTTTCCGACAGACTGCTGTGTGATGTGTGCATTCCACTCAGGGAATTATACCTCTTTTCTCATAAACCAGTGCTCGGACACTTTTCCTGTAATAGTGAAAAAGTGATATTTTGCAGCGCATTGAAGACTGGTGAAAAGAGAAATATCTGGAAATAAAACCCAGAAAGAAGCATTTCAAGAAACTGCTCCTGACGAGTGCATTCATTTCAGAGAGTGAAAGTTTCCACTACATTGCCCCGTGTGAAAACTCTGTCTTTGAGGAATCTGTGAAGGGATATTAAGAGGCACCCAGAGGCTTCCAGTGAGAAACTGAAAGTTTTTGCATGAAAACTGATGAGAAGCTTTTGGAGCAACTGCTTTGTGCTGTGTGTATTCATATCATAGAGTTGAATCATTTTTTGGTTGAGCATTTTGAAATCACTGTTTCTGTGGAACCTGAGAAAGGACATTTGGGGATGCCCTTAAGAATATGCTGAAAAAGACATAATCTCCAATAAAACCAGAAGGAAAAAGTCTTTGAAACTGCTCTTGGTCATGTGAAGTCCACTCACACTGTTAAGCTTCTGTTTTCATTGGGCAGTATTCTAACACTGTTTTAGGTGAGTCAGATAAGGGATACTCGGGAGCACCTTGAGGCTTACGATGAAAACGGAAATATGTTCCAATAGGTTCCAGAGAGAAAATTTCCGAGGAGCTTCTTTGTGACGTGCGCATTGCATTCGTCATAGTGTTGATACTGCGTCGTAGACAGATTGATACTCGTCATGGACGGATTCGCAAAGGGACATTCAGAGACACATTCAGGCCTGTGGGTAAATAGGAAATATCTTCTGATAAATACTGGAATGAAGTACTCCCAGAGACTGCTTTGTGATGTGTGCATTCCACTCAAGGAATTATACCTCTTTTCTCATAAGGCAGTGTTCGAACACTGTTCCTGTAAAACTGAATAAGTGATATTTTGCAGTGCATTGAACACTATGGCGAAAAGTGAAATATCTGTAAATAAAAGACAGACAGAAGCATTCCAAGAAACTGCTCTCTGACGAGCCCATTCATTTCAGAGAGTTAAAGCTTCCACTACGTTGCCCAGTTTGGAAACTCTGTCTTTGAGGAAACTGTGAAGGGATATTAAATGGCGCTCAGAGGCTTCCAGAGTGTAAGGAAACGACTTCTCATGAAAAATTCTAAGAAGATTTCAGAGTAACTCCTTTGTGCTGTGTGTATTCTTCTCATAGAATGGAATCATTCTTTGGATTGAGCAGTTTGAAATCACTGTTTCTGTGGAACCTGAGAAAGGACATTTGGGAACGCTCTTAAGAATATGCTGAAAAGACATAACCTCCAATAAAAACAAGAGGGAAACTTTCTGAGAAACTGCTCTAAACCACGTGAAGTCCTCTCGCACTGTGAAGCTTGTGTTTTCATTGGACAGTATTCTTCAACTGTTTTAGGTGAGTCAGCTAAGGGACACTTGGGAGTGCTTTGAGGCTTATGGTGAAAACGGATATATATTCAGATTGATACTGGAGAGAAGATTTCTGAGGTGGTTCTTTTGAAGTGTTCATTCCCCTCACAGAGTGAAACCTTTCTTTTCATAGAGGAATGGGGAATCCCATTTGGAGAAAAGGCTACCAGGGAACATTCGGGAGTACACAGACAGCTATGGTGAAAAAGGAATTATCCTCAGAAAAATACTGGAAGGAAGCATTCCTTCACACTGCTTTACAATAGATATGTCTATTCATCTCACTTAGAAAAATCTTTCTTTCTATTACGCAGTTTTGAAACTGCATCATGGACAGATTCCCAAAGGGACAATCGGAAGGATATTGAGGCTTATGGGGAAATGGGAAATATCACCAAATAAAAACTGTAGAGAAGCTTTCAGAGAAACTGCTTTGTGATGTGTGCATTCCACCCAGGGAGTTATACCTCTTTTCTCATAAGACAGTGTTTGAACACCGTTCCTATAAAACTGAAGAAGGCATATTTTGCAGCTTTGAAGAATGTGGTGAAAAGTGAAATATACGGGAATAAAACACAGAAAGCAACGTTTCGAGAAACTTCTCTCTGGCGTATGTATTCATTTCCGAGAGTTAAACTTGACACTACGTTGCCCAGTTTGGATACTCCATCTCTGATTAATCTGTGAAGGAATATTAAGTGGTGCTAGGATACTTGCGGTGAGAATGGAAACGTGTTATAATGAAAACTGGAGAGAAGCTTTTGGAGAACCTGGTTTGTGATGTGTGTATTCATCTCATAGAATAAAATCATTCTTTGGACTGAGCAGTTTGAAATCACTGTTTCTGTGGAAATTGAGAAAGGAAATTTGGGAACACTCTTAAGAATATGCTGGCTCCAACTCCCAGCGAGAGCGACACAGAAGACCGGTGATTTCTGCATTTTCAACTGAGGTACTGGGTGAATCTCACTGGGGAGTGCCGGACGATCGGTGCTGGTCAGATGCTGCAGCGCAACCAGCGAGAGCTGAAGCAGGGTGAGGCATTGCCTCACCTGGGAAGCGCAAGGGGGAAGGGAGTCCCTTTTCCTAGCCAGGGGAACTGAGACACACAACACCTGGAAAATCGGGTAACTCCCACACCAATACTGCACTTTAAGCGAACAGGCACACCAGGAGATCATATCCCACACCTAGCTGGGAGGGTCCCACACCCACGGAACCTCCCTCATTGCTAGCGCAGCAGTCTGTGATCTACCGGCAAGGCAGCAGCGAGGCTGGGGGAGGGGCGCCCGCCATTGCTGAGGCTTAAGTAGGTAAACAAAGCTGCTGGGAAGCTCGAACTGGGTGCAGCTCACAGCAGCTCAAGGAAACCTGCCTGTCTCTGTAGACTCCACCTCTGGGGACAGGGCACAGTAAACTAAACAAACGCAGCAGACACCTCTGCAGACGCAAACGACTCTGTCTGACAGCTTTGAAGAGAGCAGCGGATCTCCCAACACGGAGGTTGAGATAGACACGGAGGAAGGGACAGACTCCCTGCTCAAGTGGGTCCCTGACCCCTGAGTAGCCTAACTGGGAGACATCCCCAACTAGGGGCAGTCTGACACCCCACACCTCACAGGGTGGAGTACACACCCCTGAGAGGAAGCTTCCAAAGCAAGAATCAGACAGGTACACTCGCTGTTCAGAAATATTCTATCTTCTGCAGCTTCTGCTGCTGATACCCAGGCAAACAGGGTCTGGAGTGGACGTCAAGCAATCTCCAACAGACCTACAGCTGAGGGTCCTGACTGTTAGAAGGAAAACTATCAAACAGGAAGGACACCTACACCAAAACCCCATCAGTACATCACCATCATCAAAGACCAGAGGCAGATAAAACCACAAAGATGGGGAAAAAGCAGGACAGAAAAGCTGGAAATTCAAAAAATAAGAGCGCATCTCCCCTGGCAAAGGAGCGCAGCTCATCGCCAGCAACGGATCAAAGCTGGACGGAGAATGACTTTGACGAGATGAGAGAAGAAGGCTTCAGTCCATCAAATTTCTCAGAGCTGAAGGAGGAATTACATACCCAGCGCAAAGAAACTAAAAATCTTGAAAAAAAAGTGGAAGAATTGATGGCTAGAGTAATTAATGCAGAGAAGGTCCTAAACGAAATGAAAGAGATGAAAACCATGACACGAGAAATACGTGACAAATGCACAAGCTTCAGTAACCGACTCAATCAACTGGAAGAAAGAGTATCAGCGATTGAGGATCAAATGAATGAAATGAAGCGAGAAGAGAAACCAAAAGAAAAAAGAAGAAAAAGAAATGAACAAAGCCTGCAAGAAGTATGGGATTATGTAAAAAGACCAAATCTACGTCTGATTGGGGTGCCTCAAAGTGAGGGGGAAAATGGAACCAAGTTGGAAAACACTCTTCAGGATATCATCCAGGAGAACTTCCCCAACCTAGTAGGGCAGGCCAACATTCAAATCCAGGAAATACAGAGAACGCCACAAAGATACTCCTCGAGAAGAGCAACTCCAAGACACATAATTGCCAGATTCACCAAAGTTGAAACGAAGGAAAAAATCTTAAGGGCAGCCAGAGAGAAAGGTCGGGTTACCCACAAAGGGAAGCCCATCAGACTAACAGCAGATCTCTCGGCAGAAACTCTCCAAGCCAGAAGAGAGTGGGGGCCAATATTCAACATTCTTAAAGAAAAGAATTTTAAACCCAGAATTTCATATCCAGCCAAACTAAGTTTCATAAGTGAAGGAGAAATAAAATCCTTTATAGATAAGCAAATGCTTAGAGATTTTGTCACCACTAGGCCTTCCTTACAAGAGACCCTGAAGGAAGCACTAAACATGGAAAGGAAAAACTGGTACCAGCCATTGCAAAAACATGCCAAAATGTAAAGACCATCGAGGCAAGGAAGAAACTGCATCAACTAACGAGCAAAATAACCAGTTAATATCATAATGGCAGGATCAAGTTCACACATAACAATCTTAACCTTAAATGTAAATGGACTAAATGCTCCAATTAAAAGACACAGACTGGCAAACTGGATCAAGAGTCAAGACGCATCAGTCTGCTGTATTCAGGAGACCCATCTCACACGCAGAGACATACATAGGCTCAAAATAAAGGGATGGAGGAAGATTTACCAAGCAAATGGAGAACAAAAAAAAGCGGGGGTTGCAATACTAGTCTCTGATAAAACAGACTTTAAACCATCAAAGATCAAAAGAGACAAAGAAGGCCATTACATAATGGTAAAGGGATCAATTCAACAGGAAGAGCTAACTGTTCTAAATATACATGCACCCAATACAGGAGCACCCAGATTCATCAAGCAAGTCCTTAGAGACTTACAAAGAGACTTAGACTCCCATACAATAATAATGGGAGACTTCAACACTCCACTGTCAACATTAGACAGATCATCGAGACAGAAAGTTAACAAGGATATCCAGGAATTGAACTCATCTCTGCAGCAAGCAGACCTAATAGACATCTATAGAACTCTCCACCCCAAATCAACAGAATATACATTCTTCTCAGCACCACATCATACTTACTCAAAAATTGACCACGTAATTGGAAGTAAAGCACTCCTCAGCAAATGTACAAGAACAGAAATTATAACAAACTGTCTCTCAGACCACAGTGCAATCAAACTAGAACTCAGGACTAAGAAACTCAATCAAAACCGCTCAACTACATGGAAACTGAACAACCTGCTCCTGAATGACTACTGGGTACATAACGAAATGGATGCAGAAATAAAGATGTTCTTTGAAACCAATGAGAACAAAGATGCAACATACCAGAATCTCTGGGACACATTTAAAGCAGTGTGTAGAGGGAAATTTATAACACTAAATGCCCACAAGAGAAAGCAGGAAAGATCTAAAATTAACACTCTAACATCGCAATTAAAAGAACTAGAGAAGCAAGAGCAAACACATTCGAAAGCTAGCAGAAGGCAAGAAATAGCTAAGATCAGAGCAGAACTGAAGGAGATAGAGACACAAAAAAATCCCTCCAAAAAATCCATGAATCCAGGAGTTGGTTTTTTGAAAAGATCAAGAAAATTGACAGACCACTAGCAAGACTAATAAAGAAAAAAGAGAGAAGAATCAAATCAACGCAATTAAAAATGATAAAGGGGATATCACCGCCGACCACACAGAAATACAAACTACCATCAGAGAACACTATAAACACCTCTACCCAAATAAACTGGAAAATCTAGAAGAAATGGATAATTTCCTGGACACTTCTACTCTTCCAAGATTAAACCAGGAAGAAGTGGAATCCTTGAATAGACCAATACCAGGCTCTGAAATTGAGGCAACAATTAATAGCCTACCAACCAAAAAAAGTCCAGGACCAGATAGATTCACAGCTGAATTCTACCAGCGGTACAAGGAGGAGTAGGTACCATTCCTTCTGAAACTATTCCAATCAATAGAAAAAGAGGGAATCCTCCCTAACTCATTTTATGAGGCCAACATCATCCTGATACCAAAGCCTGGCAGAGACACAACAAAAAAAGAGAATTTTAGACCAATATCCCTGATGATCATCGATGCAAAAATCCTCAATAAAATACAGGCAAACCGGATTCAGCAAACACATCAAAAGGCTTATCCACCATGATCAAGTGGGCTTCATCCCTGGGATGCAAGGCAGGTTCAACATTCGCAAATCAATAAACATAATCCAGCATATAAACAGAACCAAAGACAAGAACCACATGATTATCTCAATAGATGCAGAAAAGGCTTTTGACAAAATTCAACAGCCCTTCATGCTAAAAACGCTCAATAAATTCGATATTGATGGAACGTACCTCAAAATAATAAGAGCTATTTATGACAAACCCACAGCCAGTATCATACTGAATGGGCAAAAACTGGAAAAATTCCCTTTGAAAACTGGCACAAGACAGGGATGCCCTCTCTCACCACTCCTATTCAACATAGTGTTGGAAGTTCTGGCTAGGGCAATTAGGCAAGAGAAAGAAATCAAGGGTATTCAGTTAGGAAAAGAAGTCAAATTGTCCCTGTTTGCAGATGACATGATTGTATATTTAGAAAACCCCATTGTCTCAGCCCAAAATCTTCTTAAGCTGATAAGCAATTTCAGCAAAGTCTCAGGATACAAAATTAATGTGCAAAAATCACAAGCATTCTTATACACCAGTAACAGACAAACAGAGAGCCAAATCATGAATGAACTTCCATTCACAATTGCTTCAAAGAGAATAAAATACCTAGGAATCCAACTTACAAGGGATGTAAAGGACCTCTTCAAGGAGAACTACAAACCACTGCTCAGTGAAATCAAAGAGGACACAAACAAATGGAAGAACATACCATGCTCATGGATAGGAAGAATCAATATCGTGAAAATGGCCATACTGCCCAAGGTAATTTATAGATTCAATGCCATCCCCATCAAGCTACCAGTGAGTTTCTTCACAGAATTGGAAAAAACTGCTTTAAAGTTCATATGGAACCAAAAAAGAGCCCGCATCTCCAAGACAATCCTAAGTCAAAAGGACAAAGCTGGAGGCATCACAATACCTGACTTCAAACTATACTACAAGGCTACAGTAACCAAAACAGCATGGTAATGGTACCAAAACAGAGATATAGACCAATGGAACAGAACAGAGTCCTCAGAAATAATACCACACATCTACAGCCATCTGATCTTTGACAAACCTGAGAGAAACAAGAAATGAGGAAAGGATTCCCTATTTAATAAATGGTGCCGGGAAAATTGGCTAGCCATAAGTAGAAAGCTGAAACTGGATCCTTTCCTTACTCCTTATACGAAAATTAATTCAAGATGGATTAGAGACTTAAATGTTAGACCTAATACCATAAAAATCCTAGAGGAAAACCTAGGTAGTACCATTCAGGACATAGGCATGGGCAAAGACTTCATGTCTAAAACACGAAAAGCAATGGCAGCAAAAGCCAAAATTGACAAATGGGATCTCATTAAACTAAAGAGCTTCTGCACAGCAAAAGAAACTACCATCAGAGTGAACAGGCAACCTACAGAATGGGAGAAAATTTTTGCAATCTACTCATCTGACAAAGGGCTAATATCCAGAACCTACAAAGAACTCAAACAAATTTACAAGAAAAAAACAAACAACCCCATCAAAAAGTGGGCAAAGGATATGAACAGACATTTCTCAAAAGAAGACATTCATACAGCCAACAGACACATGAAAAAATGCTCAACATCACTGGCCATCAGAGAAATGCAAATCAAAACCACAATGAGATACCATATCACACCAGTTAGAATGGGAATCATTAAAAAGTCAGGAAACAACAGGTGCTGGAGAAGATGTGGAGAAATAGGAACACTTTTACACTGTTGGTGGGATTGTAAACTAGTTCAACCATTATGGAAAACAGTATGGTGATTCCTCAAGGATCTAGAACTAGATGTACCATATGACCCAGCCATCCCATTACTGGGTATATACCCAAAGGATTATAAATCATGCTGCTATAAAGACACATGCACACGTATGTTTATTGCCGCACTATTCACAATAGCAAAGACTTGGAATCAACCCAAATGTCCATCAGTGACAGATTGGATTAAGAAAATGTGGCACATATACACCATGGAATACTATGCAGCCATCAAAAAAGATGAGTTTGTGTCCTTTGTAGGGACTTGGATGCAGCTGGAATCCATCATTCTTAGCAAACTATCACAAGAACAGAAAACCAAACACCGCATGTTCTCACTCATAGGTGGGAACTGAACAATGAGATCACTCGGACTCAGGAAGGGGAACATCACACACCGGGGCCTATCATGGGGAGGGGGGAGGGGGGAGGGATTGCATTGGGAGTTATACCTGATGTAAATGACGAGTCGATGGGTGCAGCACAGCAACATGGCACAAGTATACATATGTAACAAACCTGCACGTTATGCACATGTACCTACAACTTAAAGTATAATAATAATAAATAAATTAAAAAAAAAGAATATGCTGAAAAAGAAATACCCTCCAATAAAAACCGGAAGGAAACCATCTGTGAAACAGCTCTAGGTCACGTGCATTCCACTAGTACTGTTTAGCTTTTGTTTTCATTGACCACTATTCTACCATTGCTTTAGGTGAGTCACCTGAGGGATACTCGGGAGTGCTTTGAGGCTTATGGTGAAGAGGGCAATATCTTCAGATAGATACTGGAGAGAAGACTTCCGTGGAGCTGCTTTGTTACATGTGCATTCCACTAACATAGTTATACGAATCTTCTCATAGATGACGGAGGAATCCCATTTGGAGAATAAGCTACCACGGGACATTAGGGTGTATATGGACGGTTATGGTGAAAAAGCAAGTATACGCAAAGAAAATCTGGAAAGAAGCTTTCTGTGAAACTGCTTTGTGATAGACATGTCAATATATCTCACATAGGTAAAAGTTTCTTTCTATTATGCAGATTTGAAACTACATCATAGACGGATTTGTGAAGGGACATTCGGGAACACATTCACGCTTGATGTTAAATAGGAGATACCTTCAGGTAAACATTGTAGAGAAGGTATCTGAGAAACTGCGTTGTGATGTGTGCATTCCACAGGGCGTAATGCCTTTTTTCTCATAGCAGTGTTTGAGAACTGTTCCTGTAAAACTGAAAAAGTGATATTTTGAAGTGCATTGAAGACTATGGCAAAAAGTGAAATATCCGGAAATACAAACCAGAAAGAAAGTTTCCAAGAAACTGCTCCCTGGGATGTGCATTCATTTCAGAGAGTTAAAGCTTCGACTATGTTGCCCAGTTTGGAAACTCTGTCTTTGAGGAATCTGTGAAGGGATATTAAGTGGCGTCCGGAGGCTTCCGGTGAGTAAGGAAACGTCTTTGCATGAAAACTGGTGAGAAGCTTTTGGAGCAACTGCTTTGTGCTGTGTGTATTCATTTCACAGAGTTGAATCATCCTTTGTTTTGAACAGTTTGAAATCAGTGTTTCTGTGGAACCTTAGAAAGGTCATTTGGGAAAGCTCTTAAGAATATGCTGAAAAATACAAACCTCCAATAAAAACAAGAAGGAAACTTTCTGCGAAACTGCTCTAGGCCACTTGAAGTTCACTCGCACTGTTAAGCTTCTGTTTTCATTGGGCAGTATTCTCACACTGTTTTAGGTGAGTCAGCTAAGGGACACTCAGGGGGGCTTTGAGGCTTATGATGAAAACGAAATATCTTCAGATAGATACTGGAGAGAAGATTTCTGAGAAGGTGCTTTTGACGTGAATATTCCACTCACAGAGTGAAACCTTTCTTTTCATAGAGGATGGGGGAATCCTGTTTGGAGAAAACGCTACCAGGTGACAATGTGGAGTATAAACACAGCTATGGTGAAAAAGGAATTATCCTCAGACAAAAACTGGAAAGAAGCATTCTCTCACACTGCTTTGTAATAGATATGTCTATTCATCTCACTTAGATAAATCTTTCTTTCTATTATGCAGTTTTGAAACAGCATCATGGACGGATTCCAGAAGGGGCATTCAGGAACTCCTTAAGGCTTTTCAGGAAATAGGAAATATCATCGGATAAAAACTGGAGAGAAGCTTTCAGAGAAACCGCTTTGTGATGTGTACATTCCACCCAGGGAGTTATACCTCTTTTCTCGTAAGACAGTGTTTCAACACTGTTCCTGTAAAACTGAAAAAGGGATATTTTGCAGCACTTTGGAGAATATGGCAAACAGTGAAATATCTGGGAATAAAACCCAGAAAGCAATGTTCCAGGAAACTTCTCTCTCTTGTGTGCATTCCTTTCAGACAGTTAATGTTGATACTACGCTGCCCAGTTTGGATACTCTGTCTCTGATAAATCTGTGAAGGTATATTAATTGGCACCCAGATGCTTCCGGTGAGAAAGGAAATGTCTTATAATGAAAACTGGAGAGAAACTTTCGGAGAACCTGGTTTGTGATGTGTGTATCCATCTCATAGAGTTAAATCCTTCTTTGAATTGAGCAGTTTGAAACCACTGTTTCTGTGGAACTGAGAAAGGACATTTGGGAACACTCTTAAGAATATGCTGAAAGAGAAATACCCTCCAAAGAAAACCAGAAGGAAACCTTCTGTGAAACTGCTCTAGGTCACGTTCATTCCACTCGCACATTTAGGCTTCTGTTTTCATTGACCAGTATTCTAACACTGTTTTTGGTGAGTCAGCTAAGGGATAGTCGTGAGTGCTTTGAGGCTTACAGTGAAAATGGCAATATCTTCAGGTAGATACTGGAGAGAATATTTCCGAGGACCTGCTTTGTTACGTGTGCATTCCACTCACAGAATTATACCTTTCTTCTCATAAAGGACGAAGGCATCCCATTTGGAGAATAAGCTACCACAGAACATTTGGGAGAATATGGACGGTATGATGAGCAAATATCCTCAGACAAAAACTGGAAAGAAGCTTTCTGTGAAACTGCCTTGTGATATATTTTTCTGCACATCTCACATAGATAAAACTTTCTTTCTATTACACAGCTTTGAAACTGCGTCATGAACCGATTTGCGAAGGGACATTTGGGAACACATTTGCGCTTGATGTAAAATAGGAGATATCTTCAGATAAAAACTGGAGAGAAGCTTTCTGAGAAACTGCGTTGTGATTTGTGCATTCCACAGGGCGTTATACCTTTTTTCTCATAGCAGTGTTTGAGCACTGTTCCTGTAAAACTGAAAAAGTGATATTTTGTACCACGTGGAAGACTATGGCAAAAGTGAAATATCCTGAATTTAAAATCAGAAAGAAAGGTTCCAGAAAACTGGGACCCGTGAATTGCTTTCACACAGTTAGGCTTCTATTTTCATTGAGCAGTATTCTAACACTGTTTTTTTTTTGTCTTTATGATAGAAATTTTTTTATTATTATTATTATACTTTAAGTTCTAGGGTACATGTGCATAACGTGCAGGTTTGTTACATATGTATACTTGTGCCATGTTGGTGGGCTGCACCCATCAACTCGTCAGCACCCATCAACTCGTCATTTACATCAGGTATAACTCCCAATGCAATCCCTCCCCCCCTCCCCCCTCCCCATGATAGGCCCCGGTGTGTGAGGTTCCCCTTCCTGAGTCCAAGTGATCTCATTGTTCAGTTCCCACCTATGAGTGAGAACATGCAGTGTTTGGTTTTCTGTTCCTGTGATAGTTTGCTAAGAATGATGGTTTCCAGCTGCATCCATGTCCCTACAAAGGACACAAACTCATCCTTTCTTATGGCTGCATAGTATTCCATGGTGTATATGTGCCACATTTTCTTAATCCAATCTGTCACTGATGGACATTTGGGTTGGTTCCAAGTCTTTGCTATTGTGAATAGTGCTGCACAGACACATGAAAAAATGCTCATCATCACTGGCCATCAGAGAAATGCAAATCAAAACCACAATGAGATACCATCTCACACCAGTTACAATGGCGATCATTAAAAAGTCAGGAAACAACAGGTGCTGGAGAGGATGTGGAGAAATAGGAACAATTTTACACTGTTGGTGGGATTGTAAACTAGTTCAACCATTATGGAAAACTGTATGGCAATTCCTCAAGGATCTAGAACTAGATGTACCATATGACCCAGCCATCCCATTACTGGGTATATACCCAAAGGATTATAAATTATGCTGCTATAAAGACACATGCACACGTATGTTTATTGTGGCACTATTCTAACACTGTTTTAGGTGAGTCAGCTAAGGGATACTCGGGAGCCCCTTGAGCCTTACGGTGAAAACGGAAATATCTTCCAATAGATTCTGGAGAGAAGATTTCCGAGGAGCTCCTTCGTGACGTGTGCATTCCACTTGTCATAGTGTTGATACTGCCTCAAAGACGGATAGATATTCGTCATAGACTGATTCACTAAGGGACATTCGGGGACACATTCAGATCTGTGTGAAAATAGGAAATATCTTCTGATAAATACTGGACTGAAGCTTTCAGAGAGACTGCTTTGTGATGCGTGCATTCTACTCAGGGAATTATTCCTCTTTTCTCATAAGGTAGTGTTCAAACACTGTTCCTGTAAAACAGAAAAAGTGATATTTTGCAGTGCATTGAAGATTATGGTGAAAAGAGAAATATGTGGAAATAAAACCCAGAAAGAAGCGTTCCAAGAAACTGCTCTCTGACGTGTGCATTCATTTCAGAGAGTGAAAGCTTTCACTACTTTGCCAACTTTGGAAACTCTGTCTTTGAGGAATCTGTGAAGGGTTATCAAGTGTTGCCCAGAGGCTTCCGGTGAGAAAGGAAAAGTCTTCGCACAAAAACTGGTGAGAAGCTTTCAGAGCAACTGCTTTGTGCTGTGTGTATTCATCTCATACATTTGAAGAATTCTTTGTAATGAGCAATTTGAAATCTCTGTTTCTGTGGAACCTGAAAAAGAACATTTGGGAATGCCCTTAAGAATATGCTGAAAAAGACATAACCTCCAATTAAAACAGGAAGGAAACTTCCTGTGAAACTGCTCTAGGTCACATGAAGACCACTTGCAATGTTAAGCTTCTGTTTTCATTGGGCAGTATTCTAACACTGTTTTAGGTGTATCAGCTAAGGGACACTTGGGAGCGTTTTGAGGCTTATGGCAAATACGGAAATATCCTCAGATCGATACTGGAGAGAAGATTTCCGAGTAGGTGCTTTTGATGTGTACATTCCACTGACAGAATGAAAGCTTTCTTCTCATAGAATATTGGGGAATCCCATTTGGAGGAAACGCTACCAGGGGACATTCGGGAGTATACAGACAGCTTTGGTGAAAAAGGAATTATTCTTAGACAAAAAGTGGAAAGAAGCGTTCTCTCACATTGCTTGTAATAGATATGTCTCTTCATCTCACATAGATAAATCTTTCTTTCTACCACGCAGTTTTGAAACTGCATCATGGACGGATTCTCGAAGGGACATTCGGGAGCACAATAAGGCTTATGGGGAAATAGAAAATATCACCAGATAAAAACAGGAGAGAAGCTTTCTGAGAAATCTCTTTGTGATGTGTGCATTCCACCCAAGGAGTTATACCTCTTCTCTCGTGACACAGTGCTTGAACACTGTTCCTGTAAAACTGAAAAAGGGATATTTTGCAGAGCTTTGAAGAATATGAAGAAAAGTGAATTATCCGGGAATAAAACCCAGGAAGCAACATTCCAAGAAACTACAATCTGGCGTGTGCATTCGTTTCAGAGACTTAAGTTGACACTACGTTGCCCAGTTTGGAAACTCTGTCTCTGATTAATCTGTGAAGGGATATTAAGTGGCACACGGATGCTTGCGGTGAGAAAGGAAACGTCTTTTAATGAAAACTGGAGAGAAGCTTTCAGAGAACCTGGTTTGTGATGTGTGTATCCATCTCATCGAGTTAAATCATTCTTTGTATTAAGCAGTTTGAAATCAATGTTTCTGTGGAAACTGAGAAAGGTCATTTGGGAACACTCTTAAGAATATGCTGAAAAAGAAATATCCTCCAATGAAAACCAGAAGGAAACCTGTGAAACTTCTCTAGGTCACGTGCATTCCACTGGCACATTTAAGATTCTGTTATCATTGACCAGTATTCTAACACTGTTCCAGGTGAGTCAGCTAATGGATACTCGGGATCGCTTTGAGGCTTATGGTGCAAAGGGCAATATTTTCAGATAGATACTGGAGAGAAGATTTCCGTGGAGCTCCTTTGTTACATGTGCATTTCACTCACAGAGTTATACCTTTCTTCTCATAGAGAACAGGGGAATCTCATTTGGAGAAATAAACTACCACGGGACATTTGGGAGTATATGGACGGCTATGGTGAAAAAGCAAGTATCCTCAGAGAAAAACTGGAAAGAAGCTTTCTGTGAAACTGCTTTGTGATAGATATGACTATTCATCTCACATAGATAAAACTTTCTTTCTATTACGCAGTTTTGAAACTGCGTCATGCACGGATTTGCGAAGGGACATTCGGGAGCACATTTGCGCTTGATGTTAAATAGGAGATATCTTCCGAAAATAACTGGAGAGAAGCTTTCTGAGAAACTGCATTGTGATGTGTGCATTCCACAGGGCGTTATACCTTTTTTATCATAGCAGTGTTTGAACACTTTTCCTGTAAAAGTGAAAAGGTGATATTTTGCAGCGCATTGAAGACCATGGGAAAAAGTGAACTATCTGGAAAATAAAAAAGAAGAAATGATCCAAGAAACTGCTCTCTGGGTTATGCATCCATTTCAGAGGGTTAAAGCTTCCACTACGTTGCCCAGTTTGAGAAATCTGTCTTTGAGGAATCTGTGAAGGGATATTAAGTGCCTCCAGGATGGTTGCAGTGAGAAAGGAAATGTCTTATAATGAAAACTGGAGAGAAGCTTTAGGAGAACCTGGTTTGTGATGTGTGAATCCATCTCATAGAGTTAAATCATTCTTTGTATTAAGCAGTTTGAAATCTCTGTTTCTGTGGAAACTGAGAAAGGACATTGGGGAACACACTTAAGAATATGCTGAAAAAGAAATATCCTCCAATAAAAACCAGAAGGAAACCTTCCATGAAACTGTTCTAGATCTCGTGCATTCCACTCACACATTTAAGCTTCTGTTTTCATTGACCAGTATCCTAACACTGTTTTAAACGCGTCATCTAAGGGATTCTCGGGAGCACTTTGCGGCTTACAGTGAAAAGGGCAATATCTTCAGATAGATACTGGAGAGAAGATTTCCGTGAAGCTGCTTTGTTACGTTTGCATTCCACTCACAGAGTTATACCTTTCTTCTCATAGAGGACGGGGTAATCCCATTTGGAGAATAAGTTACCACGGGACATTTGGGAGTATATGGACAGCTACAGTGAAAAAAAAAGTACGCTCAGACAAAAACTTTATAGAAGCTTTCGGTGAAAATGCTTTGTGATAGATATGTTTACGCATCCCACGTAGATAAAACTTTCTTTCTATTATGCAGCTTTGAAACTGCATCATGGACGGTTTAGCAAAGGGATTTTTGGGAGCACATTGTTGCTTGATGTTAAATAGGAGATGTCGCTTGATGATAAACACTGGAGAGAAGCTTTCTGAGAAACTGCATTGTGATGTGTGCATTCCACAGGGCGTCATACCTTTTTTCTCATAGCAGTGATTGAGCACTGTTCCTGTAAAACTGAAAACGTGATATTTGGAAGCGCATTGAAGACTATGGCAAAAAGTGAAATATCCGGAATTACACAACAGAAAGAAACATTCCAAGAAACTGCTCTCTGGGTGTGCATTCATTTCAGAGTGTTAAGGGTTCCACTACGTTGGACAGTTTCGAAATTCTCTCTTTGAGGGATCCAGGAAGAGATATTAAGTGGTGCGCGGATTCTTGTGGTGAGGAAGGAAACGTCTCCGATGAGAAGTGTAGAGAAGTTTTCGGAGAAAGTGCTTTGTGATGTGTGTATTCATCTCATAGAGTTAAATCATCCTTTGGATTGAGCAGTCTGAAATCACTGTTTCTGTGGAACCTGAGAAAGGATATTTGGGAACATTCTTAAGAATATGCTGAAAAAGTAATCCTCTCTGAGAAAAACCAGAAGGAGACTTTCTGTGAAAGTGCTCTATGTCACGTGAGCTGCAATCGCACAGTTAAGCTTCTGTTTTCATTGAACAGTTTTCTAACAATGTTTTAGGGGAGTCAGATAAGGGATACTCGGGAGAGCCTTGAGGCTTATGATGAAAACAGAAATACCTTCAGATAGATACTGGAGAGAAGATTTCCGAGGAGCTCCTTTGTGACGTGTGCATTCCACTCGTCATAGCGTTGATACTGCATCATAGATGGATTGATACTCGTCATAGACGGATTCGCGAAGGGACATTCAGAGACACATTCAGTCCTGTGTGGAAATAGGAAATATCTTCTGATAAATACTGGACTGAAGCTTTCTGAGAGACTGCTTTGTGATGTGTGCATTCCACTCAGGGAATTATACCTCTTTTCTCATAAGGCAGTGTTCGAACACTGTTCCTGTAAAACTGAAAAAGCGATATTTTGCAGTGCATTGTAGACTATAGCGAAAATGAATTACGTGGAAATAAAATCCAGAAAGAAGATTTTCCGAGAACCTTCTCTCTGACGAGTGCATTCATTTCAGAGAGTGAAAGTTTCCACTACGTTGTCCAGTTTGGAAACTCTGTCTTTGAGGAATCTGTGAAGGGATATTAAGTGGCAACTGGAGGCTTCCGGTGAGAAAGGAAACGTGTTCACATGAAAACTGGTGAGAAGCTTTCGGAGCAACTGCTTTGTGCTGTATGTACTCATCTCATAAAATAGAATCATTCTTTTAATTGAGCAGTTTGAAATCACTTTCTGTGGAAACTGAGAAAGGACATTTGGGAACACTCTTAAGAATATGCGGAAAAAGACATAACCTCCAGTAAAAACCAGCAGGAAACTTTCTGTGAAACTGCTCTAGGTCACGTGAATGACATTCACACAGTTAAGTTTCTGTTTTCCTTGAACAGTATTCTAACACTGTTTTAGGTGGGTCAGCTAAGGGATACATTGGATCGTCTTGAGGCTTACGGTGAAAATGGAAATATCTTCAGATAGATAATGGAGAGAAGATTTCCGAGGAGTTCCTTTGGGACTTGTGCATTCCACTTGTCATAGTGTTGATACTGCATCATAGACGTATTGATACTCGTCATAGACGGAATCGAGAAGGGTCATTTGGGGACACATTCCAGCCTCTGGGGAAATAGGAAATATCTTCTGAAAATTACTGGAGTGAAGCTTTCCGAGAGACTGCTTTGTGATGTGTGCATTCCACTCAGGGAATTATACCTCTTTTCTCATAAAGCAGTGGTCGGACACTTTTCCTGTATAAGTGAAAAAGTGATATTTTGCAGCTCATTGAAGACTCTGGCGAAAAGTGAAATATCTGGAAATAAAACCCAGAAAAAAGCGTTCCAAGAAACTGCTCCTGACTAGTGCATTCATTTCAGATAGTTAAAGCTTCCACTACATTGCCCAGTTTGGAAACTCTGTCTTTGAGGATTCTGTGAAAGGCTAGTAAGTGGCTCCTGGAGGATTCCAGTGAGAAACTGAAAGTTTTCGCATGAAAACTGATGAGAAGTTTTGGAGCAACTGCTTTGTACTGTGTGTATTCATATCACAGAGTTGAATCATTTTTTGGTTGAGCAGTTTGAAATCACTGTTTCTGTGGACCTGAGAAAGGACATTTGCGAATGAACTTAAGAATATGCTGAAAAAGACATAATCCCCATTAAAACAAGAAGGAAACTTTCTATGGAATTGGTATGGGTCACGTGAAGTCCACTCGCACTGCTAAGCTTCTGTTTTCATTGGGCAGTATTCTAACACTGTTTTAGGTGAGTCAGCTAAGGGACACTCGGGAGTGTTTTGAGGCTTTTGGTGAAAACGGAAATATCTTCAGATAGACACTGGATAGAAGATTTCTGAGGAGGTGCTTTTGACGTGTACATTCCACTCACAGAGTGAAACCTTTCTTCTCATAGAGGATTCGGGAATCCTGTTTTGAGGAACGGCTACCAGGTGACATTCGGGAGTATACAGACAGCTGTGGTGAAAATGGAATAATCCTCAGACAAAAAAATGGAAAGAAGTGCTTTCTCACACTGCTTTGTAATAGATATGTCTATTCATCTCACTTAGATAAATCTTTCTTCCTATTACACAGTTTTGAAACTGCGTCATGGATGGATTCCCGAAGGGACATTCGGGAGCACATTAAGGCTTATGGGGAAATAGGAAATATCACCAGATAAAAACAGGAGAGAAGCTTTCGGAGAAACTGCTTTGTGATGAGTGCATTCCACCCAGGGAGTTATACCTCTTTTCTCGTAAGACTTTGTTTGAATACTGTTACTGTAAAACTGAAAATGGTTATTTTGCAGCGCTTTGAAGGATATGGTGAAAAGTGAAATATCTGGGAATAAAACCCAGAAAGCAACTTTCCAAGAAACTTCTCTCTGGCGTGTGTATGCATTACAGAGAGTTAAAGATGACACTACGTTGCCCAGTTTGGAGACTCTGTCTCTGATTAATCTGTGAAGGGATATTAAGTGGCATCTGAATGCTTGTGTTGAGAAAGGAAACGTCCTATATTGGAAACTGGAGAGAAGCTTTAGGAGTACCTGTTTTGTGATGTGTAAATCTATGTCATAGAGTTACATCATTCTTTGTATTGAGCAGTTTGAAATGAATGTTTCTGTGGAAACTGAGAAAGGACATTTGGGAACACTCTTAAGAATATGCTGAAAAAGAAATATCCTCCAATAAAAAAAAGAAGGAAACCTTCTGTGAAACTGCTCTAGGTCACCTGCATTCCACTCGCACATTTAAGCTTCTGTTTTCATTGACGAGTATTCTAACACTGTTTTAGGTGAGTCAGCTAACAGATACTCGGGAGCGCTTTGAGGCTTACGGTACATAGGGCAATATCTTCAGGTAAATACCAGAGAGAGGATTTCCGTAGACCTGCTTTATTACGTGTGCATTCCACTCACAGAGTTTTACATTTCTTCTCATAGTGGACAGGGGAATCCCATTTGGAGAATAAGCTACCATGGGACATTTGGGAGTATAGGTATGGCTATGGTGAAAAAGCAAGTAATCCTCAGACAAACACTGGAAAGAACTTTCTGTGAAACTGCTTTGTGATAGATATGTCTATGTATCTCACATAGATAAAACTTTCTTACTATTACGCAGTTTTGAAACTGAGTCATGGACAGATTTACGAAGGGACTTTTGGGAACACATTCACGGTTGACATTAAATAGGAGATATCTTCAGATTAAAACAGGAGAGAAACTTTCTGAGAAACTGGGTTGTGCGTTTGCATTCCATAGGGCGTTATATCTGTTTCTCATAGCAGTGTTTGAGCACTGTTCCTGTAAAACTGAAAAAGTGATAATTTCCAGCGTGTTGAAGACTATGGCAGAAAGGGAAATATTCGGAAATACAAGCCAAAAAGTAACATTCCAAGAAACTGTTCTCTGGTGTGTACATCCATTTCAGACAGTTAAAGCTTCCACTGCGTTGCCAAGTTTGGAAACTCTATCTTTGGGTAATCTGGGAAGGGATATTAAAGGGCCCCCAGATTCTTGTGGTGAGGAAGGAAACGTCTTCCAATGAGAAGTGGAGAGAAGCCATCGGAGCAAGTGCTTTGTGATGTGTGTATTCATCTCATAGAGTTAAATAATTCTTTGGAGTGAGCAGTTTGAAATCACTGTTTCTGTGGTACCTGAGAAAGGATATTTGGGAACGGTCTTAAGAATATGCTGAAAAAGTAATACTGTTTGATAAAAACCAGAAGGAAACTTTCTGTGAAACTGCTCTAGGTAACGTGAATTGCATTCGCACAGTTAAGCTTCTATTTTCATTGAGCAGTATTCTAAGACTGTTTTAGGTGAGTCAGCTAAGGGATACTCGGGAGCACCTTGAGGCTTATGTTTAAAATGGAAATATCATCCGATAGATGCCTGAGAGAAGAATACCGAGGAGCTCCTTTGTGACGTGTGCATTCTATTCGTCATAGTGTTGATACTGCGTCATAGACGGATTGATACTGGTAATAGACGGATTCGAGAAGGGACATTCGGAGACACCTTCAGGCCTGTGGGGAAATAGGAAATGTCTTCTGATAAATACCGGAGTGAAGCTTTCCAAGAGACTGCTTTGTGATATGTGCATTCCACTCAGGGAATCATACCTCTTTTCTCAGAAGGCAGTGTTTGATCACTGTTCCTGTAAAACTGAAAAAGTGATATTTTCCAGTGCGTTGAAGACTATGACACAAAGTGAAATATCTGGAATTCAAAACCGGAAAGAAACGTTCCAAGAAACTGCTCTCTAGGAGGTGCATTCATTTCAGAGAGATAAAGCTTCCACTAAATTGCGCAGTTTGGAAATACTGTCTTTGAGGTATCTAGGAAGGGATATTAAGTGGCGCCCTGATTCTTGTGGTGAGAAAGGAAACGTCTTCCGATGAGAAGTGGAGAGAAGCTTTCGGAGCAAGTGCTTTGTGATGTGTGTATTCATCTCATAGAGTGAAATCATTCTTTGGATTGAGAAGTTTGAAATCACTGTTTCTGTGGAACCTGAGAAAGGATATTTGGGAACTCTGTCAAGAATATGCTGAAAAAGTAATACCCTCCAACGAAAACCAGAAGGAAACTTTCTGTGAAACTGCCTAGATCACGTGAATTGCATTTGCACAGTTAAACTTCTGTTTTCATTGAGCAGTATTCTAACACTGTTTTAGGAGAGTCAGCTAAGGGATACTCGGGAGCGCCTTGAGGCTTAAGGTGAAAACGGAAATATATTCAGATAGATACAGGAGACAACATTTCCAAGGAACTCCTTTGTGACGTGTGCATTCCAATCATCATAGAGTTGATACTGCGTCATAGACGAATTGATTTTCATCATAGACAGATTCGCGAAGAGACATTCGGAGACACATTCAGGCCTGTGGGGAAATAGGAAATATCTTCTGATGAATACTGGAGTGAAGATTTCCGAGAGACTGCTTTGTGATGTGTGCATTCCACTCAGGGAATTATACCTCTTATCTCATAAGGCAGTGTTTGAACACTGTTCCTGTAAAACAGAAAAAGTGATATTTTGCAGAACGTTGAAGACTATGGCGAAAAGTGAATTATCTGGAAATAAATCCCAGAAAGAAGCGTTCCACAAAACTGCTCTCTGACGAGTGCATTCATTTCAGAGAGTTAAAGCTCCCACTACACTGCCCATTTTGGAAATTCTGTCTTTGAGGAATCTGTGAAGGGATATTAAGTGGTGCCCAGAGGCTTTCGGTGAGAAAGGAAACGTGTTCGCATGAAAACTGGTGAGAAGCTTTCGGAGCAACTGCTTTGTTCTGTGTGTGTTCACCTGATAGAGTTGAATCATTCTTTGGATTGAGGTGTTTAAAATCACTGTTTCTGTGGAACCTGAGAAAGGACATTTGGGAAACCCCTTAAGAATATGGTGAAAAAGACATAACCCCCAATGAAAACCGGAAGCAAACTTTCTGTGAAACTGCTCTAGGTCACGTGAAGTCCACTCGCACTGTTGAGCTTCTGTTTTCATTGGGCAGTATTCTCACACTGTTTTAAGTGGATCAGCTCAGGGACACTCGGGAGCACTTTGAGGCTTATGGTGAAAACGGAGATATCTTCAGATAGATACTGGAGAGAAGATTTCCGAGGAGGTGCTTTTGACGTGCACATTCCACTCACAGAGTGACCCTTCTTCCCAGAGAGAATTGGGGAATCCCGTTTGGAGAAAAGGCTACCAAGGGACATTGGGTAGTATACAGATGGCTAAGGAGAAAAAGGAGTTATCCTCAGACAAAAACTGGAAAGAAGCGTTCTCTCACAATACTTTGTAATAGATATGTGTATTCGTCTCACTTAGATAAATCTTTCTTTCTATTACGCAGTTTTGAAAATGCATTTTGGACGGATTCCTGAAGGGACATTTTGGAGCACATTAAGGCTTTTGGGGAAATCGGAAATATCACCAGATAAAAACTGGGAGAAGCATTTGAAGAAACCGCTTTCTGATGTGTGAATTCCACCCTTGGAATTATACCTGTTTTCTCGTAAGACAGTGTTTGAACACTGTTCCTGTAAAACTGAAAAAGGGATATTTTGCAGCGCATTGTAGACTATGGCGAAAAGTGAAATATGTGGAAATAAAACCCAGAAAGAAGTGCTCCAAGAAACTGCTCTCTGAGGAGTGCATTCATTTCAGACTGTGTAAGCTTCCACTACGTTGTCCAGTTTGGAAACTCTGTCTTTGAGGAATCTGTGAAGGGATATTAAGTGGTGACCGGAGGCTTCCGGTGAGAAAGGAAACGTCTTCGCTTGAAAACTGGTGAGAAGCTAACAGAGTAACTGCTTTCTGTTGTGTGTATTCATCTCATAGAGTTGAATCATTCTTTGGATTGAGCAGTTTGAAATCACTGCTTCTGTGGAAACTGAGAAAGGACCTTTGGGAATGCTCTTAAGAATATGCGGAAAAAGACATAACCCCCAATGAAAACCAGAAGGAAACGTTCTGTGAAACTGCTCTAGGCCACGTGAAGTCCACTAGAATTGTTAAGCTTCTGTTTTCATTGGGCAGTATTCTTACACTGTTTTAGGTGAGTCAGCTAAGCGACACTCGGGAGCACTTTGAGACTTATGGTGAAAACGTATCTATCTTCAGATAGATACTGTAGAGAAGATTTCCGAGGAGGTGATTTTGACGTGTACATTCCACTCACAGAGTGAAACCTTTCTTCTCAGAGAGGATTGGGTAATCCATTTGGAGAAAACGCTACCAGGGGACATTCGGGAGTATACAAACGGCTCTGGGGAAAATGGAATTATCCTCAGACAAAAACTGGAAAGAAGCGTTCTCTCACACTGCTTTGTAATAGATATGTCTCTTCATTTCACTTAGGTAAATCTTTCTTTCTATTACGCAGTTTTGAAACTGCGTCATGGACGGATTCTCGAAGGGACATTCTTTAGCACCTTAAAGCTTATGGGGAAATAGGAAATATCACCAAATAAAAACTGGAGAGAAGCTTTCGGAGAAATCACTTTGTGATGTGTGCATTCCACCCCTGGAGTCATACCTCTTTTCTCGTAAGACAGTGTTTGAATACTGTTCATGTAAAACTGAAAAAGGGATATTTGGCAGCGCTTTGGAGAATATGGTGAAAAGTGAAATATCCGGGAAGAAAACCCAGAAAGAAACGTTCCAAGAAACTTCTCTCTGGCGTGTGCATTCATTTCAGAGAGTTAAAGTTGACACTACGTTGCCGAGTTTGGAAACTCTGTCTCTGATTAATCTGTGAAGGGATATTAATTAGCGCCTGGATGCTTGCGGTGAGAAAGGAAACGTCTTATAATGAAAAATGGAGAGAAGCTTTCAGAGAATCAGGTTTGTGCTGGTGTATCCATCTCATCGAGTTAAATCATTCTTTATATTGAGCAGTTTGAAATCACTGTTTCTGTGGAAACTGAGAAAGCACATTTGGGAACACTTAGGAATATGCTGAAAAGGAAATACACTCCAATAAAAATCAGAAGGAAACCTTCTGTGGAACTCTTCCAGATCACATACATTCCACTCGCACAGTTAAGCTTCTGTTTTCATTGACCAGGATTCTAACAGTGTCTTAGGTGAGTCAGCTAAGGGATACTCGGGAGCCCTGTGAGGCTTACGGTGAAGCAGGCAATATCTTCAAATAGATGCTGGAGAGAAGGCTTCCGTGGAGCTGCTTTGTTACGTGTGCGTTACACTCACAAAGTTATATCTTTCTTCTCATAGAGGACGGGTTAATCCCATTTGGAGAATAAGCTACCATGGGACATTTGGGAATACTTGGACAGCTATGGTGAAAAAGAAAGTATCCTCAGACAAAAACTGGAAAAAGCTTTCTGTGAAACTGCTTAGTGATAGATATGTCTCTGCATCTCACATAGATAAATCTTTCCCTCTATTACACAGTGTTGAAAGTGCGTTATGGATGGATTTGCGAAGGGACATTTGGGAGCATATTCGTGCTTGACCGTAAATAGAAGATACCTTCATATAAAAATTGGAGAGAAGCTATCGGAGAAACTGCTTTGTGATGTGTGCATACCACAGGGCGTAATATCTTTTTTCTCATAGCAGTGTTTGAGAACTGTTCCTGTAAAACTGAAAAAGTGATATTTGGCTGCTTGTTGAAGACTATGGCAAAAAGAGAAATATTCGGGAATATAAACCAGAAAGAAACGTTCCAGGAAACTGCTCTCTGGGGTGTGCATTCATTTCAGAGAGTACAAACTTCCACTACATTGCCTGGTTTGGAAACTCTGACTTTGAGGAATTTGTGAAAGGATATTAAGTGGAGCCCGGAAGCTTCCGGTAAGAAAGTAAACGTCTTCGCATGAAAACTGGTGAGAACCTTTCGGAGCAAGTGCTTTGTGATGTGTGTACTCATCTCATAGAGTTAACTCATTCTTTGCATCGAGCAGTTTGAAATCTTTGTTTCTGTGGAATCTGAGAAAGGATATTTTTGAACGCTCTTAAGGATATGCTGAAAAAGTAATACCCTCCAATAAAAACCAGAAGGAAACTTTCTGTGAAACGGCTCTAGGTCATGTGAATTACATTAGCACAGTTAAACTTCTGCTTTCAATGAGCAGCATTCTAAACAATGTTTTAGGTGCTTCAGCTATGGGATACTCGTGAGCGCCTTGAGGCTTACAGTTAAAACGGAAATATCTTCTGATAGATTCTGGAGAGAAGGTTTCCGAGGAACTCCTTTGTGATGTGTGCATTCCACTCGTCATAGTGTTGATACTACGTCATAGATGGATTGATACTCTTCATAGACGTATTCGCGAAGGGACATTCAGAGACACATTCAGGCCTGTGGGGAAATAGGAAATATCTTCTGATAAATACTGGAATGAATATTTCCAAGAGACTGCTTTGTGATGTGTGCATTCCACTCAGGGAATTATACCTCTTTTCTCATAAGGCAGTGTTTGAACACTGTTCCTGTAAAACTGAAAAAGTGATATTTTGCAGTGCATTGAAGACTAGGGCGAAAAGTGAAATATCTGGAAATAAAACCCAGAAAGAATCATTCCAAGAAACTGCTCTCTGAGGAGTGCATTCATTTCAGAGAGTTAAATCTTCCACTATATTGCTCAGTTTGGAAACTCTGTCTTTGAGGAATCTGGGAAGGGATATTGAGTGGTGCCCGGAGGCTTCCGGTGAGAAAGGAAACATCTTCGCATGAAAACTGGTGAGAAGCTTTCAGAGCAACTGCTTTGTGCTGTGTGTATTCATCTCATAGAGTTGAATCATTGTTTGGATTGAGCAGTTTGATATCATTGTTTCTGTGGAACCTGAGAAAGGACATTTGGGAACACTCTTAAGAATATGCAGAAAAACCCATAACCTCCAATAAAAACCAGAAGGAAACTTTCTGTGAAACTGCTCTAGGTCACATGAGGTCCACTTGCACTGTTAAGCCTCCGTTTTCATTGGACAGTATTGTAACACTGTTTCAGGTGAGTCAGCTAAGGGACACTCGGGAGCGATTTGAGGCTTATGGTGAAACCGGAAATATCTTCAGATAGATGCTGGAGAGAAGATTTCCGAGGAGGTGCTTTTGAGGTGTACATTCCACTCACAGAGTGAAACCTATCTTCTCATAGAGGATTGGGGATTCCCTTTTGTAGGAAACGCTACCAGGGGACATTCGGGATTGTACAGACAGCTATGGTGAAAAAGGGATTATCCTCAGACAAAAACTGGAAAGAAGCATTTTCTCACACTGCATTGTAATAGATATGTCTATTCATCTCACTTAGATAAATCTTTCTTTCTATTACGCAGTTTTGAAACTGCGTCATGGACGGATTCCCAAAGAGACATTCGGGAGCACATTAAGGCTTATGGGGTAATAGGAAATATCACCAGATAGAAACTGGAGAGAAGCTTTCAGAGAAATCGCTTTGTGATGTTTGCATTCCACCCAGGGAGTTTCACCTCTTTTCTTGGATGACAGTGTTTGAACACTGTTCCTGTAAAACTGAAAAAGGGATATTTAGCAGCGTTTTGAAGAATATGGTGAAAAGGGAAATATCTGGGAATAAAACCCAGAAAGCAACGTTCCAAGAAACTTCTCTCTGGCGTGTGCATTCATTTCAGAGAGTTAAAGTTGACACTATGTTGCCCAGTGTGGAAACTCTGTCTATGATTAATCTGTGAAGGGATATTCAGTGGCACACCGATGCTTCTGGTGAGAAAGGAAATGTCTTTTAATGAAAACTGGAGAGAAGCTTTCAGAGAACCTGGCTTGTGATCTGTGTATCCATCTCACAGAGTTAAATCATTCTTTGTATTGAACAGTTTGAAATCACTGTTTCTGTGGAAACTGAGAAAGGAAATTTGGGAACAGCCTTAAGAATATGCTGAAAAAGAAATACCCTCCAATAAAAATCAGAAGGAAACTTCTGTGAAACTGTTGTAGGTCGCGTGCATTCCACTGGCATATTTAAGCTTCCGTTTTCATTGACCAGTATTCTAACACTGTTTTAGCTGAGTCACTAAGGGATACTCGGGAGCGCTTTGAGGCTTATGGTGAAAAGGGAAATATCTTCAGATAGATACTGGAGAGAAGATTTCCGTGGAGCTGCTTTATTACGTATGCTTTCCACTCATCTTAGTGTTGATACAGAGTCAAAGACGGATTGATACTTGTCATAGACGGATTCGAGAGGGGACATTCAGAGACACATTTAGGCCTGGGGAAAATAGGAAATATCTTCTGATAAATACTGGAGTGAAGATTTCCGAGAGACTGCTTTGTTATGTGTGCGTTCCGCTCACGTAATTAAACCTCTTTTCTTGTAAGGCAGTGTTCAAACACTGTTCCTGTAAAACTGAAAAAGTGACATTTTGCAGCGCCTTGAAGACTATGGCGAAAAGTGAATTACCTGGAAATAAAACCCAGATAGAAGCTTTCCAAGCAACGGTTCTCTGACGAATGCATTCATTTCAGAGAGTGAAAGTTTCCACTACGTTGCCAGGTCTGGAAAATCTGTCTTTGGGGAATCTGGGAAGGGATATTACGTGGCGCCTGGAGGCTTCCAGTGAAAAAGGAAATGTCTTCGCATGAAAACTAGTGAGAAGCTTTTGGAGCAACTGCTTTGTGCTGTGTGCATTCATCTTGTAGAGTTGAATCATTCTTTGCATTGAGCAGTTTGAAATCACGGTTTCTGTGGAATCTGAGAAAGGACATTTAGGAACGCTTTTAAGAATATGCTAAAAAAGACATAACCTCCAAGAAAAACCAGAAGGAAACTTTCTGCAAAACTACTCTAGGCCACGTGAAGTCCCCTCCACTGTTAAGCTTCTGCTTTCATTATGCAGTGTTCTAACACTGTTTCATGTAAGTCAGCTAAGGAACTCTCGGGATCACTTTGAGGCATATGGTGAAAGTGGAAATATCTTCAGATACATACTGGAGAGAAGATTACCGAGGAGGTGCTTTTGACGTGTACATTCCACTCACAGAGTGAAACCTTTCCTCTCATAGAGGATTGGGGAATCTCATTGGCAGAAAATGATACTATAGGAAATCCAGGAGTTTACAGAGTGCTACGATGAAGAAGGAATTATCCTCAGACAAAAACTGGAAAGAAGCATTCTATCACAGTGCTTTGTAATAGATATGTCTATTCATCTCACTTAGATAAAGATTTCCTTCTATTACACAGTTTTAAAACTGCGTCATGGACGGATTCCTAAAGGGACATTTCGGAGCACATTAAGGCTTACGGGAAAGTGGAAGTATCACCAGATAAAAACTGGAGAGATGCTTTTGGAGAAACCGCTTTGTGATGTGTGCATTCCACCCAGAGAGTTATACCTCTTTTCTCATAAGACAGCGTTGAACACCATGGCAAAGGTGAAATATCCGGAAATACACACCGGAAAGAAACATTCCAAGAAACTGCTCTGTGTGGTGTGAATTCATTTCAGAGAGTTAAAGCTTCCACTAAGTTGCCCAGTTTGGAAACACTGTCTTTGAGGAATCTGGGAAGGGATATCAAGTGGTGCCCGGATTCTTGTGGTGAGAAAGGAAACATCTTCAAATGAGAAGTAGAGAAAAGCTTTCAGAGCAAGTGTTTTCTGATGTGTGTATTCATCTCATAGAGTTAAATCATTCTTTGGACTGAGCTGTTTGAAATTACTGCTTCTGTGGAACCTGAGAAAGGATATTTGGGAACCTTCTTAAGAATATGCTGAAAAAGTAATACTCTCTGATAAAAACCAGAAGGAAACGTTCTGTGAAACTGCTCTAGGTCACGTGAATTGCATTCACACAGTTAAGCTTCTGTTTTCATTGAGCAGTATTCTAAGACTGTTTTAGGTGAGTCAGCTAAGTGATCATCGGGAGCTCCTTGAGGCTTACAGTGAAAACGTAAATATCTTCAGATTGATACCGGAGAGAAAATTTCCGAGGAGGTGCTTTTGACGTGTACATTCCACTCACAGAGTTAAACGTTTCATCTCGTAGAGGATTGGGGAATCCCGTTTAGAGAAAAGGCTACCAGGGGACATTCGGGAGTACAGATGGCTATGGTGTAAAAGGAATAATCCTCAGACAAAAACTGGAAAGAAGCATTCTCTCACACTGCTCTGTAATAGATGTGTCTATTCATCTCACTTAGGTAAATCTTTCTTTCTATTATGCAGTTTTGAAACTGCGTCATGGACGGATTCCCGAAGAGTCATTCGGGAGCACATTAAGGCTTATGGGGAAATAGGAAATATCACCAGTTAAAAACTGGAGAGAGCTTTCAAAGAAACTGCTTTGTGACGTGTGCATTCCACCCAGGGAATTATACATCTTTTCTCGTAAGACAATGTTTGAACACTGTTCCTGTAAAACTGAAAATGGGTTATTTTGCAGCGTTTTGAAGAATATGGCTAAAAGTGAAGTATCCGGGAATAAAACCCGGAAAGCAACGTTCCAAGAAACTTCTTTATGGCATGTGCATTCATTTCAGAGAGTTAAAGTTGACACAACGTTGCCCAGTTTGGAAATTCTGTCTCTGATTAATCTCTGAAGGGATATTAAGTGGCACCCGGACCCTTGTGGTGAGAAAGGAAACGTCTTATAATGAAAATTGGAGATAAGCTTTCAGAGAATCTGGTTTGTAATGTGTGTATCCATCTCATAGAGTTAAATCATTCTTTGTATTGAGCAGTTTGAAATCACTGTTTCTGTGGAAACTGAGAAAGTACATTTGGGAACACGCTTAAAATATGCTGAAAAGGAAATACCCTCCAATAAAAACCAGAAGGAAACCTGTGAAACTGCTCTAGGTCACTTGCATTCCACTCGCACATTTAAGCTTCTGTGTTCATTGACCAGTATTCTAACACTGTTTGAGGTGAGTCAGCTAAGGGATGCTAGGGAGTGCTTTGAGGGTTATGGTGAAAAGGGAAATATCTTCAGATATATACTGGAGAGAAGATTTCCACGGAGCTGCTTTGTTATGTGTGCATTCCACTCACAGAGTTATACCTTTCTTCTCATAGAGGGCGGGGGAATCCCATTTGGATAATAAGCTTCCTTGGGACATTTGGGAGTATATGGACAGCTATGGTGAATAAGTAAGTAACCTTAGACAGAAACTGGAAAGAAGCTTTCTGTGAAACTATTTTGTGATAGACATATCTATGCATCTCACATAGATAAAACTTTCTTTCTATTACGCAGTTTTGAATCTGCGTCATGGACGAATTTGAGAAGGGACATTCGGGAGCACATCTGCGTTTGACATTAAATAGGAGATATCTTCTGATAAAAACTGGAGAGAAGCTTTCAGAGAAACTGTGTTGTGATGTGTGCATTCCACAGAGGGTTATATCTTTTTTCTCATAGAAGTGTTTGAGCACTGATCCTGTAAACCTGAAAATGGGATATTTGGCAGCGCGTTGAATACTATGGCAAAGGTGAAATATCTGGAAATACAAACCAGAAAGAAATGTTCCAAGAAACTTCTCTCGGGGATGTGCATTCATTTTAGAGAGTTAAAGCTTCTGGTACATTGTCCAGTTTGGAAACTCTGTATTTCAGCAATCTGGGAAGGGATATCAAGTGACGCCCAGATTCTTGTGTTGAGAAAGGAAACGTCTTCCGATGAGAAGTGGAGACAAGCTTTCGGAACAAGTGCTTTGTGCTGTGTGTAGTCATCTCATAGAGTTGAATCATTCTTTTGATTAAGCAGTTTGAAATCACTGTTTCTCTGGAACCTGAGAAAGGAGATTTGGGAAAGCTCTTAAGAATATGCTGAAAAACACATATCCTCCAATAAAAACAAGAAGGAAACTTTCTGTGAAACTACTCTAGGTCACTTGAAGTCCACAAGCACTGTTAAGCTTCTGCTTTCATTGGGCAGTATTCTAACACTGTTTTACGTGAGTCAGCTAAGAGACACTCGGGAGGGCTTTGAGGCTTATGGTGAAAACGGAAATCTCTTCAGAAAGATATGGGAGAGATTTCTGAGGAGGTGCTTTTGACGTGTACATTCCACTCAAGAGAGAAATCTTTCTTCTCATAGAGGATTGTGGAATCCCATTTGTAGAAAACACTCCCAGGGGACAATCTGGAGTATCCACATGGCTATGGTGAAAAAGGAATTATCCTCAGACAAATACTGTAAAGAAGCACTGTCTCACACTGCAATGTAATAGATATGTCTATTCATCTCATTTAGATAAATCTTTCTTTCTATTATGCAGTTTTGAAACTGCATTGTGCACGGATTCCCGAAGGGCCCTTCGAGAGAACATTAAGGCTTATGAGGAAATTGGAAATATCACCAGATAAAAACTGGAAAGTAGCTTTCGGTGAAACCACTTTGTGATGTGTGCATTCCACCCATACCTTTTTCTCAAAAGACAGTGTTTGAACACTGTTCCTGTAAAACTGAAAAAGGGATATATTGCAATGCTTTGAAGAATATGGCGAAAAGTGAAATATCCGGAAGTAAAACCCTGAAAACAACGTTCCAAGAAACTTCTCTCTGGGGTGTGCATTCATTTCAGAGAGTTAAAGTTGACACTACGTTGCCCAGTTTGGGAAATCTGTTTCTCACTAATCTGTGAAGGGATATTAAGTGGCACCCGGATGCTTGTGGTGAGAAAGGGAACGTCTTACAATGAAAACTGGAGAGAAGCTTTCGGAGAACCTGATTTGTGATGTCTGTATCCATTTAATATAGTTAAATCAATTGTTGTATTGAGCGGTGTGAAATAACTGTTTCTGTGGAAACTGAGAAAGGACATTTGGGAACACTCTTAAGAATATACTGAAAAAGAAATACCCTCCAATATAAAACAGAAAGAAACCTTCTGTGAAACTGCTCTAGGTCACGTGCATTCCACTGGCACATTTAAGCTTCTGTTTTCATTGACCAGCACTCTAACACTGTTTGAGGTGAGTCAGCTAATGGATACTCGGGAGCGCTTTGTGGCTTACTGTGAAAAATGAAAATATCTTCAGATAGATACTGGAGAGAAGATTTCGGTGGAGCTGCTTTGTTACCTGTGCATTCCACTCACAGAGTTATACCTATCATCTCATAGAGGACGTGGGAATCCCATTTGGAGAATAAGCTACCACGGGATATTTGGGAGTATATGGATGGCTATGGTGAAAAAGCAAGTATCCTCAGATTAAAAACTGTCAAAAAGCTTTCTGTGAAACTGCTTTGTGATAGATATGTCTACGCATCTCATATAGATAAAACTTTCTTTCTATTACGCAGTTTTGAAACTGCGTCATGGAAGGATTTGTGAAGGGACATTTAGGAACACATTCACGCGTGATGTTAAATAGGAGATATCTTCAGATAAAAATTGTAGTGAAGGTTTATGAGAAACTGCGTTGTGATGTGTGCATTCCACAGGGTATTATACATTTTTCTCATAGCAGTGTTTGAGCACTGTTCCTATAAACCTAAAAAAGTGATATTTTGCAGTGCGTTGAAGACTATGGCAAAATGTGAACTATCTGGAAATACAAACCAGAAAGAAACGTTCCAAGAAACTGTTCTCTGGGGTGTGCATTCATTTCAGAGAGTTAAAGATTCCACTACGTTTCCCAGTTTGGAAACTCTCTCTCTGAGGAATCTGGGAAGAGATATTAAGTGGTGCCCAGATTCTTGTGGTGATAAAGGAAGCGTCTTCTGATGAGAATTGGAGAGAAGCTTTCAGAACAAGTGTTTCGAGATGTATTCATCTCATAGAATTAAATCATTCTTTGGATTGAGCAGTTTGAAATCACTGTTTCTGTGAAGCTGAGAAAGAATATTTGGGATCACACTTAAGAATATGCTGAAAAAGTAATACCCTCCGATGAAAACCAGAAGGAAACTTTCTGTGAAACTGCTGTAGGTCACGTGAATGACATTAGCACAGTTAAGTTTCTGTTTTCATTGAACAGTACTCTAACACTGTTTTAGGTGAGTCAGCTAAGGGATACATGGGAGCGCCTTGAGGTTTATGGTGAAAATTGAAATATCTTCAGATAGATACTGGAGAGAAGATTTCCGAGGAGCTCCTTTGTGACGTGTGCATTCCACTCGTCATAGTGTTGATACTGCATCATGGATGGATTGATACTTGTCATAGACATATTCGAGAAGGGTCATTTGGAGACACATTTAAGCCTGTGGGGAAATAGGAAATATCTTCTGAAAAATACTGGAGTGAAGTTTTCCGAGAGACTGCTTTGTGATGTGTGTATTCCACTCAGGGAATTATACCTCTTTTCTCATAAAGCGGTGTTCAAACACTTTTCCTGTATAACTGAAAAAGTGATTTTTTGCAGCGCATTGAAGACTCTGGCAAAAAGTGAAATATCTGGAAATAAAACCCAGAAAGAAGCGTTCCAAGAAACTGCTATCTGATAAGCGCATTCATTTCAGAGAGTGAAAGCTTTCACTACGTTGCCCAGTTTGGAAACTCTGTCTTTGAGGAATCTGTGAAGGGATATTAAGTGGCGCCCAGAGGCTTCCAGTGAGAAACTGAAAGTTTTCGCATGAAAACTGATGAGAAGCTTTTGGAGCAACTGCTTTGTGCTGTGTGTATTCATATCATAGAGTTGAATCATTTTTTGGTTTGAGCAGTTTGAAATCACTGTTTTGTGAAACCTGAGAAAGGATATTTGGATACGCTCTTAAGAATATGCTGAAAAAGTAATATCCTCTTGTAAAAACCAGAAGGAAACGTTCTGTGAAAGTTTTCTAGGTCATGTGAATAGCATTCGCACAGTTAAGCTTCTGTTTGCATTGAGCAGTATTCTAACACTGTTTTACGTGAGTCAGTTAAGGGATACTCGGGAGCACCTTGAGGCTTATGGTGTAAACGAAAATATCTTCCAATAGATACTGGAGAAAAGATTTCCAAGGAGCTGCTTTGTGGCGTGCGCATTCCACTCATGATAGTGTTGATACTGCGTCATAGACGGATTGATACTGGTCATAGATGGATTCGCGAAGGGACATTCAGAGACACATTCAGGCCTGTGGGGAAATAGGAAATATCTTCTGAAAAATACTGAAGTGAAGCTTTCTGAGAGGCTGCTTTGTGGTGTGTACGTTCGAGGTGTGGTGTGTACGTTCCAGGAATTATACCTCTTTTCTCATAAGGCAGTGTTCGAACACTGTTCCTGTAAATCTGAAAAAGTGATATTTTGCAGCGCATTGAAAACTCTGGCGAAAAGCGCAATATCTGGAAATAAAACCCAGAAAGAAGCGTTCCAAGAATCTGCTCTCAGACGAGCCCATTCATTTCAGAGAGTGAAAGCTTCCACTACGTGGCCCAGTTTGGAATCTCTGTCTTTGAGTAATGTGTGGAGGGATATTAAGTGGCTCCCAGAGGCTTCTGGTGAGAAAGGAAATGTCTTCGCATGAAAACTGGTGAGAAGGTTTCGGGGCAACTACTTTGTGCTGTGTGCATTCATCTCAAACAGTTGAACCCTTCTTTGGATTTAGCAGCTCGAAATCACTTTTTCTGTGGAGTCTGAGAAAGGACATTAGGGAACACTCTTGAGAATATGTGGAGAAACACATAACCTCCAATAAAAACCAGAAGGAGACTTTCTGTGAAACTACTCTAGGTCACGTGAAGTCCACTCGCACTGTTAAGCTTCTATTAGATATTGGAGAGAAGATTTCCGAGGAGGTGATTTTGACGTGTACATTCCACTCACAGAGTGAAACCTTTCTTCTCATAGAATATTGGTGAATCCCATTTGGAGAAAACATTACCAGGGGAAATTTGGGAGTATACAGATGGCTATGGTGAAAATGTCATTATCCTCAGACAAAAACTGGAAAGAAGCATTCTCTCATACTGCTTTGTAATAGATATGTCTATTCATCTCACTTAGATAAATATTCCTTTCTATTAAGCAGTTTTGAAACTGCATCATGGACGAATTCCTTAAGGGACATTCGGGAGCACATTAAGACTTATGGGGAAATAGGAAATATCACCAGATGAAAACTGGAGAGAAGCTTTTGGAGAAACCGCTTTGTGATGTGTGCATTCCACCCACGAAGTTATGCCTCTTTCTCATAAGACACTGTTTGAATACTGTTCCTGTAAAACTGAAAAAGGGATATTTTGCAGCGCTGTGAGGAATATGGTGAAAAGTGAAATATCCGGGAATAAAACCCAGAAAGCAACGTTCCAAGAAACTTCTCTCTAGCGTATGCATTCATTTCAGAGAGTTAAAGCTGACACCACATTGCCCAGTTTGGAAACTCCATCTCTGATTAATCTGTGAAGGGATATTAAGTGGCGCCCAGATGCTTGCGGTGAGAATGGAAATAACATATAATGAAAACTGGAGAGAAGCTTTCAGAGAACCTGGTTTGTGATGTGTGTATCCATCTCACAGAGTTAAATCCTTTGAACTGAGCAGTTTGAAATCACTGTTTCTGTGGAAACTGAGAAAGGACATTTGGGAACACTCTTAAGAATATGCTGAAAAGAAATAAACTCCAATAAAAACCAGAAGGAAACCTTCTGTGAAACTGCTCTAGGTCACCTGCATTCCACTCGGACATTTAAGCTTCTGTTATCATTAACCAATATTCTAACACTGTTTGAGGGGTGTCAGCTAAACGATACTCGGGATCGCTTTGAGGCTTACGGTGAAAAGGGAAATATCTTCAGATAGATACTGGAGAGAAGATTTCCGTGGTGCTGGTTTTTTACGTGAGCATTCCACTCACAGAGTCATACCTTTCTTCTCATAGAGGACGGGGGAATCCCTTTTGGAGAATAAGCTACCACAGGACATTTGGGAGTATATGGACGGCTATGGTGAAAAAGCAAGTATCCTCAGACAAAAACTGGAAAGAAGCTTTGTGTGAAAACTGCTTTGTGATAGATATATCTATGTATCTCACATAGATAAAACTTTCTTTCTATTATGCAGATTTGAAACTGCGTCATGGACGGATTTGCGAAAGGACATTCAGGAGCGCATTCGTGCATGACGTTAAATAGGCGATATCCTTGATAAAAACTGGAGAGAAGCTTTCTTCGAAATCGCATTGTGATGTGTGCATTCCACAGGACGTTATACCTTTTTTCTTATAGCAGTGTTTGAGCACTCTTGCTGTAAAACTTAAAAAGTGATATTTGACAGCACGTTGAAGACAATGGAAAAAAGTGAAATGTCCGGAAATACAAACCAGAAAGAAACGTTCCAAGAAACTGCTCTCTGGGGTGTGCATTCATTTCAGAGGGATAAAGATTCCACTACGTTGCTCAGCTTGGAAACTCTGTCTTTGAGTAATCTGGGAAGGGTTGTCTAGTGGCACCTGTATTCTTGTGGTGAGAAAAGAAACGTCTTCCTATGAGAAGTGGAGAGAAGCTTTCGGAGCAAGTGCTTTGGGATGTGTGTATTCATCTCAAAGAATTAAATCACTCTTTGGATTGAGCCATTTAAAATCACTGTTTCTGTGGAACTTGAGAAAGGATATTTGGGAACGCTCTTAAGAATATGCTGAAAAAGTAATACCCTCAAATAAAAACCAGAAGGAAACTTTCTGTGAAAGTGTTCTAGGTCACATCAATTGCATTCGCACAGTTAAGCTTCTGTTTTCAAAGGGCAGTACTCTAACACTGTTTTAGGTGAGTCAGCTAAGGGATCCCTGGGAGCGCCTGGAGGCTTACGGTGAAAAAAGAAATATCTTCTGATAGATACTGGAGAGAAGATTTCCGAGGATCTCCTTTGTGAGTTGTGCATTCCACTCGTCAAAATGTTGATACTGCGTCATAGACGGATTGATACTCGTCCTAGACGTATTCGCAAGGACATTCATAGACATATTCAGGCCTGTGGGGAAAGAGGAAATATCTTCTGATAAATACTGAAGTGAAGCTTTCTGAGAGACTGCTTTGTGATGTGAGCATTCCACTCAGGGAATTATACCTCCTTTCTCATAAGACAGTGTTTGAACACTGTTCCTGTAAAACAGAAAAAGTGATATTTTGCAGTGCATTGGAGACTATGGCGAGAAGTGAAATATGTTGAAATAAAACGCAGAAAGAAGCGTTCCAAGAAACTGCTCTTTGACGAGTGCATTCATTTCAGAGAGTGAAAGCTTCCACTACGTTGCTCAGTGTGGAAACTCTGTCTTTGAGGAATCTGTGAAGGGATATTAAATGTCGCCCAGAGGCTTCCGGTGAGAAAGGAAACATGTTCGCATGAAAACTGGTGAGAAGCTTTCGGAGCAACTGCTTTGTCCTGTTTGTATTCATCTCATAGAGTTGAATCATTCTTTAGATTGAGCAGTTTGAAATCACTGTTTCTGTGGAACCTTAGAAAAGACATTTGGGAACGCTCTTTAGAATATGCTGAAAAAGACATAACCTCCAATAAAAACCAGAAGGAAACTATTTGAGAAAATGCTCTAGGCCACGTGAAGTCCACTCACACTGTTAGCTTCTGTTTTCATTGGGCAGTATTCTAACACTGTTTCAGGTGAGTCAGCTAGGGGACACTCGCGAGCACTTTGAGGCTTATGGTGAAAACGGAAATATCTTCAGATAGATACTGGAGAGAAGATTTCTGAGGAGGTGCTTTTGACGTGTACATTCCACTCACAGAGTCAAACCTTTCTTCTCATCGAGGAATGGGGAATCCCGTTTGGAGGAAAGGCTACCTGGGGACATTCGGGAGTATACAGATGGCTAAGGTTAAAAAGGGATTTATCCTCTGACAAAAACGGGAAAAAAGCGTTCTCTCACACTGCTTTGCAATAGATATGTCTATTCATCTCACTTAGATATATCTTTCTTTCTATTATGCAGTTTTGAAACTACCTCCTGGACGGATTCCTGAAGGGATATTTGGGAGCACATTAAAGCTTATGGTGAAATAGGAAATATCACCAGATGAAAACTGGAGAAAAGCTTTCAGATAAACCGCTTTCTGATATGTGCATTCCACCCAGGGAGTTATACAACTTTTCTCGTAAGACAGTGTTTGAACACTGTTCTGGTAAAACGGAAAAAGGGATATTTTGCAGCACTTTGGAGAAAGAGCAAGTATCCTCAGAAAAAAACTGGAAAGGAGCTTTCTGTGAAACTGCTTTGTGATACATATGTCTATGCATCACACGTAGATAAAACTTTCTCTCTATTACACAGATTTGAAACTGTGTCATGGACGGATTTGCAAAGGGACATTCAGGAGCACATTCACGCTTGAAGTTAAATAGGAGATACCTTCAGGTAAAAATTGTAGAGAAGGTATCTGAGAAACTGCGTTTTGATGTGTGCATTCCATGGAGCGTAATACCTTTTTTCTCGTAGCAGTGTTTGAGAACTGTTCCTGTAAAACTGGAAAAGTGATATTTAGCAGCGCGTTGAAGACTATGGCAAAAAGTGAAATATCCGGAAATGCAAACCAGAAAGAAACGTTCCAGTATCTGCTCTCTGGGGTGTGCATTCATTTCAGTTAAAGCTTCGACTACATTGCCCAGTTTGGAAACTGGGGAGGGGATATTAAGTGACGCCCAGATGCTTCCAGTGAGTAAGGAAACGTCTTCGCATGAAAAGTGGTGAGAAGCTTTTGCTGCAACTACTTTATACTGTGTGTATTCATCTCACAGAGTTGAATCATCCTTTGTTTTGAACAGTTTGAAATCAGTGTTTCTGTGGAACCTGAGAAAGGACAATTGGGGAAGCTCTTAAGAATATGCTGAAAAATACAAACCTCCAATAAAAACAAGAAGGAAACTTTCTGCGAAACTGCTCTAGGCCACTTGAAGTTCACTCGCACTGTTAAGCTTCTGTTTTCATTGGGCAGTATTCTCACACTGTTTTGGTGAGTCAGCTAAGGGACACTCAGGAAGGCTTTGAGGCTTATGGTGAAAACGGAAATATCTTCAGATAGATACTGGAGAGAAGATTTCTGAGGAGGTGCTTTTGACGTGTACATTGCACTCACAGAGTGAAGCCTTTCTTCTCGTAGAGGATTGGGGAATCCTGTTTGAAGAAAACGCTCCCAGGGGACAATGTGGAGTATAAAGAGGGCTATGGTGAAGAAGGAATTATCCTCAGACAAAAACTTGAAAGAAGCAGTCTCTCACATTGCTTTGTAATAGATATGTCTATTCATCACACTTCGATAAATCTTTCTTTCTATTATGCAGTTTTGAAACTGCGTCATGGATGGATTCCAGAAGGGACATTTGGGAGCACCATAAGACTTTTTGGGAAATGGGAAATATAACCAGATAAAAACTGGAGAGAAGCTTTCAGAGAAACTGATTTGTGATGTGTGCGTTCTACCCAGGGAGTTATACCTCTTTTCTCGTAAGACAGTGTTTGAACACTGTTCCTGTAAAACTGAAAAAGGGATATTTTGCAGCGCTTTGGAGAATATGGAGAATAGTGAAATATCCAGGAATAAAACCCAGAAAGCAACGTTCCAAGAAACTTCTCTTTAGGGTGTGCCTTCATTTCAGAGGGTTAAAGTTGACACTACGTTTCCCAGTTTGGAAACTCTGTCTCTGATTAATCTGTGTATGAATATTAAGTGGCGTCCGGATGCTTGCGGTGAGAAAGGAAACCTCTTATAATGAAAACTGGAGAGAAGCTTTCTGAGAAACTGCGTCGTGATGTGTGCATTCCATAGGGCGTTATGCCTTTTTTCTCATAGCAGTGTTTGAGCAGTGTTCTTGTAAACCTGAAAAAGTGATATTTGGCAGCGCATTGAAGACTACGGCAAAAAGTGTAATATCCGGAAATACAAACCAGAAAGTAACGTTGCAAGAAATTGCTCTCTGGGGTGTGTATTCATTTCAGAGGGTTAAAGCTTCCACAATGTTGCCGAGTTTGGAAAAACTGTCTTTGAGGAATCTTTGAAGGGATATTAAGTGGCGCCCAGATTCTTGTGTTGGGAAAGGAAACGTCTTCTGATGAGAAGTGGAGAGAAGGTTTCAGAGCAAGTTCTTTGTGATTTCTGTATTCATCTCATAGAGTTAAGTCATTCCTTTATTGTGCAATTTGAAATCACTGCTTCTGTGGAACATAAGAAAGAACATTTGGGAACGCTCGTAAGAATATGCTGAAAATGTAATACCCCCCCAAAAAAACTCGAAGGAACCTTTTTGTGAATCTGCTCTAGGTCCCGTGAATTGCATTCTCACAGTTAAGCTTCTATTTTCATTGAGGAGTATTCTAACACCGTTTTAGGTGAGTCAGCTAAGGGATACTCGTGAGTTCCTTGAGGCTTATCGTGGAAATGGAAATATCTTCCAATAGATTCCGGAGAGAAGATTTCCGAGGAGGTCCTTTGAGACTTGTGCATTCCACTCATCATAGTGTTGATCCGGCATCATAGACGGATTGATACTTGTTATAGACAGATTCGAGAAGGGTCATCCGGAAACACATTCAAGCCTGTGAGAAAATAGGAAATATCTTCTGATAAATACTGGAGTGAAGCTTTCCGAGAGACTGCTTTGTGATGTGTGTATTCAACTCAGGGAATTATACCTCTTTTCTCATAAACCAGTGCTCGAATACTTTTCCTGTAATAGTGAAAAAGTGATATTTTGCAGTGCATTGAAGACTGGCGAAAAGAGAAATATCTGGAAATAAAACCCAGAAAGAAGCATTCCAAGAGACTGCCCCTGACGAGTGTATTCATTTCAGATAGTTAAAGCTTCCACTACATTGCCCAATTTGGAAACTCTGCCTTTGAGGAATCTGTGAAGGGATATTAAATGACGCCCACAGGCTTCCAGTGAGAAATTGAAAGTTTTCGCACGAAAACTGATGAGAAGCTTTTGGAGCAACTGCTTTGTGCTGTGTGTATTCATATCATAGAGTTGAATCATTTTTCGGTTGAGCAGTTTGAAATCACTCTTTCTGTGGAACCTGAGAAAGGACATTTGGGAATGCACTTAAGAATATGCTGAAAAAGACATAATCTGCAATAAAACCAGAAGGAAACCTTCTATGAAACTACTCTGGGACACGTGAAGTCCACTTGCCTTGTTAAACTTCTGTTTTCATTGGGCAGTATTTTAACACTGTTTTAGGTGATTCAGCTAAGGGACACTCGGGAGCACTTTGAGTCTTAACGTGAAAACGGAAATATCTTCATATACAAACTGGAGAGAAGATTTCCAAGAAGGTGCTTTTGACGTGTACTCTCCACTGAAAGAGTGAAACTTTTCTTCTCATAGAGGATTCGGGCATCCCGTTTGGAGAAAATGCTACCAGGGGACATTCGGGAGTATACAGACAGCTATGGTGAAAAAGGAATTATCCTCAGACTAAAACTGGAAAGAAGCGTTCTCTCACACTGCTTTGTAATAGATATGTCTCTTCATCTCACTTAGGTAAATCTTTCTTCCTATTACGCTGTTTTGAAACTGCTTCATTGACTGATTCCTGAAGGGACATTCCGGAGCACCTTAAGGCTTATGGAGAAATAGGAAATATCAGCAGATAAAAACTGGAAAGAACCTTTCAGAGAAATCTCTTTGTGATGGGTGCATTCCAACCAGGTAGTCATACCTCTTTTCTCATAAGACAGTGTTTGAACACTGTTCCTGTAAAACTGAAAAAGGGATATTTTGCAGCACTTTGGAGAATATGGCGAAAAGTGAAATATCCAGGAATAAAACCCAGAGAGCAACGTTCCAGGAATCTTCTCTCTGGCGTGTGCATTCATTTCAGAGAGTTAAATTTGACACTACCTTGCCCTATTTGGAAACTCTGTCTTTGATTAATCTGTGAAGGGATATTAATTGGTGCCCAGATGCTTGCGGCAAGAAAGTAAACGTCTTATAATGAAAACTGGAGAGAAGCTTTTGGAAAACCTCTTTTGTGATGTGTGTATCCATCTCATAGAGTTAAATCATTCATTGTATTGAACAGTTTGAAATCACTGTTTCTGTGGAAACTGAGAAAGAACATATGGGAACAATTTTAAGAATATGCTAAAAAAGAAATACCCTCCAATAAAAACCAGATGGAAACCTTCTGTGAAACTGCTCTAGGTCACGTGCATTCCACTCGCACATTGAAGCTTCTGTTTTCATTGACCAGTATTCTAACACTGTTTTAGGTGAGGCAACTAAGGGATACTTGGGAGCATTTTGAGGCTTACGGTGAAAAGGGCAATATCTTCAGATAGATACTGGAGAGAAGATTTCCGAGGAGCTGCTTTGTTGTGAGTGCATTACACTCACACACTAATACCTTTCTTCTCAAGGAGGACGGGGGAATCCCATTTGCAGAATAAGCTAAAATGGGACATTTGGGAGTATATGCACAACTATGGTGGAAAACCAAGTATCCTCAGACAAAAACTGGAAAGAAACTTTCTGTGAAACTGCTTTGTGATAGATATGTCTACACATCTCACATAGATAAAACTTTCTTTCTATTACACAGTTATGAACCTGCGTCATGGAAGGATTTGGGAAGGGACATGCAGGAAGACATTTACAACTGATGTTAAGTAGGAGATATCTACAGATAAAAAGTGGAGAGAAGCTTTCTGAGAAACTACCTTTTGATGTGTGCATTCCATAGGGCGTTATACCTTTTTTCTCAGAGCAGTGTTTGAGCACTGTTCTTGTAAAACTGAAAAAGTGATATTTGGCAGCACGTTGAAGACTATGACAAAAGTGAAATATCTGGAAATACTAACCAAAAACAAACGTTCCATGAAAATGCTCTCTGGGTTGTGCATTGAAGACTATGGCGAGAAGTGAAATATGTTGAAATAAATCCCAGAAAGAAGCGTTCCACAAAACTGCTCTCTGACGAGTGCATTCATTTCAGAGACTTTAAGCTTCCACTACATTGTCCAGTTTGGAAACTCTGTCTTTGAGGAATCTGGGAAGGGATATCAAGTAGCACCTGAAATCTTGTAGAGAGAAAGGAAACATCATCCGATCAGAAGTGGAGAGAAGCTTTCAAAGCAGGTGCTTTGTGACTTGTGTATTCATTTCATAGAGTTAAATCATTCTTTGGATTGAGTAGTTTTAAATCACAGTTTCTGTGGAACCTGAGTAGGATATTTGGGAACGCTCTTAAGAATATGATGAAAAAGTAATACCCTCTGATAAAAACCAGAAGGAAACCTTCTGTGAAAGTGTTCTATATCACGTGAATTGCATTCGCCCAGTTAAGCTTCTGTTTCCATTGAGCAGGATTCTAACACTGTTTTAGGTGAGTCAGCTAAGGGATACTCGGGAGCACCTTGAGGTTTACAGTGAAAAAGGAAATATCTTCCAATAGATATTGGAGAGAAGATTTCCAAGGAGCTCCTTTGTGATGTATGCATTCCAATTGTCATAGTGTTGATATTGCGTCATAGACGGATTGATACTCATCATAGACAGATTTGCGAAAGGATATTCGGAGACACATTAAGGTCTGTTGGGAAATAGGAAATGTCTTCTGATAAATACTTGAGTGAAGCTTTTCGAGAGACTGCTTTGTGATATGTGCATTCCACTCAGGGAATTATACCTGTTTTCTCAGAAGTCAGTGTTCAAACAGTTTTCCTGTAAAACTGAAAAATGATATTTTGCAGTGCATTGGAGACTATGGCGTAAAGTGAAATATGTGGAAATAAAACTCAGAAAGAAGCGTTCCAAGAAACTGCTCTCTGACGATAGCATACATTTCAGAGAGTTTAAGCTTCTCCTACGTTGCCCAGTTTGGAAACTCTGTCTTTGAGGAACCTGGGAAGGGATATTAAGTTGCGCCCGGAGGCTTCCGGGGAGTAAGGAAACGTCTTCACATGAAAACTGGGGAGAAGACTTCGGAGAAACTGCTTTGTGCTGTGTGTATTCATCTCATAGAATTGAATCATTCTTTAGATTGAGCAGTTTGAAGTCAATGTTCTCTGAAACCTAAGAAAGGAGATTTGGGAACGCTCTTAAGAATATGCTGTAAAAGACATAACCTCCAATAAAAACCAGAAGGAAACTTTCTGTGAAACTGCTCTAGGTCACGTGAAGTCCACTCGCACTGTTAAGCTTCTGTTTTCATTGGGCAGTATTCTAACACTGTTTTACGAGAGTCAGCTAAGAGACACTCGGGAGTGCTTTGAGGCTTATGGTGAAAACGGAAATATCTTCAGATAGATACAGGAGAGAAGATTTATGAGGAGGTGATTTTGAAGTGTAGATTACACTCACAGAGAGAAACCTTTCTTTTCATAGAGGATTGGGGAATCCCGTTTTTAGAAATGGCTACCAGGGGACATTCGGGATTATACAGACAGCTATGGTGAAAAAGGTATTATCCTCAGAGAAAAACTGGAAAGAAGCATTCTCTCACACTACTTTATAATAGATATCTCTATTCATCTCACTTAGATAAATCTTACTTTCTATTATGCAGTTTTGAAACTGCATCATGGACGGATTCCCGAAGGGACATTTGGGAACACATTATGGATTTTGGGGAAATAGGAAATATCACCAGATAAACACTGGAGAGAAGCTTGTGGAGAAACCGCTTTGTGATGTGTGCATTCCACACTGGGAGTTATACCTCCTTTCTCATAAGACAGTATTTGAACACTGTTCCTGTAAAACAGAAAAAGGGATATTTTCAGCACTTTGGAGAATATGACGAAAAGTGAAATATCCGGGATAAAACCCAGAAAGCAACGTTCCAAGAAACTTCTCTTTGGCGTATGCATTCATTTCAGATATTTTAAGTTGACACTACGTTGCCCAGGTTGGAAACTCTGTCTTTGATTAATCTGTGAAGGGATATTAAGTGGCGTTTGGATACTTGCGGTGAGAAAGGAAACGTCTTATAATGAAAACTGGAGAGAAACTTTAGGAGAACCTGGTTTGTGATGTGTGTATCCATCTCATAGAGTTAAATAATTCTTTGTATTGAGCAGTTTGAAATCACTGTTTCTGTTGAGCCTGAGAAAGGACATTTGGGAACACCCTTAAGAATATGGTGAAAAAGACATAACCACCACTAAACCAGAAGGAAACTTTCTGTGAAACTGCTCTAGGTCACGAGACGTCCACTCGCACTGTAAATCTTCTGTTTCCTTTGGGCAGTATACTAACACTGTTTTAGGTGAGTCAGCTAAGGGCCACTCGGGAGCACTTTGATTCTTATGGTGAAAACGAAATATCTTCAGATAGATACTGGAGAGAAGATTTCGGAGCAGGTGGTTTGACGTGTACATTCCACTCACAGAGTTATACCTTTCTTCTCATACAGGATGGAGGAATCCCATTTGAAGAATAAGGTACCACCAGACATTTGGAAGTATAAGGACGGCTATGGTGAAAAAGCAAGCATCCTCAGACAAAAACTGGAAAGAAGGTTTCTGTGAAACTGCTTTGTGATAGATATGTCTATGCATCTCGCATAGATAAAACTTTTCTTCTATTACACAGTTTTGAAACCACGTCATGGACGGATTCCAGAAGGGACATTCAGGAGCACATTATGGCTTATGGGGAAATAGGAAATATCACCAGATAAAAACTGGAGAGAAGTTTTTGGAAAAACCACATTGTGATGAGTGCATTCTACCCAGGGTGGTATACCTCTTTTCTCGTAAGACAGTGTTTGGACACTGTTCCTGTAAAACTGTAAAAGTGATATTTTGCAGCGCTTTGAAGAATATGGCAAAAAGTGAAATATCCTCGAATAAAACCCAGAAAGCAACGTTCCAAGAACCTTCTCTCTGGTGCATGCATTCATTTCAGAGAGTTAAAGTTGACACTACCTTGCCCAATTTGGAAATGCTGACTCTGATTTATCTGTGAAGGGATATTGAGAGTCTCCCAGATGCTTGTGGTGAGAAAGGAAACATCTTATAGTGAGAACTGGAGAGAAGCTTTCGGAGAACCTGGTTTGTGATGTGTGTATCCATCTCATAGAGTTAAATCATTCTTTGTATTGAGCAGTTTGAAATCACTGTTTCTGTGGAAACTGAAAAAGGACATTTGGGAACACTCTTAAAAATACGCTGAAAAGGAAATATCCTCCAGTAAAAACCAGAAGGAAACCTTCTGCGAAACTGCTCTAGGTCATGTGCATTCCACTCGCACATTTAAGCTTCTGTTTTCATTGACCAGTATTCTAACAATGTTTTAGGTGTGTTAGCTAAGGGATACTCGGGAGCATTTTGAGGCTTACGGTGAAAAGGGCAATATCTTCAGATAGATACTGGAGAGAAGTTTTCCGTGAAGCTGCTTTGTTACGTGTGCATTCCACTCACAGATTTATACCTTTCTTCTCATAGAGGATGAGGGAATCCTATTTGGAGAATAAGCTACCACCGGACATTTGGGAATATATGGACGGCTATGGTGAGAAAGAAAGTATCCTCAGACAAAAACTGGAAAGAAGCTTTCAGTGAAACTGCTTTGTGATAGATATGTCTATGCATCTCGCATAGATAAAACTTTCTATTACGCAGTTTGGAAATTTCGTCATGGACGGATTTGTGAAGGGACAATCAGGAGCACATTCGCGCTTGATGTTAAATCTGAGATATCTTCAGATAAAAACTGGAGAGAAGCTTTCTGAGAAACTGCGTTGTGATGTGTGCATTCCACAGGGCATTATACCTTTTTTCTAATAGCAGTGTGTGAGCACTGTTCCTGTAAACCTGAAAAAATGATATTTTGCAGCTCATTGAAGACTATGGCAAAAAGTGAAATATCCGGAAATGCAAACCAGAAAGAAACGTTCCAAGAGACGGCTTTCTGGGGTGTGCATTCATTTCATAGAGTTAAAGCTGCCACTACATAGCCAGTTTGGAAACTCTGTCTTTGAGGAATCTGGGAAAGGATATTAAAGGGCACCCGGATTCTTGTGGTGAGGAAGGAAACGTCTTCCAATGAGAAGTGGAGAGAAGCCATTGGAGCAAGCGCTTTGTGATGTTTGTATTCATATCATAGAGTTAAATCATTCTTGGGAGTGAGCAGTTTGAAATCACCGTTTCTGTGGAACCTGAGAAAGCATATTTGAGAACGCTCTTAGGAATATGCAGAAAAAGTAATACCCTGTGATAAAAACCAGAAGGAAATTTTTGTTAAACTGCTCTTGGTAAGGTGAGTTGCATTCGCACAGTTAAGCTACTGTTTCATTGAGCAGTATTCTAATACTGTTTTAGGTGAGTCAGCTAAGGGATACTCGGGAGCGCCTTGAGGCTTATGGTGAAATCGGAAATATCTTCAGATAGATACTGGAGAGAAGATTTCCGAGGAGCTCCTGTGTGATGTGTGCATTCCACTCGTCATAGTGTTGATACTGCGTCATATAAGGATTGATACTCTTCATAGACGGATTCGCGAAGGGACATTCGGAGACACATTCAGGCCTGTGGGGAAATAGAAAATGTCTTCTGATCAATACCGGAGTGGAGCATTCTGAGAGACTGCTTTGTGATGTGTGCATTCCACTCAGGGAATTATAACTCTTTTCTCACAAGGAAGTGTTCGAACATAATCCGGTAAAACTGAACAAGTGATATTTTGCAGCGTATTGAAGACTCTGGCGATAGTGAAATATCTGGAAATGAAACCCAGAAAGAAGCGTTCCGAGAAACTGCTCTCTGACGAGTGCATTCATTTCAGAGATTGAAAGCTTCCACTACGTTGCCCAGTTTGAAAACTCTGTCTTTGAGGAAAATCTGGAGGAATACTAAGTGGCTCCCGGAGGCTTCTGGTGAGAAAGGAAACGTCTTATAATGAAAACTGGACAGAAGCTTTCGGAGCAACTGCTTTGTACTGTGTGTATTCATATCATAGAGTTGAATCATTCTTTGGATTGATCAGTTTGAAATCACTGTTTCTGTGGAGCTTGAGAAAGGACATTTGGGTACACTCAAGAATATTTCAAAAAAGACATAGCTTCCAATAAAAACCAGAAGGAAACTTTCTGTGAAACTTCTCTAGGTCACGTGAAGTCCACTCGCACTGTTAAGCTTCTGTTTTCATTGGGCAGTATTCTAACACCGTTTTAGGTGAGTCTGTTAAGGGACACTCCGGAGCACTTTGAGGCTTATGGTGAAAACGGAAATATCTTCAGATACATACTGGAGAGTAGATTTCTGAGGAGGTGTTTTGACGTGTACATTCCACTCACAGAGTAACACCTTTCTTCTCATAGAGGAATGGGGAATCCCGTTAGGAGAATTAGCTCCCAGGGGACATTCAAGGGTATACAGATGGCTATGGTGAAAAAGGAATTATCCACAGACAAAGACTGGAAAGAAGCATTCTCTCACACTACTTTGTAACAGATACGTCTATTCATCTCACTGAGATAAGTCTTGCTTTCTATTATGCAGTTTTGAAACTGCATCATGGATGGATTCCTAAAGGGACATTTGGGAGCACATTCAGGCTTATGGGGAAATAGGAAATATCACCAGATAAAAACTGGAGAGAAGCTTTCAGAGAAACTGCTTTGTGATGTGTGCATTCCACCCAGGGAGTTATACCTCTTTTCTCGTAAGACATTGTTTGAACACTGTTCCTGTAAAACTGAAAAAGGGATATTTTGCAGCACTTTGGAGAATATGGCAAAAAGTGAAATATCCGGGAATAAAACCCAGAAAGCAAAGTTCCAAGAAACTTCTCTCTCGCATGTGCATTCATTTCAGAGAGTTAAAGTTGACACTATGCTGCCCAGTTTGGAAACTCTGTCTCTGATTAATCTGGGAAGGGATATTAATTGGCGCACGGATGCTTGCGGTGAGAAAGGAAACGTCTTATAATGAAAACTGGAGAGAAGCTTTTGGAGAACCTTGTTTGTGTTGTGTGTATTCATCTCATTGAGTTAAATTCTTCTTTGAATTGAGCGGTTTGAAACCACTGTTTCTGTGGAAACTGAGAAGGTATCCTCAGACAAAAACTAGAAAGAAGCTTTCTGTGAAACTGCTTTGTGATAGATATGTCTACACGTCTCACATAGATAAAAATTTCTTACTATTACACAGTTTTGAAACTGCGTCATGGACGGATTTGCGAAGGGACATGCGGGAGCTCATTTGTGCCTGACGTTAAGTAGGAGATATCTTAAGATAAAATCTGGAGAGAAGCTTTCTGAGAAACTACCTTTTGATGTGTGCATTCCACAGGGCGTTTTACCTTTTTTCTCATAGCAGTGTTTGAGCACTGTTCTTGTAAAACTGAAAAAGTGATATTTGGCAGCACTTTGAAGACTATGGCAAAAGTGAAATATCCAGAAATACAAACCAAAAGCAAACGTTCCAAGAAACTGCTCTCTGGGTTGTCCATTCATTTCAGAGACTTCAAGCTTCCACTATGTTGCCCAGTTTGGAAACTCTGTCTTTGAGGAATCTGGGAAGGGATATCAAGTGGAAACCGAAATCTTATAGTAAAAAAGGAAACGTCTTCCAATCAGAAGTGAAGAGAAGCTTTCAAAGCAGGTGCTTTGTGATGTGTGTATTCATTTCATAGAGTTAAATCATTCTTTGCATTGAGCAGTTTGAAATCACTGTTTCTGTGGAACCTGAGAAAGGACATTTCAGAAAGCTCTTAAGAATATGGTGAAAAAGACAAACCTCCAATAAAAACAAGAAGGAAACTTTCTGTGTAACTACTCTAGGCCACTTGAAGTCCACTCGCCCTGTTAAGCTTCTGTTTTCATTGGGCAGTATTCTAACACTGTTTTAGGTGGATCAGCTAATGGACACTCGGGAGCACTTTGAGGCTCATGGTGAAAATGGAAATATCTTCAGATAGATACTGGAGAGAAGATTTCTGAGGGGATGCTTTTGACGTGTATATTCCACTCACAGAGTGAAACCTTTCGTCTCATAGAGGATTGGGGAATTCTGTTTGTAGAAAACGCTCCCAGGGTACAATGAGAACTTAAAGACTTCTATGTTGAAAAAGGAATTATCCTCAGACAAAAACTAGAAGGAAGCGTTCTCTCACACTGCTTTGTAATAGATACGTCTATTCATCTCACTTAGATAAATCTTTCTTTTTATTATGCAGTTTTGAAACTGCGTTATGGACGGATTCCCGAAGGGACATTCGAGAGCACATTAGGGCTTTTGGGAAATAGGAAATATCACCAGATAAAAACTGGAGAGAAGCTTTCAGAGATACCGCTTTGTGATGTGTGCATTCCACCCAGGGAGTTATACCTCTTTTCTCGTAAGACAGTGTTTGAACACTGTTCCTGTAAAACTGAAAAAGGGATATTTTGCAGTGCTTGGAGAATATGGCGAACAGTGAAATATCCGGGAATAAAACCCAGAAAGCAACGTTCCAAGAAACTTCTCTCTGGTGTGTGCATTCATTTCAGAGAGTTAAAGTTGACATTATGTTGCCCAGTTTGGATAGCAGTGTGTGAGCTCTGTTCCTGTAAACCTGAAGAAGTGTTATTTTGCAGCTCTTTGAAGACTATGGCAAAAAGTGAAATATCCGGAAATACAAACCAGAAAGAAACGCTCCAGGAAACTGCTCTCGGGGTGTGCATTCATTTCAGAGTTAAAGCTTCCACTACGTGGCCCAGTTTGGAAACTCTGTCTTTGAGGAATCTGGGAAGGGATATGAACTGGCGCCTGGATTCCTACGGTGAGAAAGGAAACGTCTGGTGATGAGAAGTGCAGAGAAGCTTTTGGAGCAAGTGCTTTGTGATGTGTGTATTGATCTCATATAGTTAAATCATTCTTTGGATTGAGCAGTTTGAAATCACTGTTTCTATGGAAGCTGAGAAATATATTTGGGAACACTCTAAAGAAAATGCTGAAAAAGTAATACCCTCTGATGAAAACCAGAAGGAAACTTTCTGTGAAACTGCTGTAGGTCACATGAAGGGCATTTGCACAGTTAAATTTCTGTTTTCATTGAACAATACTCTAAAACTGTTTTAGGTGAGTCAGCTAAGGGATACATGGGAGCACCTTGAGTCTTATGGTGAAAATGGAAATATCTTCAGATAGATACTGGAGAGAAACGTTCTGAGAAACTGCATTGTGATGTGTGCATTCCACAGGGCATTACACCTTTTTACCATAGCAGTGTTTGAGCACTGTTCCTGTAAAACTTAAAAAGGGATATTTGCTGCGCTTTGAGGAATATGGCAAAAATTGAAATATCTTGGAATAAACCCATAAGCAAGGTTCCAAGAAACTTCTCTCTGGCGTGTGCATTCATTTCAGAGGGTTAAAGTTGACCCTACGTTGCCCAGTTTGGAAACTCCGTCTCTGATGAATCTGTGAAGGGATATTAAGTGGCGCCCGGATGATTGCAGTGAGAAAGGAAACGTCTTATAATGAAAACTGGAGAGAAGATATCGGAGAACCTAGTTTGTGATGTGTGTATCCATCTCATAGAGTTAAATCATTCTTTGTATTGAACAGTTTGAAATCACTGTTTCTGTGGAAACTGAGAAAGGACATTTGGGAACACACTTAAGAATATGCTGAAAAAGAAATACCCTCCAATAAAAAACAGATGGAAACCTTCTGTGAAACTGCTCTAGATCACGTGCATTCCACTCGCACATTAAAGCTTCTGTTTTCATTGACCAGTATTCTAACAATGTTTTAGGTGTGTCAGCTAAGGGATACTTGGGAGCGCTTTGAGGCTTACGGTGAAAAGGGCAATATCCTCAGATAGATACTGGAGAGAAGATTTCCGAGGAGCTGCTTTGTTACGTGTTCATTCCACTCACAGACTTACACCTTTCTTCTCATAGAGGATGGGGGAATCCCATTTGGAGATTAAGCTAAAATGGGACATTTGGGAGTATATGGATGACTATGGTGGAAAAGCAAGTATCCTCAGACAAAAACTGGAAAGAAGCTTTCTGTGAAACGGCTTTGTGTTAGATATGTCTACACATCTCACATAGATAAAACTTTCTTTCTATTAAGCAGTTTTAAAACTGCATCATGGACGGATTTGCGAAGGGACATTCGGGAGCACATTTGTGCCTGACGTTAAGTAGGAGATATCTTCAGATAAAAAGTGGAGAGAAGCTTTCTGAGAAATTACCTTTTGATGTGTGCATTCCACAGGGCGTTATACCTTTTTTCTCACAGCAGTGTTTGAGCACTGTTCTTGTAAAACTGAAAACACAGTATTTGGCAGCACTTTGAAGACTATGGCAAAAGTGAAATATCTGGAAATAGTAACCACAACAAACGTTCCAAGAAACTGCTCTCTGGGTTGTGCATTCATTTCAGAGACTTTAAGCTTCCACTACATTACCCAGTTTAGAAACTCTGTCTTTGTGGAATCTGGGAAGGGATATCAAGTGGCGCCCGAAATCTTGTAGTGAGAAAGGAAACGTCATCCGATCGGAAGTGGAGAGAAACTTTCAAAGCAGGTGCTTTGTGATTTGTATATTTATTTCATAGAGTTAAATCATTCTTTGCATTGAGCAGGTTGAAATCACTGTTTCTCTGGAACCTGAGAAAGGATATTTGGGAACGCTCTTAAGAATATGCTGAAAAAGTAATACCCTCTGATAAAAACCAGAAGGAAACCTTCTGTGAAAGTGTTCTATATCACGTGAATTGCATCTGCACAGTTAAGCCTCTGTTTTCATTGAGCGGTATTCTAACACTGTTTTAGGTGAGTCAGCTAAGGGATACTCGGGAGCCCCTTGAGGCTTACGGTGAAAAGGGAAATATCTTCAGATAGATACTGGAGAGAGGATTTCCGTGAAGCTGCTTTATTACCTGTGCATTCCACTCAGAGATTTCTACCTTTCTTCTCATAGAGGATGGGGGAATCCCCTTTGGAGAATAAGCTAGCATGGGACATTTGAGAGTTTATGGATGGCTATGGTGAAAAAGAAAGTATCCTCAGACAAAAACTGGAAAGAAGATTTCTGTGAAACTGCTTTGTGATAGATATGTCTATGCATCTCACATAGATGAAACTTTCTTTCTATTACTCAGTTTTGAAACTGCATCATGGACGAATTTGCAAAGGGACATTCGGGAGCACATTCGTGCTTGACGTTAAAGAGGAGATATCTTCAGATAAAAATTGGAGAGAAACTTTCTGAGAAACTGCATTGTGTGTTTGCATTCCACAGGGCGTTTTACCTGTTTTCTCATAGCAGTGTTTGAGCACTGCTCCTGGAAAACTGAAAAAGTGATATTTTGCAGCTCGTTGAAGACTATGGGGAAAAGTGAAATATCTGGAAATAAAACCCAGAAGGAAGCGTTCCAAGAAACTGCTCTCTGAAGAGTACATTCATTTCAGAGAGTTAAAGATTCCACTACGTTGCCCAGTTTGGAAACCCTGTCTTAGAGGTATCTGTGAAGGGATATAAAGTGGATCCCGGAGGCTTCCAGTGAGTAGGGAAACGTCTTTGCATGAAAACTGGTGAGAAGCTTTCGGAGGAACTGCTTTGTGCTGTGTGTATTCATATCATAGAGTTGAATCATTCTTTGGATTGTGCAGTTTGAAATCACTCTTTCTGTGGAACCAGAGAAAGGACATTTGGGAACGCTTATAAGAATATGCTGAAAAAGACATAACCTCCATAAAAACCAGAAGGAAACTTTCTGTGAAACTGCTCTAGGCCACGTGAAGTCCACTCGCACTGTTAAGCTTCTGTTTTCATTGGGCAGTATTCTAACACTGTTTTAGGTGAGTCAGCTAAGGGACACTCGGGAGCGCTTTGAGGCTTTTGGTGAAAACGGAAAAATCTTCAGATAGATACTGGAGAGAAGATTTCTGAGGAGGTGTTTTAACGTGTACATTCCACTCACAGAGGGAAACTTTCTTCTCATAGAGGATTGGGGAATCCCATTTGGGGAAAACGCACTCAGGGTTCATTCTCGAGTATACAGATGGCCATGGTGAAAAGGAATTATGCTCAGACAAAACTGGAAAGAAGCATTCTCTCACATTGCTTTGTAATAGATATGTCACTTCATCTCACATAGATAAATCTTTCTTTCTATTATGCAGTTTTGAAACTCCATCATGGATGAATTCCCGAAGGGACTTTTGGGAGCACATTGAGGCTTATTGAGAAATAGGAAATATCACAAGATAATAACTGGAGAGAAGCTTTCAGAGAAACCGCTTTGTGATGTGTGCATTCCACCCAGGGAGTTATACCTATTTAATCGTAAGACAGTGTTTGAACACTGTTCCTGTAAAACTGAAAAAGGAATACTTTGCAGCGCTTTAAAGACTATGGCAAAAAGTGAAATATCCGGGAATAAAACCCAGAAAGCAATGTTCAAAGAAACATCTCTCTGGCATGTGCATTCATTTCATAGAGTTAAAGTTGGCACTACGTTGGCGTTTTTAGAAATTCTGTCTCTGGTTAATCTGTGAAGGGATTTTAAGTGACGCCCGGATGCTTGCGGTGAGAACGGAAATGTCTTATAATTAAAACTGGAGAGAAGCTTTCAGAGAACCTGGTTTGTGATGTGTGTATCCATCTCAGAGAGTTAAATCATTCTTTGTATTGAGCAGTTTGAAATCACTGTTTCTGTGGAAACTGAAAAAGGACATTTGGGAACACTCTTAAAAATATGCTGAAAAAGATATACCCGCCAATAAACACCAGAAGAAAACCTTCGGTAAAACTGCTCTAGGTCATGTGCATTCCACTCGCGCATTTAAGCTTCTGTTTTCATTGACCAGTATTCTAACACTGTTTTAGGTGTGTCAGCTACCGGATACTCGGGAGCACTTTGAGGCTTATGGTGAAAAGGGAAATATCTTCAGATAGATACTGGAGAGAGGATTTCCGAGGAGCTGCTTTGTTATGAGTGCATTCCACTCACAGTGTTATTCATTTCTTCTAATAGAGGACGGGGACATCCCACGTGGAGATTAAGCTACCATGGGACATTTGGGAGTATATGGACTGCTATGTTGAATTAGCAACTATCCTCAGTAAAAAACTGGAAAGAAGCTTTCAGTGAAACTGCTTTGTGATAGATATGTCTATGCATCTCACATAGATAAAACTTTCTTTCTATTATGCAGTTTTCAAACTGCTTCATGGACGGATTTGCAAAAGGACACTCCGGAGCACATTCACAGTAGACGTAAAGTAGGATGTACCTTCAGATAAAAACTGGAAAGTAGCTTTCTGAGAAAGTGCGTTGTGATGTGTGCATTCCACAGTGCTATGTGCCTTTTTTCTCATAGCAGTGTATTAGAACTGTTCCTCTAAAACTGAAAACGTGATATTTGGCAACGGATTGAAGGCTATGGCAAAGTGAAGTATCCGAAAAAAAAACTAGAAAGAAATGATCGAAGAAACTGCTCTCTGGGGTGTGTATTCATTTCAGAGAGTTCAAGCTTCCACTACGTTGCCCAGTTTGAAAACTCTGTCTTTGAGGAATCTGGGAAGGGCCCAGATCTAACTGGGGTCCGTAAGCTTCTGGTGAGAAAGTAAACGTCTTTGCATGAAAACTGGTGAGAAACTTTCAGAGCAACTGCTTTGTGCTGTGTGTATTCATCTCATAGAATTGAATCAGCTTGAAATCACTGTTTCTGTGGAGCCTGAGAAAGGACATTTGGGTATGCTCTTAAGAATGTACGGAAAAAGACATAACCTCCAATAAAAACCTGAAGGTAACTTTCCGTGAAACTGCTCTAGGTCACGTGAAGTCCACTCGGACTGTTAAGCTTCGGTTTTCATTGGGCAGTATTCTAACACTGTATTAGGTGAGCCAGCTAAGGGACACCCGGGAGCGCTTTGAGGTTTATGGTGAAAACGTTAATATCTTCAGCTAGATACTGGAGAGAAGATTTACGAGGAGGCGCTTTTGACGTGTACATTCCATTCACAGAGTGAAACCTTCCTTCTCATAGAGGATTGCATAATCTCGTTTGGAGAAAACGCTACCAGGGGACATTCGGAAGTATAGAAACAGCTATGTTGTAAAATGAATTATCCTCAGACAAAAACTGGATAGAAGCCTTCTCTCACACTGCTTTGTAACAGATATCTCTATTCATCTCACTTAGATAAATCTTTCTTTCTATTGCGCAGTTTTGAAACTGCTTCTTGGACGGATTCCCGAAGAGACATTCAGGAGCACATTAAGGCTCATGGGGAAATTGGAAATATCACCAGATGAAAACTGGAGAGAAGCTTTATGAGAAACTGCTTTCTGATGTCTGCATTCCACCCAGGGAGTTATACCTCTTTTCTCGTAGACAGTGTTTGAACACTGTTCCTGTAAAACTGTAAAAGGGATATTTTGCAGCGCTTTGGAGAATATGGCGAACAGTGAAATATCCAGGAATAAAAACCCTGATATGGCACCCTGATTCTTGTGGTGAGGAAGGAAACGTCATCTGATGAGAAGTGGAGAGAAGCTTTTGGAGCAAGTGCTTGGTGATGTGTGTATTCATATCATAGAGTGAAATCATTATTTGGATTGAGCAGTTTGAAATCCCTGTTTCTATGGAACTTGAGAGAGGATATTTGGGAACCCTCTCAAGGATATGCTGAAAAAGTAATACCCTCCGGAAGAAGCCAGATGGAATCTTTCTGTGAAACTGCTCTAGGTCACGTGAATTGCATTTGCCCAGTTAAACTTCTGTTTTCATTGAGCAGTATTCTAACACTGTTTTAAGTGAGTCAGCTAAGGAATACTCGGGAGCACCTTGAGGCTTATGGTGAAAACGGAAATATCTTCAGATAGATACTGGAGAGAACATTTCTGAGGAGCTCCTTTGTGATGTGTGCTTTCACTCGTGATAGTGTTGATACTGTGTCGTAGAAGAATTGATACTCATCATAGACGGAGTCGCGAAGGGAAATGCAGAGACACATTCAGGCCTGTGGGGAAATACGAAATATCTTCTGAAAAATACTGGAGTGAAGCTTTCTGAGAGACTGCTTTGTGATGTGTGCATTCCGCTCAGGGAATTATACCTCCTTTCTCATAAGGCAGTGTTCCAACACTGTTCCTGTAAAACTGAAAAAGTGATATTTTGCAGCACATTGAAGACTATGGCGAAAAGTGAATTATCTGGAAATAAAACCCAGAAAGAAGCATTCCAAGCAACTGCTCTCTGACGAGTGCATTCATTTCAGAGAGTGAAAGCTTCCACTACATTGCCCAGTTTGGAAACTCTGTGTTTGAGGAATCTGTGAAGGGATATTAAGTGGGGCCCGGAGTCTTCCGGTGAGAAAGGAAACGTCTTCGCATGAAAACTGGTGAGAAGCTTTTGGAGCAAATGCTTTGTACTGTGTGTATTCACCTGATACAGTAGAGCCATTCTTTGGATTGAGCTGTTTGAAATCACTGTTTCCGTGGAACCTGAGAAAGGATATTTGGGAATGCCCTTAAGAATATGGTGAAAAAGACATAACTACCAATAAAAACCAGATGGAAAGTTTCTGTGAAACTACTCCAGGTCACGTGAAGTCCACTCGCACAGTTAAGCTTCTGTTTTCATTCGGCAGTATTCTAACACTGTTTTAGGTGGATCAACTAAGAGACACTCGGGAGCACTTTGAGGGTTATGGTGAAAACGGAAATATCTTCAGATCGATACTGGAATGAATATTTCTGAGGAGGTGCTATTGACGTGTACATTCCACTTACAGAGTGAAACCTTTCTTCCCATAGAGAATTGAGGAATCCCATTTGGAGAACACGCTACCAGGGGACATTTGGGAGTATACAGACGGCTATGGTGTAAAAGGAATTATCCTCAGACAAAAACTGGAAAGATGCATTCTCTCACACTGCTTTGTAATAGATATGTCTATTCATCTCACTTAGATAAATCTTGCTTTCCATTATGCAGTTTTGAAACTGCTTCGTGGACTGATTCCCAAAGAGACATTTGGGAGCACATTAAGGCTTATGGGTATATAGGAAATATCACCAAATTAAAACTGGAGAGAACCTTTTGGAGAAACCACTTTCTGAGGTGTGCATTCCACTCAGGGTGTTATACCTCTTTTCTCAATGACAGTGTTTGAACACTGTTCCTGTAAAACTGAAAAAGGGATATTTTGCAGAGCTGTGAAGAATATGGTAAAAAGGGAAATATCCGGGAATAAAACCCAGAAAGCAACGTTCCAAGAAACTTCTCTCTGGCGTGTGCATTTCTTTCAGAGAATTAAAGTTGACACTACATTGCCAGGTTTGGAAACTCTGTCTCTGATTAATCTGTGAAGGGACATTAAGTGACGCCCAGATGCTTGCGGTGAGAAAGGAAATGTCTTATAATGAAAACTGGAGAGAAGCTTTCGGAGAACCTGCTTTGTGATGTGTGTATCCATCTCATAGAGTTAAATCATTCTTTGTATTGAGCAGTTTGAAATCACTGTTTCTGTGCAAACTCAGAAAGGACATTTGGAAACACTCTTAAGAATGTGCTGAAAAAGAAATGCCCTCCAATAAAAACCAGAAGGAAACATTCTCTGAAACTACTCTAGGTCACGTGCATTCCACTCGCACTGTTAAGCTTCTGTTTTCATTGAGCAGTATTCTAACACTGTTTGAGGTGTGTCAGCTAACGGATACTCGGGAGCGCTTTGAGGTTTACGGTGAAAATGCAAATATCTTCAGACAGTTACTGGAGAGAGGATTTCCATGGAGCTCTTTCTTACGTGTGCATTCCACTCACAGAGTTATACCTTTCTTCTCATAGGGGTCGGGGGAATCCCATTTGGAGAATAAGCTACCACCGGACATTTGGGATTATATGGATGGGTATGGTGAAAAAGAAAGGATCCTCAGACAAAAACTGGAAAGAAGCTTTCAGTGAAACTGCTTTGTGATAGATATGTCTATGCATCTCACATAGATAAAACTTTCTTTCTATTAGGCAGTTTTGAAACTGTGTCATGGACGGATTTGCGAAGGGACATTCGGGAGCACATTCGCGCTTGATGTCAAATCGAAGACATCTTCAGATAAAAACTGGAGAGAAGTTTTCTGAGAAACTGCGTTGTAATGTATGCATTCCACAAGGCGTTATACCATTTTTTCTCATAGCAGTCTTTGATCACAGTTTCTGTAAAACTGAAAAAGTGATATTTTGCAGAGCATTGCAGACTATGGCAAAAAGTTAAATATGTGGAAATAAAACCCAGAAAGAAGCATTCCAGAAAGTGCTCTCTGACGAGTGCATTCATTTCAGAGAGGGAAAGCTTCCACTATATTGCCCAGTTTGGAAACTCTGTCTTTGACGAATCTGGGAAGGGATATTAAGGGGAGCCTGGAGGCTTCTAGTGAGAAAGGAAACGTCTTCACATGAAAACTGGTGCGAAGCTTTTGGAGCAACTGCTTTGTGTTGTGTGTATTCACCTCATAGAGTTGAATCATTCTTTGGATTGAGCAGTTTGAAATCACTGTTTCTGTGGAAACTGAGAAAGGACATTTGGGAACACTCTTAAGAATATGCTGAAAAAGAAATACTCTCCAATAAAAACCAGAAGAAAACCTTTGTGAAACTGCTCTAGGTCATGTGCATTCCATTCGCACATTTAAGCTTCTGTTTTCATTGATCAGTATTCTAACACTGTTTTAGGTGAGTCAGCTAACGCATACTCGGGAGCACTTTGAGGCTTATGGAGAAAAGGGAAATATCTTCAGATAGATACTGGAGAGAAAATTTCTGAGGAGCTGCTTTGTGATCTGTGCATTCCACTCGTCATAGTGTTGATACTGTGTCATAGACGGATTGATACTCATCATACACAGATTCGTGAAGTGACATTCGAAGACACATTCAGGCCTATGGGGAAATCAGAAATATCTTCTGATAAATACTGGAGTGAAGCTTTCCAAGAGACTGCTTTGGGATGTGTACATTCCACTCAGGAAATTTTACCTCTTTTCTCATAAAGCAGTGTTCGAACACTGTTCCTGTAAACTGAAAAAGTGATATTTTGCAGCGTATTGAAGACTATGGCGAAAAGTGAAATATCTGTGAAAAAAACACAGAAAGAATCATTCCAAGAAACCACTCTCTGACAAGTGCATTCATTTCAGACTGTGTAAGCTTCCACTACGTTCCCCAGTTTGGAATCTCTGTCTTTGAGGAATCTGTGAAGGGATATTAAGTGGCGACTGGAAGCTTCCAGTGAGAAAGGAAACGTCTTCCCGTGAAAACTGGTGAGAAGATTTCTGAGCAACTGGTTTTTGCTGTGTGTATTCATCTCAAAGAGTTGAATCGTTCTTTGGATTGAGCAGTTTTAAATCACTGTTTCTGTGGAGCCTGAGAGAGGACATTTCGGAACGCTCTTAAGAATATGCAGGAAAAGACATAACCACCAATAGAAACCAGAAGGAAACTTTCTGTGAAACTGCTCTAGGTCATATGAAGTACACTCGCACTGTTCAGCTTCTGTTTTCATTGGGCAGTATTCTAACACTGTTTTAGGTGAGTCAGCTAAGGGACACTTGGGAGCGCTTTGAGGCTTATGGGGAAAACGGAAATATCTTCAGATACATACTGGAGAGAAGATTTCCGAGTATGTGCTTTTGACGTGTACATTCCAATCACAAAGTGAAACCTTTCTTCAAATAGAGGATTGGGAAATCCCTTTTGGAGAAAACGCTACCAAAGGACATTTGGTAGTGTACAGACGGCTATGATGAAACAGGAATTATCCTCAGAAAAAAACCGGAAAGAAGCATTCTCTCACACTGTTTTGTAATAGATATGTCTATTCACCTCACGTAGAAAAGTCTTGCTTTCTATTATGCAGTTTTGAAAGTACGTCATGGAGCGAATCCGGAAGGGACATTCCAGAGTACATTAAGGCTTATGAGGAAATAGGAAATATCACCAGATAAAAACTGGAGAGAAGCTTTCTGAGAAATCTCTTTGTGATGTGTGCATTCCACAAAGGGAGTTATACCTCTTTTCTCATAAGACAGTGTTTGAACACTGTTCCTGTAAAACTGAAAAAGGGATATTTTGCAGCGCTGTGAAGAATATGGCGAAAAGGGAAATATCCGGGAATAAAACCCAGAAAGCAACGTTCCAAGAAACTTCTCTCTGGTGTGTGCATTCCTTTCAGAGAATTAAAGTTGACACTACGTTGCCCGGTTTGGAAACTCTATCTCTGATTAATCTGTGAAAGGACATTAAGTGACGCCTGGATGCTTGCGGTGAGAAAGGAAGCATCTTATAACGAAAACTGGAGAGAAGTTTTAGGAGAACCTGGTTTGTGATGTGTGTATCCACCTCATAGAGTTAAATCATTCTTTGTATTGAGTAGTTTGAAATCACTGTTTCTGTGGAAACTGAGAAAGGACATTTGGGAACACACTTAAGAATATGCTGAAAAAGAAATACCCTCCAATAAAAAACAGATGGAAACCTTCTGTGAAAGTGCTCTAGGTCACGTGCATTCCACTCGCACTATTAAGCTCCTGTTTTCATTGACCAGTATTCTAACACTGTTTTAGGTGTGTCAGCTAAGGGATACTAGGGAGTGCTTCGAGGCTTATGGTGAAAAGGGAAATAGCTTCAGATAGATACTTGAGAGAGGATTTCCGTTGAGCTCTTTATTACGTGTGAACTCCACTCACAAACTTATACCTTTCTTCTCATAGGGGATGGGGAATTTCATTTGGAGAATAAACTACCACCAGACATTTGGGATTATATTGACCAGTATGGTGAGAAAGAAAGTATCCTCAGACAAAAACTGGAAAGAAGCTTTCAGTGAAACTGCTTTGTGATAGATATGTCTCTGCATCTCACATAGATAAAACTTTCTTTCTATTAGGCAGTTTTGAAACTGCGTCATGGAGGGATTCGCGAAGGGACATTCGGGAGCACATTCGCGCTTGACGTTAAATCGGATATATCTTCAGATAAAATCTGGAGAGAAGCTTTCTGAGAAACTGCGTTGAGATGTATGCATTCCACAAGGCGTTATACCATTTTTCTCATAGCAGTGTTTGATCACTCTTCCTGTAAAACTAAAAAAGTGATATTTTGCAGAGCATTGCAGACAATGGCGAAAAGTTAAATATGTGGAAATAAAACCCCGAAAGAAGCGTTCCAAGAAACTGCTCTCTGACCATTGCATTCATTTCAGAGAGTGAAAGTTTCCACTACGTTGCCCAGTTTGGAAACTCTGTCTTTGAGGAATTTGGAAAGGGATATTAAGGGGCGCCTGGAGGCTTCCAGTGAGAAAGGAAACGTCTTCGCATGAAAACTGTTGAGAAGTTTTCGGAGCAACTGCTTTGTGCTGTGTGTATTCACCTCATAGAGTTGAATCATTCTTTCGATTGAGCACTTTTAAATCACTGTTTCTGTGGAACCTGTGGAAGGACATTTGGGTACACCTTTAAGAATATGGTGAAAAAGACATAACCAGCAATAAAAACCAGAAGGAAACTTTCTGTGAATCAGTTCTAGGTCATGTGAAGTCCACTCGCACTGTTAAGCATCTGTTTTCATTGTGCAGTAATCTAACACTGTTTTAGGTGAGTCAGCTAAGGGACACTCAGGAGCGCTTTGAGACTTATGGTGAAAACGGAAATATCTTCAGATAGATACTGGAGAGAAGATTTCCGAGGAGATGATTTTGACGTGTTCATTCCACTCAAAGAATGAAACCTTTCTTCTCATAGAATATTGGGGAATCCCATTTGGAGAAAACGCTACCAGGGTACATTCGGGAGTATACAGACGGCTACAGTGAAAAAGGAATTATCCTTAGAAAAAAACTGGAAAGAAGGGTTCTATCAGACTGCTTTGTAATAGATATGTCTATTCATCTCACTTAGATAAATCCTTCTTTATATTATGCAGTTTTGAAACTGCGTCTTGGACGAATTCCCAAAGGGACATTCGGGATCACATTAAGGCTTATGGGGAAATAGGAAATATCACCAGATAAAAACTGGAGTGAATCTTTCGAAGATAACGCTTTGTGATGTGTGCATTCCGCCCAGTGATTTATACCTCTTTTCTCATAAGACAGTGTTTGAACACTGTTCTTGTAAAACTGAAAAAGGGATATTTTGCAGCACTTTGAAGAATAGGGCCAAAAGTGAAATATCCGGGAATAAAACCCAGAAAGCAACGTTCCAAGAAACTTCTCTCTGGCGTGTGCATTCATTTCAGAGAGTTAAAGTTGACACTACATTGCCCAGTTTGGAAATCCTGTCTCTGATTAATCTGTAAAGGGCTATTAACTGGCACCCCGATGCTTGCAGGGAGAAAGGAAATGTCTTATAATGAAAACTGGAGAGAAGGTTTCGGTGAACCTAGGTTTTGATGTGTGTATCCATCACATAGAGTTAAATCATTCTTTGTATTGAGCAGTTTGAAATCACCGTTTCTGTGGAAAATGAGAAAGGACATTTGGGAACACTTAGGAATATGCTGAAAAGGAAATACACTCCAGTTAAAATCAGAAGGAAACGTTCTGTGAAATTGCTCTAGGTCACGTGCATTCCACTCACAGTGTTAAGCTTCTCTTTTCATTGACCAGTATTCTAACACTGTTTGAGGTGTGTGAGCTAAGGGATACTCGGGAGTGCTTTGAGGCTTACGGTGAAAAGGAAATATCTTAGATAGATACTGGAGAGAGGATTTCTATGTAGCTGCTTTGTTACGTGTGCATTCCATTCACAGAGTTATACCTTTCTTCTCATAGGGGATGGGGGAAACCCATTAGGAGAATAAGCTACCACCGGATATTTGGGAGTAAATGAATGGCTATGGTGAAAAAGCAAGTATCCTCAGACAAAAACTGGAAAGAAGTTTTCTGTGAAACTGCTTTGTGATAGATATGTCTATGCATCTCACATAGATAAAACTTTCTATTAGGCAGTTTTGTAACTTCGTCATGGACGGATTTGCGAAGGGACATTCGGGAGCACATTCGCGCTTGACGTTAAATCGGAGATATCGTCAGATAAGAACTGGGGAGAAGCTTTATGAGAAACTGCGTTGTGATGTATGCATTCCACAAGGCGTTATATCATTTTTCTCAGAGCAGTGTTTGATCACTGTTCCTGTAAAACTGAAAAAGTGATATTTGGCAGCGTTTTGAAGACTATTGCAAAAAGTGAAATATCCGGAAATAAAAACTAGAAATAAAACCCTCCAAGAAACTTCTCTCTGGAGTGTGCATTCATTTCAGAGATTTAGAGCTTCCACTACGTTGCCTAGATTGGAAACTCTGTCTTTGAGGAATCTGGGAAGGGATATTAAGTGGCGCCCCGATGCGTGTGGTGAGAAATTAAACGTCTTCTGATGAGAAGGGGAGAGAAGCTTTTGGAGCAAGTGCTTTGTGATGTGTGTATTCACTTAATAGCGTTAAATCATTCTTTGGATTGAGCAGTTTGACATCACTGTTTCTGTGGAAACTGATAAAGGATATTTGGGAACGCTTTTAAGAATATGCTGAAAAAGTAATACTATCGGATAAAAAACAAGAAAACCTTCTGTGAAACTGCTCTAGGTCACGTGAATTGCATTCACACAGTTAAGCTTCTGTTTTCATTGAACGGTATTCTAACACTGTTTTAGGTGAGACAGCTAAGGAATACTCAGGAGCGCGTTGAGGCTTAAGGTGAAGACGGAAATTTCTTCAGATAGATTCTGGAGAGAAGATTTCTGAGGACCTCCTTTGTGATGTGTGCCTTCTACTTGTCATAGTGTTGATACTGCATCATAGACGAATTGATACTGGTCATAGACGGATTCACGAGGGAACATTCGGCGATACATTCAGGCTTGTGGGAAAGAGGAAATATCTTCTGATAAATACTGGAGTGAAGCTTTCTGAGAGACTGCTTTGTGATGTGTGCATTACACTCAGGGAAATATACCTCTTTTTCATAAGGCAGTGTTTGAACACTTTTCCTGTATAACTGAAAAAGCGATATTTTGCAGCACATTGAAGACTGGCAAAAAGTGAAATATCTGGAAATAAAACCCAGAAAAAAGCATTCCAAGAAACTGCTCTCTGATGAGCTCATTCATTTCAGAGAGTGAAAACTTCCACTACGTTGCCCAGTTTGGAAATTCTCTTTGAGGAATCTGTGAAGGGATATTAAGTGGCACCAGGAGGCTTCGGGGAGAAACTAAATGTCTTCGCATGAAACCTGTTGAGAAGCTTTCGGAGCAACTGCTTTGTGCTGTGGGTATTCATATCATAGAGTTGAATAATTCTTTGAAATGAGCAGTTTGTAATCACTGTTTCTGTGGAAATTGAGAAAGGACATTTGGGAATGCTCTTAAGAATACACAGAAAAATACATAACCTACAATAAACAACAGAAGGAAACTTCCTTTGAAACTGCTCTAGGTCACGTGAAGTCTACTTCCACTGTTAAGCTTCTGTTTTAATTGGGCAGTATTCTAACACTGTTTTAGGTGAGTCATATAAGGGATACTCGGGAGCACTTTGAGGTTTATGGTGAAAACGGAAATATCTTCAGATAGATACTGGAGAGAAGATTTCCGAGGAGGTGCTTTTGACGTGTACATTTCACTCACAGAGTGAAACCTTTCTTCTCATGGAGGTTTGGGAAATCCCATTTGGAGAAAAGGCTAAAAGGGGACCTTCAGGAGTATACAGACGGCTATGGTGAAAAAGGAATTATCCTCAGACAAAAACTGGAAAGAATCGTTCTCTCACACTGCTTAGTAATATATATGTCTCTTCATCTCACATAGACAAATCTTTCTTTCTATTATGCAGTTTTGAAACTGCGTCATGGACGGATTCTCAAAAGGACATTTGGGAGCACATTAAGGCTTATGGTGAAATAGAAAATATCACCAGATAAAAACTGGAGAGAAGCTTTCTGAGAAATCTCTTTGTGATGTGTGCATTCCACCCAGGGAGTTATACCTCTTCTCTCGTAACACAGTGTTTGAACACTGTTCCTGTAAAACTGAAAAAGGGATATTTTCCAGAGCTTTGAAGAATATGATGAAAAGTGAAATATCCTGGGAACAAAACCCAGAAAGCAATGTTCCAAAAAACTTCTCTCTGGCGTGTGCATTCATTTCAGAGAGTTAAAGTTGACACTACGTTGCCCAGTTTGGAAACTCTGTCTCTGATAAATCTGTGAAGGGATATTAAGAGGTGCCCGGATGCTTGTGGTGAGAAAGGAAACGTCTTATAATGAAAACTGGAGAGAAGCTTTCGGGGAACCTGTTTTGTGATGTGTGTATCCATCTCATAGAGTTAAATCATTCTTTGTATTGAGCAGTTTGAAATCACTGTTTCTGTGGAAACTAAGAAAGGACACTTGGGAACACACTTAAGAATATGCTGAAAAAGAAATAGCCTCCAATAAAAACCAGAAGGAACCCTTCTGTGAAACTGCTCTAGGTCACGTGCATTCCATTCACACTTTTAAGCTTCTGTTTTTATTGACCAGTATTCCAACACTATTTTCAGTTAGCAGCTAAGGGATACTTCGGAGCGCTTTGAGGCTTACGGTGATAAGGACAATATCTTCAGATAGATTCTGGAGAGAAGATTTCTGAAGAGCTGCTTTGTTACGACTGCATTCCACTCACAGAGTTACACCTTTCTTCTCATAGAATACGGGGGAATCCCATTTGGAGAATAAGCTAAAATGGGACATTTGGGAGTATATGGACGGCTATAGAGAAAAAGCAAGTATCCTCAGCCAAAAACTGGAGAGAAGCTTTCTGTGAAACTGCTTTGTTATATATATGTCTACACATCTCACATAGATGAACTTTCTTTCTATTAAGCAGTTTTGAAACTGCGTCATGGACGGATTTGAGAAGGGATATTTGGGAGCACATTCGTGCTTGACATTAAATAGGAGATATCATAAGACAAAAACTGGAGAGAAGCTTTCTGAGAAACTGCGTTGTGATGTGTGCATTCCACAGGGCGTTATACCTTTTTTCTCATAGCAGTGTTGGAGCACCGTTCTTATAAAACTGAAAACGTGATATTTGACAGCACATTGAAGACTATGGCAAAAGTGAAATATGTGGAAATACTATCCAAAAACAAACGTTCCATGAAACTGCTCTCTGGGGTGTGCATTCATTTCAGTAACTTTAAGCTTCCACTACGTTGCCCAGTTTGGAAACTCTGTCTTTGAGGAATCTGGGAAGGGATATCAAGTGTCGCCCAAAATCTTGTAGTGAGAAAGGAAACGTCGTCCGATCAGAAGAGAAGAGACGCTCTCAAAGCAAGTGCTTTGTGATGTGTGTATTCATTTCATAGAGTAAAATCATTCTTCGGATTGAACAGTTTGAAATCAGTGTTTCTGTGGAACCTGAGAAAGGATATTTAGGAACGCTCTTAAGAATATGATGAAAAAGTAATACGCTCCGAGAAAAACCAGAAGGAAACTTTCTGTGAAACTGCTCTTGGTCACATGAACTGCATTCGAACAGTTAAGCTTCTGTTTTCATTGAGCAGTATTCTAACACTGTTTTAAGTGAGTCAGCTAAGGGATTCTCAGGAGTGCCTTGAGGCTTATGGTGAAAAAGGAAATATCTTCAGATAGATAATGGAGAGAAGATTTCCGAGGAGATCCTTTGTGATGTATACATTCCACTCGTCATAGTGTTGATACTGCATCATAGACGGATTGATACTCGTCATAATCGGATTCGCGAAAGGACACTCAGAGACACATTCAGCTCTGTGGGAAAATAGGAAATATCTTCTGGAAAACATTGGAGTGAAACTTTCTGAGAGACTGCTTTGTGATGTGTGCATTCCACTCAGGGAATTATACCTCTTTTCTCATAAGGCAGTGTTCGAACACTGTTCCTGTAAAACTGAAAAGGGATATTTTGCAGCACATTGAAGACTATGGCGAAAAGTGAAAAATCTGGAAATAAAACCCAGAAAGAAGTGTCCCAAGAAACTGCTGTCTGACGAGTGCATACATTTCAGAGACTTAAAGCTTCTACTACGTTACCCAGTTTGGAAACTCTTTCTTTGAGGAATTGGGAAGGGATATTAAGTGTCGCCCGGAGGGTTCTGGTGAGTAAGGAAACGTCTTCCCGTGAAAACTGGTGAGATGATTTCGGAGCAACTGCTTTGTGCTGTGTGTATTCACCTCTTAGAACTGAATCATTCTTTTGATTTAGCAGTTTGAAATCACTGTTTCTGTGGAACCTGAGAAAGGAAATTTGGGAACGCTCTGAAGAATATGCTGAAAAAGACATAACCTCCAATAAAAACCAGAAGGAAACTTTCTGTGAAACTGCTCTAGGCCACGTGAAGTTCACTCGCACTCTTCAGCTTCTGTTTTCATTGGGCAGTATTCTAACACTGTTTTAGGTGAGACAGCTAAGCGACACTCGGGAGCACTCTGAGGCTTATGGTGAAAACGGAAAAATCTTCAGATAGATACTGGAGAGAAGATTTCTGAGGAGGTGCTTTTGAAGTGCACATTCCACTCACAGAGTGAAACCTTTCTTCTCATAGAGGATTGGGGAATCCCGTTTGGAGAGAACGCTCCCATGGGACAATCTGGAGTATATAGATGGCCAAGATGAAAAAGAAATTATCCTCAGAAAAAAACTGAAAATAATCGCTGTTTCACACTGCTTTGTAATAGATGTGTCTATTCATCTCACTTAGATAAATATTCCTTTCTATTACACAGTTTTGAAACTGCGTCATGGAAGAATTACTTAAGGGACATTCGGGAGCACATTAAGGCTTATGGGGAAATAGAAAATATCACCAGATAAAAACTGGACAGAAGCATTTAGAGAAACCGGTTTGTGATGTGTGCATTCCACCCAGGGAGTTGTACCTCTTTTCTCGTAAGACAGTGTTTGAACACTGTTCCTGTAAAATTGAAAAAGGGATGTATTGTAGCTCTTTGAAGAATATGGCGAGAAGTGAAATATCCGGGAGTAAAACCCAGAAAGCAACGTTCCAAGAAACTTCTCTCTAGCGTGTGCATTCATGTCAGAGTGTTTAGGTTGACACTACATTGCCCAGTTTGGGAACTCCATCTCTGACTAATCTGTGAAAGGATATTAAGTGGCACCCGGATGCTTGCAGTGAGAACGGGAATGTCTTACAATGAAAACTGGAGAGAAGCTTTCGGAGAACCTGATTTGTGATGTGTGTATCCATCTCATATAGTTAAATCATTCTTTGTATTGAGCAGTTTGAAATCACTGTTTCTGTGGAACCTGAGAAAGGACATTTGGGAACACTCTTAAGAATATGCTGAAAAATAAATACCCTACAAAAAAAACCAGAAGGAAACCTTCTGTGAAACTGCTCTAGGTCACGTCTATTCCACTCGCACATTTAATCTTCTGTTATCATTGACCAGTACTCTAACACTGTTTTAGGTGAGTCAGCTAACGGATACTCGGGATCGCTTTGAGGCTTATGGTGAAAAGGGCAATATCTTCCAATAGATACTGGCGGGAAGATTTCCGTGGAGCTGGATTGTTACATGTGCATTCCATTCACAGAGTTATACCTTTCTTCTCATAAAGGACGGAGGAATCCCTTTTGGAGAATAAGCTACCACAGGACTTTTGGGAGATTATGGATGGCTATGGTGAAAAAGCATTTATCCTCAGAGAAAAACTGGAAAGAAGCTTTCTGTGAAACTGCTTTGTGATAGATATATCGATGTATCTCACATAGATAAAACTTTCTTTCTCTCACGCAGTTTTGAAACTGCGTCATGGACAGATTTGTGAAGGGACATTTTGGAGCGCATTCGCGCATCATGTTAAATAGGTGATATCTTCAATAAAAACTGGAGAGAATCATTCCGAGAAACCGCATTGTGATGTTTGCATTCCACAGGACGTTATACCTTTTTTCTCATAGCAGTGTTTGAGCACTGTTCCTTTAAAACTGAAAAAGTGATCTTAGGCAGCACGTTGAAGACAATGGAAAAAAGTGAAATGTCCGGAAATACAAACCAGAAAGAAACGTTCCAAGAAACTGCTCTCTGGGGTGTGCATTGACTTCAGAGGGATAAAGATTCCATTACGTTGCCCAGCTTGGAAACTCTGTCTTTGAGGAATCTGGGAAGGGTTTGTCAAGTGGCGCCTAGATTTTTTGGCAGATAAAGGAAACGTCTTCCTATGAGAAGTGGAGAGAAGCTTTCGGAGCAAATGCTTTGGGATATGTGTATTCATCTCATAGAGTTAAATCACTCTTTGGATTGAGCAGTTTGAAATCACTGTTTCTGTGGAACATGAGAAAGTATATTTGGGAACGTTCTTAAGAATATGCTGAAAAAGTATTACCCTCCGATAAAAACCAGAAGGAAATTTTTTGTTAAACTGCTCTTGGTAAGGTGAGTTGCATTCGCACAGTTAAGCTTCTGTTTTCAAAGGGCAGTATTCTAACACTGTTTTATGTGAGTCAGCTAAGGGATCCCCAGGAGCGCCTTGAGGCTTGCAGTGCTAACAGAAATATCTTCCGATAGATACTGGAGAGAAACTTTCCGCGGAGCTCCTTTGTGATGTGTGCATTCCACTCGTCATAGTGTGATACTGCGTCATAGATGGATTGATACTCGTCATAGACTGATTCGCGAAGGGACATTCGTAGACATATTCAGGCCCGTGGGGAAAGAGGAAATATCTTCTGATAAATACTGGAGTGAAGATTTCCCAGAGACTGCTTTGTGATGTGAGCATTCCACTCAGGGAATTATACCTCTTTTCTCATAAGGCTGTGTTCGAACACTGTTCCTGTAAAACTGAACAAGTGATATTTTGCAGCACATTGAAGACTATGGTGAAAAGTGAAATATCTGAAAATAAAACCCAGAAAGAAGCGTTCCAAGAAACTGCTCTCTGACGAGTGCATTAATTTCAGAGAGTGAAACCTTCCACTACGTTGCCCAGTGTGGAAACTCCTTCTCTTTGAGGAATCTGTGAAGGGATACTAAGTGTCGCCCGGAGGATTCCGGTGAGAAAGGAAACGTGTTCGCATGAAAACTGGTGAGAAGCCTTCGGAGCAACTTCTTTGTGCTGTGTGTATTCATCTCATAGATTAGAATCATTCTTTGGATTGAGCAGTTTGAAATGACTGTTTCTGTGGAACCTGAGAAAGGACATTTGGGAACGCTCTGAAGAATATGCTGAAAAAGATAACCTCCAATAAAAACCAGAAGGAAACTATTTGTGAAAATGCTCTAGGCCACGTGAAGCCCACTCACACTGTTAAGCTTCTGTTTTCATTGGGCAGTGTTCTAACACTGTTTTAGGTGAGTCAGCTAAGGGACACTCGTGAGCGCTTTGAGGCTTATGGTGAAAACGGAAATATCTTCAGATAGATATTGGAGAGAAGATTTCCGTGGAGCTGCCCTGTTACGTGTGCATACCACTCACAGAGTTATACCTTTCTTCTCATAGAACACGGGGGAATCCCTTTTGGAGAATTAGCTACCACAGCACATTTGTTAGTATATGGACAGCTATGGTGAAAAAGCAAGCATCCTCAGACAAAAACTGGAAAGAAGCTTTCTGTGAAACTGCTTTGTGATAGGTATGTCTATGCATCTCACATAGATAAAACTTTCTTTCTATTAGGCAGTTTTTACACTGTGTCATGGATGAATTTACGAAGGGACATTCGGGAGCACATTCTCGGTTGACGTTATATAGGATGTATCTTCAGATAAATAATGGAAAGGAACGTTCTGAGAAACTGCGTTGTGATGTGTACATCCAACAGGGCTTTATGCCTTTTTTCTCATAGAAGTGTTTGACCACTGTTCCTGTAAACTGAAAAAGTGATATTTGGCAGTGCATTGAAGACTATTGCAAAAAGTGAAGTATCTGGAAATAAAAATCAGAAAGAAACGTAGCAAGAAACTGCTCTCTGGGGTGTGCATTCATTTCAGAGACTTTAAGCTTCCACTACATTGCGCAGTTTGGAAACTCTGTCTTTTGGGAATCTGGAAAGGGACATTAAATGGCACCCATATTCTTGTGGTGAGAAAGGAAACATCTTCCAATGAGAAGTGAAGAGAACTTTCGGAGCAAGTGCTTTGTGATGTGTGTATTTATCTCATAGAGTAAAATCATTCTTTGTATTGAGCACTTTGAAATGACTGTTTCTGTGGGACCTGAGAAAGGATATTTGGGAACGCTCTTAAGAATATGCTGAAAAAGAAACACCCTCCAATAAAACCAGAAGGAACCTTTATGTGAAACTGCTCTAGGTTACATGAATTTCATTCGCAGAGTTAAGCTTCTGTTTTCATTGAGAAGGTTTCTAACACTGTTTTAGGTGAGTGAGCTAAGGGATACTCGGGAGTGCCTTGAGGCTTACGGTGAAAATGGAAATATCTTCAGATAGATACAGGAGAGAAGACTTCCAAGGAGCCCCTTTGTGACGTGTGCATTCCGCTCGACATAGTGTTGATAGTGCGTCATAGATGAATTGATACACATCATAGACCAATTCTGGAAGGGACATTTGGATACACATTCAGGACTGTGGGGAAATAGGAAATATCTTCTGATAAATACTGGAGTGAAGCTTTCTGAGAGACTGCTTTGTGATGTGTGCATTCCACTCAGGGAATTATACCTCTTTTCTCATAAGGCAGTGTTCGAACACTGTTCCTGTAAAACTGAAAAAGTGATATTTTGTATTGCACTGAAGACTATGGTGAAAAGTGAAATATCTGGAAATAAAACCCAGAAAGAAGCGTTCCACGAAACTGCTGTCCGACAAGTACATTCATTTCAGAGAGAGAAAGCTTCCACTACGTTGCCCAGTGTGGAAACTCTTTCCTTGAGGAATCTGTGAAGGGATATTAAATGGCGCCCGGAGGCTTCCGGTGAGAAAGGAAAAGTCTTCACATGAAAACTAGTGAGAAGCTTTCTGAACAGCTGCTTTGTTCTGTGTGTATTCATCTCATAGAGTTGAATCATTCTTTGGATTGAGCAGTTTGAAATCACTGTTTCTATGGAACCTGAGAAAGGACATTTGGGAACGCTCTGAAGAATATGCTGAAAAAGATATAACCTCCAATAAAAACCAGAAGGAAACTTTCTGAGAAACTGCTCTAGGCCACGTGAAGTCCTCTCGCACTGTTAAGCTTCTGTTTTCATTGATCAGTATTCTTACACTGTTTTAGGTGAGTCAGCTAAGGGACACTCAGGGGCACTTTGAGGCTTGTGGTGAAAACGGAAATATCTTCAGATAGACACTGCAGAGAAGATTCCCGTGAAGCTGCTTTGTTCCATTTGCATTCCACTCACAGAGATATACCTTTCTTCTCATAGAGGACTGGGGAATCCCCTTTGGAGAATAAGCTACCACGGGATATTTGGGAGTATATGGGTGGCTATGGTGAATAAGCAAGTATCCTCAGACAAAAACGGGAAAGAAACTTTCTGCAAAATTGCTTTGTTATAGATATGTCTATGCATCTCATATAGATAATACTTTCTTTCTATTATGCACCTTTGAAACTGCGTCATGGACAGATTTGCGAAGGGACATTCAGGAGCACATTCGCTCTTGATGTTAAATAGGAAATATCTTCAGATAAAAACTGGAGAGAAGCTTTCTGAGAAACTGCGTTGTGATGTGTGCATTCCACAGGGTGTTGTACCTTTTGAGCACTGTTCTTGTAAAACTGAAAAAGTCATATTTGGCAGCGCGTTGGACTATGGCAAAATTGAAATATCTGGAATTACAAACCAAAAACAAACGTTCCAAGAACCTGCTCTATGGGGTGTGCATTCTTTTCAGAGACTTTAAGCTTCCACTCTGTTGCCCAGTTTGGAAACTCTGTCTTTGAGATATCTGGGAAGGGATATAAACTGTCGCCTGAAATCTTGTAGTGAGAAAGGAAACTTCTTCCTATCAGAATTGGAGAGAAGCATTCAAAGCAGGTGCTTTGTGATGTGTGTATTCATTTCATAGAGTTAAATCATTCTTTGGATTGAGCAGTTTGAAATCACTGTTTCTGTGGAACCTGAGAAAGGATATTTGGGAACGCTCTTAAGAATATGCTGAAAAAGTAATACCCTCTGATAAAAACCAGAAGGAAACTTTCTGTGAAAGTGTTCTATATCACATAAATTGCATTCGCATAGTTAAGCTTCTGTTTTCATTGAGCAGTATTCTAACAGTGTTTTAGGTGAGTCAGCTAAGGGATACTCGGAAGTGCCTTGAGGCTTAGGGTGAAAAAGGAAATATCTTCTGACAGATACTGGAGAGAAGATTTCTGAGGAGCTCCTTTGTGAGGTATGCATTCCACTCGTCATAGTGTTGATACTGCATCATAGACGGATTGATACTCATCATAGATGGATTCGCGAAAGGACATTCAGAGACATTTTCAGGTCTGTGGGGAAAGAGGAAATATCTTCTGATAAATACTGGAGTGAAGCTTTCCGAGAGACTGCTTTGTGATATGTGCATTCCACTCAGGGAATTATACCTCTTTTCTCATAAGGCAGTATTCGAACACTGTTCTTGTAAAACTGGAAAAGTGATATTTTGTAGCGCATTGAAGAGTATGGCCAAAAGTGAAATATCTGGAAACAAAACCCAGAAAGAAGAGTTCCAAGAAACTGCTCTCTTATGAGTGCATTCATTCAGAGAGTTAAAGCTTCCACTACGTTGCCCAGTTTGGAAACACTGTCTTTGAGGAACCTGGGAACGGATATTAAGTGGCGCCCGGAGGCTTCCGTTGAGAAACTGTGTTGTGATGTGTGCATTCCAGGAAGCGTTATACCTTTTTTCTCATAGCAGTGTTTGAGCACTGTTCCTGTAAAACTGAAAGGGTGAGATTTTGCAGTGTGTTAAAGACCATGGGGAAAAGTGAAATATCTGGAAATGAAACCCAGAAAGAGGCATACCAAGAAAGTGCTCTCTGACGAGTACATTCATTTCAGAGAGGTAAAGCTTCCACTTCGTTACCCAGTTTGGAAACTCTGTCTTTGACGAATCTGGGAAGGGATATCAAGTGGCGCCCAGATTCTTGTTTTGAGAAAGGAAACGTCTTCTGATGAGAAGTGGAGAGAAGCTTTTGGAGCAAGTGCTTTCTGATGTGTGTATTCATCTCATAGAGTTAAATCATTCTTTGCATTGAGCAGTTTGAAATCACTGTTTCTGTGGAACCTGAGAAAGGATATTTGGGAACGTTCTTAAGAATATGCTGAAAAAGTATTACCCTCCAATAAAAACCAAAGGAAACTTTCTGTGCAACTGCTCTAGGCCACGTGAATTGCATTGGCACAGTTCAGCTTCTGTATTCATTGATCAGTATTATAACACTGCTTTAGGTGAGTCAGCCAAGGGATACTAGGGAGAGCTCTGAGGCTTATGGTGAAAACGGAAATATCTTCAGATAGATACTGGAGAGAAATGTCCGAGGAGCTCCTTTGTGACGTGTGCATTCCACTCATCATAGTGTTGATACTGCATCATAGACGGATTGATACTCGTCATAGACAGATTCGAGAAGGGACATTGGGAGACACATTCAGGCTTGTGGGGAAATAGGAAATATCTTCTTATAAATACTGGAGTGAAGCTTTCTGAGAGACTGCTTTATGATGTGTGCATTCCCCTCAGGGAATTATATCTCTTTTCTCATAAGGCAGTGTTCGAACACTCTTCCCCTAAAACTGAAAGAGTGATATTTTGCAGTGCATTGAAGAGTATGGCGTAAAATGAAATATCTGGAAATAAAATCCAAAAAGAAGTGTTCCAAGAAAATGCTCTCTTACGAGTGCATTCATTTTAGAGAGTTAAAGCTTCCACTACATTGCCCAGTTTGGAAACTCTGCTTTTGAGGCATCTGTGAAGGTGGTGGCACCCGGAGGCTTTTAGTGAGAAAGAAAACGTCTGTTCACGTAACCTGGTGAGAAGCTGTCGGAGCAACTGTTTTGTGCTGTGTGTATTCATATCATAGAGTTGAATCATTCTTTGGATTGAGCAGTTTGAAATCACTGTTTTTGTGGAACCTGAGAAAGGACATTTGGGAACGCTCTGAAGAATATGCTGAAAAAGACATAACTTCCAATGCAAACCAGAAGGAAACTTTCTGTGAAACAACTCCAAGTCACGTGAAGTCCACTCGCACTGTTAAGCTTCTGTTTTCATTGGCAGTATTCTAACACTGTTTTAGGTTATTCAGCTGAGGGACACTCAGGATCGCTTTGAGGCTTATGGTGAAAACGGAAATATCTTCAGAGAGATACTGGAGAGAAGATTTCCAAGGAGGGTCTTTTGATGTGTACATTCCACTCATAGAGTGAAACCTTTCTTCTCATAGAGGATTGGGGGATCCAGTTTGGAGAAAACGCTCCCAGGGGATATTTGGGAGTATACAGAGAGCTATGGTATAAAAGGAATTATCCCAGACAAAAACTGGAAAGAAGCGTTCTCTAACACTGCTTTGTAATAGATATGTCCAATCATCTCACTTAAGTAAATCTTTCTTTCTATTATGCAGTTTTGAAACTGCATCATGTATGGATTCCTGAAAGGAAATTCAGGAGCACCTTAAAGCTTATGGGGTAAATGGAAATATCACAAGTTAAAAACTGGAGAGAAGTTTTTGGAGAAACCGCTTTGTGATGTGTGCATTCCACCCAGGGAGCTATGCCTCTTTTCTCGTAAGACAGTGTTTGAACACTGTTCCTGTAAAACTGAAAAAGGGATGTTTTGCAGCGCCTTGGAGATATTGGCAAAAAGTGAAATACCCGGGAATAAAACCCAGAACGCAATGTTCCAAGAAGCTTCTCTCTGGCATGTGCATTCATTTCAGAGAGTTAAAGTTGACACTACGTTGCCCAGTTTGGAAACTCTGTCTCTGATTAATCTGTGAAGGGATATTAAGTGGCGCCCGGATGCTTGATGTGAGAAAGAAAACGTCTTTTAATGAAAACTGGAGAGAAGCTTTTGGAGAACCTGCTTTGTGATGTGTGTATCCACCTCATAGAGTTAAATCATTCTTTGTATTGAGCAGTTTGAAATCACTGTTTCTGTGGAAACTGAGAAAGGACATTTGGCAACACTCTTAAGAATATGCTGAAAAAGAAATACCCTCTGATAAAAACCAGAAGAAAACCTTTTGTGAAACTGCTCTAGGTCACGTGCATTCCACTCGCACTGTTAAGCTTCTGTTTTAATTGACCAGCATTCTAACACTGTTTTAGATCAGTGAGCTAAGGGATACTCGGGGGTGCTTTGAGGCTTACGGTGAAAAGGGAAACATCTTCAGATAGATACTGGAGAAGATATCCATGGACCTGCTTTGTTAAGTGTACATTCCACTCAGAGTTATACCTTTCTTCTCATAGATGACGAGGAAATCCCATTTGGAGAATAAGCTACCATGGGACATTTGGGAGTATATGGACGGCTATGGTGAAAAAGAAATTATCCTCAGGCAAAAACTGGAAAGAAACTTTCTGTGAAACTGCTTTGTGATAGATATGTCTATGCATCTCACATCGATAAAAATTTCTTTCTATTACACAGTATTGAAACTGTGTCACAGACAGATTTGCGAAGGGACATTTGGGAGCACATTTGTGGTTCACATTAAGTAGGATGTAACTTCAGATAAAAACTGGAAAGTTTTCTGAGAAACTGCGTTGTGATTCGTGCATTCCTCAGGGCGTTATAACTTTTTTTTCTCATAGCAGTGTTTGAGCACAGTTCCTGTAAAACTGAAAAAGTGATATTTGGCAGCGCGTTGAAGACTATGGCAAAAAGTGAAATATCTGGAAATATCAATCAGAAAGAAACGTTCTTAGTAACTGCTCTCTGGGGTGTGCATTCATTTCGGTTAGTTAAAGCTTCCACTACGTTGCCCAGTTTAGAAACTCTGTTTTTGAGGAATCTGGGAAAGGATATCAAGTGTTGCCCAGAATCTTGAAGTTAGAAAGGAGACGTCTTTTGATGAGAAGGGGAGAGAAGCTTTCAGAGGAAGTCCTTTGCGATGTGTTATTCATCCCATAGTCTTAAATCATTCTTTGTATTGAGCAGTTTGAAATCACTATTTCTGTGGAAACTGAAAAGGGTATTTGGGAATACTCTTAAGAATATGCTGAAAAAGAAATATCCTCCAATAAAAAACAGAAGAAAACCTTCTGTAAAACTGCTCTAGGTCATGTGCATTCCATTTGCACATTTAAGCTTCTGTTTTCATTGACGAGTTTTCTAACACTGTTTAGCTGCGTCAGCTAAGTGATACTCGAGAGAGCTTTGAGGCTTATGGTGAAATGGGAAATATCTTCAGATAGATACTGGAGAGAGGATTTCCGTGGAGCTGATTTATTACATGTGCATTCCACTCAGAGAGTTCTACCTTTCTTCTCATAGTGTAAGGGGGAATCCCATTTGGAGCATAAGCTAACATGGGACATATGGGAGTATATGGATGGCTATGGTGAAAAATAAAGTATGCTCAGACAAAAACTGGAAAGATAAAACTTTCTTTCTATTACGCAGTTTGGAAACTGCGTCATGGACGGATTTGCGAAGGGACTTTCGGGAGCACATTCGCACTTGACGTTAAATAGGAGATATCTTCAGATAAAAATTGGAGAGAAACTTTCTGAGAAACTCCGTTGTGTGTTTGCATTCCACAGGGCGATATACCTGTTTTCTCATAGCAGTGTTTGAGCACTGCTCCTGTAAACCTGAAAAAGTGATATTTTGCAGCGCATTGAAGACTATGGAGAAAAGTGAAATATCTGGAAATAAAACCCAGAAGGAAGCGTTCCAAGAAATTGCTCTCTGATGAGTACATTCATTTCAGAGAGTTAAAGATTCCACTACGTTTCCCAGTTTGGAAACTCTGTCTTTGAGGTATCTGTGAAGGGATATTAAGTGGAGCCCGGAGGCTTCTGGTGTTTAAGGAAATGTCTATGCCTGAAAACTGGTGAGAAGCTCTTGGAGCATCTGCTATGTGCTGTGTGTATTCATCTCATACAGTTGAATCATTCTTTGGATTGAGCAGTTAGAAATCACTCTTTCTGTGGAACCTGAGAAAGGACGTTTGGGAACGCTCGTAAGAATATGCTGAAAAACACATAACCTCCAACAAAAACCAGTAGGAAACTTTCTGTGAAACTGCTAGCTCAAGTGAAGTCCACTCGCACTGTTAAGCTTCTGTTTTCATTGGGCAGTATTCTTACACTGTTTTACGTGAGTCAGCTAAGAGACACTCTGGAGTGCTTTGAGGCTTTTGTTGAAAACGGAAATATCTTCAGATAGATACTGGAGAGAAGTTGCTGAGGAGGTGTTTTAACGTGTGCATTCCACTCACAGAGGGAAACCTTTCTTCTCATAGAGGATTGGGGAATCTCGTTTGGGGAAAACGCACCCAGGGTACATTCTGGAGTTATAGATGGCTATGGTGAAAAAGGAATTATCCTCAGACAAAAGCTGGAAAGAAGCATTCTCTCACACTGCTTTGTAATAGATATGTCTATTCATCTCACTTAGATATATCTTTCTTTCTATTATGCAGTTTCTAAACTGTGTCATGGACGAATTCCAGATGGGACATTCGGGAGCACCTTAAGGCTTATGGGGAAATAGGAAATATCACCTGATAATATCTGGAGAGAAGCTTTCAGAGAAACTGCTTTGTGATGTGTGCATTCTACCCAGGGAATTATACCTCTTTAATCATAAGACAGTGTTTGAACACTGTTCGTGTAAACCTAAAAAAGGGATATTTTGCAGCGCTTTAAAGACTATGGCGAAAAGTGAAATATCCGGGAATAAAACCCAGAAAGCAACGTTCCAAGAAACTTCTCTCTGGCGTGTGCATTTATTTCAGAGTTAAAGTTGGCACTACGTTGGCCAGTTTGGAAACTCTGTCTCTGGTAAATCTGTGAAGGGATTTTAAGTGGTGCCCCGATGCTTGCGGTGAGAACGGAAACGTCTTTAATGAAAACTGGAGAGAAGCTTTTGGAGAACCTGGTTTGTGATGTGTGTATCTATCTCAGGAGTTAAATCATTCTTTGTATTGAGCAGTTTGAAATCACTGTTTCTGTGGAAACTGAGAACGGACATTTGGGAACACTCATAAGAGTATGCTGAAAAAGAAATACCCTCCAATAAAAACCAGAAGGAAACCTTCTGTGAAACTGCTCTAGGTCACGTGCATTCCACTGGCACGTTTAAGCTTCTGTTTCAATTGACCAGTATTCTAACACTGTTTTAGGTGAGTCAGCTAAGGGATACTCGGGAATGCTTTGAGGCTTACGGTGAAAAGGGAAATATCTTCAGATAGATACTGAAGAGAGGATTTTCGTGGAGCTGCTTTGTTACATGTGCATTCCACTCACAGACTTATACCTTTCTTCTCATAGACGACGGGGGATTCCCATTTGGAGAATAAGGTACCACTGGACACTTGGGAGCATATGGACGGTTACGGTGAAAAAGCAAGTATCCTCAGACAAAAACTGGAAAGAAGCTTTCTGTGAAACGGCTTTGTGATAGATATGTCTATGCATCTCACATAGATAAAAATTTCTTTATATCACGGAGTTTTGAAACTGCCTCATGGACAGATTTGTGATGGGACATTCGGAAGCACATTCGCACTTGATGTTAAATAGGAGATATCTTCAGATTAAAATCGGAGAGAAGCTTTCTGAGAAACTGCGTTGTGATGTGTGAATTCCACAGGGTGTTATACCTTCTTTCTCATAGCAGTGTTTGAGCACTGTTCCTGTAAAACTGGAAAGGTGTTATTTGGCAGAAGATTGAAGATTATGGCAAAAAGTGAAATATCCGAAAATGCAAACCAGAAAGAAACGTTCCAAGAAACTGCTCTCAGGGGTGTGCATTCATTTCAGAGAGTTAAAGCTTCCACTACGTTGCCCAGTTTGGAAACTCTATCTTTGAGGAATCTGGGAAGGGATATCATGTGGCGCCCGGATTCTTTTGGTGAGAAAGAAAATGTCTTCTGATGAGAAGTGGAGAGAAGCTTTCGGAGCAAGTGCTTTGGTATGTGTGTATTCATCTCATAGAGTTAAATCATTCTTTGGATTGAGTAGTTTGAAATCACTGTTTCTGTGGAAGCTGAGAAAGGATATTTGGGAATGCTCTTAAGAATATGCTGAAAAAGTCATACTTCCCGATAAAAATCAGAAGAATACTTTCTGTGAAAGTGCTCTAGGTCACGTGAATTGCATTCACACAGTTAAGCTTCTGTTTTCATTGAGCAGTATTCTATCACTGTTTTAGGTGAGTCAGCTAAGGGATGCTCGGGAGTGCCTTGAGGCCTATGGTGAAAACAGAAATATCTTCAGATAGATACTGGAGAGAAGATTTCCGAGGAGCTCCTTTGTGATGTGTGCATTCCACTCATCATAGTGTGGATACTGTGTCATAGACCGATTGATACTCGTCATAGACGGATTCGCGAAGGGACATTCGGAGACACATTCAGGCCTGTGGGGAAATAGGAAATATCTTCTGATAAATACTAGAGTGAAGCTTTCCTAGTGACTGCTTTGTGATGTGTGCATTTCACTCAGGGAATTATACCTCTTTTCTCATAAGACAGTGTTCGCACACTGTTACTGTAAAACTGAAAAAGGGATATTTTGCAGTGCATTGAAGACTATGGCAAAAAGTGAAATATCTGGAAATAAAACCCAGAAAGATGCATTCCAAGAAACTGCTCTCTGACGATGCATTCATTTCAGAGATTGAAAGCTTCCACTACATTGTCCAATTTGGAAACTCTGTCTTTGAGGAATTTGTGAAGGGATATTAAGTGACGCCCGGAGGCTTCCGGCGAGAAAGAAAATGTCTTCGCATGAAAACTGGTGAGAAAGTTTCGGAGCAACTACTTTGTGCTGTGTGTATTCATCTCATAGAATTGAATCATTCTTTGGATTGAGCACTTTGAAATCACTATTTATGTGGAAACTGAGAAAGGACATTTGGGAACGTCCTTAAGAATATGGTGAAAAAGACATAACCACCAATAAAAACCAGAATAAACTTTCTGTGGAACTGCTCTAGGTCACATGAAGTCCATTCGCACTGTTAAGTTTCTGTTTTCATTGGACAGTATTCTAACAATGTTTTAGGTGAGTCAGCTAAGGGATACTCGGGAGCGTTTTGAGGCTTACAGTGAAAACGGAAATATTTTCAGATAGATACTGGAGAGAAGATTTCCAAGGAGCTGCTTTGTGACGTGTGCATTCCACTCACAAAGTTATGCTTTACTTCTCATAGAGGATTGGGGAATCCCATTTTGAGCTATGAGGGGCCATTCGGGAGTATATAGATAGCTATGGAGAAAAAGGAGGTATCCTCAGAAAAAAACTGGAAAGTAGTTTTCTGTGAAACTCCTTTGTGATAGATATGTCTATTCCTCTCACATAGATAAAACTTTCTTTCTATTATACAGTTTTGAAACTGCATCATGGACGGATTCACAAACGGACATTCAAGAGCACATTCAGGCCTGTGGGGAAGTAGGAAATATCTTCAGATAAAAACTGGAGAGAAACTTTCTGTGAAACTGCTTTCTGTGCATGCATTCCACTCAGGGAGTTATACCTCTTTTCTCATGAGGCAGTGTTTGAATACTGTTCCTGTAAACCGGAAAAAGTGATATTTTGCAGCGCATTGAAGACTACGGTGATAAGTTAAATATCCTGAAATAAAACCCAGAAGGAGACATTCAAGAAACTGCTCTCTGATGTATACATTCATTTCAGAGAGTTAAACTTGTCACTACCTTACCCAGTTTGGAAACTCTATCTTTGAGGAATCTGGGAAGGGATATTAAGTGGCGCCCAGAGTCCTGTGGTGAGAAACAAAACATCTTTTGATAAAAGCTGCAGAGAAGCTTTCAGAGCCACTGCTTTTGTGATGTGTGTATTCATCTCATAGAGTTAAATCATTCTTTGGATTTAGTAGTTTGAAATCACTCTTTCTGTGGAACCTGCGAAAGGACATTTGGAAACGCTCTAAAGAATATGCTGAAAAGTAACACCCTGTGATAAAAACCAGAAGGAAACTGTCCGTGAAACATCTCTAGGTCACATGATTTCCACTTGCACTGTTAAGCTTCTGTTTTCATTGAGCAGTATTCTAACACTGTTTTACGTTAGTCAGCTAAGGGATACTCAGGAGCACTTAGAGCCTAACAGTGAAAACGGAAATATCTTCAGCTAGATAGTGGAGAGTAGATTTCCGAGGAGCTGCTTTGTGACCTGTGCATTCCACTCAGAGTTACACTTTTCTTCATATAGAAGATTGGGGAATCCCGTTAGGAGAAAAAGCTACCAGGGGACATTCAGGAGTTTATGGATGGCTATGGTGAAAAGGGAAATATCCCCAGTCAAAAACTGAGAAGAAGCTTTCTGTGAAACTGCTTTGTGATAGATATGTCTATTCATCTCACATAGATACAAAATTCTTTCTATTATGCAATATTGAAACTACATCATGGAAGGATTCGAGAAGGGACATTCGGGAGCACATTCAGGCCTGTGGGAAAATAGGAGTTATCTTCAGATAAAAATTGGAGAGAAGTTTTCGGAGAAACTGCTTTGTGATGTGTGCATTCCACTCTGGAGGATATACCTCTTTTCTCATAAGGCAGTGGTTGAACACTGGTCATGTAACAGTGAAAAAGTGATATTTTCCCGCGCTTTGAAGAGAATGGCGAAAAGTGAAATAGCCTGAAATAAAACCCAGAAAGAAGCATTCCAAGAAACTGCTTTCTGACGGGTGCATTCATTTAAGAGAGTTAAAGCTTACACTACGTTGCCTAGTTTGGAAATTCTGTTTTTGTGGGATCTGGGAAGGGATATTAAGTGTCGCCCAGAGGCTTGTGGTGAGAAAGGAAACGTCTTCCGATGAAAACTGGAGAGAAGCTTTCGGGGCAACTGATTTGTGATGTGTGTATTCATCACATAGAGCTAAATCATTCTTTGGATTGAGAAGTTTTAAATCACTGTTTCTGTGGAACTTGCAAAAGGGCATTTGGGAACGCTGTTAAGAATATGCTGAAAAAGAAATACCCTCCAATAAAAACCAGAAGGAAATTTCCTGTGAAACTTCTCTAGGTCACGTGAAGTCCACTCGCACAGTTCAGCTTCTGTTTTCATTGAACAGTATTCTAACACTGTTTTGATTTCCGAGGAGCTGCATTGTGATGTGTGCATTCCACTCACAGAGTTATACTTTTCTTCTCATAGAAAGTTGGGGAATCCCACTTGGAGAAAAAGGAACCAGGGGACATTCGGGACTATGTTGACAGCTAAGGTGAAAAAGGTAATATCCTCAGACAAAAACTGGAAAGAAGCTTTCTGTGAAACTGCTTTGTGAGACATATGTCTATTCACCTCACATAGATAAAACTTCCTTTCTTTTATGCAGTTTTGAAACTGCATCATGGAAGGATTTGTGAAGGAACATTCAGGAGCCCATTCAGGCCTGTGGGGAAATAGGAAATATCTTCAGATAAAAACTGGGGAGAACCCTTCTGAGAAACTGCATAGTGATGTGTGCATTCCACTCAGGGACTTACATCTCTTTTCTCATAAGGCAGTGTTTGAGCACTGTTCCTGAAAACTGAAAAAGTGTTGTTTTGCAGCTCATTGAAGAATGTGCAGAAAGTGAAATATAGACATGTCTATTCATCTCACATAGATAAAACATTCTTTCTATTACACAGTTCTGAAACTGCATCATGTACGATTTTGGGAAGGGACATTCGGGAGCACATTCTGGCCTGTGGGGAAATAGGAGATATCTTCAGATTAAAACAGGAGAGGAGCTTTCTGAGAAACTACTTTGTGGTGTGTGCATTCCACTCAAGGAGTTATACCACTTTTCTCATGAGGCAATGTTTGAACACTGTTCCTGTATATCTGAAAATGTGATATTTTGCAGCTCTTTGAAGAGTATGAGAAAAGTGAAATATTCTGAAATAAAACCCAGAAAGAAGCATTCTAAGAAACTGCTCTCTGACGTGTGCATTCATATCAGAGAGTTAAAGCTTACACTACGTTGCCCTGTTTGGAAACTCTGACTTTGAGGAATCTGTGAAGGGATATTAGGGGCACATGGAGGCTTGTTGTGAGAAAGGAAATGTCTTCCGATGAAAACTGGAGAGAAGCTTTCGGAGCAACTGCTTTACGATGTGTGTATTCATCCCATAGAGTTAAATTATTCTGTGAATTAAGCAGTTTGAAATCAGTGTTTCTGTGGAACTTGAGAAAGAACATTTGGGAATGCTCCTCAGAGTATGCTGTAAAAGGAATACCCTCCGATAAAAAGCAGAAGAAAACTTTCTGTGAAACTGTTCTACGTGAAGTTCACTCGCAAAGTTAACCTTCTGTTTTCATTGAGCAGTATTCTGACACTATTTTAGGTTAGTCAGGGATACTCGGGGGTGCTTTGAAGCTCACAGTGAAAACGGAAATATCTTCAGATAGATACTGGAGAGAAGATTTCTGAGGAACTGCTTTGTGACGTGTTCATTTCAATCACAGAGTAATACTTTTCTTCTCATAGATGTTTGGGGAATCCCGCTTGCAGAAAAAGCTACCAGGAGACTTTTGGGACTTTATGGATGGCTATGGTGGATAAGGAAATATCCTGAGACAAAAACTGGAAAGAAACTTTGTGTGAAACTGCTTTGTGATAGATATGTCTATTCATCTCACATAGATAAATCTTTGCTTCTATGACATAGTTTTGAAACTGCTTCATGGACCGATTAGAGAAGGGACGTTTGGGAGCACATTTAGGCCTGCGGGGAAATAGGAGATATCTTCAGATAAAAACTGGAGAGAAGCTTTCTTATAAACTGCTTTGTGATGGGTGCATTCCATTAAGGGAGTTATACCTCCTTTCTCATAAGGCAGTGTTTGAACACTGTTCCTGTAAAACTGAAAAGGTGATATTTTGCAGCGCTTTGAAGAGTATGATGAAAAGTGAAATATCCTGAAATAAAACCCAAAAGGAAGCATTCCTAGAAGCTGATCTCTGGCGTGTGCATTCATTTCAGTGAGTTAAAGCTTTCACTACGTTGCCCATTTTGGAAACTCTGTCCTTGAGGAATCTGTGAAGGGATATGAAGGGGCACCCGGAGGCTTGCTGTGAGAAAGGAAACGTCTTCCAATGAAAACTGGAGAGAAGCTTTCAGAGCAACTGCTTTGTGATATGTGTATTCATCTCATAGAGTTAAATCATTCTTTGCATTGGGCAATTTGAAATCACTGTTTCTGTGGAACCTGAGAAAGGACATTTGAGAGTGCTCTTAAGGTTATACTGAGAAAGATATAACCTCCAATAAAAACCAGAAGGAAACTTTCTGTGAAACTGCTCTAGGTCACGTGGATTCCACTCACACAGTTAAGCTTCTGTTTTCATTGAACAGTATTCTAACACTGTTTTTGATTTGTCTGCTAAGGGATACTTGGGAGCGCTTGGAGGCTTATGGTGAAAACGGAATTATCTTTAGATAGATACTGGAGAGAAGATTTCTGAGGAGCTGCCTTGTGACGTGTGCATTCCACTCACAGAGTTATACTTTCCTTCTCAGAGAGGATTGGGGAATCCCATTTGGAGAAAACACTACCTGGGTACATTCAAGAATATATGGATGGCTACGGTGAAAAAGGATATATTCTCAGACAGAAAGTGGAAAGAAGCTCTCTGTGAAATTGCTTTGCGACAGATATGTCTATTCATCTCACATAGATCAAACTTTCTTTCTATTACACAGTTTTGAAACTGCATCATGTACGGATACGCGAAGTGACATTCGGGAGTACATTGAGGCCTGTGGGGAAATAGGAGATATTCTCATATAAAAACTGGAAAGAAGATTTCTGAGAAACTGCTTTGTGATGTGTACATTCCACTCAGGGACGTATACCTCTTTTCTCGTAAGGCAGTGTTTGAACACTGTTCCTGTAAAACAGAAAAAATGATATTTTGCAGCACATTGAAGACTATGTTGAAAAGTGAAAATCCGAAAATAAAACCCAGAAAGAAGCATTGCAAGAAACTGCTCTCTGACGAGTGCATTCATTTCAGAAACTTAAAGCTTACACTACGTTGCCCAGTTTGGAAACTCTGTCTTTTCAGAATCTTTGAAGGGATACTAAGCGGCGTCCAGAGGCTTGTGGTGAGAAAGGAAACGTCTTCCGATGAAAAACGGGAGAGAAGATTTTGGAGCAACTGCTTTATGATGTGTGTATTCATCTCATAGAGTTAAATCATTCTTTGGATTGAGCAGTTTGAAATCACTGTTTCTGTGGAATCTGAGAAAGGACATTTGGGAACTCTCTTAAGAATATGCTGAAAAAGAAATACCCTCTGATAAACACCAGAAGGAAACATTCTGTGATACTGCTCTACGTCATGTGAAGACCACTCTCACAGTTAAACTTCTGTTTTCATTGAGCAGTATTCTAACACTGTTTTAGGTTAGTTAGCTAAGGGATACTCGGCAGCGCATTGAGGCCTATGTTGAAAATGAAAGTATCTTCAGATTGATACTGGAGAGAAGATTTCTGAGAAGCTGGTTTGTGACGCGTTCATTCCACTCACAGAGTTATAGTTTTCTTCTCATAGAGGATTGGGGAATCCCGCTTGCATAAAAACCTACCAATGGATATTCGGGAGTATATGGATGGCTATGGTGGAAAAGGAAATATCCTCAGAGAAAAACTGGAAAGAAGCTTTCTATGAAACTGCTTTGTGATAGATATGTCTATTCATCTCACATAGATAAAACTTTCTTTCTCTTATGCAGTTTTAAAAGTGCATCATGGACGGATTCGCAGAGGGACATTTGAGAGCACATTCAGGCCTGTGGGAAAATAAGGCATATTTTCAGATAAAAACTGGAGAGAAGCTTTTGAAAAACTGCTTTATGATATGTGCATTCCACTCTGGTAGTTATACTTCTTTTCTCATAAGGCAGTGTTTGAACACTGTTTCCGTAAAACTGAAAAAGTGATATTTTGCAGGGCATGGAACACTATGGCGAAAAGTGAAATATCCTGAAATAAAACTCAGATAGAAGTGTTCCAAGAAACTGCTCTCTGACGTGTGCATTCATTTTAGAGAGTTAAAGCTTACACTCTGTTACCCAGTTTGGAAACTCTCTCTTTGAGGATTCTGGGAAGGGATATTAAGTGGTGTCTGGAGGATTGTGGTGAGAAAGGAAATGTTTTCTGATGAAAACTGGAGAGAAGTTTTCGGAGCAACTGCTCTGTGATGTGTGTATTAATCTCATAGAGTTAAATCAATCTTTGGATTGAGTAGTTTGAAATCACTGTTTCTGTGGAACCTGAGAAAGGACATTTGGGAACACAGATAAGAATACGCTAAAATTAAATACTCTTCAATAAAAACCAGAAGGAAACTTTCTGAGAAACTGCTCTAGGTCACGTGAAGTCCACTCGCACAGATAAGCTTCTGTTTTCATTGAGGAGTGTTCTAACACTGTTTTAGGTTAGTCAGCTAAGGGATACTTGGGAACGCTTTGAGGCTTATGTTGAAAATGGAAATATCTTCAGATAGATACTGGAGAGATTTCCGAGGAGCTGCTTTGTAATGTGTGCATTTCACTCACAGAGTTATACCTTTCTTCTGATAGAGGATTGGGGAGACCTGTTTGGAGAAAACGCTACCAGGGGACATTCGGGAGTATATGGACAGCTTTGGAGAAAAATGAAGTATCCTTAGACAAAAACTGGAAACAAGCTTTCTATGAAATTGCTTTGTGTTAGCTATGTCTATTCATCTCACATAGATAAAACTTTCTTTCTATTATGCAGTTTTGAAACTGCATCATGGACGGATTCACGAAGGGACATTCAGTAGCACATTCAGGCCTTTGAGGAAAAAAGAAATATCTCCAGATAAGACGGGAGAGAAGCTTTCTGAAAAACTGCTTTGTGATGTGTGCGTTCAACTCAGGGTGTTTTTCCTCTTTTCTCATAAGGCAGTGTTGGAACACTGTTCCTGTAAAACAGAAAATGTGATATTTTGCAGTGCATTGAAGACTATGGCGAAGAATGAGCTACCGTCAAGTAAAACCCAGAAAGATGCGTTCCAAAAAACTGCTCTCTGATATGTGCATTCACTTCACAGAATTAAAGCATACTCTACATTGCCCAGTTTGCAAGCTCTGTCTTTGAGAAATATGGGAAGGGATATTAACTGGTGCTCCAGAGGCTTGTGGTGAGCAAGGAAATGTCTTCACATGATAACTGGAGAGAAGCTTTCTTAGCAACTGCTTTGTGATGTGTGTATCATCTCATAGATTTAAACCATTCCTTGGATTGAGCAGTTTGAAATAACTGTTTCTATGGTATCTCAGGAAGGACATTTGGGATTGCTCTTTGGAATATGAAGAAAGAAATATCCTCAGATGAAAACCAGAAGAAAGCTTTCTGTGAAACTGCTATATGTCATGTGAATTCCTCTCGCTCAGTTAAGCTTCCCTTTTCATTGAAGAGTTTCCTAGCACTGTTTATGTTTAGCGTGTGAAGGGATATTCGGAAATGCTTTGAGTCTTACAGTGAGAAAGGAAATGTGATCAGATAGAAACTGGAGAGAAGCTTTCTGAGGAGCTGCTTTGTGACGTGTGCATTCCACTCACAGAGTTATACTTTTCTTCTCAAATGAGGATTGGGAAATGCCTTTTGGAGAAAAAGTTGCCAGGGGACATTCGGGAGTATATGGACGGCTATGGTGAAAAAGGAAATATCCTCAGACATAAACTGGAAAGAAGATTTCTGTGAAACTGCTTTGTGATAGACATGTTTATTCATCTCACATAGATAAAACTTTCTTTCTGTTATGCATTTTTAAAACGTCGTCATGGACAGACTAGTGAAAGGACATTCGTGAGCACTTTCAGGTCTATCATGAAATAGGAAATATCTTCAGATAAAAAATGGAGAGAAGCTTTCTGAGAAACTACTTTGTGATGAGTGCATTCCACTCAGGGAGTGTACCTCCTTTCTCATAAGGCAGTGTTTGAACACTGTTCCTGTGAAATTGAAAACATGATATTTCAGAGCACATTGAAGACTATGGCAAATAGTGAAAGATCCATTCCAAGAAACTGCTCGCTGATACGTGCATTCATTTCACAGAGTTAAAGCTTACTCTACTTTGCCCAGTCTGGAAATTCTGTCTTTGAGGAATCTGCAAAGGGATATTAAGTGGCGCCCGAAGGCTTGTCGTGAGCTGGCAAAAGTCTTCCATTGAAAACTGGAGAGAAGCTTTCTGAGCAACCACTTTGTGATGTGTGTATTCAGCTCATAGAATTAAACCACACTTTGCATTGAGCAGTTTGAAATCACTGTTTTTTTGGAATCTGAGGAAGGACATTTGGGAATCCTATTTAGAATATGGAGAAAGAAATATCCTCAGGTAAAATCCAGAAGGAAGCATTCTGTGAATCTGCTCTGTGTCATCTTAATTTCTCTCACTCAGTTAAACCTCTCTTTTCATTGAGCAGGTTTCTATACCTGTTTATGTTTAGCATGTGAAGGGATATTCGGGAATGCTTTGAGGCTTATGGTGAAAAAGGAAATATATTCAGATGGAAACTGGAGAGAAGCTTTCTGAGGAACTGCTTTGTGATGTGTGCATTCCACTCACAGTGTTATACCTCTCTTCTCATACAGCATTGGGGAAACCCTTTTGGAGAAGAAAGTACCAAGTGATATTCAGGAGCATGTTGAATCCTATGGTGAAAAGGGAAATAGTCTCAGACAAAAACTGAAAGGAAGCTTTTTATGAAACTGCTCTGTGACATGTGTATTCATCTCACATACATAAAGCTTTCTTTACATTATGCAGCTTGGAAACAGTCATGGACGGATCCTCGAAGGCACTTTTGGAAGCACTTTCAGGACTCTGGTGAAAAAAGGAAATATCTTCAGATAAAAACTGGAAAGAAGCTTTCTGTGAATCTGTGTTTTGCTATGTTTATTCATCTCACATAGATAAAGCTTTCTTTACATTACGCAGCTTGGAAACTCCATCATGGATGGATCTGTGAAGGGATATTCAGGATCACATTCGGGCTCATGGTGAAAAAGAAAATATTATCAGATAAAAACTGGAGAGATGCTTTCTGAGAAACTGCTTGGTGGTGTGTGCATTCCACTCATGGAGTTATACTTTTTTCTCATAAGGCACTGTTTGAACTCTGTTTCTGTGAAACTAAAAAAGTTATATTCGGAGCACATTGAGGACTACGGTGAAAAGTGAAAATCGTACAATAAAACCCAGAAAGATGCATTCCAAGAAACAGCTCTCTGATATGCCCATTCTTTTCGCAGAGTTAAAGCTTACTTTACATTTACCAGTTTGGAAAGTCTGTCTTTGAGGATTCTGCAAAGGGATATAAAGTGGCGACCAAGGGCCTGTGGCGAACAAGGAAATGTTTTCCGTTGAAAACTGGAGAGAAACTTTCTGAGCAACTGCTTTGTGATGTGTGTATTCATCTTATAGAGTTAAATCATTCTTTGGAATGCGCAGTTTGAAATCACTCTTTCTGTGGAACCTGAGAAAGGACATTTGGGAACACTCTTAAGAATGTGCTGAAAAAGGAATACCCTCCGATAAAAACCAGAAGGTAGCTTTCTGTGAAATTGCTCTGTGTCACGTGAATTCCACTCCCACAGTTAAGCTTCTGTTTTCATTGCGTTGCATTCTAACACTGTTTTAGGTTACTCAGCTTAGGGATGCTCGGGAGCACTTTGAGGCTTATGGTGAAAACGGAAATATCTTCAGATAGAAATTGGAGAGAAGATTTCCGAGGAGCTGCTTTGTGACGTGTACATTCAACTCACGGAGTTATACTTTTCTTCTCATAGAGGATTGGAGAATGCCTTTTGGAGAAAAAGCTACCGCGGGACATTCAGGAGTATATGGATGGCTATGATAAAAAAGGAAATATCCTCAGTCAGAAACTGGAAAGAAGATTTCTGTGAAACAGCTTTGTGATAGATATGTTTGTTCATCTCATGTAGATAAAACTTATCTTATATTATGCAGTTTGGAAATTCTGTCATGCATGGATCCACGAAGGGACGTTCGGGAGCACATTCAGGCCTATGGTGAAAAAGGAGATATCTTCAGATGAAACCTGGGTAGAAGCTTTCTATGAAACTGCTCTGTGCTATGTGTATTCATCTCACCTAGATAAAGCTTTCTTTACATTACACAGCTTGCAAACTCTGTCATGGACGGATCCCTGAAGGGACCTTCGGGAGCACGTTCAGGACTATAGTGAAAAAGGAAATATCATCAGATAAAAACTGGAGAGAAGCTTTCTGAGAAACTGCTTTGTGATGTGTGAATTTCACTCAGAGAGATATAACTCTTTTCCCTAAATCAGTGTTTGAATACTGTTCATGTGAAAGCCTCTCTTTTCATTGAGTAGCTTTCTACCCCTGTGTATCTTTAGCATGTGAAGGGATATTTGGGAGCACTTTCAGGCTTGTGGTGAAAAAGAAAGTATGTTCAGACCGAAACTAGAGAGAAGTTTTCCAAGGAACTGCTTTGGGATGTGTGCATTCCATTCACAGTGTTATACTTCTCATACAGCATTGGGGAAACTCTTTTGGAGAAAAAGGTACCAAGTGATATTCGGGAGCATGTTGATGCCTATCGTAAAAAGGGAAATAGCCTCAGACAAAAACAGGAAAGAAGCTTTCTATGAAACTGCTCTTGTGATATGTGTATTCATGTCCCATAGATAAAGATTTCTTTACATTATGCAGCTTGGAAACTCCGTCATGGAGGAATTCATGAAGGGATATTCGGGATCACATTCTTGCCTATGGTGAAAAAGGAAATATCATCAGATAAAAACGAGAGAAGCTTTCTGAGAAACTGCTTGGTGATATGTGCATTCCACTCAGGGAGTTATACCTTTCTTCTCATAAGACACTGTTTGAACACTGTTCCTGTAAAACTAAAAATGTGTTATTCGGAGCACATTGAAGACTATGGCAAAAAGTGAAATGTTGTCCAATAAAACCCAGAAAGAAACATTCCAAGAAATTGCTCTCTGACATATCCATTCATTTCACACAGTTAAAGCTTACTCTACATTTCTCAATTTGGAAAGTCTGTCTTTGAGGATTCTGCGAAGGAATATTAAGCAACCGCTGGAGGCCTGTGGCGAGCAAGGAAACCTCTTCCATTGAAAATTGGAGAGAAGCTTTCTGAGCAACTCTTTTTTGATGTTTGTATTCATCTCATAGATTTAAATCATTCTTTGGGTTGAGCAGTTTGAAATCACTTTCTGTGGAATATGAGAAAGGACATTTGGGAACGCTCTTTAGTAAATCCTGAGAAAGAAATATCCTCAGATGGAAACCAGAAGGACGCTTTTTGTGAAACTGTTTTGTGTAGTGTAAATTCCACTCGCACAGTTATGCTTTTGTTTTCATTGAGCAGTATTCTAACACTGTTTTTGTTTAGTCTGTGAAGGGATATTCAAGAGCACTCTGAGACTTACGGTGAAAAAGGAAATAACTTCAGATAGAAACTGGAGAGAGGCTTTCCGAGGAGCTGCTTTCTGATGTGTGCATTCTACTCACAGAATTTTACCTTTCCTGTCAGAGAGCATTCGGAAATCCCTTTTGGAGAAAAAGCTATAAAGGGACATTTGGGAGTATATGGACAGCAATGTTGAGAAAGGAAATATCCTCTGACAAAAACTGGAGAGAAGCTTTCTGTGAAACTGCTTTGAATAGATACATCTGTTCATCTCACATAGATAAAACCTTCTTTCTATTACGCAGTTTTGTAACTGCATCATGGACGGATTCACAAAAGGACATTCACGAGCACATTCAGACCTATAGTGGAAAAGGAAATATCTCCAGATAAAAACTGGAGAGAAGCTTTCTGAGAAACTGCTTTGTGATGTGTGCATTCCACTCCGGCAGTTACACCTCTTTTCTCCTAAGGCAGTGTTTGAACACTGTTCTTGTAAAACCGAAAACGTGATATTTTAGAGCACATTGAAGACTATGGTGGAAGGTGAAATATCCTCAAATAAAACCCAGAAAGAAGCGTTCCAAGAAACTACTCTCTGATATGTGCATTCATTTCACAAAGTTAAAGATTAATCTACCCTGCCCACTTTGGAAATTCTGTGTTTCAGGTTTCTGCGAAGGGAGATTACGTGGCAACCGGGCTCCTGTGGTGAGCAAGGAAATGTCTTCCGTTGAAGACTGAAGAGAAGATTTCTGAAAAACTGCCTGTGATCTGTGTTTTTAACTCATAGAGATAAATCATTCTTCAGATTGAGCAGTTTGGAATCACTCTTCCTGTGGAACCTCAGAAAGGACATTTCAGAATGCTCTTAAGAATATGCTGAACAAGAAATACCTTCTGATAAAAAGCAGAAGGAAACCTTCTGTGAAACTGCTCTGTGTCTAGTGAATTCCATTCGCACAGTTAAGCTTCTGTTTTCATTGAGCAGTATCTAACACTGTTGTAGGTTAGTCAGCTAAGGGATACTCGGGAGTGCTTTGAGGCTTAAGAGAAAACGAAAATATCTTCACATATAACTGGGGAGAAGATTTCCGAGGAGTTGCTTTGTGACGTGTGCATTCCACTCACAGAGTTATACTTTTCTTGTCACAGATTATTGGAGAATCTTGCTTGGAGAAAAAGCTACCAGGGGACATTCGGGAGTATATGGATGGCTATGGAAAAAGAGTTAATATCCTCAGACAAAAACTGGAAAGAAGCTTTCTGTGAAACTGCTTTGTGATAGATATGTCTATTCATCTCACATAGATAAAACTTTCTATTACACAGTTTTGAAACTCCGTCATGGACAGAATCGTGAAGGGACATTCGGGAGCACATTCAGGGCTATGGGGAAATAGGAGATATCTTCAGATAAAAACTAGAGAGAAGCTTTCTGAGAAACTGCTTTCTGATATGTGCATTCCACTCAGGGAGTTTTACCTCTTTTCCCATGAGGCAGTGTTTCAACACTGTTCCTGTAAAACTGAAAAAGTGATATTTTGCAGTGCATTGAAGACTATGGCAAAAAGTGAAATATCCTGAAATAAAATCCAGAAAGAAGCGTTCCAGGAAACTGCTCTGTGACTGTGCATTCATATCAGAGAGTTAAAGCTGACACTACATTGCCCAGTTTGGAAACTCTGTCTTTGAGGAACCTGTGAAGGTATATTAAGTGGCGGCCGGGGGCTTGTGGTGAGAAAGTAAACGTCTTCCGATGAAAACTGGAGAGAAGCTTTCAGAGCAACTGCTTTGTGATGTGTGTATTCATCTCATAGAGTTAAATCATTGTTTGGATTGAGCGGTTTGAAATCACTGTTTCTGCCAAACCTGAGAAAGGACATTTGAGTACACTCTTAAGAATATGCTGAAAAAGAAATACCCTCCGATAACAACCAGAAGGAAACTTTCTGTGAATCTCTTCTAGGTCACTGAAGTACACTCGCACAGTTTAGTTTCTGTTTTCATTGAGCAGTATTCTAACACTGTTTTAGGTTAGTCAGCTAAGGGATTCTTGGGAGCACTTTGAGCCTTCAAAGAAAACGGTTATATCTTCAGATAGATACTGAAGAGAAGATTTCCGTGCATCTGCCTTGTGACATGTGCATTCCACTCACGGAGTTAGTTCTCTTCTCATAGAGGATTGGGGAATCCCGTTTGGAGAAAAACCTACCAGGGGACATTCGGGAGTATATGGACGGCCATGGTGTAAAAGGAAATATCCTCAGAGAAACTGGAAAGAATCTCTCCATGAAACTGCTTTTTGATAGATATGTCTATTCATCTGACATACATAATACTTTCTTTCTATTACACAGTTTTGAAACTGCATCATGGATGGATTTGCAAAGGGACATTTGGGAGCACATTCAGGCTTGTGGGGAAATAGGAAATATCTTCAGCTAAAAACTGGAGAGAAGCTTTCTGAGAAATTGCTTTGTGATGTGTGCATTCCATTCAGGGAGTTATACTTCTTTTCTCATAAGGCAGTGTTTGAACGCTGTTCTTGTAAAGCTGTAAAAGTGATATTTTGCAGCACATTGAAGACTATGGCAAAAAGTGAAATATCCTGAAGTAAAACACAGAAAAAAGCATTCCTAGAAACTACTCTCTGACTTGTGCATTCATTTCAGAGAGTTAAGGCTTTCACTACATTGCCCAGTAGGGAAATTCTGTGTTAGAGAAATCTGTGAAGGGATATTAAGTGGTGCCTGGAGGCTTGTGGTGAGAAAGGAAACGTCTTCCGATAAAAACTGGAGATAATCTTTCGGAGCAACTGATTTATGATGTGTGTATTCATCTCATAGAGTTAAACATTCTTTGGATTGAGCAGTTTGAAATCACTGTTTCTGTGGAACCTGAGAAAGGACATTTGGGAATGCTCTTAAGAATATGTTGAAAAAGAAGTACCCTCTGATAAAAACTAGAAGGAAACATTCTGTGAAACTGCTGTAGGTCACGTGAAGTCCACTCACTTTGTTAAGTTTCTGTTTTCATTGAGCATTATTCTAACACTGTTTTAGGTTAGTCAGCTAAGGGATACTCAGGAGCGCATTGAGGCTTATGGTGAAAATGGAAATATCTTCAGATAGATACTGGAGAGAAGATTTCCGAGGAGCTGCTTTGTGGCGTGTGCATTCCACTCACAGAGTTATACTTTTCTTCTCATAGAGGATTGGGGAATCCCGTTTGGAGAATACATCTCACTGAGTTACAGTGTTCTTTTCATTGAGCAGTCTGCTAGCACTGTTTTGTTGGAATCTGCAAAGGGATATTTCAGAGCCATTGAAGCTAATGGTGACAAAGGAAATATCCTAATTTAAACAGCAAAAAGAAGCTTTCTGAGAAGCTGTTTTGGATGTGTGAATTCATCTCACAGAGTTACATGATTCTTTTCAGGGATCACTTTGCTAGCATTGTTTTTAGGGTATCTGAGAAAGGATATTCTGGATCGCATTGAAGCCTAAGGCGACAAACGAAATATCCTCAGATAAAAACCATAAAGAAACCATCTGAGAAACTGCTTTGTGATGTGTGAGTTCATCTCACGGGGCTACACTGTTCTTTTCATATAGAAGTCTCCTAACACTGTTTTCGTGGAAACTGCAATAGGTTGTTTGGGAGCACATTGAAGCCTTTAGGGATAAAGGAAATATCCTCAGATACAACCAAAAAGAAGACTTCTGAGATACTGTTTTGTGATGTGTGAATACATCTCACAGAGTTACAGTGTTCTTTTCACTGAGCAGTCTGCTAGCACTGCTTTCTTGGAATCTGCAATGGGATATTTCGGAATGCATTGAAGCTAATTTTAACAAAGGAAATATCCTCAGACAAATAGCGTAAAGAAGCTTTCTGAGAAGCTGCTTACGATGTGTGAATTCATGTCACAGTGTTACATGATTCTTTTCAGGGATCACTTTGCTAGCACTGTTTCTGAGGTATCTGAGAAGGTATATTCTGGATCGCATTGAAGTCTTTGGTGACAAAGGAATTATTCTCAGATCAAAACCTAAAAGAAGCCTTCTGAGAAACTGCTTTGTGATGTGTAAATACATCTCACAGAGTTACAGTGCTCTTCTTATTGAGCGGTTTGCTAACACTGTTTCCTTGAAATCCACAAAGTGATATTTTTGGAGCACATTGAAGCTTATGCTGACAAGGGAAATATCCTCAGAGAAAAACTAGAAAGAAGTTTGCTGAGAAACTGTTTTCTGTTGTGTGATTTCATCTCACAGAGTTACACATTCCTCTCATGGAGCAGTCTTGTACTACTGTTTCTGGGGAATCTGAGAGGGGATATTTTGGATTGCATTGAAGCCAACCCTGACAAAGGAAATATCCTCAAATAAAAACTAGAAAGAAGTTTTCTGAGGAACGTCTTCATGATGTGTGAATTCACCTCTCAGAATTGCATCTTGGTTTTCATGGGGACGTTTGTAACACTGTTTTCCTGGAATCTGCCAAGGGATATTTGGTATTTGAGGCCTTAAGTGGAAAAGGAAATATCCTCAGATAAAAACTAGAAAGAAGCTTTCTGAGAAACTGCATTGTGATGTGTGAATATATCTCTCAGAGTTACACTGTTGTTTTCATTGAGCAGTTTGCTAACACTGCTTTCTTGGAATCTAAAATGGGATATTTCTTAGCCCAGTGAACCTTATAGTGACAAAGGAAATATCCTCAGTTAAATACTAGAAAGAAGCTTTCTGAGAAACTGCTTTGTGATGGCTTAATTCATCTCACAGGGTTTCACCATTCTTATCATTGAGCACTCTGCTAACACTCTTTTTGTGGAATCTGCATTAGGATATTTGGGAGCACATTGATCCCTATGGTGACAAAGGAAACATCCTCAGATAATAACCGAAAAGAAACTTTCTGAGAAATTGCTTTGGATGTGTGAATTCATCTTACAGAGTTACAGAATTTTTTTCATGGATCACTTTATTAGGGCTGTTTTTAGGGAGTCTGAAAAGGGATATTTTTCTCTTATTGAAACCTAAGGTGACAAAGGAAATATCCTCAGATAAAAACTGGCTAGAAACTTTCTGACAAAGTTCCTTGTGATGTGTGAATTCATCTCACACCTTTCTTTTCATGGAGCAGTTTTCTAACACTGTTTTCATGGAATCTGCCATGGGATATTTGGCAGCACTTTGAGGCTTATAGTGAAAAAGAAAATATCTTCAGATAAAAACTAGAAAGAAGCTTTCTGAAAAACTGCTTTGTGATGTCTGAGTTCATCCCACAGAGTTACACCATTCTTTTCATACAGCAGTCTGCTAACACTGTTTTCGTGGAAACTGCAATAGGATGTTTGGGAGCGCATTGAAGCCTATGGGTATAAAGGAAATATTCTCAGATAAAAACCAAAAATAAGCCTTCTGGGAAACTGCTTTTTGATGTGTGAATACATCTCACTGAGTTACAGTGTTCTTTTCATTGAGCAGTCTGCTAGCACTGTTTTGTTGGAATCTGCAAAGGGACATTTCAGAGCCATTGAAGTGAATGGTGACAAAGGAAATATCCTCAGATAAACAGCGAAAAGAAGCTTTCTGAGAAGCTGCTTTGGATGTGTGAATTCATCTCACAGAGTTACACGATTCTTTTCAGGGATCACTTTGCTAGCATTGTTTTTAGGGAATCTGAAAAGGGATATTCTGGATCACATTGAAGCCTAAGGTGACAAACGAAATATCCTCAGATAAAAACCAAAAAGAAACCTTCTGAGAAACTGCTTTGTGATGTGTGAGTTCATCTCATAGATTTACATTTCTTTCTTTTTTTCTATTTTTTTATTATTATACTTTGATTTCTAGGGTACATGTGCATAATGTGCAGGTTTGTTACATATGTATACTTGTGCCATGTTGGTGTGCTGCAGCCTTCAACTCATCAGCACCCATCAACTCGTCATTTACATCAGGTATAACTCCCAATGCAATCCCTCCCCCCCCCCCACGATAGGCCCCAGTGTGTACATTTGTTTCATTGAGAAGTTTGCTAACACTGTTTTTCCAGAATCTGCAATGAGATATCTGGGAGCGCTTTGACGCCTGTGTTTAAAAAGGAAATATCTTTGGATAAAAAGAAGAAAGAAGCTTTCTGAGAAACTATTTTGTGATGTGAGAATTCATCACACAGGGTTACACTACTCTTTCATGGAGCACTTTGTTAGTGTTGTATTTGAGTAATCTGAGAAGAGGTATTTTTAGTCTCTTTGAAGCCTATGATAACAAAGGAAATATGCTCAGGTAAACTAGAAAAAGCTTTTTCAGAAACTACTTTGTGATGAGTGCATTCATCTCACAGAGATACACTTTTCATTACACTGAGCAGTTTGCAAACACTGTTCTTGTGGAATCTGCCATGGGATATTCCACAGGTATTGGGTCCTACAATGAGAAATTAAATATCCTTAGATAAAAACTGGAGAGAAGACTTCTGAAAAACTGCTTTGTGATGTGTGAATTCATCTCACAGAGCTACATCACACATTTCATGGAGAAGTTTCCTAACAAAATTTTCATGGAATCTGCAATGAGATATACAGGAGCCCAATGAGACCTCAAATATCCTGAGATAAAAACAAGAAATAAGCGTTCTGAGAAACTGCTTTGTGATGTGTGAATTCATCTCACAGAGTTACACTATTCTTTCATGGAGCCGTTTGCTAGCACTGTTTTTGTTGAATCTGAGGAGGGTTATTTTTGATAGCTATGAAGGCTATGGTGATAAAGGAAATATCTGCAGATAAAATTCAGTAAGAAGCTTTCTGACAAACTGCTTTGTGATATGTTAATTGATCTCACAGTGTTACACAACTCTTTCACGTATCTGTTTGTTAGCACTGTTTTTGGGGAATCTCAGAAGGGACATTTTGGATTGCTTTGAAGCCTATCATGACAAAGGAAGTATCCTCCAATAAAAACTACAAAGAAGCTTTCTGAGAAACTGCTTTGTGATGTGTGAATTCATCTCACAACTTAGCAACACTCTTTCATGGAAGAGTTTGGTAGCACTGTTTGTGTGGAATCACAGAAGTGATATCTTTGATAGCATTGAATCCTGTGGTGAAAAATGAAATATCCTCAGATAGAAACTGGAGAGAAGCCTTCTCAGAAACTGCTTTGTGGTGTGTGAATTCATATCACAGAGTTACAACACTGCTTTCATTGAGAAGTTTGCTAACATGGTTCTTGCAGAATCTGCAATGAGATATATGGGGCACACTGAGGCTTGAAATATACTCCAATAGAAACAAGAAAGAAGATTTCTGAGAAACTGCTCTGTAAAGTGTGAATTCATCTCACAGAGTTACACTACTCTTTCATAGAGCCCTTTGCTAGCACTGTTTTTGTGGAATCTGAGAAGTGATATTTTTGATTGCTTTGAAGCATCTGGTGGCAAAAGAAATATCCTCAGATAAAAACCAGAAGTAAACTGTCTGAGAAACGTCTTTGTGATTTGTGAATTCATCTCACGAGTTACATTGCTCTTTTGTGGAGCCGTTGGCTAGCACTGTGTTTGTGGAATCTGAGAAATGATATTTTAGATAGCTTTGGAACCTATGGTGACAAAGTAAATATCCTCAGATAAAAAATAGAAAGCTTTCTGAGAAACTGCTTTGTGATGTGTGAATTCATCTTACAGAGTTACACCACTCTTTCATGTAAGAGTTTGTTAGCACTGTTTTTGTGGAATCTCAGAAGTGATATCTTGGTTAGCATAGAATCCTATGGTGAGAAATGAAATATCCTCAAATAAAAGCTGGAAGGATACCATCTCAGAAATGGCTTTGTGGTGTGTGTATTCATCTCAGAGAGTTGTGCCATTGCTTTTATTGAGAGGTTTGCTATCACTGTTTTTGCAGAATCTGCAATGAGATATACAGGAGCGCATTGAGGCCCTGTTTAAAAAGGAAATATACTCGGACAAAAAGAAGAAAGCTTTCTGACAAACGGATTTGTGATCTGTGAATTCATCACACAGAGTTACACTTTTCTTTCAAGGAGAAGATTACTAGAACTCTATTTACTCAATCTGAGAAGGGTTATTTTGGATCACTTTGAAGCCTATTGTAACAAAGGAAATATCCTCAGATAAAACTAGAAAAAGCTTTATGAGAAACTGCTTTGTGATAAGTGTATTCATCTCACAGAGATACACCTTTCATTATATTGGGCAGTTTGCTAACACTGTTTTTGTGCAATCTGCCATGGGATATTCCGAGGGCATTGACTCCTATGGTGAAAAGTTAAATATCCATAGATAAATGCAGGAGGGAAACTGCTTGGTGATATGTGAATTCATCTCACAGAACTACACCACTCATTTCCTTGAGAAGTTTCCTAACAATATTTTTGCGGAATGTGCAATGAGATATACAGGAACGCATCAAGGCCTGAAATATCTTCAGATAAAATCAACAAAGAAGCTTTCTGAGAAACAGCTTTGTGATGTGTGAATTGATCTCACAGAGTTACACTGCTCTTTCCTGGAGCCGTTGGCTAGCACGGTTTTTGTGGAAACTGAGAAGGGATATTTTTGATCACTTTGAAGCCTATGGTGACAAAGGAAATATCCTCAGATTAAAACCAGAAAGAAGCTTTGTGAGAAACTGCTTTGTGATGTGTGAATTCATCTCACAGAGTTGCACCACTCTTTCATGGAGCCGTTGGGTAGCACCGTTTTTGTGGAATATGAGAAGTGATATTTTGGATCACTTTGAAGCCTGTGGTGACAAAGGAAATATTCCCACATAAAAACTACAAAGAATCTTTCTGAGAAACTGCTTTGTGATGTGTGAATTCGTCCCACAATGTTACACAATTCTTTCATGGACCAGTTTGCTAACACTGTTTTTATGGAATCTGAGAAGGGATAGTTTTGATCGCTTTGAAGCCTATGGTGACAAAGGAAATATCCTCAGATAAAAAGCAGAAAGAAGCTTACTGAGAAACTGCTTTGTGATGTGTGAATTCATCTCTCACTGTTACAAAACTCTTTCATGGAACCGTTTGCTAGCTCTGTTTTTATGGAATATAAGAAGGTATTTTTTATTGCTTTTCAGGCTATGGTGACAAAGGAAATATCCTAAGATAAACACCGGAAGGAAGCTTTCTGAGAAACAGCTTTGTGATTTGTGAATTCTATTCACAGAGTTACATCTTTCTTTCTGAGAAACAGCTTTGTGATTTGTGAATCCTTCTCGCAGAGTTACATCTTTCTTTCATGGAGCCATTGGCCTGCATTGTTTTTGGGGAATCTGAGAAGTGATATTTTGGATGACTTTGAAGCCTATGGTGAAAAAGGAAATATCCTCAGATAAAACTGGAAAGAAGCTTTCTGAGAAACTGCTTTGTGATGTGAGAATTCACCTCACAGAGTTACACTACTCTTTCATGGAGGAGTTAGCACTGTTTTTGTGGAATCTCAGAAGTGATATTTTGGATAGTACTGAATCCCACGGTGAGAAATGAAATATCCTCAGATAAAAACTGTAGAGAAGCCTTCTCAGAAACTGCTTTGTGGTGTGTGAATTCATCTCACAGAGTTACACCACTGTTTTCATTGAGAAGTTTGCCATCACTCTTTTCACAGCATGTGGATGAGATATACGGGAGAGCATTGAGGCCCGTGTTTAAAAAGAAAATATCTTCGGATAAAAAGAAGAAAGAAGCTTTCTAAGAAACGGTTTTGTGATGTGAGAATTCATCACACAGAGTTACATTATTCTTTCAAGGAACCGTTTGCTAGCATTGTTTTTGTGAAATCTGAGAAGGGATAATTTTGATCACTTTGAAGCCTATGGTAACAAAGCCAATATCCTCAGATAAAAACTAGAAAGAAGTTTTCTGAGAAACTGCTTTGTGATTTGTGAATTCATCTCACAGTATTACAGTACTCTTTCATGGAGTCATTTGCTAGTACTGTTTTTGTGGAATCTGAGAAGGGATATTTTGGATCGCTTTGAAGCCTATGGTGACAAAGGAAATATCCTCATGTAAAAACCAGAAAGAAGCGTTCTGAGAAAACCTTTGTGATTTGTGAATTCATCTCACAGGGTTACACCGCTGTTTTGTGGAGCTGTTGGCTAGCACTGTTTTTGTGAAATCACAGAATTGATATCTTGGATACCATTGAATCCCATGGTGAAAAATGAAATATCTTCAGATAAAAACTGGAGAGGAGCCTTCTCAGAAACTGGTTTGTGGTGTGTGAACTCATCTCACAGAGTTACAACATTGCTTTCATTGAGAAGTTTGCTAACACTGTTGTCGTAGAACCCGCAATGAGATATACAGGAGTGCATTGAGGCCTGAAATATCCTCAAATGAAAAGAAGAAAGAAGCTTTCTGAGAAACTGCTTTGTGATATGTGAATTCATCTCACAGAGTTACACTACTCTTTCATGGAGCCGTTTGTGAGCACTGTTTTGATGGAATCTGAGATGGGGTAGTTTTTATTGCTTTGAAGCCAATGGTGACAAAGGAAATATCCTCAGATAAAAACCAGAAAGAAGCTTTCTGAGAAACTATTTTGTGACGAGTGAATACATGTCACTAAGTTGTGCCACTCTTTCTTGGATCCGTTGGCTAGCACTGTTGTTGTGGAATCTGAGAAGTGATATTTTGGATTGCTTTGAAGCCTACGTTGACAAAGGAAATATCTTCAGATAAAAACTAGAAAGAAGCTTTCTGAGAAACTGCCTTGTGATGTGTGAATTTATCTCCAGAGCTAAACTGCTTTTTCATGGAGGAGTTTGCTAGCACTCTTTATGTGGAATCACAGAGGTGATATTTTGGATAGCATAGAATCCTATGGTGAGAAATGAAATATCCTCAGATAAAAACTGGACAGAAGCCTTCTCAGAAACTGCTTTGTGGTGTGTGAATTCATCTCACAGAGTTACACCATTGTTTTCATTGAGAAGTTTGCTAACACTGTTTTCGTAGAATCTGCAATGAGATATATTGGAGCGCATTGAGTCCCATGTTTAAAAACGAAATATCTTCGGATAAAAAGAACAAAGAAACATTCTGAGAAACTGTTTTGTGATTTGAGAATTCATCACACAGCGTTACACTACTCTTTCTTTGAACAGTTTGCTAACATTGTATTTATGGAATCTGAGAAGTGATATTTTGGATCGCTTTGAAGACTATGGTAGCAAAGGAAATATACTTAGATAAAACTAGATAAAACTTTTTGAGAAAGTGCTTCATGATGAGGGTATTCATCTTATAGAGATACACTTTTCGTTACATTGAGCAGTTGGCTAACAGTGTTTTCGTGGAATCTACTATGGGCTATTCCAAGGGTATTTAGTCCTACAGTGAAAAATTAAATATCCTTAGATAAAAACTGGAGAGAAGCCTTCCGAGAAACTGCTTTGTGATTTATGAATTCATCTCACAGAGCAGTAGCATACTTTTCATTGATAAGTTTCCCAACAATATTTTCACAGAATTTGCAATGAGAGATACGGGAGTGCATTGAGGCCTGTGTTTAAAAAGAAAATATCCTCAGATAAAAACAAGAAAGAAGCTTTCAGAGAAACTGATTTATGATGTTTGAATTCATCTCACAGAGTTGCATCACTCTATCATGGAGCCGTTTGCTAGCCCTGTTTTTGTGGATACTGAGAAGTGATATTTTGGATTGCTTTGATGCCCATAGCAACAAAGGAAATATCCTCAGACAAAAACTAGAAAGGTGCTTTCTCAGAAACTGATTTGTGAAATGTGAAATCATCTCACAGAGCTACACCACTCTTTCATGGAGGAGTTTTCTAGCAGTGTTTTTGTTGAATCTCAGATGTGATATTTTGGATAGCATTGAATCCCATAGTGAAAAATGAAATATCTTGAGATAAAAACTGGAGTGAAGCCTTCTCAGAAACTGCTTTGTGGTGTGTGAATTCATCTCACAGAGTTACATCACTGCTTTCATTGAGAAGTTTGCTAACACTGTTGTCACAGAATCTGCAATGAGACATCTGGGGGTGCTTTGAGGCCTGAAGTATCCTCAGATAAAAGCAAGAAAGAAGCTTTCTGAGAAACTTCATTGTGATGTGTGAATTCATCTCACAGAGTTACACTACTCTTTCATGGAGCTATTTGCTAGCACTGTTTTTGTGTAATCTGAGAAGGGATATTTTTTATTGCTATGAAGCCTTTGGTGACAAAGGAAATATCCTCAGATAAAAACCAGAGGGAAGCTTTCAGAGAAACTACTTTGGGATATGTGAATTTACCTCACAATGTTACACAGCTCTTTCATGGAGCTGTTTGCTAGCACTGTTTTTATGGAATCTGAGAAGAGGTATTTTTGATCGCTTTGAAACCTATGGTGACAAAGGAAATATTCTCAGATAACAATCAAAAAGAAACTTTCTGAGAAACTACTTTTTGACATCTGAATTCACCTCACGGAGTTACACCTCTCTTTCATGGAGCCCTTGACTAGCACTGTTTTTGTGGAATCTGAGAAGCAATGTTTTGGATGGCTTTGAAGCCTATGGTGACAAAGGAAATATCCCCAGATAAAAACTAGAAAGAATTTTTCTGATAAACAGGTTTATGATGTGTGAATTCATCTCACAGAGCTACAGCTCTCTTTTCCTTGAGAAGTTTCATTACAATATTTTCGTGGAATCTGCAGTGAGATATATGGGAGTGCATTGAGGCCTGAAATATCCCAGGATAAAAACAAGAAAGAAGCTTTCTGAGAAACTGCTTTGGGATGTGTGAATTCATCTCACAGTTACACTACTCTTTCATGGAGCCGTTTGCTAGCACTGTTTTAGCGGAATCTGAGATGGGATATTTTTGATCACTTTGAAGTCTATGGTGACAAAGGAAATATCCTCAGATAAAAACCAAAAAGAAATCTTCTGAGAAACTGCTTTGTGATGTGTGAGTTCATCTCACAGAGCTACACAATTCTTTTCATACAGAAGTCTGCTAACACTGTTTTCGTGGAAACTGCAATAGGATGCTTGGGAGCGCTTTGAAGCCTATGGGGATAAAGGAAATATCCTCAGATAAAAACCAAAAAGAAACCTTCTGAGAAACTGTTTTGTGATCTGTTAACACATCTCACAAAGTTACGGTGTTCTTTTAATTGAACAGTCAGCTAACACTGTTTTCTTGGAATCTGCAAAGGGATATTTTGGAGCACAGTGAAGCATATGCTGTCAAAGGAAATATCCTCAGGGAAAACTAGGAAGAGGTTTCTGATAAACTGCTTTCTCTTATGTGAATTTATCTCACCAATTTACACCTTTCTCTTCATGAAGCAGTTTGCTAACACTTTTCATTGAATCTGCAAGGTGATATTTGGGAGTGCATAGAGGCCTAAGGTGAAAAAGGAAATATCCTCAGATGAAAACTAGAAAGAAGCTTTCTTAAAAACTGCATTGCAATGTGTGAATGCATCTCACAGAATTACACTGTTCTTTTCATTGAGCAGTTTGCTAACACTGTTTTTTTGGAATCTGCAATGGGATATTTCTTAGCGCAATGATGCTTATGGTGACAAGGAATATCCTCAGATAAAAACTGGAAAGAAGCTCTCTGGGAAACTGCTTTGTGTGGGGTTAATTCATCTCAGAGAGTTACACCATTCTTTTCATTGAGTAGTCTGCTAACACTGTTATTGTGGAATCTGCATTAGGATATTTGGCAGCACGTTGAAGCTTATGGTGACAAAGGAAATATCCTCACATTAAAACCAAAAACAACCTTTCTGAGAAACTGCTTTGGATGTGTGAATTCAACTCACAGAGTTACATGATTCTTTTCATAGATCACTTTGTTAGCACTGGTTTTGGGGAATCTGAGAAGGGATATTTTGGATCGCATTGAAGCCTATGGTGACAAAGGAAATATCCTCTGACAAAAACTGGAGAGAAGCTTTCTGAGAAAATTCTTTGTGATGTGTGAATTCATCTCACGGAGTTGCACCTTTCTTTTCATGGAGCAGTTTGCTGACACTGTTTTTGTGGAATCTACCAAGGGGTATTTGTCAACACTTTGAGGCCTATAGTGTAAAAAGGAAATATCCTCAAATAAAAATGGGAGAAAAATCTTTCTGAGAAACTTCTTTGTGATGTGTGAGTTTATCTCACAGAGTTACGCCATTCTTTTAATACAACTGTCTGCTAGCTCTGTTTTTGTGGAAACTGCAACAGGATGTTTGTGAGTGAATGGAAGCCTATGGGGATAAAGGAAATATCCTCAGATAAAAACCAAAAAGAATCCATCTTAGAACCTGCTTTGTTATGTATGAGTACATCTCACGGAGTTACAGTGTTCTTTTCATTGAACAGTCTGCTAGCACGCTTTTCTTGGAATTCGCAAAGGGATATTTCAGAGCGCATTGAAGCTAATGGTGGCAAATGAAATATCCTCAGATAAATAGCGAAAGAAGCTTTCTAAGAAGCTGCTTTGGATGTGTGAATTCAGCTCACAGAGTTATACTATTCTTTTCAGGCATTACTTTGCTAGCACTCTTTTTGGGGAATCTGAGAAGGGATATTCTGGATCTCATTGAAGCCTATGGTGCCAAAGAAATATCCTCAGATCAAAACCAAACAGAAACCTTCTGAGAAACTGCTTTGTGATGTGTGAATACATCTCACAGAGTTACAGTGTTCTTCTTACTGAGCAGTCTGCTAACACTGTTTTCTTGGAATCTGTAAAGGGATATTTCAGAGCGCATTGAAGCTTATGCTGACAAAGGAAATATGCTCAGAGAAAAACTAGAAAGAATGTCTCTGAAAAACTGCTTTATGTTGTGTGAATTCATCTCACACAATTACACTTTCCTCTTATGGAGCAGTTAAAAACTAGAAAGAAGCTTTCTGAGAAAATGCTTTGTGATGGCTTAATTCATCTCACAGTGTTACACCATTCTTTTCATTGAGCAGTTTGCAAACACTGTTTTCCTGGAATACTCATTAGGATATTTGGGAGTGCATTGAATCCTATGGTGACAGAAAACATCCTGAGATAAAAACCGAAAAGAAACACTCTGAGAACTGCTTTGGATGTGTGAATTCATCTCACAGAGTTACACATTTCTTTTCATGGATCACTTTATTAGCGCTGTTTTTGGGGAATCTGAGAAGGGATATTTTTGCTAGCATTGAAGCCTAAGGTGATACAGGAAATACCCTCAGATAAAAACTGGAGAAAAGCTTTCTGAGAAAGTTCTTTGTGGTTTGTGAATTCATCTCACAGAGTTACACCTTTCCTTCATTGAGCAGTTTGCTAACACTGTTTTCGTGGAAAGTGCAATAGAATGTTAGGGAGCGCATTGAAGCCTATGGGAACAAAGGAAATACTCTCAGATAAAAACCAAAAAGAAACCTTCTGAGAAACTGTTTATGTTGTGTGAATACACCTCACAGAGTTACAGTGTTCCTTTCATTGAGCAGTCAGCTAACACTGTTTTCTTGGAATCCGTAAAGGGATATTTCACAGTGCATTAAAGCCTATGGTGACAAAGGAAATATCCTCAGAGAAAAACTAGAAAGACAGTTTCTAAGAATCTGCTAACTGATGTGTGAATTCACCTCACAGAGTTACACTTTCCTATCATGGAGCAGTTTGTTAGCACTATTTTTGTGGAAACTGAGACAGGATGTTTTGGATAACATTGAAGCCTACACTGACAAAGGAAATATCCTCAGATAAAAACTAGAAAGAAGCTTTCTGAGAAACTGCATTGTGATTTGTGAATGCATCTCACAGAGTTACACCTTTCTCTTCATGAAGCCGTTTGCTAACACTGTTTTTGTGGAATTTGCAAAGGGGTATTTTGGAGCACATTGAGGCCTATGGTGAAAAAGGAAATATTCTCAGATAAATACTAGAAAGAAGCTTTCTGAGAAACTACTTTGTGATGGGTTAATTCATCTAACAGAGTTTCACCGTTCTTTTCATTGTGCAGTCCGCTAATGCTGTTTTTGAGGAATCTGCATTAGGATAGTTGGGAGTGCATTGAACCCTATTATGACAAAGGAAATATCCTCAGATAAAAAACAAAAAGAAACTTTCTTAGAAACTGCTTTGGATGAGTGAATTCATCTCGGAGAGTTACACAATTCTTTTCATGGTTCACTTTGTTAGCACTGTTTTTAGGGAATCTGAGAAGGGATATTTTTACTTGCTTTGATGTCTATGGTGACAAAAGAAATAGCCTCAGATAAAAACTGAATAGAAACTTTCAGAGAAAGTTCTTTGTGATGTGTGAATTCATCTCACAGAGTTACACCTTTCTTTTCATGGAGCAGTTTGATAAGACTGTTTTCGTGGAGTCTGCCAAGGGATATTTGGCAGCACTTGGAGGCCTATAGTGAAAAAGGAAACAGCCTTAGATAAAAACTAGAAAGAAGCTTTTTGAAAAACTGCTTTCTGACGGGTTAATTCATCTCAGAGAGTTACACTGTTCGTGGCATTGAGCGGTGTGCTAACGCTGTTTTTGTGGAATCTGCATTAGGATATTTGGGAGCGCATTGAAGCCTATGGTGACAAAGGAAATATCCTCAGATAAAAACCGAAAAGTAGCTTTCTGAGAAACTGCTTTGTATGTGTCAAGTCATCTCACAGAGTCACACGACTCTTTTCATGGATCACTTTGTTAGCACTGCTTTTGGAGAATCTGAGAATGGATATTTTGGATTGCATTGAAGACTATGGTGACAAGCAAATATCCTAAGATAAAAACTGGAAAAAAGCTTTCTGAGAAACTTCTTTGTGATGTATGAATTCAGCTCACAGAGTTATACCTTTCTCTTCATGAAGCAGTTTGCTAACACTGTTTTTGCAGAGTCTGCAAAGAGATATATGGGAGCGCATGGAGACCTGTGTTTTAATAGGACATATCCTCAGATAAAAACAGGAGAGAAGCTTTCTGAGAAACTGCATTGTGAAGTGTGAATGCATCTCACAGAGTTACACAGTTCTTTTCATTGAGCAGTTTGCCAACACTGTTTTCTTGGATTCTGCAATGGGATATTTCTCAGCACAGTGAAGCTTACGGTGACAAAGGAACTATGCTGAGATAAAAATTGGAAATAAGCTTTCTGAGACACTGTTTTGTGAGGGCTTAATTCATCTCATCGAGTTACACTGTTCTTTTCATTGAGCTGTCTGCTAACACTGTTTTCATGGAATCTGCATTAAGATATTTGCGAGTGCATTGCAGCCTATGGTGACAAAGAAAATATCCTCAGATAAAAACCAAAAAGAAGCTTTCTGAGAAACAGCTTTGGATGTGTGAATTCACCTGACAGAGTTACATGATTCTTTCCATGGATCACTTTGTTAGCACTGTTTTTGTGGAATCTGAGAAGGGATATTTTGGATCTCATTGAAGCCTATGTTGACAAAGAAAATATCCTCAGATGAACAGTGAAAATATTTCTGAGAAACTGCTTTGGATGTGTGAATTCATCACACAGAGTTACACGATTATTCTCATGGATCACTTTGTTAATACTGTTTTTAGGGAATCTGGTAGGGGATATTTTGGATCCCATTAAAGCATATGGTGACAAGGAATTATCCTCAGATAAAAACTGGAAAGAATCTTTCTGAGAAAGTTCTTTGCGACGTGTGAAATCATCTCACATTGTTACACCTTTCTTTTCATGGATCGGTTTGCTAACATTGATTCCATGGAATCTCTCAAGGGATATTTGGCAGCAATTTGAGGCCTACAGTGAAAAAGGAAATATCCTCAGATAAAATCTAGAAAGAAGCTTTCTGAGAGACTGCTTTGTGATGTGTAAATACATTTCACAGAGTTACAGTTTTCTTTCTATTGAGCATTCTGGTAACACTGTTTTCTTGGAATTTGCAAAGGGATATTTCAGAGCACATGGAAGCTTATGGTGACAAAGGAAATATCCTCAGAGAAAAACTAGAAAGAAGGTCTCTGAGAAACTGCTTTCTGCTGTGTGATTTCATCTCACAGAGTTACTCAATTCTTTACATAGATCACTTTATTATCACTGTTTTTGGGATTCTGAGGGGGATATTTTTGCTCGCATTGAAGCCTCTGGTGACAAAATAAATATCCTGAGATAAAAACTGGATAGTAATTTTCAGAGAAAGTTCTTTGTGATGTGTGAATTCATCTCACAGTGTTACACCGTTCTTTTTACAAAGCAGTGTGCTAACACTGTTTTCGTGGAAACTGCAATGGGATGTTTCAGAGCATATTTAAGCCTATAGGGACAAAGGAAATATCCTCAGATAAAAACCAAATAGAAACCTTCTGAGAAACTGCTTTGTGTTGTATGCATACATCTCACAGAGTTACAGTGTTGTTTTCATTGAGCAGTCTCCTACCATTGTTTTCTTGGAATCCACAAAGTGTTATATCAGAGCACATTGAAGCTTATGGTGACAAAGGAAATATCCTCAGATAAAAACCAAAGAGAAGCTTTCTGAGAAACTGCTTTGGATGTGTGAATTCATCTCACAGAGTTATATGATTCTTTTCATGGATTACTTTGTCAGCACCGTTTTTAGGGCATCTGAGAAGGGATATTTTGGATTGCCTTGAAGCCTATTTTGACAAGGAAATATCCTCAGATAAAAACTGGAAAGTAGCTTTCTGAGAAAGTTATTCGTGATGTATGAATTTATCTCTTAGAGATACACCTTTGTTTTCATGGTGCTGTTTGCTGAAACAGTTTTTGTAAAATCTGCAAAGCAATATTTGAGAGCACGTTGAAGCCTATAGTGAAAAAGGAAATATCCTCAGGTAAAAACTAGAAAGAAGCTTTCTGAGAAACTCCTTTGTGATGTGTGAGTTCACCTCAGAGAGTTACACCATTCTTTTCATACAGCAGTCTGCTAACACTGTTTTCGTGGAAACCAAAATAGAATGTTTGGGAGCACATTGAAGCTTATGGGGACAAAGGAAATATCCTCAGATAAAAACTAGAAAGAAGCTCTCTGAGAAACTGCCTTGTGCTGTATGAATTCATCTCACAGAGTTTCACCTCTCTTTCACGGAGCAGTTTGCTGGTACTCTTTTTGTAGAAGCTCAGAAGTGATATTTTGGAAAGCATTGATTCCCATTTTGAAAAATGAAATATCCTCAGATAAAAACTGGAGAGAAGCCTTCTGAGAAACCGCTTTGATATGTGTGAATTAATCTCAGAGAGCTACACCACGGTTTTCATTGAGAAGTTTCCTAACAATATTGTCTCAGAATCTGAAGTGAGATATACCAGAGTGCATCGACGACTGTGTTTAAAAAGGAAATATCCTCAGATAAAAAAAAGAAAGAAACTTTCTGAGAAACTGCTTTGTATGTCTGCATTCTTCTCACAGAGTTACACCACTCTTTCATGGAGCCGTTTGCTAGCACTTCTTGTGGAATCTAAAAAGGTGTATTTTTTATAGCTTTGAAGCCTATGGTGATGAAGGAAATATCCTCATATAAAAACTAGACAGAAGCTGTCAGAGAAACTGATTTGTGATGTGTGAATTCATCTCACAGAGTTACATTATTCTTCTCATAGGGCAGTTTGTTAACACTGTTTTCGAACAATCTGCAATGTGATATTCGACAGTGCCTTGAAGCCTCTGGTAGAAAAGGAATATCCTCAGATAAAAATTAGAAAGAAGCTTTCTGAGAAACTACTTTGTGATGTGTTATTTCATCTCCCAGAGTTACAACTTCCTTTACATTGAGAAGTTTGCTCACACTCTTTTGGTGAAATCTGCCATTGGATATTCTGATGGCATTGAGTTCTACAGTTAAAAATGAAATATCCTCAGATAAAAACTGGAGAGAGGCCTTCTGAGAAACCGCTTTGTGATGTGTGAATTCATCTCCCAGAGTTTCACCATTGTTTTCATTGAGACGTTTGCTAACACTGTTTTCACGGAAACTGCAGTGAGATATACGGGAGCACACTGAAACACGTGTTTGAACAGGAAATATCTCCTCAGACGAAAACTACAAAAATCTTTCTGAGAAACGGCTTTGTGATGTGTGAATCCATCTCACAGAGTTACACCTTTCTTTTCATGGAGCAGTTTATTATCACTGTTTTCTCGGAAGCTGCAATGGGATATTGCAAGTGCATTGAGTGTTATGGTGAAAAAGGAAATATCCTAAGATAAATACTGAGATAAATACTGAGAAACTTCTTTGTGATGTGTGAATTTATCTCACAGTGTTAAACTTTTCTTTTCATTAAGCTGTTTGGAAGCACTGTTTTTGTGGAATCTGAGAAGCGGTATTTTGAATCGCCATGAAGCCTATGGTGATAAAAGAAATATCCTCAGATAAAAACTAGAAAGAAGCTTTCTGAGAAACTCCTTTGTGGTCTGTGAATTCATCTCACAGAGTTACACCTTCCTTTACATTGAGCAGTTTTCTAACACTGTTTTCATGGAATCTGCAATGGGATATTTCGAGCACATTGTTTGCTATGGTGTGAAAGCAAATATCCTCAGATAAAAACTGGAGAAAAGCCTTCAGAGAAACTGCATTTTGATGTGTGGAGTTCATCTCACAGAGTTACACAACTCTTTCATCGAGCAGTTTGCTGACACTCTTTTCACACAATATGAAATGGATTATTCTGGAGCACATTGAGGTCTATGGTAATAAAGGAAATGTCCTCCGATAAAAAATAGAAAGAAGCTTTCTGAGAAACTGCTTTGTGATAAGTAAATTCATCTTACAAAGGTACACCGCTCTTTCATGGAGCAATTTTCCAGCACTGTTTTTGGGGGATCTGAGAAGGGATATTTTGGATCGCTTGAAGCCTATGGTGACAAAGGAAATATCCTCAGATAGAAAGTAGGAAGAAGCTTTCTGAGAAACTGTTTTGGGATCTGTGGATTTATCTCACAGAGACACACTTTCCTTTACGTTTAGCAATTTGCTAACACTGTTTTCTTGGAGTCCAAAATGGGATATTCCAAGGGAATTGAGTCTTATGGTGAAAAATGAAATACCCTCAGATAAAAACTGGAGAGTAGTCTTCTGAGAAACTGCCTTGTGATGTGTGAATTTATCTCACAGAGTTACACCATTGCTTTCATTGAGAAGTCTGATAACACTGTTTTCACTGAATCTGCAATGGGATATTCAGGAGGGAACTGAGGCCCATGGTGAAAAAGGAAATATCCTAGGATAAAAACTAGAAATAAGCTTTCTGAGAAACTGTTATGGGATGTATGAATTCATCTCACAGAGTTCCACCATCCCTTTCATGAAGCAGTTTGGTAGCACTGTTTTTGTAGAATCTGAGAAGGAATACTTTGGATCGCTTTGAAGTCCATGGTGGAAAAGGAAATATCATCATCTATAAACTAGAAAGAAGTTTTCTGAGAAACTGGAGAGAAGCCTTCTGAGAATCTGCTTTGTGACGGGTGAATTCATCTGAAAGAGTTACACCATTCTTTTCAAGGAGCAGTTTGCTAACACTGTTTCAGTGGAATCTGCAATTGGATATTTCAAGCTCATTGATTACTATTGTGAAAAATGAAATACCCATAAACACTGGAGAGAATCTTTGGAGAAGCTACTTTGTAATGTGTGAAGTCATCTAACAAAGATACACCATTCTTTCCATTGAGAAGTTTGCTAGCACTGTTTTTGCAGAATCTCCAATGAGATATTCGGGAGCACTTTGAGGACTATGGTGAAAAAGGAAATATCCTCAGATAAAAACAAGAAAGAAGGTTGCTGTGAAACTGTTTTGTGTTGTGTGAATTCTTCTCACAGGGTTACACCTTTCTTTACATTGAGCAGTTTGCTAACACTATTTGTATTGAATCTGCAATGGGATATTCTGGAGCGCATTGAGGCCCATGGTGTCAAAGTCTGTATCCTCAGTAAAAACTCAAAAGAAGCTTTCTAAGAAACTGCTTTGTGATGTGTGAGTTCATCACGAAGAGATACAATTCACTACATGGAGCAATTTGATAGCACTGTTTCTGTGGAATCTGAGAAGGGATAATTTGGATCGCTTTGAAGCCTATGGTAACAAAGGAAATATCCTGAGATAATAACAGGAAAGAAGCTTTCTGAGAAAGTACTCTGTGATGTGTGAATTCGTCTCACATAGTTACACATTTCTCTTCATTGAGGTGTTTGCTAACACTGTTTTTGTGGAATCTGCAATGGGATACTCGGGAGCACATTTCAGCTTATTATGAAAACGGAAATAACATCCAATAAAAACTGGAGAGAACCCTTCTGAGAGACTTCTTTGTGAATTTAATGTCACTACCGAATATCCCATTGCAGATTCTGTGAAAACACTGTTAGCAAAATGCTCAATGAAAAGAAATGTGTAACTCTGTGAAACGAATTCACACATCACAAAGCAGTTTCTCAGAAAGCTTCTTTCTAGTTTTTGTCTTAGGATATTTCCTTTATCCCAAAAAGATTCAAAGTGATCAGAAATATCCCTCTCAGATTCCACAAAAACAGTGCTAGCAAACAGCTCTATGAAAGAGTGGTGTATGTCAGTGAGATGAATTCACACACCACAGAGCAATTTCTCATAAAGCTTCTATCTAGTTTTTATTGGAGGATATTTCCTTTTTCACAATGGGCTTCAATTCAACACAAAACATCTCTTCTCCGATTACACAAAAGCAGTGTTACCAAACTGCTCCATGAAAAGAATTGTGTACGTTTGTAAAATGAATTCACACATCACAAAGCAGTTCCTCAGAAAGCTTCCTTCTAGTTTTTATCTTAGGATATTTCCTTTTCCACCATAGACCTCAATGACCTCTGGAATATCAAATTGTAGATACCGCAAAAACAGTGTTCGCAAACATCTCAATGAAAGAATGGTGTGAGAGTCTGACATGTATTCACACATCACAAAGCAATTTCTCCAAAGGCTTTTCTCCAGTTTTTATCTGAGGATATTTCCTTTTTCACCATAGGACTCAATGCCTTCACAATATCCCATTATGGATTCCACAAAAACAAAGTTAGCAAACTGCTCCAAGTAAAGAAAGATGTAAATCTGGGAGGCGAATTCATACATGAAAAAGCAGTTTCGCAGAAAACTTATTTATAGTTCTTGTCTGAGGATTTTTCCTTTTTCACCATGGGCTTCAATGCAATCCAAAATATCCCTTCTCAAGTATCAAAGAAGCAGTGCATCCAAACTGCTCTATGGAAAGAATGGTGTATCTCTGTGAGATGAATTGACACATCACAAAGCAGTTTCTCAGAAAGCCTCTTTCTAGTTTTCATCTGAGTATATGTCCTTTTTCACCATGGTCTTCAATGCAATCCAATATATCACTTCTCAGATTCCACAAAAACAGTGCTAGCAAACTTCTTCATGAAAGAGTAGTGTAACTCTGTGAGATGAATTCACACATCACAAAGCAGATTTTCAGAAAGCTTCTTTCTAGCTTGTATTTGAAGATATTTCTGTTGTCACCAGTTGCTTCAAAGCAATCCAAAATATCGCTTCACAGATGACAAAAAAACAGTGCTAACAAACTACTCCATGAAAAGAAAGGTGTAAATCTGTGACATGAATTTACATATCACAAAGCAGTTTCTCAGAAGACTTCTCCCCAGTTTTTTCCTGAGGATATTTCCTTTTTCACCATAGGACTCAATACTTTTGCAATATTATATTGCAGAGTCCAAGAAAACAGAGTTAGCAAACTGCTCCAGGAAACATTGGTGTAACTCGGTGAGATGTACTCACTCATCACAAAGCAGTTTTTCAGAAAGTTTCTTTCTAGTTTTTATCTGAGGATACTCCCATTATCACCATGGGCTTCAAAGCTATCCAAAATATACCTTCTCTGATTCCGTAAAAGTAGTGCTACCATAGAGCTCCATGAAAAGAAAGTTGTAACTCTGTAAGACAAATTCACATATCACAAAGCAGTTTCTCAGAAAACTTCTTTCTAGTTTTTATCTAAGGAAATTTCCTTTTTCATCATAGTCCTCAATGCAATCCCGAACATCAAATTGCAGTTCTGGGAAAACAGTGTTAGCAAACTGCTCAATAAAAGAATGGTGCAACTCTGTGAGATGAATTCACACATCACAAAGCAGTTTCTCTGAAGGCTTCTCTCCAGTGTTTATCTGAGGATATTTCCCTTTTCACCATAGCAGTCAATGCTCTCATCATATCCCATTGCAGATACCATGAAAACAGTCTTAGCAACCTTCTCAATAAACAGAAAGGTAAGACCTTGTGAGATGGATTCACACATCACAAACAGCTTCTCAGAACGCTTCTTTCTTGTTTTTATCTGAGGATATTTGCTTTTTAAACACAGGCCTCAATGGGACCGGGAAATCTCATTGCAGATTCCGTGAAAACACTGTTAGCAAACTACTCAATGAACATGAATTCACACATGACAAAGCAGTTTCTCAGAAGGCTTCTCTCCATTTTTTATCAGGAATATTTCATTTTTCATTGTAGGACTCAATGCCCTTGGAATAACCCCAGGCAGACTCCATGAAAACAGTATAAGCAAGTTGCTCAATGTAAAAAAAGATGTAACTCTCTGAGATGAATTCACACATCAAAAAACAGTTCTTCAGAAAGCTTCTTTCTAGTTCGTATCTGAGGATATTTCCTTTGTCACCATGGGCTTCAAAGAGATCCAAAATATCCCTATTCAGATTCCACAAAGACAGTGCTAGCAAACTGCTCCATGAAAGAGTAGTGTAACCCTGAGATGAATTTACACATCACAAAGGAATTTCTCAGAAAATTTCTTTCTTTTTTTTATCCGAGGATATTTCCTTTTTAAACACAGGCTTCAATGCCCTCCCGAATATCAAGTTGCAGATTTTGCGAAAACAGTGTTAGCAAACTTCTCAATGAAAGAACGATGTAACTCTGTGACATGTACTCACACATCACAAAGGAGTTTCTCCCAAGGCTTCTGACCAGTTTTTGTCTGAGGATATATCCTTTTTCACCATAGTACTCAATGCCTTTGGAATATCCCATTGCAGATTCCATGAAAGTAGCATTAGCAAACTGCTCCATGTAAAGAAAGGTTTAACACCGTGAGACGAATTGACACAGTACAAAGCAATTTCTCAGAAATATTCCTTTACTGTCTGAGAATATTTTCTTTGTCACGATAAGATTCAAAGCAATCAGAAATGTCCCTCTTAGATTCCACAAAAACAGTGCTAGCAAGCGGCTCCATGAAAGATTGATGTACCTCTGCAAGATGAATTCACACATCACAAAGCAGTTTCTCAGAAAGCTTCTTTCTAGCTTTTATCTGAGGACATTTACATTTTTCACTATCAGCCTCAATGCTCTCCCGAATATCCCATTGAAGATTCCACGAAAATAGTGTCAGTATGCTGCTCAAAGAAAGAAAGGTTTAACTCTGTGAGATGAATTCACACATCACAAAGCAGTTTCTCTAAAGGCTTCTCTCCAGTTTTTATCTGAGGATATTTTCTTTTTCACCATAGCACTCAATGTACTCACAATATCCCATTGTAGATTAAAAGAAAAGTGTATTATTAATCTGTTCAATGAAAAGAATGGTGTAACTTTGTGAGATGAATAAAAACATCACGAAGTAGTTGCTCAGAGAGCTTCTTTCTAGTTTTTATCTGAGGATATTTCTTTTGTCACCATAGGCTTCAAAGTGATCCAAAATATCCCTTCTCAGATGCCACAAAAACAGTGCTAGCAAACTACTCCATGAAAGAGTTGTGTAACTCTGTGAAATGAATTCACAAGTTCCAAAGCTGTTTCTCATAAAGCTTCTTTCTAGTTTTTATCAGAGGATATTACTTTTTTCACCATGGGATTCAACGCAATCCAAAATATCCCTTCTCAGATTCCACAAAAGCAGTGCTAACTAACTGCTCCATGAAAAGAATGGTGTAATTTCGTCAGATGAATTCACACATCACAAAGCACTTTCTGAGAAAACTTCTTTCAAATTTTTATATGAGGATATTTCCTTTGTCCCCACAGGCTTCAACGTGATCCAAAATATGCCTTTTCAGATTCCACAGAAACAATGCTAGCAAGCTGAACCATGAAAGAGTAGTGTAACTCTGTGAGATGAATTCACACATCACAAAGCAGTTTCTCAGATGGCTTGTTTCCAGTTTTTAACTGAAGATATTTCCTTTGCCATGATAGGATTCAAAGCAATTAGAAAGGTCCCTTCTCAGAATCCTCAAAAACAGTACTAGCAATCAGCTCCGTGAAAGATTGGTGTAACACTGTGAGATGAATTCACACATCACAAAGTAGTTTTTCTGAAAGCCTCTTTCTAGTTTTTATCTGAGGATACTTCCTTTTTCACCATGGGCTTAAATGAAAACCAAAATATCCCTTCTCAGATTCCCCAGAAACAGTGCTAACAATCTGCTCCACAAAGAAAGTGGTGTAAGTCTGTGAGATGAAATCACACATCACAAGCCAGTTTCTCAGAAAGCTTCTTTCTAGTTTTTATCTGAGGATATTTCCTTTGTCACCATGGGTTTCAACGCAATCAAAAATATCATTTCTCAGATTCCACAAAAGCAGGGCTAGTGAACTGCTACATAGAAAAGTAGTGTAACTCTGTGTGATGATTTCACACATTGCAAAGCAGTTTCTCAGAAAGCTTCTTTCAAGTTTTTATCTGAGCACATTTCCTTTTTTATCATCAGCCTCAATGCCCTCCCGAATACCCCATTGCACGAAAATAGTGTCAGTAACTGCTCCATGAAAGAATGGTGTAACCCTGTGAGATGAATAGACATATCACAAAACAATTTCTCAGACAGCTGCTTTCTAGTATCTATCTGAGGATATTTCCTTTGTCACCATAGGGTTCAAAGCAATCCAAAATATCCCTTTTCAGATTCCACGGAAACAGTGCTAGCAAGCTGATCCATGAAAGAGAAGTGTAACTCTGTGAGATGAATTCACACATCACAAAGCAGGTTCTAAGATGGCTTGTTTCCAGTTTTTATCTGAGGATATTTCCTTTGCCACGATAGGATTCAAACCTGTCAGAAATGTCCCCTCTGAGATTTCCCAAAAACAGTGCTGGCAAATGACTCCATGAAAGATTGGTGTAACTCTGTGAGATGAATTCACACATCACAAAGCAGTTTATCAGAAAGCTTCTTCAAGTTTTTATCTGAGGATATTTCCTTTTTCACCATCAGCCTCAATGCCCTCGTGAATATTCCATTTATTCCATTTCCTATTTCACCATAGCACTCATTGCTCTCACAATATCCCATTGCAGATAAAAGGAAAACAATGGTAGTATACTGCTCCAGGAATAAAAAGTTGCAACTTTGTGAGATGATCACACACATCACAGAGAAGTTTCTCAGAAAGTTTCTTTCTATTTTTTAAATGAGGATATTTCTTTTGTCACCACAGGCTTCAAGTGACTCAAAATATCCCTTCTCAGATTCCACAAAGACAGTGCTAGCAAACGGCACCATGAAAGAGTTGTGTAACTCTGTTAAATGAATTCACACATCACAAAGCTGTTTCTCAGAAAGCTGCTTTCTAGTTTTTATCAGAGGATATTTCCTTTTTCATCATGGGATTCAATACAATCCAAAATATTCTTTCTCAGATTCCACAGAAGCAGTGCTAACAAACTTCTCCATGAAAAGAATGGTGTAACACTTTGAGATGGATTCATACATCACAAATCAGTTTCTTAGAAAGCTTCTTTCTGGTTTGTGTCTGAGGATATTTACTTTGTCACCATAGGCTTCAAAGCAATCCGAAGTATCCCTTCTCAGCTGCCACAAAAAGAGTGCTAACAAACGGCTCCATGAGAGAATAGTGTAACTCTGTGAGATGAATTTGCACATCACAAAGCAGCTTCTCAGAAAGCTTGTTTCCAGTTTTTATCTGAGGGTATTTCCTTGGTCACAATAGGATACAAAGTGATCAGAAAAGTTCCTTCTCAGATTCAACAGAAACAGTGCCAGCAAAAGGTTCCAAGAAAGATTGGTGGAACTCTGTGAGATGAATGCACACGTCACAGAGCAGTTTCTCAGAAAGCTTCTTTCAAGTTTTTATTTGAAGACATTTCATTTTTCACCTTTGGCCTCAATGTCCTCCCAATATCTCATTGCAGATTCCTCGAAAATAGTGTTAGCAAACTGCTCAATGAAAGAATGATGTAACTCTGTGAGATGAATTCACACATCACAAAGCAGTTTCTCTGAAGGCTTCTCTCCACTTTTTATCTGAGTATATTTTCTTTTTCATCATAGCCCTCAATGTGCTATCAATATCCCATTGCAGAATAAACGAAAAGAGTGATAGTAAACTGCTCCATGAAATAAAAGGTTTAAATCTGTGAGTTGAATTCAAGCATCACAAAGCAGTTTCTCAGAAAACTTCCTTCCTGTTTGTATCTGAGGAAGTTTCCTATTTAAATACAGGCCTCCATGCACTACTGTATATCTCATTGCAGATTCTGTGAAAACAGTGTCATCAAACTTCTTAAGGAAAACAATTGTGTAACCCTTCGAGATAAATTCACACATCAAAAAGCAGTTTCCCAGAAAGCTTCTTTCTAGCTTTTATCTGAGGGCAATCCCTTTTTCAGCATAGGCTTCAAAGTGATCAAAATATCCCTTCTCAGATTCCACAAAAACAGTGGTAGCAAAGGGCTCCTTGAATGAGTCGTGTAACTCTGAAATGAATTCACACATCACAAAGTAGTTTCTCAGAAAGTTTCTTTCAAGTTTTTAGTTGAGGGTGGATATTTCCTCTGTCACCATGGACTTCAAAGCGATCCAAAATATCCCTTCTCATATTACACAAAAACAGTGCTAGCAAACTGCTCCATGAAAGAGTCAGGTAACTCTATGAGATGAATTCACACATCACAAAGCAGTTTCTCAGAAAGCTTCTTTCAAGTTTTTATCTGAGGACTATTCTTTTTACACCATTGGCCTCAATGCCCTCCCGAATATGCCACTCCACGAAAACAGTGTCAGCAACTGCTCAATGAAAGAATGGTGTAACCCTGTGAGATGAATACACACATCACAAAGCAGTTTCTCAGAAAACTGCCTTCTAATTTTCATCTGAGGATGTTTCCTTTGTCACCTCAGGTTTCAAAGCAATCCAAAATATCCCTTCTCAGATTCCATAAAAACAATGCCAGCAAACAGCTCCATGAAAAAGTACTGTAACTCTGTGAGATCCCTTCACACATCACAAATCAGTTTCTCAGAAAGCTTCCTTCAAGTTTTTATCTGAGGACATTTCCTTTAACACCATCGGCCTCAATGCCCTCTGGAATACCCCACTGCACGAAAATAGTGTCAGCAACTGCTCAAAGAAAGAATGATGTAACCCTGTGGGATGAATACACACATCACAAAGAAGTTTCTCAGAAAGCTGCTTTCTAGTTTTTATCTGAGGATGTTTCCTTTGTCACCATAGGCTTCAAAGCAATCCAAAATATCCCTTCTCAGATTCCATAAAAACAATTCTAGCAAAGTGCTCCATGAAAGAGTAGTGTAACTCTGTGAGATCACTTCACACATCACAAATCAGTTTCTCAGACAGCTTCTTTCTTATTTTATCACATGATATTTCTGTTTTCACCAAAGTCCTCAATGCCCTCCCAAATACCTCATTGTATAGTCCATGAAAATAGGGTTAGAAAACTCCTCAATGAAAGAGTGGTGTAACTCTGTGAGATGAAATTACACATCACAAAGCAGTTTCCCCAAAGGTTTTTATCCTATTGCAGATTAAAAGAAAACAGTTTCAGTAAACTGATACATGAAAAGAACGGTGTAAGTCTGTGAGATGAATTCACACATCACAAAACAGTTTCTCTGAAGGTTTCTCTCCAGTTTTTATCTGACAATATTTCCTTTGTCATTGTGGCACTCAATGTGCTCGTTGTCTCATAGCAGATTAAACGAAAACTGTGTTAGTAATCTGCTCCATGAAAAGAATGGTGTAATTTTGTGAGATGAATACACCCATCACAAATCAATTTCTCAGAAAGCTTGTTTCCAGTTTTTATCTGACTATATTTTCTTTGTCACAATAGGATTCAAAGTGATCAGAAATGTTGCTTCTCAGATTCCACAAAAACAGTGCTAGCAAATGGCTCCATGTAAGCTTGGTGTAACTCTTTGAGATGAATTCACACATCAAAAAGCAGTTTCTCTGAAACCTTCTTTCCTGTTCTTATCAGAATATTTCCTATTTAAACACAAGCCTCAATGCGTTCCCGTATATCTCATTGCAGATTCCATGAAAACAGTTAGCAAACTTCTCAAAGAAAACAATTGTGTAAGTCTGCGAGATAAATTCACACATCACAAAGTAGTTTCTCAGAAAGCTTCTTTCTAGTTGTTATCTGAGGATATTTCCTTTTTCACCAAGGCTTCAAAGTGATCCATTATATCCCTTCTCATATTCCACAAAAACAGTGCTAGCAAACTGCTCCATGAAAGAGTGGTGTAACTCTGTGAGATGAATTGACACATCACAAACCAGTTTCCCAGAAAGCTTCTTTCTAGATTTTATCAGAAGATATTTCCATTTTCACCATAGTCCTCAATACCCTCCAAATGTCCTATTGCAGATTCCACGAAAATAGTGTTAGCCAACTGCTCAATGAAAGAGTGGTGTAACTCTGTGAGATAAATTTACACATCATAAAGCAGTTTCTCCGAAGGTTTCTCTCCAGTTTTTATCTGAGGATATTTCGTTTTTCACCATAGCACTCAATGTGCTAGCAATATCCCGTTGCAGATTCCACAACAACAGTGTTAGTAAACTTCTCCATGAAAAGAAAGGTGTAACTCTGAGAGATGAATTCACACATCACAAAGCAGTTTCTCAGAAAGCTTCTTTCTGGTTTTCATCTGAAGATATTTCCTTTTTCACCATGGGCTTCAATGCAATCCAAAATATCTCTTCTCAGATTCCACAGAAGCAGTGCTGACAAACCGCTCCATGAAAAGAATGGTGTATCTCTGTGAGATGAATTCACACACCACAAAGCAGTTTCTCAGAAAGCTTCTTTCTAGTTTTTATCTGAGGATGTTTCCTTTGCCACCATAGGCTTCAAAGTGATCAAAAATATCCCTTCTCAGATAGCAAATGGTTCCATGAAAGAGTAGTGTAACCCTTTTAGGTGAATTCACACATCACAAAGCAGTTAGAGCCTATGATTGCGTTGAAGCCTATGGTGAAAAATGAATTATCCTCAGATAAAATCTACAAAGAAACTTTTGAGAAATTTCTTAGTGATGTGTGAATTCATTTCACAGCGTTACACCATTCTTTCAATGAGAAGTTTGCTAACACTATCTTCGTGGAATCTGAGATGGGATATTCTGGAGCACATTGAGGCCTATGGTGTAAAAGGAAATATCCTTAGACAAAAACCAGAAAGAAGCTTTCTGATAAACTTCTTTGTGATGTGTGAATTCATCTCACAGATTTATACCTTTATTTTCATGGAGCAGTTTGCTAACACTGTTTTCGTGGAATCTGCAAAGGGATATTCACAAGTGCATTGAGGACTACAGTGAAAAAGGAAATATTCTCATACAAAAACTAGAAAGAAGCTTTCTGAGAAACTGTTTTGTGATGGGTGAATTCATCTCACAGAGTTGCACCTTTCTTTTCATTGAGCAGTTTGATAGCACTGTTTTTGGGGATCTGCAAAGGGACTTCTGGGAGCTCATATAGGCCTATGGTGAAAAAGGAAATATCTTCAGATAAAAACTGGAGAGAAGGTTTTTGAGAAGCGGTTTTGTGATGTGTGTATTCACTCATAGAGATAAACCATTTTGTTGATTCAGCCATTTGGCATCACTCTTTTTGAGGTGTCTGAGAAGAGATATATGGGAGTGTACTGAGGCTGATGGTGGAAAAGTAAATATGCATAGATAAAAAATTGAAAAGAGCTTTCTGAGATATTTATTTGTGATGGGTGAATTCATCTCCCAGAGGTACCCTGTTCTTTTCATGGAGCAGTATGTTAACCCTGATTTTGTAGAATCAACAAAGGGAAATTCAGAGTGCAGAGAAGCCTATGGTGGAAAAGGAAATATCCTCAGATAAAAACTAGAAAGAAGCTTTCTGAGAGACTGTTTTGTGATGGGTGAATTCATCTCACGGAGTTACACAATTCTTTTCATGGAGCAGTGTGGTAACACAGTTTCTTGGGAATCTGAGAAGGGATACTTTGGATCACTTTGAAGCCCATGGTGACAAAGGAAATATCCTCAGACAAAAAACCAAAAAGAAGCTTTATGAGAAACTGCTTTGTGATTTGTGAATACATCTCACTGGGTTACATGATTCTTTTCATGGAACATTTTGGGATATCTGGAAGGGATATTTTGGATCACAGTGAAGCCTAGGGAGACAAAGAAATATCCTCAGATAAAAACTAGAAGGAAGCTTTCTCAGAAACTGCTTTGTGATGTGATAATTTGACTCACAGTGTTACATGATTCTTTTCATGGATCAGTTTTGTAGCACTGTTTTTTTTGGGGGGGAATATGAGAAGGGATATTTTGAATCTCATTGAAGCCTATGGTGACAAAGAAAATATCCTCAGATAAAAACTAGGAAGAAACATTCTGAGAAACTGCTTTGTGATGTGTGAATTCATCTCACAGTGTTACACAGTTCTTTTCATTGAACTATTTGATAACACTGTTGTTTTTTTTTTTTTTGTATCTGCAAAGGCATATTTGGGAGCGCATTGAGGCCTGAGGTGAAAAACTATATATCGTCAGATAAAAGCTAGAAACAAGCTTTCTGAGAATATGTTTTGTGATCTTTGAATTTATTTCAACGAGTTGCACCATTCTTTTAATTGAACAGTTTCCTAACACTGTTTTCTTGGAATACACAATGGGATATTTCAGAGCGCATTTTAAGCTTATGATGATAAAGGAAATAACCTCATATAAAAACTACTAAGTAGCTTTGTAAGAGAAACTTATTTGTGATGTGTGTATTCATCTCACAGTGTAAAACCTTTCTTTTCATGGAGAAGTTAGTTAACTCTGTTTTCGTCGAATCTATAAAGTGATGATCGGGAGCGAGTAGAGACCTATGGTGAAAAAGAAAATATCCTCAGATAAAAATGGAAAGTAGCTTTATGAGAAACTGCTTTGTGATGTGTGAATTCAACTCACAGAGTTACACCACTCTTTTTGTTGAGCAGTTTGCTAACACTGTTTTCATGGGATCTACAATATGCTATTTCAGAGAGCATTGAAGTCTCAGGTGAGAAATGAAATATCCTCAGACAAAAAACAAAAAGAAGCTTTCTGTGAAACTCCTTTGTGATGTAAGAATTCATCTCACAGGGTTAGACTTTTGTTTTCATGGCACAGTTTGATAGCACTCTGTTTGGGGAATGTGAGAAGGAATATTTTGTACTGAAATGAAGCTCATGGTGACAAAGGAAATATCCTCAGATAAAAATTAGAAAGAAGCTTTATGAGAAACTTCTTTGTGATGTGTGTATTCATCTCACAGAGTAACAACTTTCTTTTCATGGAGCAGTTTGCTAGCAATGTTTTTGTGAAATCTGCAAAATGACCTTTCCTCAGATAAAACCTAGAAAGAAGCCTCCTGAAAAACAGCTTTGTGATGTGTGAATTCATGTTACAGAGTTTTACCATTCTTTTCATTGGGCAGTTTGATAACACAGTTTTTGTGCAATCTGCAATAGGATATTGGGAGTGCATTGAAGCCTATGGTGACAAAGGAAATATCCACAGACAAAAGTCCAAAAAGAAGCTTTCTATGAAACTCCTCTGTGATGTGTGAACTCATCTCACAGAGTTACACTGTTCTTTTCATTGAGAAGTTTGCTAACACTTTTTTCGATTAATCTGCTATGGGATATTGGGAAGCACATTGATTAATACAGTGAAAAAGGAAATATACTCAGATAAAAACTAGAAAGGTTTCTGAGAAACATCTTTGTGGTATGTGAATTTATCTCACACAGTTACACCACTTTTTTCATGTAACAGCTTGGTAACACTGTTTTGGGTGAATCTGAGAAGGGATATTTTGGGTCACATTGAATCTATGGTGACAAAGGAAATATCCTCAATTAAAAGCTAGAAATACGATGTCTGAGAAACTACTTCATCATGTGTGAATTCATCTCGCAGAGTTACACTGTTGTTTTCACTGAGTCGTTTGATAACACTGTTTTCGTGGAATCTGCAATAGGATATTTGGGAGAGCATTGAAGCCTGTGGTGACACAGGAAATATCCTCCGAGAAAAACCAAAAAGAAGCTTTCTGAGAAACTGCTTTGTGATGTGTGAATTCATCTCACAGATTTACACCTTTCTTTTTATGGAACAGTGTGCTAACACTATATTCGTGGAATCTGCAAGGGGATATTCACGAGCAATATATATTGAGGCAAATTGTGAAAAAGGAAATATCCTCAGATAAAAACTAGAAGGAAGCTTTCTGAGAAAGTTCTTTGCAATGTGTGAATTCATTTCACAGTGTTACACCTTTCCCTTCATGTAGCAGTTTTCTAACACTGTTTTTTTTGAATCTGCAAAGGGATATTTGTGAGTGCTTTGAGATCTATGGTGAAAAAGGAAATATCTTCACATAAAAACTAGAAAGAAGCTTTTTCAGAAACTGCTTTCTGATGTGTAAATTCATCTCACAGAGATACACTGTTCTTTTCTTTGAGCTGTTTGCTAACACTGTTTTCTTGGAATCTGCAATGGGATATTCAGGAGCGTGTTGAAGCTTATGGTGATAAAGGAAATATCCTCATACAAAAACTAGATAGAAGCACTCTGGAAAACCACTTTGTGATGTGTTAATTCATCTCACGGAGTTACACGATCCTTTTTATGGATCAGTTTTGTAGCTCTGTTTTTGTGGAATCTGAGAAGGGATATTTTGGATCACACTGGAGTCTTTGGTGACTAAGGAAATATACTCAGATAAAAACTAGAAAGAGACTTTCTTTAATCCGGTGGGACCATGTGTCAGAACAATCTTGAATCATGAAGCTACTAACCAAAGCTGGGTCCTTCTCGAGATTTTATTCCCTCAAAGTTTCCCCCAAAGTTAAAGCCACAGCTGCGCCTGCAGGAGCACCACCACAACCTCAGGACCTTGAGTTTACCAAGTTACCAAATGGCTTGGTGATTGCTTCTTTGGAAAACTATGCTCCTCTATCAAGAATTCTTTTGTTCATTAAAGCAGGCAGTAGATATGAGGACTCCAACAATTTAAGAACCACCCATTTGCTGCAACTTGCATCCAGTCTGACAACACAAGTAGCTTCATTTTTCAAGATTACCCATGGAATTGAAGCAACTGGTGGCAAATTAAGTGTGACTGCAACAAAGGAAACCATGGCTTACACTGTGGAATGCCTGTGAGGTGATGTTGATATTCTAATGGAGTTCCTGCTCAATGTCACCACAGCACCAGAATTTCGTCGTTGGGAAGTAGCTGACCTTCAGCCTCAGCTAAAGATTGACAAAGCTGTGGCCTTTCAGAATCCACAGACTCATGTCATTGAAAATTTGCATGCAGCAGCTTACCGGAATGCCTTGGCTAATCCCTTGTACTGTCCTGACTATAGAATTGGAAAAGTGACATCAGAGGAGTTACATTACTTTGTTCAGAACCATTTCACAAGTGCAAGAATGGCTTTGATTGGACTTGGCGTGAGTCATCCTGTTTTAAAGCAAGTTGCTGAACAGTTTCTCAACATGAGGGGTGGGTTTGGTTTATCTGGTGTGAAGGCCAAATACCGTGGAGGTGAAATCCGAGAACAGAATGGAGACAGTCTTGTCCATGCTGCTCTTGTAGCCGAAAGTGCTGTCACGGGAAGTGTAGAGGCAAATGCGTTTAGTAACCTTCAGCATGTCCTTGGTGCCAGGCCACATGTCAAGAGGGGCAGCAGCCCCACCAGCCATCTACACCAAGCTGTTGCCAAGGCAACTCAGCAGCCAATTGATGTTTCCGCATTTAATGCCAGTTACTCAGATTCTGGAGTCTTCGGGATTTATACTATCTCCCAGGCCACAGCTGCTGGAGATGTAATCAAGGCTGCGTAGAATCAAGTCAAAACAATAGCTCAAGGAAACCTTTCCAACACAGACGTCCAAGCTGCCAAGAACAAGCGGAAAGCTGGATACCTAATGTCAGTGGAGTCTTCTGAGCGTTTCTTGGAAGAAGACGGGTCCCAGGCTCTAATTGCTGGTTCTTATGTGCCACCATCCACAGTCCTTCAGCAGATTGATTCAGTGGCTAATGCTGATATCATAAATGCTGCAAAGAAGTTTGTTTCTGGCCAGAAGTCAATGGCAGCAAGTGGAAATTTGGGACGTACACCTTTTGTTGATGAGCTGTAATACTGACTAGAGGAGAGAGCTGAATATTCTCTCAGCCCAGAGCAGCAAACACATGAAAGTCAGAAATCTCTAATATAACATTTGTCTTTTTTCCAGTGAGGTAAAATAAGGCATAAATGCAGGTAATTATTCTCAGCTGACCTAAAGTCAATAGAACATTCTGCTTAGGTGTTTTATTACGTTTTTCTCAATGGGTTAATCAACAAGTATTTATTATATGCTGATATTTTTGTTTTAGATGCTTTATTAAAGGAGACAGGAATGTAATTATTGAGTATAGAAGCATTAGAAACTAGTAAAAGTAAGGCTAAGTGGCTATCAGCGTAAATAGTGCCAGGTTACTATTCGTGGCTTTTCAGGTGAAATCAAGTTCAAAAGCTAAATGGTCTGGTTTTTACCCCTGTTTTGTCTTTTTTGAAATAAAATTATTTCCCCCCCCCCAAAAAAAAAAAAAAACTAGAAAGAAACCCTCTGAAAAAGTTCTTTGTGATGTTGAGTTCATCTTCGTGAGGTACACCTTTTTTTTCATGGAACAGTTTGCTAAAACTGCTTTCCTGGAATTTGCAAAGGGATATTTGGGAGCGCCTTGAGCCCTATGGTGAAAAAAGAAACATGCTCTGATAAAAACTAGAAAGAAGCTTTATGAGAAACTGCTTTGTGGAGGTTGAATTCATCGCACAGTGTTACACCTTTCTTTTCATTGAGCAGTTTTGTAGCACTTTTTTTGGGGGTATCTGCAAAGGGATATTTGGAAGCTCATGGAGGCTGATGTTGAAAAAGAAAATAACTTCAAATAAAAACTGGAGAGAAGGTTTTTTAGAAACTGTTCTGTGATGTCTGCATTCACTTCATGGAGTTAAGCCATATTTGTGATTGATCAGTTTTTCATCACTGTTTTTGTGGTGTCTGAGAAGAGATATTTGGGAACACTTTGAGGCTGATGGTGGAAGAGTAAATATGCTGCACAGATGAAAGGTAGAAAGGAGACTTCTGAGAAATTTCTTTGTGATGGGTGAATTCGTCTCCCAGAGGTAAATCATTCTTTTCTTTGAGCAGTTTGTTAACCCTGTTTTTGTGGAATTGACAAAGGGATATATGAAGCACAGAGAAACCTATGGTGAAAAGGAAATACCCTCAGATAAAAACTAGAAAGAAGCTTTTTGAGAGACTGTTTAGTGATGGATGAATTCATCTCACAGTGTTAAATCTTTCTTTTCATTGAGCAATTGGGTAACACTGCTTTTGTGGAATCTGTAATGGGATATTTGGGAGTACATAGAGTCCTGAGGTGAAAGAAGAAAATTCTCTATGTAAAAACTGTAGAGAATCTTTCAGAGAAAGTCCATTGTGATTTGTGCATTCATCCCAAACAGCTAAACGTTTCTGTTGAGTGAGCACTTTGGCATCACTGTTTTTGTGGCGTCTGAGAAGGGATACTTGGGAGCACATTGAAACCTATGGTTTAAAAAGAAATATTCGTATATAAAAACTAGAAAGAAGCTTTCTGAGAAACTCCTTTGTGACATGTGAATTCATGTCACTGAGTTACACTGTTCTTTTCATTAAGCAGTTTGCTAACACTGTTTTCTTGGAATCTGCAATGGGATATTTCAGAGCGCATTAATGCTTCTGGTGACAAAATACATAATATCATATAAAAACTAGAAAGAAGCTTTCTGAGACCACTTTTGTGACATGTTAATTCATCCCACAGAGTTCCACGACTCTTTTAATGGAGCAGTTTACCAGCCGTGATTCTGGGGAATCTGAGAAGGGATATTTTGGATCTCATTGAATCCTATGGTGACAAAGGAAATATCCTCATATAAAAACTGGAAAGAAGGTCTCTGAGAAACCGCTTTGTGATGTGTTAGTTCACCTCACAGAGATATACCCCCTCTTTTCTTGGAGCACTTTGCCACCACTGTTTTCATGGAATCTGCAAAGGGATATTTGGGAGCACATGGAGGCCTATAGTGAAAAAGTAAATATCCTCAGATAAAACCTAGAAAGTAGCTTTCTGAGAAACTGCTTTGTTATATGTGAATTCATCTCAAGCAGTTACACCATTCTCTTCATGGAGTAGTTTGGTAGCACTCTTTGTGAAATCTGAGAAGTGATCATTTGGATTGCAATGAAGACTACGGTGATAAAGAAAATATCCTCAGATTACTACTAGAAATAAAGTTTCTGAGAAACTGCTTTGTGATGTGTGAATTAATCTCACAGAGTTACACCTTTCTTTCATTGTAGTTTGCTACCAGTGTTTTCGTGGAATCTGTAATGGAACATTCAGGAGTGCATTGAGGTATATGGTGAAAAAGGAAATATCCTCAGATAAAACCTGGAGTGGAGCCTTCTGAGAAACTACTTTGTGATGTGTGCATTCATCTCATGAAATTAAAAATTTCTGATGACTGATCAATTTGGAATCATTGTTTTTGTGGAATATGAGATGAGATATTTAGGAGCGCATTGAAGCCTATGGGGAAAAGGAAATATCCTCAGATAAAAACTAGAAAGAAGCTTTCCACAAAATTGCTGTGTGATGTGTGAATTCATCTTACAGTGTTAAAACTTTCTTTTTATTGAGCAGTCTGTTAGTACTGTTTTGGTGTAATCTGCAAAGGGGTATTCTGTAGCACCTTGAGGCCTATAGTGAAAAAGGAAATATCTTCAGATAAAAACTGGAGAGAAACTTTCTAAGAAACTGCTCTGTGATGTGTGCATTCATTTCACAAAGTTAAACTTTTCTTCACATTGTGCACTGTGGAAACACAGTTTTTGATGTATACGTGAATGGATATTTGGGGGCGTATTGAGCCCTATGGTGAAAAAGGAAATATCTTCAGATCACTTTTGGAAAGAAGCTTATTGAGAGACTGCTTTGTGATGTGTGGGTTTATCTCAAATAATTAAACGTTTGTTTTGGTTGAGCAGTTTGGAATCTCTGTTTTTGTGGAATCTGAGACGGGATATTTGGGAGTGCATTGAAGCCTATGGTGTATAAAGCAAATATCCTCCGATAAAAACTAGAAAGAAGCTTTCTGAGAAACTGCTTTGTGATGTATGAATTCATCTCACAGAGTTAAACCTTTCCTTACATTGAGGAGTTTGGTAGCACTGTTTTTGTGGAATCTGCAAATGGATATTCTGGAGCACATTGACGCCTATGGTGAGAAAGGAAATATCTTCAGATAAAAACTGAAGAGAAGCTTTCTGAAAAACTGCTTTGTGATGTGTGCATTCATCTCATAGAGTTAAACCTTTCTGTTGATTGAGAAATTTGGCATCACTGTTTTTGTGGAATCTGAGAAGGGATATTTTAGAGTGTATAGAAGCCTGTGGTGAAAAAGGAAATATCCTCAGATAAAAACTGGAAAGAAGCTTTCCTTGAATGTTTTTTATAATATGTGAATCAATCTGACAGGGTTAAAACTTTCTTTTCATTGAGAAGTTAGATAAAACGGTTTTTGTTGAATCCACAGTGGGATATTCAGGAGTGCCTTCAGTCTTATTGTGAAAAAGAAAATATCCTCAGATAAAAACTGGAGAGAAGCCATTTGAGAAACTCCTTTGTGATGTGTGCATTCAACTCATAGAGTTAAACTTTTCTGTTGATTGAGTAGCTTTGTATCAGTGTTTTTGTGGAATATGAGATGGGATAGTTGGAAGCACTTTGAAGCCTAAGGTGATGAATGAAATATCTCCAGATAAAAACCAGAAAGAAGCTTTCTGCGAAACTGCTTTGTTGTGTCTGCATTCATCTCACAGTGTTAAACCTTTCATTATATTGCACACTTTGGATTCACTGTCTTTTACGTATATGCAAATGGACATTTGCTGGTGCATTGAGGCCTATGGTGAAGAAGGAAGTATCTTCAGATGACAACTGGAAATAATTTCTCTGAGAAACTGCTTTGTTGTCTGCTCATTCATCTCATAGAGTTAAACGTTTCTTTTGATGGAGCAGTTTGGAATCACTGTATTTGTGGAATATGAGAAGGGATATTTGGGATTGCATTGAAGGCTTTGGTGATAAAGGAAATATGCTCTGAAAAAAACTAGAAATAAGCTTCCTGAGAAAATGCTTTGTGATGTGTGCATTCATGTCATAGAGTTAAACCTTTCTGCTGATTGAGCAGTTTGACATCATTGTTTTGGGGAAATCTGAGAAGGGATATTTTGATCACATTGAAGCAATGGTGAAAAAGAAAATATCCTCAGTTTAAAACTAACAGAAGCTTTCTGAGAGACTGCTTTGTGATGTGTGAATTCGTCTCACAGTGTTACACCTTTCTTTTCATTGAGCAGATTTGTAACACTCTTTTTATGGAACCTGTAGTGGGATATTTTGGAGTGCATTGAGGACTACTGTGAAAGAGGAAATATCCTCAGGTAAAAACTGGAGAGAAGACTTCTGAGAAACTCCTTTGTGATGCGTGCATTCATCTCATAGAGTTAAACTTTTCTTTTGATTGAGCAGATTGGTGTCACTGTTTTAGTGGAACATGAGAAGGGATATTTGTTAGCACATTGAAGCCTATGGTGAAAAAGGAAATATCCTCAGATAAAAACTAGAAAGAAGCTTTCTGAGAAACTTCTTAGAGATGGGTGAATTCACCTCACAGAGTTAAGCCTTTATTTTCATTGAGCAGTTTTGTAGCACTGTTTTTGTGGAGTCTGCAATGGTATATTCGTGAGCTCATTGAGGCCTATGGTGACAAAGGAAATGTCCTCAGATAAAAGCTTTAGAGAAGTTTTTTGAGAAACTGCTATGTGTTGTGTACATTCCTCTCAGAGAGTTCTACCTTTATTTTCATCAAACACTGTAGGAAGACTGTTTGTGTAAAATCTACAAAGGGATATGTGGTAGATCTTTGAGGCCTATGGTGAAAAAGTGAGTATCCCAGGATAAAAACTACATGGAAGTTATCTGAGATACCAAACTGTGATGTGTGAATTCATATCACTGAGTTAAAGCTGTCTTTTCATTCAACAGTTGGGAAACAGTGTTTTCTTAGAATCTGCGAACTGATATTCTGTGGAGTTATGAGGCCTCCTGTGAAAAAGGAAATGTTATCAGATAAATAGTAGAAAGAAACTTTCACAGAAACTGCTTTGTGATGTTTGTGTTCACCTCACAGAGTTAAACATTTCTCTGTATTCAGCTCCTTGGTAACACTGCTTTTGTCCGTTCTGTGAATGGACATTTGGGAGATCTTTGAGGCCAATGGCAAAAAAGTGAATATGCCAGGACAAAAACTAAAAGGAAGTTATCTGACAAATCGACTTGTGATTTGGTCATTTGTCTCACAGAGTTAAAGATTTCTTTTCATTCCACAGTTTGGAAATAGTGTTTTCTTGTACTCAGCGAAGAGATAATTGGTAGTGCTTTGAGGCCCATGGTGTAAACGGAAATATATTGTGAGAAAAACTAGAGCGAAGCTTTCTGAGAACCTGCTTTGTGATGTGTGCCTACATCTCACAGAGTTTAACCTTTCTTTGGATTCAGCAGTGTGAAAACACTGTTTTCAATTATTCTGTGAATGGACATTTGGTAGCTCTTTGAAGTGAAGAGCAAAAAAGTGAATATCCCAGGATGAAAACTAGAAATAATATACCTGAGAAAACACTTTGTGATGTGGGCATCCATCTTGCAGATGTAAATCTTTCTTTTCATTCAGGAGTTTGGAAACTGATTTTGGGATTCTCAAAGAGATATTTTGTAGTGCTCTCAGGCCTATGGTGAGAAAAGAAATATCTTCAGGTAAAAACTAGAAGGAAACTTATTGAGAAACTGCTTCATGATGTGTTCATTTATCTCACAGAGTTAAACCTTTATTTGGATTCAGCAGTTTGGGAACACTGTTTTGTCCATTCTGTGAATGGACATTGGGAGATCTTTGAGGCCAATGGTGAAAAAGCGAATATGCCAGGAAAAAAACTACAGGGAAGCTATCTGACAAACTGACCTGTGATGTGTGTATTCATCTGATAGAGTTCAGCCTATTTTTTCATTCAATAGTTTGGAAACACAGTTTTCTTAGAATCTGCGAAGAGATATTCAGTAGCATTTGAGGCCTCCTGTGAAAAAGGAAATGTCTTCAGATAAATAGTAGAAAGAGGCTTTCTGAGAAATCGCTTTGTGATGTGTGCATTCACCACACAGAATTAAATGGTTAAAGTAGTGTACAGTGAAAAAGGAAATGTCCTCAGATAAAAACTTGAAAGAAGCTTTCTGAGAAACTGCTTTGTGATGTGTGAATTCATCTCATAGAGTTGCACCAATCTTTCATGGAGTCATTTGCTAGCACTGTTTTTTTGGTATCTGATAAGGGACATTTCTGATCACTTTGAATCCTATCATGACAAAGGAAATATCCTCAGATTAAAACTGGAAACACGCTTTCTGAGAAAGTGTTTTGTGATGTGTGAATTCATCTCACACAGTTACACCACTCTTTCATGGAGCCGTTTGCTAGCACTTCTTGTGGAATCTGAGAAGGGATATTTTTGATCCCTTTGAAGAATATGGTGACAAAGGAAATATCCACAGATAAAAACTGGAAACAAGCTTTGCAATCCAAAATATTATTTCTTGGATTCCCCAAATACAGTGCTACCAAATGCTCCATGAAAAGGATCATGAATTCACAAATCACAAAGCAGTTTCTCAGAAAGGATATTTCTAGTTTTCATCTGAAGATATTTCCTTTTTCACCATAGGCCTTAAAGTGCTCAAAAATATTCCTTTACAGATTCCATGAAAACAGTCTTACCAAAGTGCTCCAAGAAAAAAAGGTGTAACTCTCTGAGATGAACTCACACATCAAAAAGAACTTTCTCAGACATCTTCTTTCTTGTTTTTATCTGAGGATATTACCTTTGTCACCATAGGCTTCAATTCAATGTAAATTAACACTTCTGAGATTCCTCAAAAACAGTGCTACCGAACTGTTCTAATAAAAGAATCATAACACTGTGAGATGAATTCACAAATCACAGAGAAGTTTTTCTCAGAAAGCTTTTTTCTAGTTTTTGTCTGAGGATATTTCCTTTGTCACAACAGGCTTCAATGCAATCTCAAATATCCTATTGCTGATTCCATGAAAACAGTGTTAGCAAAATGCTCCAAGAAAAGAATCCTGTAACTCTGTGAGAAGAAAACGCACATCCCAAAGCTGTTTCTCAGAAAGTTTCTTTCTAAATTTTATCTGAGGATATTTCCTTTTTCACCAGAGGTTTCAATGTGATAAAAATCTTCCCTTCTCAGATTCCCCAAAAACAGTGCCACTTAACCGCTCCATGAAAAGAATGGTGTAAGCCTGTGACATGAATTCACACACCACAAAGCTGTTTCTCAGAAAGCTTCTTTCTAGTTTTTCTCTGAGGATATTTCCTTTTTCACCATATTCCTCAATGTGCTTCCTAATATCCCATTGCAGATTCCAGGAAAAAAAGTGTTAGAAAATTTCTCGATGAAAAGTACTGTGTAACACTGTAAGATGATTTCACACATCACAAAGTAGTTTCACAGAAAGCTTCTTTTTGGTTTTTATGTGAGGATATAGTCTTTGCAACCATAGGCTTCAATAAGCTCCGAAATACCCTCTTGCAGATTCCATGAAAACAGTGTTATTAAACTGCTCAATGAAAACAATGGTATAATTCTGTAAGATGAATTCACACATCACAAAGCAGTTGCTCAGAAGGTTCTTTATAGTTTTTATCTGAGGATGTTTCCTTTTCCAGTATAGACCTCAGTGGACTCCCAAATATCCCTTTGCAAATTCCACGAAAACCGTGTTAGTAAACTGCTCCATGAAAAGTGTAACTCTGTGAGATGAATTCACACATCACAAGGAAATATCTCAGAAAGCTTTTTTCTAGTTTTTATGTGAGGATATTTCCTTTGTCACTATAGGCTTCATTGTGATTGAAAATAAACCTTCTCAGATTCCCCAAAAACAGTGCTACAAAACTGATCCATGAAAAGAATCATGTAACTCTCTGAGATGAATTAACACATTGCAAAGTGGTTTCTCAGAAAGCTTCTATCTAGTTTTTATATGAGGATATTTCCTTTTTCACCCTAAGCTTCAATGTGCTCCAACATATCAAATTGGAGATTCCTAGGAAACAGTGTTAGCAAACAGCTCAATGAAACAACTGTGTAACCCTGTGAGATGAATTCACATATCACTAAATAGTTTCTCAGAAGGTTTCTTTCTAGTGTTTATCTGAGGATATTTCCTTTGTCACCATAGGCTTCAATGCGATCCAAAATATCCCTTCTCATATTCCCCAAATCAGTGCTACTAAACTGTGCCGTGAAAATAAACTCTGTGAGGTGAATTCACAGATCACTAAGCAGTTTCATCCTAGGCCTCAAAGTGCTCCTGAACATCCCATTGGAGATTCCACAAAAACAGTGTTAGCAAACTGTTCAATGAAAAGAAAGGTGTAACTCTGCGAGATGCTTTCACACATCACAAAACAGTTTCTCAGAAAGATTCTTTCTAGTTTTTATCTGAGGGTATTTCCTTTGACACGATAGGCTTCAATGCGATACCAAATATGCCTTCTCACGTTCCCAAGAACAGTTCTACCAAATTGATCCATGAAAAGAATCGTGTAACTCTGTGAGATGAATTAACACATCACAAATCGGTTTCTCTGAAAGCCTCTTTCTAATTTTTATACTTGGATATTTCCTTTTTCACTATAGGCCTCAATGCACTCCTTAATATCCCATTGCAGTTTCCATGAAAACAGTGTTAGCAAACTACTCAATGAAAAGAAAGGTGTGACTCTGTTAGATGAATTCACACATCACAAAGCAGTTTCACAGAAAGCTTCTTTCCACTTTTTATCTGAGGATATCTCCTCTGTCAACATAGGCTCCAATGCTATCCAAAATATCCCTTCTCAGATTCCCTAAAAACAGTGCTACCAAACTACTCCATGAAAAGAAAGGTGTAACACTGTGAGATGAATTCACAAATCACAAAGCAGTTTCTCAGACAGCTTCTTTCTATTTTTTATCTGAGGATATTTCATTTTTCACCGTAGGAATCAATGTGCTCCCAAATATCCCATTTAATATTACACGAATACAGCGTAAGCAAACTGCTCAATGGAAAGAAAATTGTAACTCTGAGAGACGAATTTACACATCAAAAAACAGTTTTCCAGAAAGCTTCTTTCTGGTAGTAATCTGAGGATATTTCCATTGTCACCATAGCTTCAATGTGATCCAAAATATCACTTCTCAGATTCCATAAAAACAGTGCCACCAAACTGCTCTATGAAAAGAATGCTGTAATGCTGACAGATGAATTCACACATCACAAAGCACTTTCTCAGAAAGCTTCTTTCTAGTTTTTATCTGAGGATATTTCCTTTTTCACCATAGGCCTCAATGTGGTCCTGAATCTCCTATTGCAGATTCCAGGGAAACTGTGTTAGCAAACTGTTCAATGAAAGAAAGGTTTTATTATATGAGATGAATGCACACATCACAAAGCAGTTTCTCAGGATGCTTCTTTCCATTTTTTATCTAAGGACATTTCCTTTTTCACTGCAGGCCTCAATGAGCTCCTAATATCCCATTGCTGATTCCACAAAATCCATATTAGCAAACTGCTCAATGAAAAGAAAGGTGTAATTATGTGAGCTGAATTCACACATCACAAAGCACTTTCTTAGATAGCTTCTTTCTAGTTTTTATCTGAGGATATTTCCCTTGTCACCATAGGCTTCAATGAGATCCAAAATATCCCTTCTCAGATTCCACAAAAACAGTGCTATCAAACTGCTCCATGAAATAATGGTGTAACTCTGTGAGTCAAATTCACACATCACAAAGCAGTTTCTCAGAAACCTTCTTTCTAGTTTTTATCTGAGGATATTTCCTTTTTCACCATAGGAGTCAATGTGATCTTGAATATTTCATTATAGGTTCCACGAAAACAGTGTTAGCAAACTGCTCAATGAAAAGAAAGGTGTAACTCTGTGAGTTGAATCCACACATCACAAAGCCATTTCTCAGAAAGCTTCTTTCTAGTGTTTATCTAAGGGTATTTCCTTTTTCACCATAGGAATCAATGCACTCCCTAATATCCCTTTTCGGATTCCACGAACACAGTGTTAACAAATTGCTCAATGAAAGAAAAGGTGTAACTCTGTGAGATGCATTCACATATCACAAAGCAGTTTCTCAGAAAGCTCCTTTCTAGTTTTTATCTGAGTCTAATTCCTTTGTAACCATAGGCTTCAATGCAATCCAAAATATCCCTTCTCAGATTCCACAAAAACTTTTATGGCAAACTGTTCCATCAAAGGAAATGTTTAACTCTGTAGGATGAATTCACACATCACAAAGCGGTTTCTCAGAAAGTTTCTTTTTAATTTTTATGTGAGGACGTATCGTTTTTCACCATAGGCCTCAATGCATTTCCAAAATCCCATTGGAGATTCCGCAAACACAATGTTAGCAAATTGCCCAATGAAAATAAAGGTGTAACTCTGTCAGATGAATTCACACATCAGAAAGCAGTTTGTCAGAAAACTTCTTTCTAATTTACTCTGAAAATGTTTTCTTTGTAACCATTGTTTTCAATGTGTACAGAAACACCCCTTCTCAGATTTCACAAAATCAGTGCTCCCAAACTACTCCATGAAGAGTATTGTGTAACTCTTTGAGATGAATTCACATATCACAAGGCAGTTTCTCAGAAAGCTCCTTTCAATTTTTTACCTCAGGATATTTCCTTTTTCACCATAGACTTCAATATGCTCCCAAATACCCCTTCTCAGATAACACAAAATCAGTGATTTCAAATTGCTCAATCAAAAGAAATGTTTAGCTTTTTGAGATTAATGCACAAATCACAAAGCAGTTTCTCAGAAAGCTTCTCTCCAGTTTTCATCTGAAGAAATTTCCTTTTTCACCATAGGCCACAATGCACTCCCAAAACTCCCTTCGTGAGTTGTTCAAAGACAGTGTTTCCAAACTGCACAATGTAAGGAGAGTTTTAAGTCTGGGAGATGAATGCACTCGTCATAAAGCAGTTTCTCAGAAAGATTCTTTCTAGTTTGTATCTGAAGATAATTCCCTTTTCAACAGCCCCTTAAAGGCACTCGCAAATATCCCTTCTGATATTCCACAAAAACAGATTCAAAATGACTCAATTCAAGGAGACGTTTAACTCTCTGATATGAATACACACATAACAAAGTAGTTTCTCTGAAAGCTTCTTTGTAATTTTTATCTGATGGTATTTCCTTCATCACCTTAGGCTTCAATGCACTCCAAAATACACCTTTGTAGATTGTACAAAACTGTTTCCACACTGCTCAATGAAAGAAATGTAGAAATCTGTGAGTGGAATGCACACATCACAAAGCAGTTTCTCAGGAAGCTTCTCTTCAGGTTTTCTCTGAAGATATTTCCTTTTTCACTATAGGCCTCAATGTGCTCCCGAATATCCCTTTGCAGATGTCATTGTCACCAACGTGCTCAATGAGAATAAACTTTTAACTCTGTCATGTGAATTCACACAACACAAAGCAGTATCTTTGAAAGCTCCCTTCTGGTTGTTAAGTGAGGAGGTTTCATTTTTCATCATAGGCTTCAATGCACTATCAAATATCACTTCTCAGATTCCAGAAAACAAGTGATTTAAAACAGGTCAATCAAAAGAAATGTTTATCTCTATGAGATGAATGCACACATCAAAAAGCCATTTCTCAGAAAGGTTCTTTCTGGTTTTTATCTGAAGATATTTCCTTGCTCAGCCTAGGCCTCCATGTGCTCCCAAATATCCCTTCGTGATGTGTTCAAAGACAGAGTTTCCAAACTGCACAATGTAAAGATAGTTATACTTCTCTGACATTAATGCACCTAACACAAAACAGTTTCTTGGAAAGTTTCTCTCTGGTTTTCATCTGGGGATATTTCCCTTTCCACCATAGGCTTCAGCGTGCTCTGAAATATCCCTTTGTAGATTTTACACAAACAATGTTTCCACACTGCCCAATGAAAAGAAAGGTATACCTCTGTGAGTGGAATACTCACATCACAAAGCAGTTTCTCAGAAAGTTTCAGTCAAGTTTTATCTGAAGATATTTGCTTTTTCACCACAGGCCTAAAAGCACCCCCAAATATCCCTTTGCAAATTCCACAAAAACAGTGCTATCAAACTGCTCAATGAAAAGACAGGTTTAAATCTGTGAGATGAATACACATATCACAAAGCAGTTTCTCGGAGAGCTTCTTTCTAGTATTAATCTAAGGATATTTCCTTTGTCACCATTAGCTTCAATATGTTCCCAAATATCCCTTCTCAGATTCCACAAAAACAGTGATTCCGAAGTGCTGAATCAAGAGAAAGCTTTAACTCTATGACATGAATGCACACATCACAAAGCAGTTTTTCAGAAAACATTTCTCCAGTTTTCTTCTGAAGATATTTCCTTGTTCACCATAGGCCTCAATGCACTCCCGATGTCCCTATGCAGATTCATCAAAGATAGAGTTTCCAAACTGGGTAATGTAAAGAAAGGTTTAACACTGTGAGATGAATTCACACATCACAAAGCAGTTTCTCAGAAAGCTTCTTTCTAGTTTTTATCTGAAGATACTTCCTTCTTAACCTTAAGCTTCAATGCGATCTGAAATATTCCGTGTCGATTTTAAAAAAAGATTGTCCACACTGCTCAATGAAAAGAAAACTAGAATTCTGTGAGAGGAATGCACACTTCAAGAAGCAGTTTCTCAGAAAGCTTCTCTCGAGTTTTCATCTGAAGATATTTCCTTTTCCACCGTAGGCCTCAATGAACTCCAGAATACCCCTTTGCAGATTCCATGAAAACAGTGTTACTACACTGCTCAAAGAAAGAAAGGATTCACTCTGTGACATCAATTCACACATCATAAAGCAGGTTCTCGGAAAACGTCTTTCTCGTTTTTATCTGAGGATGTTTCCTTTCTCACCATAGCCTTCAAAGCACTCCCAAATATCTCTTCTTATATTCCAAAAAAACAGTGATTCCTAACCACTCGATCAAAAGAAAGATTTAACTCTATGAGATGAATGCACACATCACAAGTAGGTTCTCGGAAAGCTTCTTACTAGTTTTAATCTGATGATATTTCCTTTTCACCATAGGGTTCAATGCCCTCCAAATATTACTTTTCAGGTTTTGCCAAATCAGTGATTCCAAACTGCTGGATGAAAAGAAAGGTTGAACCCTGAGATGGATGCACACATCACAAAGGGGTTTCTCAGAGAGCTTCCTTCCAGTTTTCATCTGAAGATATTTTCTTGTTCACCAAAGGACTCAATGCATCCCTAAATGTCCCTTCACTGATTCCTCAAAGAGTGTGTTTCCCAATCGCACAATTTAAAGAAAGGTTTAACTCTGTGAGATGAATGTACACATCACAAAACAGTTTCTCAGAAAGCTTGTTTCTAGTATTTTTCTGAAGATATTTCCTTCATCATCTTAGGCTCCAATTAGGTCTGAAACGTTTCTTTGATGATTTTACACAAACAGAGTTTCCACACTGCTCAATGAAAAACTTGTAAACTCTGTGAGAGAAATGCAAACTTCACAAAGCATTTTCCCAGAAAGCTTTTTTCCAGTTTTTATCTGAAGATATTTCAATTTTCACCATAGCATTCAATTAACTACAGAATACCCCTTTGCAGAGTCCACAAAGACAGTGATTCCAAACTGCTCAATAAAAAGAAACGTTTAATTTTGTGAGATGAATTCACACATCACAAAGCAGTCTCTCAGAAAGTTTCTTTCTAATTTTTTGTGAAGATATTTCCGTATCAAAAATATCCCTTCTCAGATTCCACAAAAACAGTGCTAGCAAAGGGCTTCATGAAAGAGTTGTGTAACACTGTGAGATGAACTCACACATCACAAAACAATTTCTCAGAAAGTTTCTTTCTGGTGTTTATCTGAGAATATTTCCTTTATCACCATAGGCTTCAAAGGGATCAAAAATACCACTTCTCAGGTTCCACAAAAACAGAGCAAGCAAACTTCTCCAAGAAAGAGTGGTTTAACTCCATGAAATTAATTCACACAGCACAAAGCAGTTTCTCAGAAGGCTTCTCTCCACTCTTCATCCGAGGATATTTCATTTTCCAACGCAGGACTCAAGGCACTCGGAATATCCCACGGCAGATTCCATGAAAACAGTGTTAGCAAACTGCTCAATGTAAAGATAATTGTGATAATTCACTTATCACAAAACAGTTTCTCATACAACTTCTTTCTACTTTTTATCTGAGGATATTTCCTTTGTTACCATAAGCTTCAAAGTGATCCAATATATCCCTTCTCAGATTCCAGAAAATCAGTGCTAGCCAACTGCTCCATGAAAGAGCATTGTAACCATGTTTGATGAATTCACACATCACAAAGCAGATTCTCAGAAATTTTTCCAGTTTTTATCTGAGGATATTTCCTTGGTCACCATAGCTTCAATGCAATCCAAAATATCCCATCTCAGATGATGCAGAAACTGTGCTAGTAAACTGTTCCATGGAAAGGAAGGTGTAATTCTGTGACATTAATTCAAACATCAAAAAGCAGTTTCTCAGAAGACTTCTGTCTAGTTTTTTCCTGAGGATATTTTCTTTTTCACCATAGGACTCAATACCCTCAGAATATCATATTGCAGATTCCACAAAAACCAGAGTTAGCACACTGCTCCAGGGAAAATTGGTGTAACTGTGTGAGATGAATTCACACATCACAAAACAGTTTCTCAGAAATCTTCTTTCTAGCTTTTATCTGAAGATATTTCCTTTTTCACCACAGGCCTCAATCCGCTGAAGAATACCACCTTGCAGATTCTGCTAAAACAGTGTTAGCAAGCTGCTCAATGTAAAGAATGGTGTAACTATGTGAGATGAATTCACACATCACAGATCAGTTTCTCTGAAAGCTTCTTTCTAGTTTTTATTTGAGGATATTCCCCTTGTCACCATAAGCTTCAAAGCAATCAAAAATACACCTTCTCAGATTCCACAAGAAGTGCTAGCAAACATCTCCAACAAAGAATTGTGTAACATTGTGAGATGAACTCAAACATCACAAAGCAGTTTCTCAGAGCGTTTCTCTCTTGTTTTTAACTGAGGATATTTCCTTTGTCACCAAAGGCTTCAAAGCTACAAAAAATACACCTCAGATTCCACAAAAGCAGTGCTAGCAAACTGCTCTATGATAGAGTAACGTAACTCTGTGAGATGAATTCACATATCACAAAGCAGTTTCTCAGAAGTCTTCCCTCCACTCTTTGTCTGAGGATATTTCATTTTTCAACATCGGACTAGAGGCCCTCGGAATATCCCATGGCAGATTCCATGAAAACAGTGTTAGCAAACTGATCAATGTAAAGAAATGTGTATCTCTGTGAGATGAATTCACTCATCACAAAGCAGTTTCTCATACAGCTTCTTTCTACTTTTTAACTGAGGATATTTCCTTTGGTACCATATGCTTCAAAGTGACCCAATATATCCCTTCTCAGATGAGGCAGAAACAATGCTAGCAAACTGCTCCATGAAAAGAAAGGTGTAAATCTGTGACATGAAACCACAAATCACAAAGAAATTTCTCAGAAAGCTTCTATCTATTTTTTATCTGAGGATATTTCCTTTGCCACAATTGACTTCAATGCCATCCAAAATATCCCTTCTCACATTCCCCAGAAACAGTGCTACCAAAATGATCCATGAAAAGAATCATGTAACTCTGTGAGATGAATTAACAAATCACAGAGCAGTTTCTCAGATAGCTTCTTTCTAGATTTTATATGAAGATATTTCATTTGTCAACATAAGCTTCAATGCACTCCAAAATATCACATTTCAGATTCCAAAAAAAGAGTGTTAGCAAACTGTTTAATGAAAAGAACAGTGTAACTCTGTGAGATGAATTCATACATCACAAAGAACTTTCTCAGAGAGTTTCTTTCTAGATTTTTTCTAAGGATATTTCCTTTGTCACCATAGGCTTGAATGTGATCCATAATATCCATTCTCAGATTCCCCAAAAACAGTACTACAAAACTTATCCATGAAAAACATCGTGTAACTCTGTGAGTTGAACTAACACATCACAAAGACGTTTATCAGAAAGGTTTTTTTTTTTTAACTTTTTCTATGAGGATATTTCCTATGTCACCAAAACTTCAGTGCACTCCAAAATATCCCATTGCAGGTTACAAGAAAACAGTGTTAGCAAACCACTCCATGGAAAGAACAGTGTATCACTGTGAGATAAACTCACACATCAAAAACCAGTTTCTCAGAAAGCGTCTTTCTAGTTTTTATCTGACGATATTTCCTTTTTCACCATAGGCCTCAATGTGCTCCCAAATATCACTTCACAGAATCCCAAAAACAGTGCTACCAAGCTGCTGCATGAACAGAAAAGTGTAACTCTGTGAGATGAAATAACACATCACAAAGCAGTTTCTCAGAAAGCTTGTTTCTAGTTTTTATCTTAGGATATTTCCTTTGTCAGCATAAAGTTCAATGCTCTCCAAAATATGCCATTGCGGATTCCAACAAAAGAGTGGTTTTCTAGTTTTTGTCTTAGGATATTTCCCTTGTCAGCATAAAGTTCAATGCTCTCCAAAATATGCCATTGCAGATTCCAACAAAAGAGTGTTAGCAAACTGCTCAATGAAAAGAACAGTGTAACTCCATGAGATGAATTCAGAAATCACAACGCAGTATCATAGAAATCTTCTTTTTACTTTTTATCTGAGGATATTTCCTTTGTCACCATACGTTTCAATGAGCTCCCAAATATCCTATTGCAGATTCCACAAAAACAGTGTTATCAAGCTGCTCCATGAAAAGAATGGTGTAACTCTGTGACAAAGGAAATATACTACTTCCAATGCTATCCACGATATCACAGGCTTTCAAAAACTACTTTCAATGCTATCCAAAATATGCCTTCTCAGATTCCCCAAAAACAGTGTTGCCAAATGACCATAAAAAGAATCGTGTAACACTGTGAGGTGAATTAACACATCACAAAGTCGTTTCTTAGAATGCTTCTTTCTCGTTTTTATCTGAGGATATTTCCTTTTTCACTCTAGGCCTCAATGCGCTTACTAATATCCTATTGCAGATTCCCCAAAAACAGTACTACCAAACAGGTCCATGATAAGAATCCTATAACTCTGTGAGATGAATTCACACATCACAAAGTAGTTTCTCAGAAAGCTTCTATCTAATTTTTATCAGAGGATATTCCCTTTGTCACCATAGCCTTCCAAGTGATCCAAAATATCCCTTCTCAGATTCCCCAAAAACAGAGCTAACAAGCTTCTCCATGAAATGAATTGTGTAAATCTGTGAGATGAACTCACAAGTCAGAAAGCAATTTCATAGAAAGCTTCTTTCCAGTTTTTGACTGAGGATATTTCCTTTGCCACCATAGGCTTCAATGCACTCCCAAATATCCTATTGCAGATTCCACAAAAACAGTTTTACTAACTGCTCCAAGAAAGGAATCATGTTACTCTGTGAGGTGAATGCAGACATCACAAAGAAGTTTCTCAAAAAGTTTCTTTCTAGTTTTTATCTGAGGGTATTTCCTTTTTCACCATAGGTGATCCAAAATATCCCTTCTCACATTCCCCAAAAACAGTGCTATTAAACTTCTCCATGAAAAGAATGGTGTAACTCTGTGAGATGAATTCACACATCACAAAGCAGTTTCTCAGAAAGCTTCTTTTTAGTTTTTTATGAGGATATTTCCTTTGTCAAAATAACCTTCAATGCGCTCTGAAATATCCGATTGCAGATTCCAAGAAAACAGTGTTAGTAAGCTGCTCAATGAAAACAACATTGCAACTCTGAGATGAATTCACACGTCACAAAGCAGTTTCTCAGAAAGCTTCTTTCTAGTTTTTAAGTGAGGATATATACTTTTTCACCACAGGCCCCAACATGCTCCCAATATGAATATGGAATCAATTTACAGATTCCACGAAATTGGTGTTAGCAAAGTGCTCCATGAAAGGAAACGTGTAACACTATGAGATGAATTCACACATCATAATGAAGTTTCTCACAAAGCTTCTCTCTAGTTTTGATCTGAGGATATTAACTTTGTCACCCTCGGCTTCAAATCTATCGAAAATATCCCTCCTCAAATTCCCCAAAATCAGTGCTACCAAACTGATCCATGAAAAGAATCATGTTACTCTGTGTGATCAATAAATCCATCACAAATCGGTTTCTCTAAAATATTTTTTCCAGTTTTTATATGAGGATATTTCCTCTGTCACCATAAGCTCCAATGCGCTCCCAAATATACCATTGCAGATTCCAAGAAAAGACTGTCAGCAGACTCCTCAATGAAAAGAACAGTGTAACTCTGTGAGATGAATTCACACATCACAGAGAAGTTTCTAAGAAAGCCTCTTTCTAGTTATTTCTGAGGACATTTCCTTTTTCACAGTAGTCCACAATTCACTCTGAAATATACCTTTGCAGAGTAGATGATAACAGCGTTAGCAAACTGCTCCATGAAAGAAAGGTGTAACTCTGTGTGATGAATTCACAGATCACCAAGAACTTTCTCAGAAAGCCTCTTTCTTGTTTTTAACTGAGGATATTTCCTTTTTAAACACAGGCCTCAATGCACTCCCATATATCTCATTGCAGATTCTGCAAAAATATTGTTAGGAAACTTCTCAATGAAAGCAGTGAGGTAGCTCTGTGAGGTGAATTCACACTTCACAAAGCAGTTTCTCAGACAGATTCTCTCCAGTTTGTATCTGAGGATATTTCATTTTTCACTCTGGGATTCAAAGCTATCCAAAATATCACTTTTGAGATACCACAAAAACAGTGCTTGCAATCGCCTCCATGAAAGAGTGGTGTAACACTGGGAGATGAATTCACATATCACAAAACAGTTTCTAAGAAGTCTTTTCTCCATTTTTTATCTGAGGATATTTCGTTTTTCACCATGGGTTTCAATAGTATCTAAAATATCACCTCTGAGATTGCACAAAAACAGTGCTATCCAATGTCTTGATGAAAGAGTGGTGTAACTTTGTGAGATGAATTCACAATCACAAAGCAGTTTCTCAAAAAGCTTCCTTGTAGTCTTTATCTTAGGATATTTCCTATGTCACATAGGCCTCAGGCAATCCAAAATACCCCTTTTCAGATTCCACAAAAACACTGCTAGCAAAGTTCTCCATGAAAGAGTTGTGTAACGCTGTGAGATGAACTCACATATCACAAAGCAGTTTCTCAAAAACTTTCTTTCTGGTTTTAATCTGAGGATATTTCCTTTGCACCATAGGCTTTAAAGTGTTTAAAAATACCCCTTCTCAGATTCCACAAAAACAGTGCTAGTAAACTGCTCCATGAAAGAGTAGTATAGCTCTTTGAGATGAATTTACACATCACAAAGCAGTTTCTGGGAAGGCTTCTCTCCAGTTTTTATCTGAGGATATTTCATTTTTCACCATGGGATTCAATGCTATCCAAATTATCATTTCTGAGATTCCACAAAAACAGTGCTAGCAAACTCCTCCATGAAAGAGTGGTGTAACTCTGTGAGATGAATGCACACATCACAAAGCAGGTTCTCAGAAAGCTTCTTTGCATTTTTTATCTGAGGATATTTCCTTTGCCACCACGGGTTCAAAGTGATCCAAAATATCACTTCTCAGATTCCACAAATAAAGTGCTATCCAATGGCTCCATGAATCAGTGATGTAACTCTGTGAGATGAATTCACAAATCACAAATTAGTTTCTCAAAAGGCTTCTCTCAAGTTTTTATCTGAGGCTATTTCATTTTTCCTCATGGGATTCAATGCTATCCAAAATATCACTTCTGAGATTACACAAAAACAGTGCTAGCAAACTCCTGGAGGAGGAGTTTGGAGTTTGGAGAATTACAGAGTGTGTAATTCTGTGAGAAGAATTCACAGATTACAAAGCAGTTTCTCAGAAAGCATCTTTCTTTCTTGTTTTTATCTGAGGATATTTCCTTTTTAAACGCAGGCCTCAATGCACGCCTGTGTATCTCACTGCAGATTCCACGAAAATATGTTAGGAAACTTCTCAATGAAAACAGTGGTGTAACTCTGTGAGATGAATTCACACACCACAAAGCAGTTTCTCAGAAGGTTTCTCTCCAGTTTTTATCTGAGGATATTTCATTTTACACCACAGGATTCAGTACTATCCAAAATATGACTTCTGAGATTCCACAGAAACAGTACTAGCAAACTCCTCCATGAAAGAATGCTGTAACTCTTTGAGATTAACTGACACATCACAAAGCAGTTTCTCAGAAAGCTTCTTTCTATTTTTTATATGAGGCTATTTCCTTTGGCACCATAGGCATCAAAGCGATCCAAAATATCAAATTTCAGATTCCACAAAAACAGTACTATCCAATGGCTCAATGAAAGAATGGTGTAACTCGGTGAGATGAATTCACAAATCACAAAGCATTTTCTCAGAATGCTTCTTTCTAGTTTTTATCTGTGGATATTTCTTTGTCACCATAAGCTTCAAAGTGATCCAAAGTATCCTTTCCCAGATTCCACAAAAACAGTGCTAGCAATGGGCTCCATGAATGAGTTGTGTAACACTGTGAGATGAAGTCACACATCACAAAGCAGTTTCTCAGAAAGTTTCTTTCTGGTTTTTATCTGAGGATATTTCCTTTGTCACTATAGGCTTCAAAGCGATCAAAAATACCCTTTCTCAGATTCCACAAAAACATTGCTAGCAAACTGCTCCATTAAAGATTAGTGTAACTCTGTGAGATGAATTCACATATCACAAAGCCGTTTCTCAGAAGGCTTCTCTGCACTCATTTTTCAATGTAGGACTCAAGGCCCTCATAATATCCCGTGGCAGATTCCAGGAAATCAGTGTTAGCAAACTGCCTGATGTAAAGAAATGTGTATCTCTGTGATATGAATTCACTCATCACAAAGCAGTTTCTCATACAACTTCTTTCTAGTTTTAATCTGAGGATATTTCCTTTGTTACATTCAGCTTCAAAGTGATCCAATATATCCCTTATCATATTCAACAAAAACAGTGCTATCATAATGCTCCATGAAACAGTAATGTAACTCTGTGTGATGAATTCACACATCACAGAGCAGATTACCAGAAAGCTTCTTTCTGATTTTTATCTGAGGATATTTCCTTTGTCACCATTGCCTTCAAAGTGATTCAAAATATCCCTTCTCAGGGGATGCACAAACAATGCTAGCAAACTGCTCCATGAAAAGAATGGTGTAACTCTGTGACATGAATTCACATATCATAAAGCAGTTTCTCAGAAGACTTCTCTCCAGTTTTTTCCTGAGAATATTTTCTTTTTCACCATCAGACTCAATACCCTCAGAATATCATATTGCAGATTCCACGATCCCAGAGTCAGCAAACTGCTCCCAGAAAGATTGATGTAACTGTGTGAGAGGAATTCCACATCACAGAGTAGTTTCTCCGAAGGCTTGTCTCCTGTACATTTCTGAGGATATTTCTTTTTTCACCATAGCAGTCAATGCGTTCACAATATCCCATTGCAGACTCCATGACAACAGTGTTAGTAAACTGCTCCACGAAAAGAAAGGTGAAACTCTGTGAGACGAATTCACACATCACAAAGCAGTTTCTCAGAATCCTTCTTTATTGCTTTGTGTGAGGATATTTCCTTTTTCACCACAGGCCTCAATGCGCGGCTGAATATCACATTGCAGATTGTGCGAAAACAGCATTAGCAAACTGCTTATTGAGAAGAATGGTGTAACTCTGTGAGATGAATTCTCACATCACAAATCAGTTTCTCTGAAAGCTTCTTTCTAGTTTTTATTTGAGGATATTTCCTTTGTCACCATAGGCTTCAAAGAGACATGAAATACACCTTCTCAGATTCCACAAGAAATGCTAGCAAACGTCTACATGAAACAGTCGTGTAGCTCTGTGAGAAGAATTCACACATCACAAAGTAGTTTTGCAGAAAGCTTCTTTCTTGTTTTTATCTGAGGCTATTTCCTTTTTAAACCCAGGCCTCAATGCTCTCCCATAGATCCTGCAGATTCCACGAAAATATTGTCAGAAAACTTCTCTAAGAAAGCAGTGTTGTAGCTCTGTGTGATGAATTCACACACCAGAAAGCAGTTTCTCACAAGCTTCTCTCCAGTTTTTGTCTGAGAATATTTCATTTTTCATCATGGGATTCAATGTTATCCATAATATCACTTTTGAGATTCCACAAAAACAGTTCTAGGAAACTCCTCCATGAAAGAGTGCTATAACTCTGTGAGAGGAATTCACACATCACAAAGCAGTTTCTCAGAATGCCTCCTTCTAGTTTTCGTCTGAGGATATTTCCTTTGGCACCTAGGTTTCAAAGTGATCCAAAATAACACTTCTCAGATTCCACAAAAACAGTGCTATCCAACAGTTGGATTAAAGAGTGTTGTAACTCTGTGAGATCAATTTACAAATCAAAAAGCAGTGTCTCAGAAAGATTATTTCTGTTTTTTATCTGAGGATTATTTTTTTTGTTGCCATAGGCTTCAAAGTGATCCAAAATATCTCTTCTCAGATTCCACAAAAACACTGCTAGCAAAGGACTCCATGAAAGAGTTGTGGAACACTGTGAGATGATCTCACACATCACAAAGCAGTTTGTCAGAAAGCTTCTATCTAGTTTTTATCTGAGGATATTTCCTTTGCCACCATAGGGGTCAGAGAGATCCAAAATATCACTTCTCATATTCCACAGACACAGTGCTATCCAATGGCTCAATGAAAGAGTGGTGTATCTCTGTGAAATGAATTAAAAAATAACAAAGCTGTTTCTCAGAAAGTTTCTTTCTGGTTTGTGTCTGAGGATATTTACTTTGTCACCATAGGCTTCAAAGCAATCCAAAATATCCTTTCTCCGATTCCACAAAAACAGTGCTAGCAAACTGCTCCATGAAAGAGTAGTGCAACTCTGTGAGATGAATTCACACATCACAAAACAGTTTCTGGGAAGACTTCTCTCCACTCTTTGTCTGAGGATAATTCATTTTTCAACGTAGTGCTCATAACCCTCAGAATACCCCATGGGAGAATCCACAAAAACTGTGTTAGCAAACTGCTCAATGTAAAGAAGTGTTCATCTCTGTGAGATGAATTCCACATGACAAAGCAGTTTCTCATACAGCTTCTTTCTAGTTTTTTTCTGCAGATATTTCCTTTATCACCATAGGCTTCAAAGCGATCCAATATATTCCTTCTCAGATTCCAAAAAACAGTGCTACCAAACTGATCCATTAAAGAGTAGTGCAACTCTGTGTGATAAATTTACACATCACAAAGCAGATTCTCAGAAAGCTTCTTTCTAGTTTTTATCTGAGGATATTAACTTTGTCACGATTGCCTTCAAAGTGACCCAAAATATCCATTCTCAGAAGACGCAGAAACAGTGCTAGCAAACTGCTCCATGAAAAGAAAGGTGTAACTCTGTGACATGAATTCACACATCACAAAGCAGTTTCTCAGAAGACTTCTCTCCTGTTATTTCCTAAGAATATTTCCTTTTTCAGCATAGGACTCAATACTCTCGGAATATCTTGTTGCAGATTCCACAAACCCAGAGTTAGCCAACTGCTCCCGGAAAGATAGATGCAACTGTGTGAGATGAATTCACACATCACAAAGTAGTTGCTCTGAAGACTTATCTCCAGTATTTTTCTGAGGATATTTTTTTTTCACCATTGAAGTCAATGGGCTTGGAATATCACATTGCAGATTCCACAAAAACAGTTTTAGTAAACTGCTCCATGAAAAGAAAGTTGTAACTTGGTGAGATGAATTCACATATTATGAAGCAATTTCTCAGAAACCTTCTATGTAGTTTTTATATGAGGATATTTCCTTTTTCACCACAGGCCTCAATGCACTGCTGAATGTCACATTGCAGATTGTGTGAAAACAGTGTTAGCACACTACTCAATGAGAAGAGTGGTGTAACTCTGTGAGATGAATTCACTCATCACAGATCAGTTTCTCTGAGAGCCTCTTTCTAGTTTTTATTTGAGGATATTTCCTTTTTCACCATAGGCTCCAAAACAATCAAAAATACACCTTCTCATATTCCACAAGAAGTGCTAGCAAACGGCTCCATGAGAGAGTGGTGTAAGTCTGTGAGAAGAATTCACACAACACAAAGCAGCTTCTCAGAAGCTTCTTTCTTGTTTTTATATGAGGATATTTCCTTTTTAAACACAGGCCTCAATGTGCTCCTGTATATCTCATTGCAGATTCCGTGAAAATATTGGTAGGAAACTTCTCAAAGAAAACACTGGTTTAACACTGTGAGATGAATTCACACATCACACAGCAGTTTCTCAGACGACTCCTCTCCAGTTTTTATCTGAGGATATTTCATTTTTTTTTTTTTTGAAATGGAGTCTCGCTCTGTCACCCAGGCTGGAGTGCAGTGGCGTGATCTCGGCTCACTGCAAGCTCCGCCTCCTGGGTTTATGCCATTCTCCTGCCTCAGCCTCCTGAGTAGCTGGGACTACAGGTGCCCGCCGCCTTGCCCAGCTAGTTTTTTTGTAGTTTTTAGTAGACACAGGGTTTCACCATGTTAGCCAGGATGGTCTCGATCTCCTGACCTTGTGATCCGCCCATCTTGGGATATTTCATTTTTAACAATGGGATTCAATGTTGTCCAAAATATCGCTACTGAGATTCCGTGAAAACAGTGCTAACAAACTCCTTCATGAAAGAGTGGTGTAACTCTGTGAGATGAATTCACAAATTACAAAGCCATCTCTCAGAAAGCTTCTTTCTAGTCTTTATTTCAGGAAATTTCCTTTGTCACAATAGGTTTCAATGAGATCACAAATACACCTTCTCAGATTCCACAAGAAGTGCTAGCAAACGGCTCCATGAAAGAGTGGTGAAACTCTGTGAGAAGAATTCACACAACACAAAGCAGTTTCTCAGAAATTTTCTTTCTGATTTTTATCCAAGGATATTTCCTTTGTCTCCATAGGCTTCAAAGCAATCCAAAATACCCCTTCTCAGATTCCACAAAAACAGTGCTAGCAAACTGCTCCATGAAAGAGTAGTGTAACTTTGTGAAATTCACACATCACATAGCAGTTTCTCAGAAGGTTTCTCTCCACTCTTTGTCTGAGGATATTTCATTTTTCAACATAGGACTCAAGGCTCTCGGAATATCCCATGGCAGATTCCACGAAAAGAATGTTAGCAAACTGCTCAATGTAAACAAAGGTGTTTCCCTGTGGGATGAATTCACTCATCACAAGGCAGTTTCTCATACAGCTTCTTTCTAGTTTTTATCTGAGGATATTTTCTTTGTTACCATAGCCTTCAAAGCAATCCAATATATCCCTTCTCAGATGACGTAGAAACAGTGCTAGCAAACGTCTCCATGAAAAGAGAGGTGTAACTCTGTGACATGAATTCACACACCACAAAGCAGTTTCTCAGAAGAATTCTCTCCAGTTTCTTTCCTGAGTATATTTCCCTTTTCACCGTGGACTCAATACCCTCAGAATATCATATTGCAGATTCCACGAAACCAGAGCTAGCAAACTGCTCCAGGAAAGATTGCTATAACTGTGTGAAATGAATTCACACGTCACAAAGCAGTTTCTCCGAAGGCTTCTCTCCAGTATTTTCTGAGGATATTTCCTTTTTCACCATAGCAGTCAATGCGCTCAAAATATCCCATTGCAGATTCCACGACAACAGTGTTAGTAAACTGCTCCATAAAAAGAAATGTGTAACTCTGAGTCAAGAATTCACACATCACAAAGCAGTTTCTCAGACACCTTCTTTCTAGTTTGTATCTGATGATATTTCCTTTTTCACCTCATGCCTCAATGCACTGCTGAATATCACATTGCAGAATCTGCAAAAACAGTGTTGGCAAACTGCTCAATGAGAAGAATGGTGTTACTCTGTGAGTTGAATGCACACATCACATAGCAGTTTCTTAGAAAGCTTCTTCCTAGTTTTTATCTGATTATATTTTGTTTGTCACCATAGTCTTCCAAGCCATCCAAATTATCACTTCTCAGATTCCACAAATGCAGTGTTAGCAAAGGGCTCCACGAAATCTTGTGTAACACTGTGAGATGAACTCCCACACCACAAAGCAGTTTCTCAGAAAGTTTCTTTGTGGTTTTTATCTGAGGATATTTTCTTTGTCACAATAGGCTTCCAAATGATCAAAAATATGCCTTCTCAGATTCCACAAAAACAGTGCTATCCAATGGCTCCATGAAAAAGTGATGTAATTCTCGGTGATGAATTGACAAATCACAAAGCAGTTTCTCAGAAAGTTTCTTTCTACTTTTTATCTGAGAATATTTCCTTCATCAAGATAGGCTTTAAAGCAATCCAAAATATCCCTTTCATGATACCACAAAAACAGTGATAGCAGACGGCTCCATCAAAGTGTAGTGTAACTCTGTGAGATGATTTCACACTTCACAAAACAGTTTTTCAGAAGGCTTCTCTCCACTCTTTGTGTGAGGATATTTCATTTTTCAATGTAAGACTCAAGACCCTTTTAATATCCCAGCCAGATTCCATGAAAACAGTGTTACCAAACTGCTCAATGAAAAGAAAAATGTATCTCTGTGAGATGACTTCACTTATCACAAAGCAGTTTCTCATACAGCTTCTTTCTAGTTTTTATCTGAGGATATACACTTTGTCACCATATCCCTCAAAGTGATCCAATATATCCCTTCTCAGATTCCACAAAATCAGTGCTAGCAAGCTACCTCATGAAGGAGTAGTGTAACTCTGTGTGATGAATTCACACATCAAAAAGGAGATTCTCAGAAAGCTACTTTCTAGTTTTTATCTGAGGATATTTCCTTTATCACCATAGGCTTCAACATGATCCCTCAATGTGCTGCCAAATATCACATTGTAGATTCTGCAAAAACAGTGTTAGCAAACTGCTCAATGAGAAGAATCTTGAAACTCTGTGAGATGAATTCACACATCACAAATCAGTTTCTATGAAAGCTTCTTTCTTGTTTTTATCTGAGGATATTTCCTTCTTAAACACTGGCCTCAAAGAGCTCCCGTATATCTCATTGTAGATGGCATGATAATATTGTTAGGAACCATTTCAGTGAAAGCAGTGGTGTAGCTCTGTGAGATAAATTCACACATCACAAAGCAAATACTCAGAAGACCTCTCTGAAGTTTTTATCTGAGTATATATCATTTTTCACCATGGGATTCAATGCTATCTAAAATATCACTTCTGAGATTCAACAAAAATAGTGCTAGCAAACTCTTCCATAAAATAATGGTGTAACTGTGAGATGAATTCACACATCACAAAGCAGTTTCTCAGAAAGCTTCTTTCTAGTTTTTATCTGAGGATATTTCCCTTGCCACCATGCATGTCAAAGTGATCCAAAATATCACTTCTAAAATTCCACAAAAACATTGCTATCTAACGGCTCAATGAAAGAATGGCGTAACTCTGAGAGATGAATTCACAAACCACAAAGCAGTTTCTCAGAAAGCTTCTTTGTAGTTTTTATCTGAGGATATTTCCTTTGTCACCCTAAGGGTCATTGGGATAAAATATTTCCCATTGCAGATTCCAAGAGAACAGTGTCAGCAATCTGCTCCACGAAAAGAACGGTGTAACTCTGTGAGATGAGTTCACACATCATAAAGATCTTTTTCAGAAAGCTCCTTTCTAGTTTTTATCTGAGGGTATTTCCTTTGTCAAAATTGGCTTCAACACGATCCAAAATATTCCTTCTCAGATTCCCCAAAAACAGTGCTACCAAACTACTCTAGGAAAAGTATCCTGTAACTCTGTGAGATGAATTCATAAATCAAAAAGCGGTTTCGCAGAAAGTTTCTTTCTAGTTTTTGTGTGAGGATATTTCCTTTGTCACCATAGGCTTCAATGTGCTCCAAAATATCCCTTTTCAGATTCCATGAAAACAGTGTTAGCAAACTGTTCAATGAAGAGAACAGTGTAACTCTGTGAGATGAGTTCACACATCACAAAGCAGTTTCTCAGGAAGCTTCTTTCTAGTTTTTATCTGAGAATATTTCCTTTTCCACTATAGGCCTCAATGTGCTCCCAAATATCCCATTGCAGATTCCACGAGAACAGTGTTAGCAAACTGATCCATGAAAAGAATCGTGTACCTCTGGGAAATGAATTAACACGTTCCAAAACAGTTTCTCAGAAAGCTTCTTTCTAATTTTTCTATGAAGATATTTCCTATGTCACCATTAGCTTCAATGCACTCGAAATATCCCATTGCAGATTCCAAGAAAACAGTGTTAGCACACTGTTCAATGAAAAGAACGGTGTAACACTGTCAGATGAATTCACACATCACAAAGCAGTTCCTCAGAAAGTTCTATTTGTTTTTTATTGAGGATATTTCCTTTTTCACCACAGGCTTCAATACAATCCAAAATATGCCTTCTCAGATTCCCCTAAAACAATGCCACCAAAAGCTCCCTGAAAAGAATCATGTAACTCTGTGAGATCAATTCACAAGTCTCAAAGCAGTTTCTCAGAAAGCTTCTTTATAGTTTTTGTATGAGGATATTCCATTTGTCACCATAAGCTTCAATGTGATCCAAAATATTGAAATGTAGATTCCATGAAAACAGTTCTAGGAAACTGCTCAATGAAAAGAACAGTGTAACTCTGTGAGTTGAATTCACACAGCAGAAAGCAGTTTTTCAGAAAGCTTCTTTCTAGTTTTTATCTGAGGATATTTAGTTTTTCACCATAGGCCTCAGTGGGCTCCCAGAGATACCTTTGCAGATTCCATGAAAACAGTATTAGCAAACTGTTCCATGAAATGAAAGGTGTAACTCTGTGAGATGAATTCACAGATCACAAAGAACTTTCTCAGCAAGATTGTTTCTAGTTCTTATCTGAGAATATTTCCTTTGTCACCATAGGCTTCAATGTGATCCAAAATATCAGTTCTCAGATTCCCCAAAAACACTGCTAACAAACTTTTGCATGAAAAGAATTGTGTAACTCTTTGAGATGAATTAATGCATCAGAAAGCCTTTTATCTGAAAGCTTCTTCCTAGTTTTTGTTTGGGGGTATTTCCTCTGTCCCTTTAAGTTTCAATGTGCTCCAAAATATCTCTTTGCAGATTCCACAAGAACAGTGTTAGCAAACTGCTCAGTTAAAAGAACCGTGTAACTCTGTGAGATGAATTCACACATCTCAAAGCAGTTTCACAGAAAACTTCTTTCTAGTTTTTATCTGAGAATATTTTCTTTTCCCCATAGGCCTCAATGTGCTTTGAAATATCCCTTTGCAGATTCCACAAACACAGGGTTACCAAACTGCTCCATGGAAAGAAAGGTGTAACTGTGTGAGATGAACTCACACATCACAAAGAAGTTACTCAAAAGCTTCTTTCTAGTTTTTTTGTGAGGTTATTTCCTTTGTCACCATAGGATTTAATGCCTTCCAAAATATGCCTTCTCAGATTCCCCAAAAAGAGTGTAAGAAACTGCTCTATGACAAGAAAGGTGTTACTCTGTGAGATGAATTCAAAAATCACAAAACAGTTTTTCAAGAAACTTCTTTCTAGTTTTTGTCTGAGGATATTTCCTGTGTCACCGGAAGCTTCAATACACTCTGAAATATCTCATTGCAGAATCCAAGAAAACAGTGTAGCAAACTGCTCAACGAAAAGAACAGTGTAACTCTGTGAGATCAATTCACACGGCAAAGCAGTCTCTCGGGAACCTTCTTTTTGGTTTTTATCTGAGGATATTTCCTTTGTTACCAAAAGTGTCATTGCTCTATCAAATATCCTGTTGCAGATTCCACGAAAACAGTGTTATCAAACTGTTCTTTGAAAAGAACAGAGAAGCTTGTGTGATTGTCACGTTTCTCAAAAGAAGACATGCATACAGCTAACAGATATGTGAAAAAATGCTCGTCATCACTGGCCATCAGAGAAACGCAAATCAACACCACAGTGAGATACCATCTCACACCGGTTAGAATGGCAATCATTAAAATGTCAGGAAACAACAGGTGCTGGAGAGGTTGTGGAGAAATAGGAACACTTTTACACTGTTGGTGGTTTGTAAGCTGGTTCAACCATTGTGGAAAACAGTATGGGGATTCCTCAAGGATCTAGAACTAGAAATACCATATGAACCCACCATCCCTTTACAGGGTATATACCAAAGGATTATAAATCATGCTGCTGTAAAGACACGTGCACACGTATGTTTACTGTGGCACTATTCATAGTAACAAACACTTGGAATCAACCCAAATGTCCATCAGTGACAGACTGGATTAAGAAAATATGGCACATATACACCATGGAATACTATGCAGCCATAAAAAAGGATGAGTTCATGTCCTCTGTAGGGATATGGATGCAGCTGGAAACCATCATTCTCAGCAAACTATCACAAGACCAGAAAGCCGAACACCACATGTTCTCACTCATAGGTGGGAATTGATCAATGAAATCACTTGGACTCTGGAAGGGGAACATCACATACCAGGGCCTATTATAGACAGGAGGGAGGGGAAGGGGGGAGGTATGGTTTTGGGAGTTATACCTGATGTAAATGACTAGTTGACGGGTGCTGATGAGTTGATGGGTGCAGCACACCAACATAACACAAGTATACATATGTAACTACCCTGCAAGTTGTGCACATGTACCCTAGAACTTAAAGTATAATAAACAAAAAAAGAAAAGAACAGTGTAATTCTGTGAGATGAATTCACACATCACAAAGAACTTGCTCAGAAATCTTCTTTCTAGTATTTATCTGAGGCTATTTGCTTTTCCCCCCAAGGCTTCAAGGCTATACAAAATATCCCTTCACAAATTAGTCAAGAAGAGTGCTATAAAACTGATCCATGAAAAGAATCATGTGACTCTATGAGATGAAATCGCAAATCACAAAGCAGTTTCTTAGAAAGATTCTTAATAGTTTTTGTCTCTGGATATTTCCTTTGTCTCCCTAAGCTCAAATGTGCCATGAAATTTCCCATTGCAGATTCCAAGAAAACAGTGTCAGCAAACTGCACATAAAAATAACAGACTGAATGAGTGAGATGTATTCACACACCACAAAGCAGTTTCTCAGAAATCTTCTTTCTAGTTTTTATCTGGGGATATTCCCTTTTTCACTATAGGCTTCAATGCTCTATAAAATATTCCTTTGCAGATTCCATGAAAAGAGTGTTAGAAAACTGCTCCATGAAAAGAAAGATGTAACTCTGTGAGAAGAATTCTCACATAACACAGAACTTACTCCGAAAGCTTCTTTCCAGTTTTTATCTGAAGATATTTGATTTTTCACCATAGGCCTCAATGCCCTTCCAAATATCGCTTTGCAGATTCCACGAAAACAGAGTTAGCAAACTTCTGCATGAAAAGAAAGGTGTAACTCTGTGATATGAATTCACACATCATGAAGAAGTTTTTCAGAAAAGTTCTTTCTAATTTTTATCAGATGATATTTCCTTTGTCACCATAGTCTTCAATGCCATCCAAAATATCCCTTCTCAGATTCCCCAAAAACAGTACTATGAAACTACTTCATGAAAAGAATCATGTCACTATGTGAGATGAATTCGAAAATCACGGGGCAGTTTCTCAGGAAGCTTCTTTCTGGTTTTTAATCTGAGGATCTTTCCTTGGTCACCATAAGCTTCATTGCATTCTGAAATAGCCCATTGCAGATTCCAAGAAAACAGTGTTATCAAGCTGCTCAATGAAAGAAACAGTGTAACTCAGTGAGATCAATTCATACATCACAAAGCAGTCTCTCAGAAAGCTTCTTTTTTTTTTATCTGAGGATATTTCATTTTTCACTACAAGCTTAAAAGCGCTCCAAAATATCCCTTTGCAGATGCCACGAAAACAGTGTTAAAAAACTGTTCCATGAAAAGAAATGTGTAACCTTCTGAGATGAATTCACACGTCACAAAGATCTTTCTCAGAAAGTTTTTTCTAGTTTTTATCTGAGGATATTTCCTTTGTCACCATAGGCTTCAATGGAATACAAAGTAACGTTTCTCAGATTCCCCAAAAACAGTGCTTCAAAATGATCCATGAAAAGAATCATATAACTCTGTGAGATAAATGAACACATGACAAAGAGGTTTCTCAGACTGCTTCTTTCTTGTTTTTATCTGAGGATTATTTCCTTTTTCACTATAGGCCTAAATGCGCTCCCAAATACCCCTTTATAGATTACAGGAAAAGAGTATTTTCAAACTGTTCAATGAAAACAATGGTGTAAACCTGTGAGATGGATTCACACATCATAAAGCAGTTTCTCAGAAAGACTCTTTCTAGTTTTTATCTCAGGATATTCCCCTTTTCACTGTAGGACTCATTGTGCTCCCAAATATTCCTTTGCAGATTCCACAAAAACAGGCTTAGTAAACTGCTCCATCAAAAGAAAGGTATAATTCTGTGAGATGAATTCACACATCACAAAGAACTTTCTCAGAAAACTTCTTTATGGTTTTTACCTGAGGATATTTCCTTTGTCAACGTAGGCTTCAATGAAATCCAAAATATCACTGCTCAGATTCCCCAAAAGCAGGGCTACCAAACTTCTCCATGAAAAGAATCGTGTAACTCTCTGAGATGAATTAATATGTAAGAAAGCATTTCCTCAGAAAGCTTCTTTCTAGTTTTCATATGAGGGTGTTTCCTTTGTGACCTTAAGCTTCAATGCTCTCCGAAATATCCCTCTGCAGACTCCACGAAAACAGTGTTAGCAAAATGTGCAATGAAAATAACTGTGTAACTCTGTGAGGTGAATTCACACATCACAAAGCAGTTTCTCAAAAAACTCATTTTGGGTTTTTGTCTGAGGATATTTCCTTTGTCACCCAAGGATGCAATCCACTCCCAGATACCGTATTGCAGACTCCATGAAAACAGTGTGAGCAAACTGCTGCAAGAAAAGAAAGGTGTAACACTGTGAAATGAATTCACACATCACAAAGAAGTTTCTCAGAAAGCTTCTTTCTAGTTCATATCTGAGGATATTCCCTTTGTCACCATAGGCTTCAATGCCATCCAAATTATTCCCTTCCAGATTCCACGAAAACTGCATTATGAAACAGCTCAATGAAAAGAATGGTGTAATCACACATCACAAAGATCTTTCTCAGAAAGCTTCTTTCTAGTTTTAATCTGATGATATTTCCTTTTTCAATATAGCCCCAAAGCCCCCCTGAATATCCCATTGCAGATTAAACGACAAAAGTGTTAGCAAATTTCTCAATAAAGTAACGTTGTACCTCTGTGAAGTGAAATCACACATCACAAATCAGTTTCACAGAAAGGTTCTTTTTGGCTTTTATGTGAGGATATTTTCTTTTGTCACAGTAGGCTTCAATGTGCTCCCAATATCCTATTGTAGACTCCATGAAAAGAGTGTTATCAAACTGCTCAATGAATAGAACAGTGTAACACCTTCAGATAAATTCACACATCACAAAGCAATTTCTCAGAAAGCTTCTTTCTAGTTTTTATCTGTGGATATTTCCTTATTCGCCCTAGGCCTCAATGCACTCCAGAATATCCCATTGCAGATTCCATGAAAACGGTGTTCGCGAACTGCTCCGTGAAAAGAAAGTTGTAGCTCTCTGACATGAATTCTCACTTCACAAAGAAGTTTCTCAGAAAGCTTCTTTCTAGTTTTTATCTGAGGATATTTCTTTTATCAACATAAGCTTCAATACCATTCAAAACATCCCTTCTGAGATTCCCCAAATACACTGTTACCAAACTGATACACGAAAATAATCATGTAACACTATGAGATGAATTAACACACCACAAAGCGGTTTCTTTGAAAGCTTCTTTCTAGTTTTTATCTGAGGATATTTCCTTTTTCACCATAAGTTTCAATGTACTCCCAATTATCCTATTACAGATTCCATGAAAACAGTGTTATCAAACTGCTCATTGTAAAGAATGGTGTAAATCTGTGAGATGAATACCCACACATCACAAAGCAGTTCCTCAGAAAGCTTCTTTCTTGTTTTTTTTCTGAGGATATCTCCTTTTTCACTATAGGCCTCAAAGCACTCCCAAATATCCGTTTGCAGATTCCACACAAACAGTGTTAGCAAACTCATTCATGAAAAGAAATGTGTAACTTTGTGAGATGAGTTCAAACACTATAAAGAACTTTCTCAGAAAGTTTCTTTCTAGTTATTATCTGAGGATATTTCCTTTATCATCATAAGCTTCAATACGATCTGAATTATCCTTTCTCAGATTCCCCAAAAACAGTGCTACCAAATGATCCGTGAAAAGAATAGTGTAATTCTGATGAGATGAATTAACACACAAAAAAGTGATTTCTCAGAATGCTGCTTTCTGATTTTTATCTGAGGATATTTCCTTTTTCACTATAGGCCTCAATGTGCTCCCAAATATCCCTTTGCAGATCCACAAAAACAGTGTTAGCAAGCTGCTCCAGGAAAAGAAAAGTGTAACTCTATGAGACAAATACTCACGTCACAAAGTACTTTCTCAGAATGCTTCTTTCTAGTGTTTATCTGAGGATATATCTTTTTCACCATCGGCTTCAATGCGATCCAAGTTATCTCTTCTCAGATTCCCCAAAAAGAGTGCTACCAATCTGATCCATGAAAAGGATTGTGAAACTCTGTGAGATGAATTAACACACCACAAAGCTGTTTCTCAGAAAGCTTCTTTCTACTTTTTATTCTGAGAATATTTCCTTTGTATCTACAGGCTTCAATGTGATCCAAAATATCCCTTCTCTGATTCCCCAAAAACAGCACTACCAAACTGCTCTATGAAAGGAATCATGTACCTCTGTGAGATGAATTCACCAATCACAAAGCAGTTTCTCAGAGAGCTTCTTTCTAGTTTCTGTCTGAGGATATTTCTTTGTCACCATAAGCTTCAATGGGCTCTGAAATACCCCATTGCAGATTCCAAGAAAACAGTGCTGGAAAACTGCTCAATGAAAAGAACAGTGTAACTCTGTGAGATGAATTCAGACATCACAAAGCAGTTTTTCAGAAAGCTTATTTTTGCTTTTTATCTGAGGATATTTCCTTTGTCACCATACGCTTCAATGTGCTCCCAAATATCCTATTGCAGATCCCACGAAAAGGGTGTTATCAATCTGTTCAATGTGAAGAATGGTGTAGCTCTGTGAAATAAATTCACACATCACAAATGACTTTCTCAGAAAGTTTCTTTCTAGTTTTTTTGTGTATGCTATTTCCTATTTCACTATAGGCCTCAAAGCATTCCCAAATATCCCTTTGCAGATTCCATGAAAACAGTGTTAGGACACTGATCCATGAAAAGAATGGTGTAACTCTGTGAGATGAATTCACACATCACAAAGGACTTTCTCAGAAAGCTTCTTTCTAGCATTTATCTGAGGATATTTCCTTTGTCAACACAGGCTTCAATGCGAACTAAAATATCCTCTCTCAGATTCCCCAAAAATAGTGCTATCAAATGATCCATGCAAAGAATCATGTGATTCTGTGAGATGAATTAACACATCACAGAGAGATTTCTCAGAATTCTTCTTTCTCATTTTTATCTGAGGATATTTCCTTTTTCACAATAGACCTAAATGCACTCTCAAATATCATGTTGCAGATTCCATGAAAACAGCATATTAAAACTGCCCCATGAAAAGGAAGGTGTAACTCTGTGAGATGAATTCACAGAGAACACAGAAGTTTCTCAGAAAGCTTCTTTCATGTTTTTGTCTGAAGATATTTCCTTTCCCACCATAGGCTTCAATGCAATTCAAAATATCCCTTCTCAGATCCCCAAAAACATTGCTACCAAACTGCTCCATGAAAACAGTGGTTTACCTCTGTGAGAGGAATTCACACTTCACAAAACAGTTTCTCAGAAACCTGCTTTTTGATTATTACCTGATGATATTTCCTTTGTCCCTATAGGCTTCAATTCGCTCCCAAGTATCCTACTCCAGATTCCACAAAAACAGTGTTATCAAACTGCTCAATGAAAGGAATGGTGTAACTCTGTGAGATAAGTTCATACATCACAAAGAACTTTCTCAGAAGGCCTCTTTCTAGTTTTTATCTGAGGATATTTCCTTTGTCATCATAACCTTCAATGCGCTCCCAAATATCTTGTTGCAGATTCCAAGAAAAGCAAATTAGCAAACAGCTCAATGAAAAGTACAGTGTAATTCCATGAGATGAATTATCATATCACAAAGCAGTTTCTCAGAAAGCGTCTTTCTAGTTTTTATCTGAGAATATGTCCTTTCTCATCATAGGTCTCAATGAACTCCCAAATATCTCTTTATAAATTCCACAAAAACAGTGTTAGCAAACCGCTGCATGAAAAGAAAGGTATAATTCTTTGAGATGAATTCACACATCACAAAGAAGTTCCACAGAAAACTTCTTTCTAGTTTTTCTCTGAGGATATTTCGTCACCATAAGCTTCAATGTGCTCCGAAATATCAATTGCAGATTCCAAGAGAACAGGGATAGAAAACTGCTCAATGAAAAGAACAGTTTAACTCTATGAGATGAATTCAGACATCACAAAGCAATTCCTCAGAAAGCATATTTTTGGTTTTTGTCTGAGGATATTTCCTTTGTCACCATAGGACCCAATATGCTCCCAAATATCCTATTGCAGATTCCAAGAAAACAATATTATCAAACGAATGAATGAAAAGAATGATGTAATTCTGTAAGATGAATTAATACATCACAAAGCAGTTTCTCTGAAAGCATCTTTCTACCTTTTATCTGAAGATATTCCCTTTTTCACTATAGGCATCATCTTGCTCCCAAATATTCCTTTGCAAATTCCACGAAAACAGTGTTAAGAAACTGCTGCATCAAAAGAAAGGTGCAACTCTGTGAAATGAATTCACACATCACAAAGAACTTTCTCAGAAAGCTTCTTTCTAGTTTTTATCTAAGCATATTTCCTTTGTCACCATAGGCTTTAATGCTATCCAGAATATCCCTTCTCAGGTTCCACAAAAAGACGGCTACCAAACTGATCCATGAAAAGGATTGTGTAACACTGTGAGATGAATTAGCATTTCAGAAAGCGTTTTCTCAGAAAGCTTCTATCTAGTTTTTATACGAGGTTATTTCCTTTGTCAACTTAAGCTTCAATGCACACCGAAATATCCCTTTGCAGAATCAAAGAAAAAAGTGTTAGCAAGCTGTGCAATGAAAATAACTTTGTAACTTTCTGAGGTGAATTCACACATCACAGAGCAGTTTCTCAGAAATATTCTTTATGGTTATTGTCTGAGGATATTTCCTTTGTCACCATAGGCTTCAATCCGCTCCAAAATATCCTATTGCAGATTCCAGGAAAACAGTGTTATCAAACTGCTCAATGAAAAGAATGGTGTAAGTCTGTGAGATGAAATCACACATCACAGAGAACACTCGCAGGAATATTCTTTCTAGTTTTTATCTGAGGCTATTTCCTTTGTCAACATATGCTTCAATTCGAACCCTAATATAACTTCTCAGATTCCCAAAAAATAGTCCTACCAAGCTGCTCTATGAAGAGAATCGTGTAACTCTTTGAGATGAATTAACACATAACAAAGCAATTTCTCAAAAAGATTCTTTCTAGTTTTTGTCTGAGGATATTTCCTTTGTCACCATAAGGTTCAATGTGCTCTGAAATATCCCATTGCAGATTCCAAGAAAAGAGTGTTAGCAAACTGCTCAATCAAAAGAACAGTGTAACTCCTTGATATGAATTCACACATCTCAAGTCAGTTTCTCAGAAAACTTCTGTTTGTTTTATATCTGAGGATATTTCCTTCATCACCATAGACTTCAATGCACTCCCAAAAATACTATTGCAGATTCCACGAAAACAGTGTTATCAAACTGCTCAATGAAAACAATGGTGTAAACCTGTGAGATGAATTCACGCATCACAAAGCAGTTTCTCAGAAAGCTTCTTTCCAGTTTTTATCTCAGGATATTCCCTTTTTCACTATAGGCCTCATTGTGCTCCCAAATATTCCTATACAGATTCCACAAAAACAGTGTTCCACAAAAACTGCTCCATCAAAAGAAAGGTGTAACTCTGTGAGATGAATTCACACATCACAAAGAACTTCTCAGAAAGCTTCTTTCTAGCCTTTATCTGAGGATATTTCCTTTGTCACCATGGGCTTCAATGCGATCCAAAATATCCCTTCTCAATTTCCCCAAAAAACGGGGCTGCCAAACTGCTCCATGAGAAGATCGTGTAACTCTCTGAGATGAATTAACACATCAGAAGGCGTTTCCTCAGAAAGCTTCTTTCTAGTTTTTATATGAGGGTATTTCTTTTGTCACCTTAAGCTTCATTGCTCTCTGAAATATCACTTTGCATATTCCATGAAAACAGAGTTAGCAAAATGCACAAAGAAAAGAACTCTGTAACTCTGTGAGGTGAATTCACACATAACAGAACATTCTCTCAAAAAGCCTCTTTTTGGTTTTTGTCTGAGGATATTTCCTTTGTCACAGTAGGATGCAAAGTGCTCCCAGATATCGTATTACAGACTCCGCGAAAACAGTGTGAGCAAACTACTGCAACAAAAGAAAGGTGTAACTCTGTGGATGAATTCACATATCACAAAGAAGTTTCTCAGAAGGCTTCTTTCTAGTTTTTATCTGAGGGTATTTCCTTTGTCACCATAGGCTTCAAATCGATCCAAAATATCTGTTCTCAGATTCCTCCAAAACAGTTTTACCAAACTGCTCCATGAAAAGTATTGTGTAACTCTGTGAGATGAATTTACACATCACAAAGCAGTTTCTTAGTAGGCTTCTCTCCACTCTTTGTCTGAGGATATTTCATTTTTCAACATAGGACTCAAGGTCCTTGGAATATCAGATGGCAGATTCCATGAAAGCAGTGTTAGCAAACGGCTCAATGTAAAGAAAGGTGTATCTCTGTGAGATGAATTCACTCATCACAAAACGGTTTCTCATACAGCTTCTATCTAGTTTTTATATGAGGATATTTCGTGGTTTCCATAGCCTTCAAAGCGATCCAAGATATCCCTTCTCATTCCAGAAAGTCAGTGCTAGCAAACTGTCCAATGAAAGTGTAGTGTAATTCTGTGTGATGAATTCACACATCAAAAAGCAGTTTCTCAGAAATCTTCTTTCTAGCTTTTATCTGAGGATATCTCCCTTTTCACCACAGGCCTCAATGCACTGCCAAAGATAAAATTGCAGATTCTGCAATAACAGTGTTAGCAAACTGCTCAATGAGAAGAATGGTGTAACTCTGTGAGATGAATTCACACATCACAAATCAGTTTCTCTGAAAGCTTCTTTCTAGTTTTTATTTGCAGATATTTCCTTTGTCACCATAGGCTTCAAAGCAATCAGAAATACACCTTTTCAGATTTCACAAGAACTGCTAGCAAATGGCTCCATGAAAGAGTGGTGTAACTCTGTGATAAGAATTCACACATCACAGAGAAGTTTCTCAGAAAGCTTCTTTCTTATTTTTTCTCTAATCTTCATTTTTAAAAAAAATTTATTTATTATTATACTTTAAGTTCTAGGGTACATGTGCATAATGTGCAAGTGTGTTACATATGTATACTTGTGCCATGTTGGTGTGCTGCACCCATCAACTCGTCAGCACCCATCAACTCGTCATTTACATCAGGTATAACTCCCAGTGCAATCCCTCCCTCCTCCCCCTCCCCATGATAGGCCCCAGTGTGTGATGTTCCCCTTCCCGAGTCCAAGTGATCTCATTGTTCAGTTCCAACCTATGAGTGAGAACACGCAGTGTTTGGTTTTCTGTTCTTGTGATAGTTTGCTAAGAATGATGGTTTCCAGCTGCACCCATGTCCCTACAAAGGACACAAACTCATCCTTTTTTATGGCTGCATAGTATTCCATGGTGTATATGTGCCACATTTTCTTAATCCAATCTGTCACTGATGGACATTTGGGTTGATTCCAAGTCTTTGCTATTGTGAATAGTGCTGCAATAAACATACGTGTGCATGTGTCTTTATAGCAGCATGATTTATAATCCTTTGGGTATATACCCAGTAATGGGATGGCTGGGTCATATGGTACTTCTAGTTCTAGATCCTTGAGGAATCGCCATACTGTTTTCCATAATGGTTGGACTAGTTTACAATCCCACCAACAGTGTAAAAGTGTTCCTATTTCTCCACATCCTCTCCAGCACCTGTTGTTTCCTGACTTTTGAATGATTGCCATTCTAACTGGTGTGAGATGGTATCTCATTGTGGTTTTGATATGCATTTCCCTGAATGGCCAGTGATGATGAGAATTTTTCATGTGTCTGTTGGCTGTATGAATGTCTTCTTTTGAGAAATGTCTGTTCATATCCTTTGCCCACTTTTTGATGGGGTTGTTTGTTTTTTTCTTGTAAATTTGTTTGAGTTCTTTGTAGGTTCTGGATATTAGCCCTTTGTCAGATGAGTAGATTGCAAAAATTTTCTCCCATTCTGTAGGTTGCCTGTTCACTCTGATGGTAGTTTCTTTTGCTGTGCAGAAGCTCTTTAGTTTAATGAGATCCCATTTGTCAATTTTGGCTTTTGCTGCCGTTGCTTTTGGTGTTTTAGACATGAAGTCTTTGCCCATGCCTATGTCCTGAATGATACTACCTAGGTTTTCCTCTAGGATTTTTATGGTATTAGGTCTAACATTTAAGTCTCTACTTCATCTTGAATTAATTTTCGTATAAGGAGTAAGGAAAGGATCCAGTTTCAGCTTTCTACTTACAGCTAACCAATTTTCCCAGCACCATTTATTAAATAGGGAATCCTTTCCCCATTTCTTGTTTCTCTCAGGTTTGTCAAAGATCAGATGGCTGTAGATGTGTGGTATTATTTCTGAGGACTCTGTTCTGTTCCATTGGTCTATATCTCTGTTTTGGTACCAGTACCATGCTGTTTTGGTTACTGTAGCCTTGTAGTATAGTCTGAAGTCAGGTAGCATGATGCCTCCAGCTTTGTTCTTTTGACTTAGGATTGTCTTGGAGATGCGGGCTCTTTTTTGGTTCCATATGAACTTTAAATCAGTTTTTTCCAATTCTGTGAAGAAACTCATTGGCAGCTTGATGGGGATGGCATTGAATCTATAAATACCTTGGGCAGTATGGCCATTTTCACGATATTGATTCTTCCTATCCATGAGCATGGTATGCTCTTCCATTTGTTTGTGTCCTCTTTGATTTCACTGAGCAGTGGTTTGTAGTTCTCCTTGAAGAGGTCCTTTACATCCCTTGTAAGTTGGATTCCTAGGTATTTTATTCTCTTTGAAGCAATTGTGAATGTAAGTTCATTCATGATTTGGCTCTGTGTTTGTCTGTTACTGGTGTATAAGAATGCTTGTGATTTTTGCACATTAATTTTGTATCCTGAGACTTTGCTGAAGTTGCTTTTCAGCTTAAAAGCTTATCCACCATGATCAAGTGGGCTTCATCCCTGGGATGCAAGGCTGGTTCAACATTCACAAATCAATAAACATAATCCAGCATATAAACAGAACCAAAGACAAGAACCACATGATTATCTCAATAGATGCAGAAAAGGCTTTTGACAAAATTCAACAGCCCTTCATGGTAAAAACGCTCAATAAATTCAGTATTGATGGAACGTACCTCAAAATAATAAGAGCTATTTATGACAAACCCATAGCCAATATCATACTGAATGGGCAAAAACTGGAAAAATTCCCTTTGAAAACTGGCACAAGACAGGGATGCCCTCTCTCACCACTCCTATTCAACATAGTGTTGGAAGTTCTGGCTAGGGCAATCAGGCAAGAGAAAGAAATTAAGGGTATTCAGTTAGGAAAAGAAGAAGTCAAATTGTCCCTCTTTGCAGATGACATGATTGTATATTTAGAAAACCCCATTGTCTCAGCCCAAAATCTTCTTTCTTATTTTTATCTGAAGATATTTCCTTTTTAAACACAGGCTTGAATGCACTCCCGTATATCACATTGCAGATTCTGCGAAAATATTGTTAGGAAACTTCGCAGTGAAAACAGTGGTGTATCTCTGTGAGATGAATTCACACATCCCATAGCAGTTTCTCAGAAGGCTTCTCTCGAGTTTTTATCTGAGGATATTTCATTTTTCACCATGGGATTCAATGTTATCCAAAATATCACGTCTGAGGTTTGACAAAAAACAGTGGTAGCAAACTCCTCCATGAAAGAGTTCTGGAACACTGTGAGATGAATGCTCACATCACAAAGCAGTTTCTCAGAAAGCGTCTTTCTAATTTTTATCTAAGGATATTTCCTTTGTCACCATAGGATTCAAAGCATTCCAAAATATCCCTCTCAGATTCCACAAAAACAGTGCTAGCAAACGGCTCCATGAAAGAGTTGTGCAACACAGTGAGATGAATTCACACATCCCAAAGCAGTTTCTCTGAATCTCCTTTCTGGTTTTTATCTGAGGATATATCCTTTGTCACCATATGCTTCAAAGCTATCAAAAATACCCCTTCTCAGATTCTACAAAAACAGTGCTCGTAAACTGCTCCATGAAAGTGTAGTGTAATTCTGTGAGATGAAATCACACATCACAAAGCAGTTTCTCAGGGGTCTTCTCTCCACTCTTTGTCTGAGGATATTTTATTTTTCAATGTAGGGCTCAAGGCCCTCAGAATATCCCATGGCAGATTCCTTGAAAACAGTGTTCCCAAACTGCTCAATGTAAAGAAAAGTGTATCTCTGTGAGATGGACTCACTCATCACAAAGCAGTTTCTCATACAGCTTCTTTCTAGTTCTTATCTGAGGATATTTTCTTTGTTTACCATTGGCTTCAAAGTGATCCAATATATCCCTTCTCAGATTCCACAAAAAAAAAACACTGCTATCCAACAGCATCTTGAAAGGGTGGTGTAACTCTGTGAGATGAATTCACACATCACAAAGAACTTCTCAGAAAGATTCTTTCTAGTTTTCATCTGAGGATATTTCCTTTGTCATCATACGTTTCAAAGTGATTCAAAATATCACTTCTCACACTCTACAAAAACAGTGCTATCCAACAGCTGCATGCAAGGTTTGTGTAAATCTGTGAGATGAATTCACAAATCACAAAGCTGTTTTTCAGAAACCTTCGTTCTACTTTTTATCTGAGGATATTTTCTTTTTCAGCACAGGCCTCCTGCACTGCTGAAGATCACATTTTAGATTTGGGAAAGCAGTGTTAGCAAACTGCTCAAGGAGAAAAATGTTGTAACTCAGTGACATGAATTCATACATCACACATCAGTTTCTCTGAAAGCTTCTTTCTAGTTTTTATTTGAGGATATTTCTTGTATCACCATAGGCTTCAAAACGATCTAAAACACACCTTCTGAGATTCCACAAGAAATGCTAACAAGTGGCTACTTGAAAGAGTGGTGTAACTTTGTGAGAAGAATTCACACAACACAAAGCAGTTTCTCAGAAAGCTTTCTTCTGGTTTTTATCTGAGGACATTTCCTTTGTCACCATAGGCTACAAAGTGATCAAAAATACACCTTTTCAGATTCCACAAAAACAGTGCTAACAAACTGCTCCATGAAAGAGTAGTGTAACTTTGTGAGATGAATTCACACATCACAAAGCAGTTTCTCAGAAGGTGTTTCTCCACTTTTTGTCTGAAGATATTTCATTTTTCAACATTGGACTCAAGGACCTCAGGATATCCCAAGGCAGATTTCACAAAAACAGTGTTAGCAAACTTCTCAATGTAAAGAAAGGTGTGTCTCTGTGAGATGAATTCACTCATCACAAAGCAGTTTCTCCTACAGCTTCTATCTAGTTTTTATATGAGGATATTTTCTTGGTTTCCTTAGACTTCAAAGTGATCCAATATATTTCTTCTAATATTCCACAGAAACAGTGTTAGCAAACTGCTCCATGTAGGTGTAGTGTAACTCTGTGTGATGAATTCACACATCACAAAGCAGATTCTCAGAAAGCTTCTTTTTATTTTTTTTCTGAGGATATTTCCTTTGTCACCATAGGCTTCAAAGTGATCCAAAATATACCTTCTCAGATGACGAAGAAACAGTGCTGGCAAACTGCTCCATTACAAGAAAGGTGTAACTCTGTAACACTAATTCACACATCACAGAGCAGTTTCTCAGAAGACTTCTCTCCAGTTTTTTCCTGAGGATATTTCCTTTTTCACCATAGGACTCAATATCCTTGGAATATCATATTGCAGATTACATGAAACCAGCGTTAGCAAACTGTTCCAGGAAAGATTACTGTAACTGTTTGAGATGAATTCACACATCACAGACCAGTTTCTCCGAAGGCTTGTCTTCAGTATTTTTCTAAGGATATTTCCTTTTTCACCATAGCAGTCTTTGCACTCATAATATCCCGTTACAGATTCCATGAAAACAGTGGTAACAAACTACTCTATGAAAAGAAAGGTGTAACTCTGTGAGACGAATTCAAATATCACAAAGAAGTTTCTCAGAAACATTCTTTCTAGTTTTTGTCTGAGGATATTTCCTTTTTCACTATAAGCCTCAATGCACTGCTGAATATCACATTGCAGATTCTGCAAAAACAGTGTTAGCAAACTGCTCAGTGAGAAGAATGCAGTAACTCTGTGAGATGAATTCACATATCACAAATCAGTTTCTCTGAAAGCTTCTTTCTAGTTTTTATTTAAGGATATTTCCTTTGTCACCATATTCTTCAAGGTGATCAAAAATATAACTTCTCAGATTCCACAAGAAGTGCCAGCAAACAGCTCCATGAAAGAGTGGTGTTACTCTGTGAGAAGAATTCACACATCACAAAGCAGTTTCTCAGAAATCTTCCTTCAAGTTTTTATCTGAGGATATTTCCTTTGTCACCATAGGCTTCAAAGCAATCCAAAATATCACTTCTCAGATTCCCCCCAAAACAGTGTTAACCAACGGCTCCATGATGCAGTGATGGAATTCTGTGAGATGAATTCATAAAACACAAAGCAGATTCTCAGAAAGTTTCTCTCTGTTTTTCATCTGAGGGTATTTCCTTTGTCACGATAGGCTTCAAAGCAATCCAAAATATCCCTTCTCAGATGATGAAGGAACAGTCCTAGCAAACTGCTCCATGAAAAGAAAAGTGTAATTCTGTGACATGAAGTCACACATCACAAAGCAGTTTCTCTGAAATCTTCTTTCTAGCTTTATCTGAGGATATTTCCTTTTTCACATAGGCCCTAATGCGCTGCCAAAGATCACATTTCAGATTCTGCTAAAGCAGCTTTAGCAAACTGTCCAATGAGAAGAATGGTGTAACTCAGTGAGATGAATTCACACATCACAAATCAGTTTCTCTGAAAGCTTCTTTCTAGTTTTTGTTTGAGGAAATTCCTTTGTCACCATAGGCTTCAAAGAGATCAAAAACACACCTTCTCAGATTCCACAAGAAGTGCTTGCAAACGGTGTCATGAAAGAGTAGTGTAATTTTGTGAGAAAAATTTGCACATTACAAAGCAGTTTCTCAGAAAGCTTCTTTCCGGTTTTTATCTGAGGATATTTCCTTTGTCACCATAGGCTTCAAAGTGATCCAATATATCCCTTCTCAGATTCCACAAAACAGTGCTAGCAAACTGCTCCATGAAAGAGTAGTGTAACTCTGTGTGATGAATTCACACATAACAAAGCAGTTTCTCAGAAAGCTTCTTTCCAGTTTTTATCTGAGGATATTTCCTTTGTCACCATAGGCTTCAAAGTCATCCAAAATATCCTTTCTCAGATGACGCAAAAATAGTGCCAGCAAACTGCTCCGTGAAAAAACAGGTGTAACTCTGTGACATCAATTCATACATCACAAAGCAGTTTCTCAGAAGAATTCTCTCCAGGTTTTTCCTGAGGATATTTTCTTTTTCACCATAGGACTCAATACCCTCAGAATATCATATTGCAGATTCTACAAAACCAGAGTTAGCAAAATGTTCCAGGACAGATTAGTGTAACTGTTTGAGATGATTTCACACATCACAAAGCAGTTTCTCCAAATGCTTGTCTCCAGTATTTTTCTGAAGATATTTCGTTTTTCACCATAGCAGTCAATGGGCTCGCAATATCCCATTGCAGATTCCACGAAAACAGTGTTACCAAACTGCTCTACGAAAAGAAAGGTGTAACTCTGTGAGATGAATTGAAACATCGCAAAGAAGTTTCTCAGAAACATTCTTTCTAGTTTTTTATCTGAGGATGTTTCCTTTTTCACTAGAGGCCTCAATGCTCCGCTGAATATCACATTGCAGATTCTGCAAAAACAGTGTTAGCAAACTGCTCAATGAGAAGACTGCTGTAACTCTGTGAGATGAATTCACACATTACATATCAGTTTCTCTGAAAGCTTCTTTCTAGTTTTTACTTAAGGATATTTCCTTTGTCACCATATTCTTCAAGGCGATCAAAAATATACCTCAGATTTCACAAGTGCCAGCAAACAGCTCCATGAAAGAGTGGTGTAACTCTGAGAGAAGAATTCACACATCACAAAGCAGTTTCTCAGAAAACTTTCTTGATTTTATCTGAGGCTATTGCCTTTTTAAACACAGGTCTCAATGTGCTCCCGTATATCTCAATGTAGATTCCGTGAAAATGTTGTTAGGAAACTTCTCAATGAAAACAGTCTTGTAGCTGTGTGACATGAACTCACACATCACAGAGCAATTTCTGAGAAGGCTTCTCTCCAGTTTTTCTCTGAGGACATTTCCTTTGTCACCACAGGCTTCAAAGTGATCCAAAATATCACTTCTCAGATTCCACAAAAACAGCACTAGCAAACGGCACCATGAAAGAATTCTGTGAGACTGTCAGATGAATTCACACATCACAAAGCAGTTTCTCAAAAGGCTTCTCTGCACTCTCGTTTGAGGATATTTCATTTTTCAACGAAGGACTCAAGACCCTTGGAATATCCCATGGCAGATTCCACGAAAACAGTGTTAGCAAACTGCTCAATGTAAAGACAGGTTAGCTCTTTGAGTTGAATTTACTCATCACAAAGCAGCTTCTCATACGGCATCTTTCTAGTGTTTATCTGAGGATATTTCCTTTGTTACCATAGGCTTCAAAGTGATCCAATATATCCCTTCTCATATTTCAGAAAAACAGTGGTAGCAAACTGCTCCATGAAAGAGTAGTGTAACCCTGTGTGATGAATTCACACATCACAAAGTAGATTCTTAGAAAACCTCTTTCTAGTTTTTATTTGAGGATATTTCGTTTGTCATCATAGACTTCAAAGTGATCCACAATATCCCTTCTCAGATGACGCAAAAACAGTGCTAGCAAACTGCTTTATATAGAGAAAGGTGTAACTCTGTGACATGGATTCACACATCACAAAGCAGCTTCTCAGAAGATTTCTCTCCAGTTATTTCCTGAGAATATTTACTTTATCACCATAATACCCTCAGAATGTCATATTGCAGAAACCACGAAACACGAGTTAGCAAAGTGCTCCAGGAAAGATTGGTATAACTGTGTGAGATGAATTCACACATCACAAAGCAGTTTCTCTGAAGGCTTGTCTGCAGCATTTTTCTGAGGACATTTCATTTTTTGCCATTGCAGTCAATATGCTTGCAATATCCCATTGCAGATTCCACGAAAACAGTGTTAGTAAACTTCTCCATGAAAAGAAAGGTGCAATTCTGTGAAGTGAATTCACACGTCACAAAGCAGTTTCTCAGAAAGCTTCTTTCTTGTTTTTATCTGAGGATATTTCCCTTTAAACACAGGCCTCAATGCAGTCCCATATATCTCATTGCAGATTCCGTGAAAATATTGTTAGGAAACTTCTCAATGAAAACAGTGGTGTAACACACTGAGTTGAATTCACACATCTCAAGGCAGTTTCTGAGAAGGATTCTCTCCAGTTTTTATCTGAGGATATTTCATTTTTCACCATGGGATTCAATGCTATCCAAAATATCACTTCTGAGATTCCACAAAAACAGTGCTAGGAGTCTCCTTCATAAAAGAGTGGTGTAACTCTGTAAGATGAATTAACACATCACAAAGCAGTTTCTCAGAAAGTTTCTTTCTGGTTTTTGTCTGAGGATATTTCCTTTGTCAATATAGGCTTCAAAGTGATCCAAAATATCACTTCTCAAATTCCACAAAAACAGTGCTATTCAATGGATCCATGAAAGAGTGGTGTAACTCTGTGAGATGAATTCACAAATCACAAAGCAGTTTCTTAGAAAGTTTCTTTCTGGTTTTTATCTGAGACTATTTCCTTTGTCACCATAGGCTTCAAATGATCCAAAATATTACTTCTCAGATTATACAAAAAAGTGCCAGTAAAAGGCTCCATGAATGAGTTGTGTAACAATATGAGATGAATTCACATATCACAAAGCAGTTTCTCAGAAACCTTGATCCTGAGAAAGGAAGTCTATGTTAAAAAAGGAAGTATGCTCTGATAAAAGCTACAAAGAAGCTTCCTAAGAAACTGCTTTGTGATGTGTGAATTCATCTCACAGAATTACACCACACCTTTTTTGATATATATATATTTTTTATTATACTTTAAGTTTTAGGGTATATGTGCATAATGTGCAGGTTTGTTACATATGTATACTTGTGCCGTGTTGGTGTGCTGCACCTATCAACTCGTCAGCACCCATAAACTCGTCATTTACATCAGGTATAACTCCCAATGCAATCCCTTCCCCCTCCCCCTCCCCATGATAGGCCCCGGTGTGTGATGTTCCCCTTCCCGAGTCTAAGTGATCTCATTGTTCAGTTTCCACCTATGAGTGAGAACATGCTACACCACACTTTTCATTGAGAATTTGCTAACATTTTTTTCGTGTAATCTGCAATGTGATATTCGAGACTGCATTGAGGCCTATGGTGAAAAAGGAAATATCCTCAGGTAAAAAGTAGAAAGAAGGTTTCTGAGAAACTGCTTTGTTATGTGTGTATTCATCTCACAGAATTACACGATTCTTATGGAGCTGTTTGGTAGCATTATTTTTGGGGAATTTGAGAAGGGATATTATGAATTGCATGAATTGCATTGAAGCCTATGATGATAAATGAAACATTCAGAGATACAAACTAGAAAGAAGTTTTCTGAGAAACTTCTTTTTGATCTGTGAATTCATCTCACTCAGCTATACATTTCTTTTCATGGAGAAATTTGTTAACCCTATTATCGTGGAATCTACCAAAGAATATATGGTAGAACATTGAGGACTATGATGAAAAAGGAATTATTCTCAGATAGAAACTAGAAACAGGCTTTCTGAGAAACTTATTTGTCACGTGTGAACTGATCTCACAGAGTTACATCTTTCTTTTCATGGAGCAGTTTGCTAACACTCTTTTCATGGAATCTGCAAATGGATATTTGGGAGGGCATTGAGGCCTATTGTGAAAAATGAAATATCCTCTGATAAAAACTACAAAGCAGATTTTGGAGAAACTGATTTGTGATGTGTGAATTCATCTCACAGAGTTCCCACTTTATTTTCATTGAGCATTTTGCTAACACTGTTTTTGTGGAAACTGCAATACGATATTTGGGAGCGGTTTGAAGTCTATGGTGACAAAGAAAATACCCTTAGATAAGCACCAACAAGAAGCTTTCTGAGAAACTGCTTTGTGATGTTTGAATTCATCCCACCTTTCTTTTTATTGAGCAGTTTGCTAACACTGTTTTCGTGGAATCTGCAATGGGATATTCTTGAGTACATTAAGGCCTATGATGAAAAAGGAAACAACGTCAGGTAAAAACTAGAAAGAAGATTTCTTAGAAACCGCTTTGTGATGTGTGAATTCAAGTCACAGACTTACATGATTCTTTTCATAGAGCAGTTCTGTAGCACTATTTTTGGGAAATCCGAGAAGGGATATTTTGGATTGCATTGAAGCCTTTGGTGACAAATGAAATATCCTCAGCTAAAAACTAGAAAGCAGCTTTCTGAGAAATTTTTTTTGTGATTTGTGAAATGATCTCACAGAGTTACACCTTTCTTTTCATTGAACAGTTTGCTAACAGTGTTTTCGTGGAATCTGTAAAGGAATATTTGGGAGCACATTGAGGGCTATCATGAAAAAGGAAATATTCTCAAATAAAAGCTAAAAATAAGGTTTCTGAGAAACTACTTTGTTATGTGTGAATTCATCTCGTAGGCTAACACTGTAGTATTCATTGAGAATTTTGGTAGCACTGTTTTTGTGGAAACTGCAATAGTATATTTGGGAGCGCACGTATATCCAGGATGACAAGGGAAATATCCTCAGATGAAAAGCAAAGAGAAGCTTTCTGAGAAACGTCTCTGTGATGTGTGAATTCACCTCTAAGAGTTACACCTGTCTTTTAATTGAGCAGATTGATAACACTGTTTTCGTTGAATCTGCAGTGGGACATTCCTGAGTGCCTTGAGGCCTATGGTGAAAAAGGCAATGTCCTGATAAAAACTACAAAGAAGAATTCTGAGAAACTTACTTTTGATCTTTGAATTCATCTCACTGAATTACACATTTCATTTCATGGAGCAGTTTGCTAACAGTGTTTTCTTGGTATCTGCAAAGGGATATTTGGGAGCACATTGAGCACTATGCTGAAAAATGAAATATCCTCAGATAAACACTAGAAAGAAGCTTTCTGAGAAACTGCTTTGTGATGAGTGAATTCATTTCACAGAGTTACATTGTTCTTTTCATTGAGCAGTTTGCTAACACTGTTTCCTTGGAATCTGCAATGGGAGAATCCGGATCGCATTGAGGCCTATGGTGAAAAAGGAAATATCCTCAGATAACAACTAGAAAGAAGCTTTCTGATAAACTGCTTTGTGATATGGGAATTCATCTCACAGAGCTGCACGATACTTTTCATGGAGCAGTTTCTTAGCACTGTTTTTGGGGAGTCTGAGAAGGGATATTTTGGTTCCCTTTGAAGCCTATGGTGACAAAGGGAATATCCTCAGATAAAAACTAGAGAGAAGCTTTCTGAGAAACTTCCTTCTGATGTGTGACTTCGTCTTACAGAGTTACACATTTGTTTTCAGTAAGCAGTTTGCAAACACTGTTTTCATGGAATCTGCAAAGGCCTAACTGGGAATGCATTGAGGCCTACGGTTAAAAAGGAAATATCCTCAGATAAAAACTAGAAAGAGGCTTTCTGAGAAACTTCTTTGTGATGTGTGAATTCATCTCACAGAGTTACACCTTTCTTTTCATGTAGCAGTTTGCTAACATTGTTTTCGTGGAATCTGCAAGTGGATATTTGGGAACGCATTGAGGCCTATTGTTAAAAAGGACATATTCTCTAATAAAAAGTAGAAGGAAGCTTTCTGAGAAACCCCTTTGTGATGTGTGAATTCATCTCACAGAATTACATGACTTTTTTCATGGAGCAGTCCGATAACACTGTTTTTGGGGAATCTGAGAAGTGGTATTTTGGATTGTATTTGAGCCTACTGTGTAAAGGGAAATAACCTCAGATAAAAACTAGGAAGAAGATTTCTGAGAAACTTCTTTGTGATGTGTGCAGTCATCTCACAGTGTTACACATTTCTTTTCATTTAGCAACTTACTAACACTCTTGTTGTTTAATCTACAATGGGATATTTCAGAGAGCACTGAAGCCTATGATGACAAAGGAAATATCCTCAGAAAAAAAAACAAAAAAGTTTTCTGAGAATCTTCTTTGTGATGTGTGAGTTCATCTCACAGAGTTACACCACTCTTTTCCTTGAGAATTTTGCTAACACATTTTTTTGTGTAATCTACAATGTGATATTCAAGAGCGCATTGGGGCCTATATAGAAAAAGGAAATATCCTTAGTGAAAAACTAGAAAGAATCTTTCTGAGAAACTGTTTTGTTATGTGTGAATTCATCTAACAGAGTTATACCTTTCTTTTCATTGCGAAGTTTCCTACTTTTTCCTGGAATCTGCAATGGGGTATTTTGGAGCGCGTTGAGGCCTATGGTGAAAGAGGAGATAACCTCAGATAAAACTGGAAAGAAACTTTCTGGGAAACTGCTTTGTGATGTGTGAAATCATCTCACAGAGTTACATGATCATTATCATGGAGCACTTGGTAGCACTTTTCTTGGGGAATCAGGGAAGGGATATTTTAGATCGCATTGAAGCATATTATGACAATAGAATAATCCTCAGTTAAAAACTAGAAAGAAGCTTTCTGAGAAACTTCTTGGTGATGTGTGAATTCATCTCATTGAATTACACATTTCTTTTCATGGAACAGTTTGCTAACACTGTTTTCATGGAATCAGCAAAGTAATATTTTGGAGCACACTGAAGCCAAGGTGACAAAGGAGATATCCTCAGATAAAACTGAGAAAGAAGCTTTCTGAGAAAGCAGTGTGTGATGTGTGAATTCATGTCACAGAGTTGCACGATTCTTTTCATGAAGCTGTTTGGTAGCATTATTTTTAGGGAATCTGAGAAGGGATATTTTCTATTGCATTGAAGCCAGTGGCGACAAAGGATATATCCAGGGATTAAAAACTAGAAAGAAGCTTTCTGAGAAATTTCCTAGTTATCTTTGAATTCATCTCACGAAAATACACATTTCTTTTCAAGTAGTAGTTTGTTAACACTGCTTTCTTGGAATCTGCAAAGCAATATTTGAGAGTGCATTGAGGCCTATGGCGAAAAAGGAAATATCCCCAGATAAAAACTAGAAAGAACCTCTCTGATAAATCACTTTGTGATGTGTGCATTCAACTCACAGAGCTACATGATTCTTTTTATGAAGCAGTTAGGTACCACTGTTTTTGGGGAATCTGAGTAGGGATATTTTGGATCTCACTGAAGTCCATGCTGACAAAGGAAATATCCTCAGATTAAAATTAGATAGAAGCTTTCTGAGAAATTGCTTTGTGATGTGTGAACTCATCTCACAGGGTTACACCATTGTTTTAATTGAGTGTTTTTCTGGCACTCTTTTCGTGGAATTTTTCGTGTAATCTGCAGTGGGATATTTGGCAGCTCATTGAGGCATATGGTGAAAAGGAAGGAACCTCTGATAAAAACTAGAAACAAGCTTTCTCAGAAACTGCTTTGTGATGAATGAATTCATCTCACAGAGTTACATGACTTTTTTCATTGGGGTGTTTGGTAGCACTGTTTTGGGGAATCTGAGAAGGAATATTTTGGATCGCATTGAAGCCTATGGTGACAAATGATATATCCAAGAATAAAAACTAGAAAGACACTTTCTGAGAAACTACTTTGTGATTTGTGAATTTATCTCACGGAGTTATACATTTGTTTTCATGGAGAACTTTGCTAACACTGTTTTCGTTTAAACTACTAAGGGATATATGGGAGCGTGTTTAGGCCTTTGGTTAAAAAGGAAATATCCTCAGATGAAAAATAGAAAGAAGTTTTCTGAGAAACTGCGTGGTGATATGCGAATTCATGTCACAGAGTTACATGATTCTTTTCATGGAGCAGTTTGGTAGTACTGTTTTTGGGGAATATGAGAAGGAATAATTTGAATCACACTGAAGCCTAATGTGACAAAGGAAATATCCTCAGATAAAAACTGAAAAGAAGCTTTCAGAGACACTTCTTTGTGAAGTGTGAATTCATCTCACAGAGTTACACTGTTCTTTTCATTGAGCAGTTTCCTAACACTGTTTTCTTAGAATCTGCAATTGGATATTTGAGAGCATAGCGAAGCCAATGGTGACAAAGGAAATATCCTCAGATAAAAGGCAGAAAGAAGCTTTCTGAGAAACTCCTTTGTGAATTCATCTCACAGAGCTACATCTTTGTTTTCATTGAGAAGTTTGCTAACTCTTGTCATGGATTCAGAACAGGGATATTTGGCAGCACATTGAGGCCTATGGTGAAAAAGTAAATATCCTCAAATAAAAACCAAAAAGAAGCTTTCTGCAGAACTTATTTGTGATGTGTTAATTCACCTCACAGAGTTACACTTTTCTTTTCATTGAGCAGTTTCCTAAAACTGTTTTTGTGGAATCTGCAAAGGGATATTTGGGAGTGCATTGAGGCATAGTGTGGAAAAGGAAATATCTTCAGATAAAAACTAGAAAGAAGCTTTCTCAGAAATTTCTTCATGATGCAGGAATTCATCTCACAGCATTACACCATTCCTTTCATAGAGAAGATTGCTAACACATTTTTTGTGGAATCTGCAATGGGATATTTGGGAACATATTGAAACCTTAGATGACAAAGAAATATCCTCAGATAAAAAGTAGAAAGAAGCTTTCTGAGAAACTGCTTTGTGATGTGTGAATTCATCTCACAGAATTACACTGTTGTTTTCTTTGAGCACTTTGCTAACACTGTTTTCGTGGAATCTGCAATAGGATATTTGGAAGCGAAATGAAGTCCTTGGTGACAAAGGAAATATCCTCAGAAAAAATCCAAAAAGAAACTTTCTGACAAACTGCTTTGTGATGTTTGAATCCATCTCACAGACTTACACCTTTCTTTTCATTGAGCAGTTTGTTAACACTGTTTTCGTGGAATCTGCAATGGGACATTCACGAGCACATTGAAGCCTATGGTGACAAAGAAATTATCCTCAGACAAAAACTAGAAAGAAGCTTTCTGAGAAACTCCTTTGTGATGTGCAATTTCATCTCACAGAGATACACCTTTGTTTTCATTGAGTAGTTTGCTAGCACTGTTTTCGTGGAATCTGCAAAGGGATATTTGGGAGTGCATTGAGGCCTAGGGTGAAAAGGGAAATCTCTTCAGATAAAAAGTAGAAAGAAGATTTCTGAGAAATTTCTTTGTGATGCAGGAATTCATCTTACAGCATTATACCATTCCTTTCAAAGAGAGGTTTGCTAACACATTTTTTGTGGAATCTGCAATGGGATATTTGGGAACATATTGAAACCTTAGATGACAAAGAAATATCCTCAGATAAAAAGTAGAAAGAAGCTTTCTGAGAAACTGCTTTGTGATGTGTGAATTCATCTCACAGAATTACACTGTTGTTTTCTTTGAGCACTTTGCTAACACTGTTTTCGTGGAATCTGCAATAGGATATTTGGAAGCGAAATGAAGTCCTTGGTGACAAAGGAAATATCCTCAGAAAAAATCCAAAAAGAAACTTTCTGACAAACTGCTTTGTGATGTTTGAATCCATCTCACAGACTTACACCTTTCTTTTCATTGAGCAGTTTGTTAACACTGTTTTCGTGGAATCTGCAATGGGACATTCACGAGCACATTGAAGCCTATGGTGACAAAGAAATTATCCTCAGACAAAAACTAGAAAGAAGCTTTCTGAGAAACTCCTTTGTGATGTGCAATTTCATCTCACAGAGATACACCTTTGTTTTCATTGAGTAGTTTGCTAGCACTGTTTTCATGGAATCTGCAAAGGGATATTTGGGAGTGCATTGAGGCCTAGGGTGAAAAGGGAAATCTCTTCAGATAAAAAGTAGAAAGAAGATTTCTGAGAAATTTCTTTGTGATGCAGGAATTCATCTTACAGCATTATACCATTCCTTTCAAAGAGAGGTTTGCTAACACATTTTACATGGAATCTGCAATGGGATATTTGGGAACATACTGAAACCTAAGGTGACAAAGACATATCCTCAGATAAAAAGTAGAAAGAAACTTTCTGAGAAACTGCTTTGTGACGTGTGAATTCATCTCACAGGGTTACACTGTTGTTTACATTGAGCACTTTGCGAAAACCGTTTTCGTGGAATCTGCAATATGATATTTGGGAGCGAATTGAAGTCTTTGGTGACAAAGGAATTACCCTCAGAAAAAATCCAAAAAGAGTCTTTCTGAGAAACTGCTTTGTGATGTTTGAATTCATCTCACAGAGCTACACATTTCTTTTCATTGAGCAGTTTGTTAACACGGTTTTCGTGGAATCTGCAATGGGATATTCACGAGCGCATTGAGGCCTATGGTGAAAAAGGAAATATCCTCAGACAAAAACTAGAAAGAAACTTTCTGAGAAACAGCTTTGTTATGTGTGAATTCATCTGAGGGAGTTACAACTTTCTATACATGGAGCAGTTTGTTAACACTGTTTTCATGGAATGTGCAAATGGGATATTGGAGAGTGCATTGAGGTCTGTGGTGAAAGGAAATATCCTCTGAGAAAAACTGCACCGAAGCTTTCTAAGAAACTTCCTTGTGATAAGTGAATACATCTCATAGAGTTACACCTTTATTTTCATGGAGAGGTTTGATAACACTCTTTTCATTGAGTCTGCAAAGGGACATTTGGGAGCACATTGAGGTCTATGGTGAAAAATGAAATACTTTCAGATAAAAACTAGAAAGAAGCTTTCCGAAAAACTGCTTTGTTTTGTGTGAATTCATCTCACAGCATTACACCTTTCTTTTCACTGAGCAGTTTTCTAACACTGTTTTCTTGGGATCTGCAATGGGATATTTGGGAGCATATTGAAGCCCATGGTTACAAAGAAAATATCCTCAGATAAAAGCTAGAAAGAAGATTTCTGAGAAGCTTCTTTGTGATGTGTGAATTCATCTCACAGCGTTATATTATTTCCTTCATTGAGAAGTTTGTTAACACTTCTTGTGGAATCTGCAATGGGACATTTGTAAGCACCTTGAGGCCTATGGTGAAAAAGGAAATATCCTCAGACAAAAACCAGAAAGAAGCTTTCTGAGAAACTGCTTTGTTATGTGTGAATTCATCTGACAGGGTTACAGCTTTCTTTTCATGGAGCAGTTTACTTACACTGTTATCGTGGAATCTGCAAATGGGATATTCAGGAGCGCATTTGGGCCTATGGTGAAAAAGGAAATATCCTTGGATAAAAACTACAAAGAAGCTTTCTGAGAAACTGCTTTGTGATGTGTGAATTAATCTCACAGATTTACACCGTTATTTTCATTGAGATTTTGCTAACACTTTTTACGTGTAATGTGCAATGGAATATTCGGGAGTGCATTGAGGCCTATGCTGAAACAGCAAATATCCTCAGATAAAAGCTATAAAGAATCTTTCTGAGAAATTTATTTGTGATGTGTGAATTCATCTCACAGAGTTACATGATCCTTTTCACGGAGAAGTTTAGTAGCACAGTTTTCGAGGAATCTGAGAAAGGATATTTTGGATCACATTGAAGCCTATGGTGACAAAGGAAATATTCTCAGATAAAAACTAGAGATAAATTTTCTGAGAAACTGTTTTGTGTTGTGTGAAACCATCTCACAGTGTTTCACATTTCTTTTCACTGAGCAGTTTGCCAACACTGTTTTCATGGAATCTGCAATGGGATATTTGCGAGGGCCTTGAGGCTTGTGGTGTGAAAGGAGATAAACTCAGACAAAAAGTAGAAAGAAGTTTTCTGAGAAAGTGCTTTGTTATGTGTGTATTCATCTGACAGAGTTACACCTTTCTTTTCATGTTGCAGTTTGCTAACACTGTTTTAGTGGAATCTGCAAATGGGATATTCGGGATCACATTGAGGCCTATGGTGAAAAAGGAAATATCCTCAGATAAAAACTAGACAGAAGCTTTCTGAGAAACTGCTTTCTGATGTGTGAATTCATCTCACAGAGTTACACTGTGGTTTTCATCGAGCAGTTTGCTAACACTTTTTTCATGGAATCTGCAATAGGATATTTGAGAGCACCTTGAAGTCTATGGTGACAAAGGAAATATCAACAGACAAAATCCAAAAAGAAGCTTTCTGAGAAACTGCACTCTGATGTGTGAATTCACGTCACAGAGTTACACCTTTCTTTTCATTGAGCAGTTTTCTAACACTGATTTTGTATTATCTAAAATGGGATATTTTGGAGCACATTGAAGCCAATGGTGAGAAAGAATTATCCTCAGATAAAAACTAGAAAGAAGCTTCCTGAGAAATTACTTTGTGAGGTGTGAATCCATCTCACAGGATTACACTGTTGTTTTCATTGATCACTGTGCTAACACTGTTTTCATGGAACCTGCAATAGGATATTTTGGAGTGAATGGAAGTGATTGGTGACAAAGGAAATATCCTCAGAAAAAAAATCCAAAAAGAAGCTTTCTGAGAAACTGCTTTGTGATGTTTGAATCCATCTAACAGAGTTACACCATTATTTTCATTGAGAATTTTGCTAACACTTTTTCGTGTAATCTGCAATAGGATATTCAGAGCACAGGAAATGTCCTCAGATAAAAGCTAGAAAGAATCATTCTGACATATTTCTTTGTGATGTGTGAATTCATCTCACTGAGTTACAAGATCCTTTTCATGGAGAAGTTTGGCATCACTGTTTTTGGGGAATTTGAGAAGGGACATTTTGGATTGCATTGAAGCCTATGGTGACAAAGGGAATATCTTCAGATAAAAACTAGAAAGAAGCTTTCAGAGAAACTGCTTTGTCATGTGTGAATTCATCTCACAAAGTTACACCTTTCTTTTCAAAGAGCTGTTGACTAACAGTCTTTTCGTGGAAACTGCAAGGAGATATTTGGGAGTGCATTGACACTTATTTTGAAAAAGAAAATATCCTCAGATATAAACAAGAAAGAAGCTTTCTGAGAAACTACTTTGTGATGTGTGAATTCATCTCACAGCATTACACAATTCCTTTCACAGAGCAGTTTGCTAACACTGTTTTCATGGATTCTGCAATAGGATATTCGCGAGCACCTTGAGGCCTATGATGAAAAAGGAAATATCCTCAGACAAAAACTAGAAAGAAGCTTTCTGAGAAAGTTCTTTGTTATGTGTGAATTCATTTGACAGAGTTACACCATTCTTTTCATTGACAAGTTTGCTGACTTTTTTTCATGGAATTTGCAATGGGATATTTGGGAGCACGTTGATGCCTACTGTGAAAAAGGAAATAACCTCAGATAAAAACTAGAAACAAGCTTTCTGAAAACCAGCTTTGTGATGCATGAATTCACCTCACAGAGTTACACAATTCTTTTCAGGGAGCAATTTGCTAGCCCTGTTTTTGGGGAATCTGAGAAGGGATATTTTGGATCGCTTTGAAACCTATGGTGACACAGGAAATATCCACAAATAAAAACTAGAGAGAAGCTTTGAGAAACTGCTTTGTGATCTGTGAATTCTTCTCATGGAGTTACACATTTCCTTCATGGAGCACTTTGCTAACACTGTTTTCATGGAATCTACCAAGAGATATATGGGAGCACATTGAGGTCTTTGGTGTAAAAGGAAATATCCTCAGATAAAAAATAGAAAGAACCTTTCTGAGAAACTGCTTTGTGATATGTGAATTCATCTCCTAGCATTACACCATTCCTCTCATTGAGAAGATTGCTAACACTCTTTTCGTGGAATCTGCAAAGGGATATTTGGGAGTGTATTGAGGAATATGGTGACAAAGGAAATATCCTCAGATAAAAACTAGAAAGAATTTTCCGAGGAACTGCTTTGTGATGTGTGAATTTATCTCACAGAGTTACATGAATGTTTTCATTTATAAGTTTGGTTGTGCTGTTTTTCGGGGATCTGAGAAGTTATATTTTGGATCGCATTGAAGCCTATGGTGATAAAGGAAATATCCTCAGATTAAAAACTAGAAGGAAACTTTCTCAGAAACTTATTTGCGAAGTGTGAAATCTTCTCACAGAGTTACACTGTTCTTTTCATTTAGCAGTTTCCTAATACCGTTTTCTTGGATTCTGTAATGGGATATTTGGGAGCACAACGAAGCCAATGGTGACAAAGGAAATATCCTTAGATAAAAACTAGAAAGAGCCTTTCTGAGAAACTCCTTTGTGATGTGTGAATTCATCTCACAGAGCTACACCTTTCTTTTCACTGAGCAGTTTGCAAACACTGTTTCATGGAATCTACAATGGGATATTTGGGATCGAATTGATGCCTAGGGTGAAAAAGGAAATATCCTCAGATAAAAACTAGAAAGAAGCTTTCTGAGAAACTCCTTTGTGATGTGTGAATTCATCTCACAGCGTTACATCATTCGTTCCATTTAGAAGTTTGCTAACACATTTTTCTTGGAATCTGCAATGGGATATTTGTGAGCATATTAAAGCCTAAGGTGACAGAGAAATATCTTCAGATAAAAACTAGAAAGAAGTTTTCTGAGAAACTGCTTTTTGATGTGTGAATTCACCTCACAATGTTACACTGTTGTTTTCATTGAGCACTTTGCTAACACTGTTTTCGTGGAATCTGCAATAGGATATTTGGGAGTGAATTGAAGTCTTTAGTGACAAAGGAAATATCCTCAGAAAAATCCAAAAAGAAGCATTTTGAGATACTGCTTTGTAATGTTTGAATCCATCTCACAGAGTTACATCTTTCTTTCCATTGAGTAGTTTTCTAACACTGATTTTGTAGTATCTACAAGGGTATATTTTGGAGCTCATTGAAGCCAATGGTGAGAAAGAAATATCCTTAGATGAAAACTAGAAATAAGCGTTCTGAGGAACTCCTTTCTGATGTGTGAATTCATCTCACAGAGTTACATCTTTCTTTTCATTGAGCAGTTTGCTAACACTGTTTTCATGGAATCTACAATGGCATATTTGTGAGCGCATTGAGGCCTATGGTGACAAAGGAAATATACTCAGATAAAAACTAGAAAGAAACTTTCTGAGAAACTGCTTTGAGATGTGTGAATTCATCTCACAGAGTCACACCATTCTTTTCATTGAACACTTTGATAACACTGTTTTTGTGGAGTCTGCAATGGGATATACGGGAGCCCATTGAGGCCAGTGATGAAAAAGGAAATACCCTCAGATAAAAACTGCACAGAAGCTTTCAAATATCCTATTGCATATTCCACGAAAACACTGTAAGTAAACTGCTCCATGAAATCAACAGTGTAACTCTGGGAGATGAATTCACACATCACAAAGCAGTTTCTCAGAAAGCTTCTGTTTAGATGTTATCTGAGTACATTTCCTTTTACACCATAGACCTCAATGTGCTTCCTCATATCCCATTTGCAGATTCAACAAAAACAGTGTTAGCATACTGTTCCATGAAAAGAAACGTGTAACTCTATCAGATGAATTCACACATAGCACAGCAGTTTCTTAGAAAGGTTCTTTCTAGTTTTTGTTTCAGGATATTTCCTTTTTCACTATAGGCCTCAAGGCGCTCATGAACATCCCATTGCAGATTCCATGAAAACAGTGTTAGGAAACTTCTCAATGAAAATAAAGGTGTAGCACTGTGAGATATATTCACACATCACAAAACAGTTTCTCAGAAACCCTCTTTCTACTTTTTATCTGAGGATATTTCTTTGACACCATAGACTTCAATTCACTCCTAAATATCCCATTGCAGACTCCAAGAAACAGTGTTAGCAAGTTTCTCAATGAAAGGAATAGTGTAACTCAGCAAGAGTAATACACACATCACAAAGAAGTTTCTCAGAATGCTTCTTTCTGGTTTTTATCTGAGTATATTTCCTTTGTCACCATAGGCTTCAACGCATTCCAAAATATCCCTTCTCAGATTCCTCAAAAAAAAGTGCTACCAAACTGCTCCATGACAAGGATCATGTAACTGTGTGTGAGAAATTCACACATCACAAAGAAGTTTTTAGATTCCATGAAAACAGTGTTAGCAGACTGCTCAATGTAAAGAAAGGTGTAAGTCTGTGAGATGAACTCACACATCACAAAGAAGTTTATCAGAATGGTTCTTTCTAGCTTATAACTTAGGATATTTCCTTTTCCTCCATAGGCATCAATGCGCTCCAAAATATCGCTTTCCAGATTCCACAAAAACAGTGTTAGCTGGCCGGGCGCGGTGGCTCAAGCCTGTAATCCCAGCACTTTGGGAGGCCGAGACGGGCGGATCACGAGGTCAGGAGATCGAGAGACGATCCCGGCTAACACGGTGAAACCCCGTCTCTACTAAAAAATACAAAAAAATAGCCGGGCGAGGTGGCAGGCACCTGTAGTCCCAGCTACTCGGGAGGCTGAGGCAGGAGAATGGCGTAAACCCGGGAGGCGGAGCTTGCAGTGAGCTGAGATCCGGCCACTGCACTCCAGCCTGGGTGACAGAGCAAGACTCCGTCTCAAAAAAAAAAAAAAAAAAAAAAAAAAACAGTGTTAGCAAACTACACAATGAAAAGAAAGGTGTAAGTCTGTGAGATGAACTCACACAACACAAAGAAGTTTGTCAGAAATCTACTTTCTATTTTTTACCTGAGGATATTTCCTTTTTCACCAAAGGCCTCAATGGGCTCACAAATATCTCATTGCTGAGTCCATGAAAACAGTGTCAGCAAACTGCACAATGAAAAGAAAGATGTAGATCTGTGAGATGAATTCACACATCACATAGCAGTTCCTCAGAAAACTTCTTTCCAGTTTTTATCTGAGGATATTTCGTTTGTCACCAGTGGATTCATTGCACTCCCAAATATCCCATTGCAGATTCCAAGAAAACAGAGTTAGCAAGCTGCTCAATGAAAAGCACAGTTTAGCTCTGGAATATGAATCCAAGTATCACAAAGCAGTTTCTCAGAATGCTTCTTTCTAGTTTTTGTCTGAGGATATTTCATTTTTACCCATAGGCCTCAAGGCACTCGCAAATATCCCATTGCAGATTCCACGAAAAATTGTTAGCAAACTTCTCAATGAAAACAATGGAACAACTCAGTCAGATGAATTCACACATCACAAAGCAGATTCTCAGAAAGCTTTTTTCTAGTTTTTGTCTGTTGATATTTCCTTTTTCTCCTAGGCCTCAAGGTGCTCTCGAATATCCCATTGCAGATTTCATGAAAAATTGTTAGCAAACTTCTCAATGAAAAGAATGGAGTAACTCTGTCAGTTGAATTCACACATAAAAACACAGCTTCTCAGAAAGTTTCTTTCTAGTTATTGTCTCAATACATTTTCCTTTTCATCATAGCCCTCAATGCACTCCCAAATATCCCTTTGCAGATTCCACAAAAACAGTGTTAGCAAACTGCTCCATGAAAAGAAATGTGTACATATGTGAGATGAATTCACACAACATGATGAAGTTTTTCAGAAACCTTCTGTCCAGTTTTTATCTGAAGATATTTTCTTTTTCACCGTAGGCTTCATTGTGATTAAAAGTATCCCTTCTCAAATACCCCAAAAACTGTGCTACCAAACTTATCCATGAAAAGTTTCATGTATCTCTGTGAGACGAATCCACACATCACAAAGTGGTATCTCAGAAAGTTTCTTTCTAGTTTTTGTCTGAGGCTATTTCGTTTTTCACCACAGGCCTCAAGGCACTTGTGAATATCCCATTTCAAATTCCATGAAGACAGTGTTAGCAAACTGCTCAATGAAAAGAAAGGTGTAAATCTGTGAGTGGATCCACACATCACAAAGCAATTTCTCATAAAGTTTCTTTCTAGTTTTTATCTATGTATATTTCTTTGTCATCATAGGATTCAATATGCTCCCAAATATCCATTGCAGATTCCACGAATACAGTGTTATCAAACTTCTCAAAGAAAGGAATGGTTTAATGCTGTGAGATGAATTCACACATCAAAAAGCATTTTCTCAGAAAGCTTCTTTCTAGTTTTAATCTGAGAATATTTCCTTTCTCACCATAGGCCTCATTGGACTCCCAAATATCCCTTTGCAGTTTATAGGAAAAGAGTGTTAACTGCTCAATGAAAAGAAAGTTGTAACTCTGTGAGATGAATTCAGACATGACAAAGCAGTTTCTCAGAAAGCTTCTTTCTAGTTTTTATCTGAGGATATTTCCTTTTACAGCATAGGCCTCAAAGTGCTCCCAAATATTCCTTTGCAGATTATATGACAAGAGTGTCAGCAAACTGCTCCATGAAAAGGAAGGTGTAAGACTGTGAGATGAATTCACACATCACAAAGAAGTTTGTCAGATAGCCTCTTTCTTAATTTTATCTGAGGATATTTCCTTTTTCACCATAGGCCTCAAAGCATCCCGAATATCCCATTTGCAGATTCCATGAATAAAGTATTAGCAAACTTCTCAATGAAAAGAGAGGTTTAACTGTCAGATGAATTCATCAATAACAAAGCAGTTTCCCAGAAAGATTCTTTCTAGTTCTTGTCTGAGGATATTTCCTTTTTGACCATAGTCCTCAACGCACTTGCGTATATCCCATTTGTAGATTCCACGAAAAAAGTGTTAGCAAACATCTCAATGAAAAGAGCAGCGTAACTCTGTCAGATGAGTTCACACATAATAAAGCAGTTTCTCAGAAAGCTTCTTTCTAGTTGTCATCTGAGGATATTTCATTTTTCACGATAGGCCTCAAGGTGCTCATGAATATGCCATTGCAGATTCCATGAAAACAGTGTTAGCAAACTTCCCAATGAAAAGAAGGGTGTAACTCTGTGAGATGAATTCACACACAACAATGCAGTTTCTCAGAAAGCTTCTTTTTGGATTTTGTCTGAGGATTATTCCTTTTTCACCGTAGACTTCAATGAGACCCCAAATATCCTATTGCAGATTCCAGGACAACAGTGTTAGTAAACTTCTCAATGAAAACAACAGTGTGACTCTGTGAGATGAATTCACACATCTCAAAGCAGTTTCTCAGAAACCTTCTTTGTAGTTTTTATCTGAGGATAATTCTTTGTCACCATAGGCTTCAATATGCTCCCAAATATCCCATTGCATATGCCACGAAAGCAGTGTTAGCAAACTTCTCAAAGAAACGAATGGTGTAACACTGTGAGATGAATTCACACATCACAAAGCAGTTTCTCAGAAAGCTTCTTTCTAGTTTTCATCTGAGGATATTTCATTTTTCACGATAGGCCTCAAGGTGCTCATGAATATGCCATTGCAGATTCCATGAAAACAGTGTTAGCAAACTTCCCAATGAAAAGAAGGGTGTAACTCTGTGAGATGAATTCACACACAACAATGCAGTTTCTCAGAAAGCTTCTTTTTGGATTTTGTCTGAGGATTATTCCTTTTTCACCGTAGACTTCAATGAGACCCCAAATATCCTATTGCAGATTCCAGGACAACAGTGTTAGTAAACTTCTCAATGAAAACAACAGTGTGACTCTGTGAGATGAATTCACACATCTCAAAGCAGTTTCTCAGAAACCTTCTTTGTAGTTTTTATCTGAGGATAATTCTTTGTCACCATAGGCTTCAATATGCTCCCAAATATCCCATTGCATATGCCACGAAAGCAGTGTTAGCAAACTTCTCAAAGAAACGAATGGTGTAACACTGTGAGATGAATTCACACATCACAAAGCAGTTTCTCATAAAGCTTTTTTCTAGTTTTTTTCTGAGGATATTTCCTTTGTCACCATAGGCTTCAATGTGATCTCAAATATCCCTACTCAGATTCCCCAAAAAGAGTGCTACCAAACTGTTGCATGAAAATAATCGTGTAACTCTGTGAGATGAATTCACACATAACAAAGCAGTTTCTCAGAAAGCTTCTTTCAAGTTTTTGTCTGAGGATATTTCCTTTTTATCCATGGGCCTCAAGATGCTCACAAATATCCCATTGCAGATTCTTGAAAAAAGTGTTAGCAAACTGCTCAATGAAAAGAAAGGTGTAACTTTGTGAGATGGATTCACACATCACAAAGCAGTTTCTCAACAAGTTTCTTTTTGTATTTTGTCAGGGTATTTCCTTTGTCACCATAGACTTCAATGCACTCCCAAATATCCCATTGGAGATTCCATGAAAACAGTGTTATCAAACAGCTCAGTGAAAACAACAGTGTAACTCTGTGAGATGAACTCACACATCACAAAGCATTTTCTCAGAAAGCTTCTGTCTAGTTTTTCTCTGAGTATATTTCCTTTTCCACCATAGGCCTCAACATGCTCCCATATATCCCTTGGTAGATTCCATGAAAACAGTGTTAGCAAAGTGCTCCATGAAAAGAAATGTGTAAATCTTTGAGATGAATTCACAGATCACAAAGCAGTTTCTCAGAAAGCTTCTTTCTATTTGCTATGTGTGGATTTTACCTTTGTCCCCATAGGCTTCGGTGTGATCCAAAATATCGCTTCTCAGATTTCCCAAAAACAGTGCTAACAAACTGTTCCATGTAAAGGATTGTGTATCTCTGTGAGATGAATTCACACATCACAAAGCGGTTTTCAGAAAGCTTTTCTCTAGTTTTTATCTGAGGTTATTTCTTTTTACATTATAGGCCTCAATGTGCTCCCAAATATCCCATTGCAGATTCCACAAAAACAGTGTTAGCAAAATGCTCAAAGAAAAGAAAGGTGTAACTCTGTAAGATGGATTCGCTGATCACAAAAGAGTTCTCAGAAAGCTTCTTTTTGGATTTTGTCTGAGGAGGATTTTTTTGTCACCAAAGACTTCAATCCACTCCCATATATCCCATTGCAGATTCCACGAAAACAGGGTTAGCAATCTTCTAAATGAAAACAACAGTGTATCTTTGTGAGATGAACTCACACATCACAAAGCAGTTTCTCAGAAAGCTTCTTTCTAGTTTTTATCTGAGGATATTTCCTTTGTCACCATAGGCTTCAATATGATCCAAAATATCCTGTCTCAGATTCCCCAAAAACAGTGCTACCAAATTGCTCCATGAAAAGGATGGTGTAACTCTGTGACTTGAACTCACACATCACAAAGCAGTTTCTCAGAAATCTTCTTTCTAGTTTTTATCTGAAGATATTTCCTTTTTCACCATAGGCCTCTATGCGCACCCATATATGCCTTGTTTGATTACAGGAAAACAGTGTTAGCAAAGTGCTCCATGAAAAGAAATGTGTAATTCCATGAGATTAATTCACAGATCATAGAGCAGTTTCTCAGAAAGCTTATTTCTCCTTTTTATCTCTAGATATTTCCTTTGTCATCATTGGCTTCAATGTAATCCAAAGTATCCCTTCTCAGATTCCCCAAAAACAATGCTACCAAATTACTCCATGAAAAGAATCCTGTAACTCTGTGAGATGTATTTACACATCATAAAGCAGATATTTCCTTTTTAACCATAGGCATCCTTGCTCTCCAAAATATCCCATTACAGATTCCATGAAATAAGTGTTAGGAAACTTCTCAATGAAAAGAAGGGTGTAACTCTGTCAGATGAATTCACACAAAACAAAGCAGTTTCCCAGAAAGCTTCTTTCTAGATTTTGTCTGAGGATATTTCTTTTTTCCCCACAGGACTCAAGGCACTCACGAATATGCCATTGCAGATTACAAGAAAACGGTGTTAGCAAACTACTCAATGAAAACAAAGGTGTAACTCTGTGATACAGATTCACACATCACAAAGCAGTTTCTCAGAAAGCTTCTTTTGGGATTTTGTCTGAGAATATTTCGTTTCTCACCATAGACTTCAATGCGCTCCCAAATATTCTATTGCAGATTCCAAGAAAACAGTGTTAGAACACTGCTCAATGAAAAGAACAGTGTTACTCTGTGTCATGAAATCACATCACAAAGGAGTTTCTCAGAAAGCTTCTTTCTAGTGTTTATCTGTGGATATATCTTTGTCACCATAGGCTTCACTATGCTCCAAATATCAAATTACAGATTCCACGAAAACAGTGTTAGCAAACTTCTCAATGAAAAGAATGGTGTAACGCTGTGAGATAAATTAACACATTATAAAGCAGTTTCTCAGAAAGCTTCTTTCTGGTTTTTATCTGAGGATGTATCCTTTTTCACTATGGACCTCAATGCACTCCCAAATATCCCTTTGCAGATTCCTCCTAAAGAGTGTTAGCAAACTACTCCATGAAAAGAAAGGTGTAAGTCTGTGAGATGAATTCACCCATCACAGATAATTTTGTCAGAAAGCTTCTTTCTAGTTTTTATCTGAGGATATTTCCTTTTTCACCATAGGCCTAAATGGGCTCACCAATATCCCATTGCTCATTCCACAAAACAGTGGTAGCAAACAGTTCAATAAAAATAATACTGTAGCTCTGTGAGATGAATTCACACATCACATAGCAGTTTGTCAGAAAGCTTCTTTCTAGTTTTAATCTGTAGAAATTTCCTTTGTCACCATTGGTTTCAATATGATCCAATATATCCCTTCTCCGATTCCCCAAAAACATTCCTGCCAAATGGCTGCCTGAAAAGTATCATACAACTCTGTGAGATGAATTCACACATCACAAAGCAGTTTCTCCAAAAGCTTTTTTCTAGTTGTTATCTGAGGTTTTTTCCTTTTTCACCATAGGCCTCAATGTGCTCCAGAATATCCCATTGCAGATTCCATGAAAAAGTGTTAGCAAACTTCTCAATGAAAAGAATGGTGTAACTCTGTCAGATGAATTGAAACATAACAAAGCAGTTTCTCAGAAAGCTTCTTTCTAGTTTTTGTCTGAGCATATTCCCTTTGCCACCATTGGCCTCAATTTGCTCAGGAATATACCATTGCATATTCCACTAAAAGAGTGTCAGCAAACTTCTCAAAGAAAAGAATGGTGTAACTCTGTCAGATGAATTCACACATAACAGGGCAGTTTCTTAGAAAGATTCTTTCTAGTTTATGTCTGAGGATTTTTCCATTTTCACCATATGCCTCAAGGTGCTCGCAAATATCCCATTGCAGATTCCACAAAAAAAGTGTTAGCAAAATGCTCAATGAAAAAAACAGTGAAACTCTGTGAGATCAATTCACACAGCACAAAGCAGTTTCTCATAAAGCTACTTTCTAGCTTTTATCTGATAATATTTCCTTTTTCACCAAAGGCCTCAATGTGCTTCCAGATATCCCTTTGCAGATTGCATGAAAACAGTGTTAGAAAGCTACTCCATGAAGAGAAAGGTGTAACTCTGTGAGATAAAATGACACACCACAAAGCAATTTCTAAGACAGATTTCTTTCAGTTTTAATCTAGGGATATTTCTTTTGTCTCCATAGGCTTCAATGCATTCCCAAATATCCTATTGCATATTCCACGAAAACAGTGTTAGCAGACTGCTCATTGAAAATAATAGTGTAACTCTGTGAGATGTATTCACAAAACAGTTTCATAGAAGGTTTCTTTTTGGTTTTTATCTGAATATATCCTCTGTCCCCATAGGTTTCAATGGACTCCCAAACATCGAACAGCAGACTCCACCAGAATAGTGTTATCAAACTGCTCTATGAAAAGAACAGTGTAACTCGGTGAGATGAATTCACACATCACAAAGCAGTTTCTAAGAAAGTTTCTTTCTAGTTTTTATCTGACAATATTTACTTTTTCACTATAGGCCTCAATGTGCTCCCAAATATCCCTTTGCAGATTCCATGAAAACAGTGTTAGCAAACTGCTCCTCAAAAAGAAAGTTGTAACTCTGTGAGAAGAATTCACATATCACAAAGAAGTTTCTCAGAAAGCTTCTTTCTAGTTTTTTTCTGAGGTTATTTCCTTTGTCATCATAGGCTTCAATGCAATCCTAAGTATCCCTTCTCAGATTCCCCAAAAACAGTGCTAACAGACTGGTCTATGAAAAGAATCGTGTAACTCTGTAAGATGAAATGACACACCATAAGTCAGTTTCTCAGAAAGCTTCTTTATAGTTTTTATGTGAAGATATTTCCTTTTTCACTAAGGTCTCAATGTGCTCCTAAACACCCTATTGCAGATGCCAAGAATTCAGTGTTAGCAAACTGCTCCATTAAAAGTAAGGTGTGAATCTGTGAGATGAATTCACACATCACAAGCAGTTTCTCAGTAAGTTATTTTTGGGTTTTATCTGAGGATATATCATTTGTAATCATAGGCTTCAGTGGGATCCAAAATATCTCTTCTCAGATTCCCCAAAAACAGTGCTAGTAAACTGATCCATTAAAGAAATCACCTAACTCTGTGAGTTGAATTAACACATCTGAAAGCAGTTTCTCAGGAAGCTTCTTTCTAGTTTTTAATATGAGTTTATTTACTTTGTCATCATAAGCTCAATGCACTCCAAAATGTCCCATTGCAGATTCCAAGAAAACAATGTTAGCAAACTGCTCAATGAAAAGAACCGTGTAACTCTGTGAGATGAATTCACACAACACAAAGCAGTTTCTCAGAAAGCTTCTTTCTAGTTTGTATCTGAAAATATTTCCTTTTTCAGCAAAGACCTTACTGTGCTCCCAAATATCCCTTTGCAGAATCCACAAAAACAGAGTTAGCAAACTACTCCATGAAGAGAAAGGTGTAGCTCTGTGAGATACAATGACACATCACAAAGCAATTTCTCAGAAAGCTTCCTTTCAGTTTTTATCTAGGGATATTTCTGTTGTCACCATAGGCTTCAATGCACTCCCAAATATCCTATTGCAGATCCCACGAAAACAGTGTTAGCAGACTGCTCATTGAAAAGAACTTTGTAACTCTGTGAGATGAGATGAATTAGCATCACAAAGCAGTTTCTCAGAAAGTTTCCTTACAGTTTTTATGTGAGGATATTTCTTTCTCACTGTAGGCCTCAATGTGCTCCCAAATATTCCTTTTCAGATTCCACGAAAACAGTGTTTGCAAATGACACCATGAAAAGAAAGGTGTAACTCTGTGAGATGAATTAACACATCACAAAGAAGTTCTCAGAAAACTTTTTTCCGGTTTTTATCTGAGGATATTTCCTTTTTGCCTATATGCCTAAAAGCCCTCCCAAATATCCCTTTGTGGATTCCACGAAAACAGTGATTGCAAACTGCTCCATGGAAAGAAAGGTTTAACTCTGTGAGATGAATTGACACATCACAAAGAAGTTTCTCAGAAAGCTTATTTCTACTTTTTATCTGAGGATATTTCCTTTGTCACCATAGGCTTCAATGCATTCTAAAATACCCCTTCTCAGATTCCCCAAAAACAATGTTAACAAATGGATCCATGAAAAGAATCGTGTAACTCTGTGAGAAGAATTAACACATCACAAAGCAGTTTCTCAGACAGCTTCTTTCTAGTTTTTATATGAGTTTATTTACTTTGTCACAATAAGCTTCAAAGAGCTCCCAAACATCCTATTGCAGATTCCATGAAAACAGGCTATCAAATGGCTCTATGAAAAGTATGGTGTAACTCTGTGAGATGAATTCACACATCACAAAGCAGTTTCTCAGAAAGCTTATTTCTAGTTTTTATCTGAGGATATTTCATTTTCAACATAGGCCTCAATGTGCTCCCAAATATCCGATTGCAGATTCCACAAAAACAGTGTTAGCAAGCTGCTCCTTGAAAAGAAGGGTGTAACTCTGGAGATGAATCACACATCACAAAGAGGTTTCTCAGAAAGCTTCTTTCTAATTCTTATCTGTGGATATTTCCTTTGTTGCCATAGGCTTCAATGCTGTCCAAAGTGTACCTTCTCAAATTTCCCAAAAACAGTGCTACCAAACTGTTCTATAAAAAGAAACGTGTATCTCTGTGAGATGAATTCACAAATCACAAAGCAGTTTCTCAGAAAGCTTCTTACTAGGTTTTGTCTGAGGATATTTGCTTTTTGCCATAATCTTCAATGCACTCCAGAATATCCCATTGCAGATTGCAAGAAAGCAGTGTTAGCAAACTGCTCAATCAAAACAACAGTGTAACTCTGTGAGATGAATTCAGAAAACAAAGTAGTTTCTCAGAAACGTTCTTTCTAGTTTTTATCTGAGGATATTTCCTTTCTCACCATACACTTCAATGCACTTCCAAATATCCTATTGCAGATTCCACAAAAACAGTGATAGGAGAATTCTCAATGAGAAGAATGGTGTAATTCTGTGAGATGAAATCACACAACACAATGCAGTTTCTCAGAAAGCTGCTTTCTAGTTTTTATCTGAGGATATTTAGATTTTTTGAATCTATAAATTATCTTGGGCAGTATGGCCATTTTCACAATATTGTTTCTTCCTATCCATGACCATGGTATGTTTTTCCATTTGTTTGTGTCTTCTTTTATTTCACCAAGCAGTGGTTTGTAGCTCTCCTTGAAGAGGTCCTTTACATCCCTTGGAAGTTGGATTCCTAGGTATTTTATTCTCTTTGAAGCTATTGTGAATGGGAGTTCATTCACGATTTGGCTCTCTGTTTGTCTGTTACTGGTGTATAAGAATGCTTGTGATTTTTGCACATCAATTTTGTATCCTGAGACCTTACTGAAGTAGCTTATCAGCTTAAGGAGATTTTGGGCTGAGATGATGGGGTTTTCTAAATATACAATCATGTCATCTGCAAACAGAGACAATTTGGCTTCTTCTTTTCCTAACTGAATACCCTTGATTTCTTTCTCTTGCCTGATTGCCCTAGCCAGAACTTCCAACACTATGTTGAATAGGAGTGGTGAGAGAGGGCATCCCTGTCTTGTGCCGGTTTTCAAAGGGAATTTTTCCAGTTTTTGCACATTCAATATGATATTGGCTGTGGGTTTGTCATAAATAGCTCTTATTAGTTTGAGATACGTTCCATCAATACCGAATTTATTGAGAGTTTTTAACATGAAGGGCTGTTGAATTTTGTCAAAGGCCTTTTCTGCATCTATTGAGATAATCATGTGGTTTTTGTCTTTGGTTCTGTTTATATGCTGGATTATGTTTATTGATTTGTGTATGTTGAACCAGCCTTGCATTCCAGGGATGAAGCCCACTTGATCATGGTGGATAAGGTTTTTGATGTGCTGCTGGATTTGGTTTGCCCGTATTTTATTGAGGAATTTTGCATTGATGTTCATCAGGGATATTGGTCTAAAATTCTCTTTTTTTGTTGTATCTCTGTCAGTCTTTGGTATCAGGATGATGTTGGCCTTGTAAAATGAGTTAAGGAGGATTCTCTCTTTTTCTATTAATTGGAATAGTTTCAGAAGGAGTGGTACCAACTCCTCCTTGTACCTCTGTGAGAATTGTGCTGTGAATCCGTCTGGTCCTAGACTTTTTATGGTTGGTAGGCTATTAATTATTGCCTCAATTTCAGAGCCTGCTACTGGTCTATTCAGGGATTCAACTTCTTCCTGGTTTAGTCTTGGGAGAGTGTAAGTGTCCAGGAAATTATCCATTTCTTCTAGGTTTTCTAGTTTATTTGTGTAGACGTGTTTATAATACTCTCTGATCATAGTTTGTATTTCTGAGGGGTTGGTGGTGATATCCCCTTTATCATTTTTTATTGCATCTATTTGATTCTGTTCTCTTTTCTTCTTTATTAGGTTTGCTAGCAGTCTATCAATTTCCTGCTTTCTCTTGTGGGCATTTAGTGCTTTAAATTTCCCTCTACACACTTCTTTAAATCTGTCCCAGAGATTCTGGTATGTTGTATCTTTGTTCTCATTAGTTTCAAAGAACATCTTTATTTCCGCCTACATTTCGTTATGTACCCAGTAGTCATTCAGGAGCAGGTTGTTCAGTTTCCATGTTGTTGAGTGGTTTTGACTGAGTTTCTTAATCCTGAGTTCTAGTTTGATTGCATTGTGGTCTGAGAGATAGTTTGTTGTAATTTCTGTTCTTTTCCATTTGCTGAGGAGTGCTTTACTTCCAACTATGTTGTCAATTTTGGAATAAGTATGATGTATCGCTGAGAAGAATGTATATTTTGTTGATTTGGGGTGGAGAGTTCTGTAGATGTCTATTAGGTCCGCTTGGTGCAGAGTTGAGTTCAATTCCTGGATATCCTTGGATATCTTGTATAGACTTTCTGTCTCATTGATCTGTCTAATGTTGACAGTGGGGTGTTAAAGTCTCCCACTATTATTGTATGGAGTCTAAGTCTCTTTGTAAATCTCTAAGGACTTTCTTTATGAATCTGGGTGCTCCTGTATTGGGTGCATATGTATTTAGGATAGTTAGCTTTTCCTGATGAATTGATCCCTTTACCATTATGTAATGACCTTCTTTGTCCCTTTTGATCCATGATGGTTTAAAGTCTGTTTTTTCAGAGACTAGGATTGCAACCCTTGCTTTTTTTTGTTTGTTTTCTATTTGCTTGGTAGATCTTCCTCCATCCCTTAATTTTGAGCCCATGTGTGTCTCTGCATGTGAGATGGGTCTCCTGAATACAGCAAAGTGATGGGTCTTGACTCTTTATCCAATTTGCCAGTCTGTATCTTTTAATTGGACCATTTAGTCCATTTACATTTAATGTTAATATTGTTATATGTGCACTTGTTCCTGTCATTGTGTTATTAGCTGGTTATTTTACTCACTAGTTGATGCAGTTTCTTCCTAGCATCGATGGAATTTACATTTGTGACACCTTTTTTTTCAATGGCTAGTACCTGTTGTTCCTTTCCATGTTCAGTGCTTCCTTCAGGATCTCTTGTAGGTCAGGCCTTGTGGTGACAAAATCTCTAAGCATTTGCTTGTCTGTAAAGGATTTTATTTGTCCTTCACTTATGAAGTTTAGTTTGGCTGGATATGAAATTCTGAGTTGAAAATTCTTTTCTTTAAGAATGTTGAATATTGGCCCCCACCCTCTTCTGGCTTGGAGAGTTTCTGCCAAGAGACCTGCTGTTAGTCTGATGGGCTTCCCTTTGTGTGTTACCCGACCTTTCTCTCTGGCTGCCCTTAACATTTTTTTCCTTCTTTTCAACTTTGGAGAATCTGACAATTATGTGTCTTGGAGTTGTATCTCGAGGGGTATCTTTGTGGTGTTCTCCGTATTTCCTGAGTTCGAATGTTGGCCTGCCTTACTAGATTGGGGAAGTTCTCCTGGATGATATGCTGCAGAGTGTTTTCCAACTTGGTTCCATTTTCCCCGTCACTTTCAGGCAGACCAATCAGACGTAGATTTAGTCTTTTCACATAATCCCTATTTCTTGGAGGCTTTGTTCGTTTCTTTTTACTCTTTTTTCTCTAGACTTCTCTTCTTGCTTCATTTCATTCATTTGATCTTCAATCGCTGATATTCTCTCTTCCAGATGATCAAGTCAGTTACTGAAGCTTTTGCATTTGTCACATAGTTCACGTGTTATGGTTTTCATCTCTATCAGTTATTTTAAGGATGTCTCTACATTGGTTATTCTACTTAGCCATTCGTCAAATCTTTCTTCAAGGTTTTCAGTTTCTTTGCACTGCTTACGTAGTTCCTCCTTTAGCTCTGAGAAGGTTGATCAACTGAAGCCTTCTTGTCTCAACTTGTCAAATTCATTCTCCATCCAGCTTTGTTCCTTTGCTGGCGAGGAGCTGCGTTCTTCAGTTGAAAATGCAGAAATCACCCATCATCTGTGTTGCTCACGCTAGGAGCTGGAGGCTGGAGCTGTTCCTATATGGCCATCTTGGACATGCCCCCTATCGAGATGATACACCATTGTTTCATTGAGAAGTTTGCCAACACTTTTTTTGTGGAATCTGCAAGGGATATTCAGGAGTGAATGGAGGAATATGGTGAAAAAGGAAATATCCTCAGATAAAAACTGGCAAGCTTTCTGAGAAAAAGCTTTGTGATGTGTGAATTCATTTCACAGAGTTACACCATGCTTTTCATGGAACAGAACGGTAGCACTGCTTATGGGGAAACTGCAATAGGATATTTGGGAGCACATTGAAGCATATGGTGACAAAGGATATATCCTCAGACAAAAACCAAAAGGAAGTTTTCTGAGAAACTACTTTGTGATGTGTGAATTCAGCTCACAAATTTACACCTTTCTTTTCATGGAGCAGTTTGCTAACACTCCTTTCATGGAATCTGCAAAGTGATATTCATGAGTGCATTGAGGCCTATGGTGAAAAAATGAAATATCCTCAGACAAAAACTAGAAAGAATCTTTCTGAGAAATTGCTTTGTGATTTATGGATTTATCTCACAGAGTTACATGACTCTTTTCATGGATCATTTCATAGCACTGTTGTTGGGGATTCTGAGAAAAAAATATTTTGGTTCGCTTTGAAGCCTAAGGTTACAAAGGAAATATGCTGAGATAAAACTAGAAAGAAGCTTTCTGATAAAGTTATTTGTGAGGTGTGAATTCATCTCAGAGAGTTACACCTTTCTTACCATGGAGCAGTTTGCTTGCACTGTTTTCGTGGAATCTGCAAAGGGATATATGGGAGCCCATTGAGGCCTTTGGTGAAAAACTAAATATCCTCAGATAAAAACTAGAAAGAAGCTTTCTGAAAAACTATTTTGTGATGCGTGCATTCATATCACAGAGTTACACCGTTCTTTTCATTGTGCAGGTTGCTGACACTGTTTTCTTGCCATCTTCAATGGGATATTTCAGACTGCATTGAAGAAAAAGGTTACAAAGGAAATATCCTCAGACACAAGCTAGAAAGAAACTTTCTGAGAAAAACTAGAAAGAAGCTCTCTGAGAAACCACTTTGTGATGTGTTAATGCATCTGACAGAGTTACAAGACTGTTTTTATGGATTAGTTTGGTAACAGTGTTTTTGGGGAATCTGAGAAGGGATATTTTGGAATGCATTGAAGCCTATAGTGACAAAGGAAATATCCTCAGATAAAAACTAGACAGAATGTTTCCAAGAATCTTCTTTGAGATGTGTGAATTCATCTCACAGATTTCCACCTATCTTTTCATGGAACAGTTTGCTTACCCTTTTTCCTGGAATCTGCAAAGGGATATTTGGGAGCGCATTGGGGCCTACAGTGGAAAAGTAAATATCCTCAGATAAAAACTAGAAAGAAGCTTTCTGAGAAACTGCTTTGTATTGTGTGAATTCATCTCACACAGTTACACTGTTCTTTTCATTGAAGAGTTTGCTAACCCTGTTTTCTTGGAATCCACAATGGGATATTTGGGAACACTTTGAAGCTTATGGTGATAAAGGAAATATCCTCATATAAAAACTAGAAAGAAGCCTTCTGAGAAACAGCTTTGTGATTTGCTAAGTCATCTCACTGGGTTAAATGATTCTTTTCATGGACGAATTTGGCAGTACTATTTTTGGGGAATCTGAGAAGGGATATTATCAATCACATTGAAGCCTATGGTGACAAAGGAAATATCTTCAGATAAAAACTGGAAGGCAGCTTTCTGAGAAAGTTCTTTAGGATGTGTGAATTCATCTCACAGAATTACACCTTTCTTTTCATGGAAGAGTTTGCTAACACTGTTTTTGTGGAATCTGCAAAGGGATATCTGGGAGCGTATTGGGGTCTATGGTGAAAAAGGAAATATCCTCAGATTAAAAACTAGAAAGAAACTTTATGAGAAAGAGCTTTTTAATGTGTGAATTCATCATACAGAGTTGCACTGTTCTTTTCATTGAGCAGCTTGATAACACTGTTTTCATTGAATCTTCAATAGGATATTTGGGAGAGCATTGAAGCCTACGGTGACAAAAGAAATATCCTCACATAAAAACTAAAAACAAACTTTCTGTGAAACTGTTTTGAGATGTATGAATTCAACTCACCAATTTGCATCGTTCTCTTCATGGAGGAGTTCGTTAACACAATTTTCATGGAATCTGCAAAGGAATATTCATGAGTGCATTGAGGCCTATTTTGACAAATGAAATATCCTCAGACAATAACTAGAAGGACACTTTCTGAGAAACTGCTTTGTGATGGTGAATTCATCTCACAAAGTTACACAATTTTTTTCATGGAGCAATTTGGTAGCACTGTTTTTGGGAAATCTGGGAAGGGATATTTTGGATCACATTGAGGCCTATGCTGACAACAGAAATATCCTCAGACAAAAACTAGAAAGAAGATTTCTGAGAAAGTGCTTTGTGATTTGTGAATTCACCTCACAGAGCTACACCATTGTTTTCATGGAGCATTTTGGTAGCACTGTTTTTGGGGAATCTGAGGTGGGGTATTTTGAATTGCATTGAAGCCTGTGGTAACAAGGGAAATATCCTCAGATAAAAACTAGAAAGAAGCTTTCTGAGATATTACTTTGTGTTGTGTGAATTCATTTCACAGAGTTACACCATTCTTTTCTTTTATCAATTTGATAACACTGTTTTTGTGGAATCTGTGGTAGGATGTTTGGGAGTGCATTGAAGTCTATGGTGACAAAGAATATATCGTCAGATAAAACTTAGAAAGAAGCTTTGTGAGAAATCACTTTGTGATGTGTTAATTCATCTCACATAGTTACACGATTCTTTTCATGGATCATTTTGATAGCAATGTTTTTGTGGGGTCTAAGAAGGGATATTTGGGAGTGCATGGAAGCTGATGGTGGAAAAGGAAATATCCTCACATAAAAATTGAAAGAAGCTTTCTGAGAAATTTCTTCGTGACGGTTGAATTAATCACACAGAGTTACACCTCTGTTTTCTTTGAGTAATATGGTAACACTGTTTTTAATGAATCTGCAAAGGGGTATTCGGATGCTCCTTGAGGCCTGCAGTGAAAAAGGAAATAACTTTAGATAAAAACTGTAGAGAAGCTTTGCAAGAAACTTTTTTTGATGGGTCTATTCATCTCATGGATTTTAACCTTTTTGTTGATTGAAAAGTTCAGCATCTCTGTTTTTGTGGTATCTGAGAGGACATATTTAGGAGCACATTGAAGCCTAGGGTGGAAACAGTAAAATCCTCAGATTTAAAATAGAAAGAAGCTTTCTAAGAAACTACTTTGTGATGGGTGAATTTATCTCACAGAGTTACCCCATTCTTTTCATAGGGCAGTTTGTTAGCACTGTTTTAGGGGAATCTGCAGAGGGATATTTGGGAGCACATAGAGGCCTAAGGTGAAAAATGAAAATTCTTCAGGTAAAAACTAGAGAGAAACTTTCTGAGAAACTCTTTTGTGATATGTGCATTCATATCATAGAGATAAACGTTTCTGTTGAAGAACACTTTGGCAACACTGTTTTTATGGTGTCTGAGAAGGGATATTTGGGAGTGCATTGAAGCTTATGGTGGAAAAGGAAATATCCTCCAATAAAGATTAGAAAGAAGCCTCCTCAGAAATTGCTTTGTGATTGCTCACTTTATCTCACAGAGTTACATCATTCTTTTCATGTATTACATCATTCTTTTCATGTAGCAGTTTATTAGCACTGTTATTGTGGTATATGCAGAGGGATATTTAGGAGCTCATAGAGGTCTAAGGTGAACAAATAGAATTCTTCAGATAAGAACTGGAGAGAAGCTTTCTGAGAAACTCCTCTGTGATATGTGCATTCATCTCATAGAGCTAAACATCTGCTGAGGGAACAGTTTGGCACCACTGTTTTTGTGATGTCTGAGAAGGGATATTTTGGGGTGAATTGAAGCCTATGTTAGAAAAGAAAATATCCTCAGATTTAAACTAGAAAGAAGCTTTCTGAGAAACTGCATTGTGATGTGTTAATTCATCTCACAGAGTTATGTGATTCTTATCATGGAGCAGTTTCGTAGCCCTGTTTTTGGGGAATCTGAGAAGGGATATTTTGGATTGCATTGAAGCCTATGGTGACAAAGGAAATATCCTCAGATAAAAATTAGAAAAAAACTTTCTGAGAAAGTACTTTGTGATGTGTGAATTCTTCTCAAATAGTTACACCTTTCTTTTCATGGAGCAATTTGCAAACACTGTTTTTGTAGAATCTGCAAAGGGATATTTGGGAGCACATTGAGTCCTATAGTGAAAAAGGAAATATCCTCAGATAAAAGCTAGAAAGAAGTCTTCTGAGAAACTGTTTTCTGATGTGTAAATTAATCTCCCAGAGTTACAACGTTCTTTTCATTGAGCAGTGTGCTAACAATGATTTTGTGGAATCTGCAATATGATATTTTAGAGCACATTGAAGCTTAGGGTGACAAAAGAAAATTCTTCAGGTAAAAACTGGAAAGAAGTTTAATGGGAAAATCATTTGTGATGTGTGCATTCATCACATAGAGCTAAACATTTCTGTTGAGGTATCACTTTGGCGTCATTGTTTTTGTGGTGTCTGAGAAGGGATATTTGGGAGCACACTGAAGCCTATGGTGGAAAAGGAAATATCCTCAGATAAAAACTAGAAAGAAGCTTTCTGAGAAACTAATTTGTGATGGGTGAATTTATCTCACAGAGTTAAGCCTTTATTTTCATTGTGCAGTTTGTTAGCACTGTTTTTGAGGAATCTGCAGAGGATATTTTGGAGGCATAGAATCCTAAGGTGAAAAAAGAAAATTCTTCAGGTAACAACTGGAGAGAACCTTTCAGAGAATCTCTTTGCGTTGTGTGAATTCATCTCAGAGAGCCAAATGTTTCTGTTGAGGGAGTGTTTTGTCATCACTGTTTTTGTGATGTCTGAGAAGGGATACTTTGAGTGCATTGAAGCCTATGGTGGAAAAGGATATAACCTCATATAAACATTAGAAAGAAGCATCCTGAGAAACTGCTTTGTGATGGGTCAATTAACCTCACAGAGTTACATCATTCTTTTCAGGGGGAGTTGTTTGTTAGCACTGTTTTTGAGGAATCTGCAGAAGGATATTTGGGACTTTATAGCGACCTGAGGTGACAAAAGAAAATTCTTCAGGTAACAACCATAGAGAAGCTTTCAGAGAAACTCCTTTGTGATGTGTGCATTCGTCTTATAGAGCTAAACGTTTCCGTTGAGGGATATCTTTGGCATCACTGTTTTTGTGGTGTCTGAGAAGGGATATTTGGGAGTGCATTGAAGCCCATGGTGGAAAAGGAAAAAACCTCATATAAAAACTAGAAAGAAGCTTTCTGAGAAACTGCTTTGTGATGTGTTAATTCATCTCACAGAGTTACACTATTCTTTTCATGGAGCAGTTTGATAGCACTGCTTTTTGGAAATCTAAGAAGAGATATTTTGGATTGCATTGAAGTCTACAGTGACAAAGGAAATATCCTCAGATAAAAACAAGAAAGAAGCTTTCTGAGAAAGTTCTTTGTGGTGTGTGAATTCATCTCACAGAGTTACACCTTTCATTTCATGGAGGAGTTTGATAACACTGTTTTCAGGGAATCTGCAATGGGATATTTGGGATCGCATTGAGGCCTGTAGTGAAAAAGGAAATATCCTCAGTTAAAAACTAGAAAGAAGCTTTCTGAGAAACTGTTTTGTGATGTGTGAATTCATCTCACAGACTGACACTGTTCTTTTCATTGAGCAGTTTGCTATCAATGCTTTCTTGGAGTCTGCAGTGGGATATTTCAGAGTGTATTGAAGCATAGAGTGACCAAGGAAATAGACAAAAACTAGAAGGAATGTTTCTGAGAAACCTCTTTGTGGTGAGCTAATTCATCTCACAGAATTACATGATTCTTTTCATTTAGCAGTTTGGTAGCACTGTTTTTGGAGATTCTGAGGAGGGATATTTTGGATTGCATTGACATCTACGGTGACAAAGGAAATATGCTCATATAAAAACTACAATGAAGCTTTCCGAGAAAGTTCTTTTTGATGTGTGAATTCATCTCAAAGAGTTTCACTGTTCTTTTCTTTGAGCAGTTTAGTAACACTTTTTTCTTGGAATCTGCAATGGGATATATTGGAGTGCATTGAAGCTCATGTAAACAATGAAAATATCCTCAGAAAAAAGTAGAAAGAAACTTTCTGAGAAATTGCTTTGTGATTTGTGAATCCATCTCACAGAGTTAGACTATTCCTTCCATGGAACAGTTTGGTAGCATTGTTTTTATGGAAGGCATATTTTGGATCACATTGAAGCCTATGGTGACAAAGGAAATAGCCTCAGATAAAAACTAGAAAGAAGCTTTCTGAGAAATTTCTTTGTGATATGTGAATTCATCTCATGGTGTTACACCTTCCTTTTCATGGAACAGTTTGCTAAAACTGTTTTCGTGGAATCTGCAAAGGGATATTTGGGAGCCATTGAGGCCTACGGTGAAAAAGGAAATATGCTCAGATAAAAACTAGTAAGAAGCTTTCTGAGAAACTGTGTTGTTATGTGTGAATTCATCTCACAGAGTTACACAATTCTTTTCATGGATCAGTTTGGTAGCACTCTTTTTGGTGAATCTGAGAAGGGATATATTTTGAAATGCTTTGAAGCCTAAGGTGACAAAGAATATATCCTCAGATAAATACTGGAAAGAAGCTTTCTGAGAAAGATCTTTGTTATATGTGAATTCATATCACAGAGTTACACCTTTCTTTTCATGGAGCAGTTTGCTAACACTGTTTTTGTGGAATCTGCAATGGGATATTTGGGAGTGCATTGAAGACTATGGTGAGAAAGAAAATATCCTCAGATAAAAACTAGAAAGAAAATTTCTGAGAAACTGCTTTGCCATGTTTGAATTCATCTCACAATGTTATATAGTTCTGTTCATTGAGCAGTTTGCTAACACTGTCTTCTTGGGAGCTGCATTGGGATATTTCAGAGCGCATTCTTGCTTACGGTATCAAAGGAATATCCTCATACAAAACTAGAAAGAAGCTTTCCGAGAAACAGCTTTGTGTGTGTGAATTCATCTCAAGAGTTACACCACACTTTTCATGGAGGAGTTTGGTAGCACTGTTTTGGGGGAATCTGAGAAGGCACATTTTGAATTGCATTGAAGCCTATGCTGACAATTTGATATCCTCAGTTAAAAACTAGAATCTTTTTCAGAAACTGCGTTGCGATATGTGAATTCAACTCACAGAGTTACACGATACTTTTCTTTGGAGCAGTTTCCTAACACTGTTTTCGTGGAATCACCAATAGGATATTTGGGATCACATTGAAGGCTATGGTAACAAAGAAAATATTCTCAGAAAAAAACTAGAAAGAAGCTTCTGAAAACCTGCTTTGTGATTACTGATTTCATCTCACAGAGACACACGATTCTTTTCATAGAACAGTTTGGTAGCACTGCTTTTGGGGAACCTCCAAAGTGATGTTTTACATCACATTGAAGCCCATGATTTCAAAGGAAACATCCTCAGATAAAAATTTGAAAGAAGTTTTCTGAGAAAGTTCTTTGTGATGTGTGAATTCATCTCAAAGAGTTACACCTTGCTGTTCATGGAGCAGTTTGCTAACACTGTTTTCATGGAATGTGCAAAATAATATTTCTGAGCCCTTTGAGGCCTATGGTGAAAAACTAAATATCTTCAGATGAAAACTACAAAGAAGCTTTCTAAGAAACTGCTTTGTTGTGTGTGAATTCATCTCAAAGAGCTACACTGTTCTTTTCATTGAGAAGTTTGCTAACACTTTTTTCGTGGAATTTGCAATGGGATATTCTGTAGGGCTTCGAGGAGTATGGTGAAAAAGGAAACATCCTCTGATAAAATTTATAAAGAATCTTTTTGAGAAACAGCTTTGGGATGTTTGAATTCATCTCACAGAGTTACAGCATTCTTTTCATGTAGCAGTGTGGTAGCACTGTTTTTGGGTTATCTGAGAAGGGATATTTTGGATTGCATTGAAGCATATGGTGACAAAGGAAATATTCTCAGATAAAAATTAGAAAGAAGCTTTCTGAGAAATTTCTTTGTGATGAGTGTGTTCATCTCACAGAGTAACAACTTTCTTTTCATGGAGCATTTGCTTACACTGTTTTCATGAAATCTACAAACGGATATTTTGGGGTGAGTTGAGGCCCATGGTGAAGAAAGAATTATCCTCAGATAAAAACTTGAAAGAAGCTTTCTGAGAAACTGTTTTGTGATGTGTGAATTCATCTCACAGAGTTTCACCACTGTTTTCCAGGAGCAGGTTGGTAGGAATGTTTTTGCTGAATCTGAGAAGGAATATTTTGAATTGCATGGAAGACTGTGGTAACAAAGGAAATATCCTCAGATAAAAACTAGAAAGAAACCTTCTGAGAAACTGCTTTGTCTTATAGAGTTCATCTCATATAGTTACACAATTCTTTTCTTGGAGCAGTTTGTTAACACTGTTTTCGTAGAATCTGCAGTAGGATATTTGGGAGCACATTGAAGTCCATGGTGACAAACGAAATATTCTCAGACAAAAAACAAAAAGAAGCTTTCTGACAAACTGCTTTGTGATGTGTTAATTCGTCACACAGGGTTACACTGTTGTTTTTATTGAGCAGTTTGCTAACACGGTTTTCTTGGAATTTGCATTGGGATATTTCAGAGTACATGAAAGCTTAAAAAATTAGAGACTTTCTGAGAAACTGCTTTGTAATATGCTAATTCATCCCTCAGTGATACATACTTTTCATGGATCAGTATGGTAGCACTGTTTTTTGTAATCTGAAGGGATATTTCGGAGTGCATTGAAGCCATTCTGACAAAGGAAATATCCTCAGATAAAAACTAGAAGAAGCTTTCTGAAAAAGTTCTTTGTGAGTTGTGAATTCATCTCAAAAAGTTACACCTTTCTTTGCATGGAACAGATTGCTAACACTGTTTTTGTGGAATCTGCAAAGGGATATTTGGGAGCCCATTGAGGCATATAGTGAAAAGGGAAATATCCTCATATAAAAACGAGAAAGTAGTTTTCTGAGAAACTGCTTTGTGATGTGTGAATTCATATCACAAAGTTACACTGCTATTTTCATTGGGCAGTTTGATGACACTGTTTTTGTAGAATCTGACATATTATATTTGGGAACACATTGAAGTCCGTGGTGACAAAGGAAATATCCTCAGATAAAAACCAAAAAGGAGCTTTCTGAGAAAGTCCCTTGTGACGTGTGAATTCACCTCACAGAGTTACACTGTTGTTTTCATTGATCAGTTTGCTACCACTTTTTTTATTTAATCTGCAATGGGATATTTGCAAACACTTTGAAGAAAATAGTGAAAAGGGAAATATCTTCATTTTATAACTAGAAGGAAGATTTCTGAGAAACAACTTTATGATGTTAGAATGCATATCACAGAGTTACACCTCTGTTTTCATGGAGCAGTTTGGTAGCCCTCTTTTTGGGGAATCTGAGAAGGGATATTTTGAATTTCATTGAAGTCTATGGTGACAAAGGAAATAACCTCAGATGAAATCCTAAAAGAGGCATTTTGAGAAAGTTACTTGTGATATATGAATTAATCTCACAAAGTTAAACCTTTCTTTTCATGTAGCAGTTTTCTAACACTGTTTCCATGGAATCTAGAAAGGAATATTTGGGAGTACATTGAGGACTACTGTGAAAAAGGAAATATCTTCAGATAAAATGAGAACGAAGCATTCTGAGAAACCACTGTGTGATGTGTGAATTCATCTCACACAATTACATGACTCTTTTCATGGATCATTTGGTAGCACTACTTTTGGGGAATCTGAGAAAGGATTTTATGAATAGCATTGAAGCCTATGGTGACAAAGGTAATACCCTCATATAAAAACTAGAAAGAAACTTTCTCAGAAAGTTCTTTGTGATGTGAGACTTTATCTCAGAAAGTAACACCTTTCTTTTCAAGAAGCAGTTAGCTAACACTGTTTTCATGGAATATGCAAAGGGATATTTGGGGGCACTTTGAGGTCTATAATGAAAAAGTAAATATCATCAGAAAAAAAAAAACTAGAAAGGGCTTTCTGAGGAACTTCTTTGTGATGTGTGAATTCACCTCACAGATTTTCAATGTTCTTTTCGTCGAGCACTTTGTTTGCACTGTTTTCGTGGAATCTGCAACAGGATATTTTGGAGAGCATTGAAGTCTATGCTGACGAAGGAAATATCCTCAGATTAAAACCAAAAAGAATCTTTCTCAGAAACTGTTTTGTGATACATGAATTCATCTCAGAGAGTTACACTGTTCTTTTCAGTGAGCAGTGTGCTCACACTGTTTTCTTAGAATCTACAATGGGATATTTTGAAGTGCACTGAGGCTTACTGTGATACAGGAAGCATCCTCAGACAAAAAGTAGAAAGAAGCTTCCTGAGAAACTACTTTGTGATTTGTGAATTCATCTCACAGAGTTACAACTTTCTTTTCTTGGATGAGTTTGGTAGCACTGTTTTGAGGGAATCTGAGAAGGAATAATTTGGATTACATTGAAGCCTATATTGACAAAGGAAATATCCTCAGATAAAAACTAGACAGAAGCTTTCTGAGGAACTTCTTCATGATGTGTGGATTTAACTCACAGAGTTGAATTCTTTTCATGGAGCAGTTTGTTAACACTGCTTTCATGGAATCTGCAAAGGGATATTTGGGAGCACATTGAGGCCTATGGTGAAAAAGGAAATATCCTGAGATAAAAACTAGAAAGACGCTTTTTGAGAAACTGCTTTGTCATGTGTGAATTCATCTCACAGCATTACACTATTCGTTTCATCAAGTAGTTGGCTAACACTGTTTTCGTGGAATCTGCAATGGCATATTTCAGAGTGTATTAAAGCTAATGATGACAAAGGAAGTATCTTCAGACAAAAACTAAAAGGAAGCTTTCTGAGAAACTGCTTTGTGATGTTTGAATACATCTCACCGAGTTACACGTATCTTTTTATGGAGCAGTTTGGTAGCACTGTTTTTGGGGAATCTGAGAAGGGATATTTTGGATTGTATTGAAGCCTATAGTGACAAAGAAAATATCCTCAGTAAAAAACTAAAAAGAAGCTTTCTGAGACATTTCTTTGTGATGTGTGAATTCATCTCACAGAGTTACAGCTTTCTTTCCATGAAGCAGTTTGCTAATACTGGTTTCGTGGAATCTGCAAAGGGATATTTGGGAGCGCATTGAAGCCTATGGTGAAAAAGGAAATATCCTCAGATAAAATCCAAAAAGATGCTTTCTAATAGACGGCTCTGTGATGTGTGAATTTATATCACAGAGTTACATCTTTCTTTTCTGGAGCAGTTTGATAACACTGTTTTCATGGAATCAGCAATGAGACATATCGAAGTGCATTAAAGCTTAGGGTGACAAAGGAAATACCCTCATGTAAAAATTAGAAAGAAGGTTTCTGAGGAAATACTTTGTGATGTGTGAATTCATCTCACAGAGTTAAAGGATTATTTTCATGGAGCAGTTTTTGGTATCACTGTTTTTGGGGTATCTGAGAAGGGATATTTTGCATCACATTGAAGTCTATGGAGACAAAGGAAATATCCTCAGATAAAAACTAGACAGATGCTTTCTGAGAAACTTCTCTGTGATGTGTGAATTCATCTCACTGAGTTGTGCCTTTCTTTTCAATTAGCATTTTGCTAACACTGTTTTCGTGGAACATGTAAATGGATATTTGGTAGCACTTTGAGGCCTATGGTGAAAAAGGAAGCATCCTCAGATTAAAACCAGAAAGAAGCTTTCTGAGAAACTGCTTTGTGATGCGGGAATTCATCTCACAGAATTAACTGTTCTTTTCAGTGAGCAATTTCCTTACATTGTTTTCTTTGAATCTGCAATCTGATATTTTGGAGCGCATTGAAGCTTATGGTGAAAAAGAAAATACCTTCAGATAAAAACTAGATAGAAACTTTCTGAGAGACTGTTTTGTGATGGGTGAATTCATCTCACAGAGCTAAATCTTTCTTTTCATTAAGCAGTTTGGTAACACTGTTTATTTTGGAATATGGAAAGGGATATTCGAGAATGGATAGATGCCAATGTTGAAAAAGGAAACATCTTCAGGTTGAAACTGTAGAGAAAGTTTCTGAAAACTCCTTTGTGATGCGTGCATTAATCTCATAGAGATAAAGCTTTCTGTTGGGAGAGCAGCTTGTCATCACTGTTTTTGTGGTGTCTGAGAAGGGATATTTGGGAGTGCATTGAGGCTGATGGTGGAAAAGTAATTATAGTTCCAACCTTGTTTTCTTTGAACAGTTTGGCAGCAGTGTTCTTATGGAATCTGCAAAGAGATATTCGGGAGCTCCTAGAAGCCTACAGTGAAAAAGGAATTAACTGCAAATAAAAACTGGAGAGAAGCATTTCGAGAAACAGTTTTGTGATGTGTGTATTCATCTCATAGAGCTTAACCTTTTTGTTGATATAGCAGTTTGGCATCACTGGTTTTGTGGTATCTGAGAAGAATTATTTGGGGGCACATTGAAGCCAAAAGTGAAAAAGGAAATATCCTCAGATTGAAACTAGAAAGAAGCTTCCTGAGAAACTTCTTTGTGATAGGCGAATAGGTCTCACAGAGTTACAACTTTCATTTCATTGCACAGTTTGGTAGCACTGTTTTTGGGGAAACTGAAAAGGGATATTTGGGAGCACATAGAGGTCTAAGGTGAAAGAAGAAAATTCTTCAGGTAAAAACTGGAGAGAAGCTTTTGGAGAAACACCTTTGCAATGTTTTCATTCATTTCATAGGGCTAAACGTTTCTGTTGTGGGAGCACTTTGACATCACTGTTTGTGTGGTGTCTGAGAAGGGATATTTAACAGTGCGTTGAAGCCTATGGTGGGAAAGGAATTATCTTAAGATAAAAAATAGAAAGAAGCTTTCTGTGAAGCTACTTTTGGATGGGTGAATTCATCTCACAGAGATACACAGTTGTTTTCATTGAGCAGTTTGATAACACTGTTTTTGTGGCATCTTCCATAGGATATTTGGGAGTGCATTGAAGCCAATGGTTACAAAGGATGTATCCTCAGACAAAAACCAAAAGGAAGATTTCTGAGAAACTGCCTTGTGATGTGTGAATTCATCTCACACATTTACACTTTTCTTTTCATGGAGCAGCTGGCTAACACTATTTTCTGGAATCTGCAAAGGAATAAAAGGCCATTAAGGCCTATGGTGAAAAAAGAAATGTCCTCAGACAAAAACTAGGAAGAAGATTTCTGAGAAACTTCTTTGTGATTTGTGAATTCATCACACAGAGTTACATGATTCTTCACATGGAACAGTTTGGTAGCCCTGTTTTTGGGGAATCTGAGAAGGGATATTTTGGATTGCTTTGAAGCATATTCTTACAAAGGAAATATCCTCAGATTAAAAACTAGAAAGAAACATTCTGAGAAACTGCTTTGTGATGAGTGAATTTATCTCACAGAGTTACACCTTTCCTTTCATGGAGTAGTTTGCTAACACTGTTTTCGTGGAATCTGCAAAGGGATATTTGGGAGTGCTTTGAGACCTATGGTGAAAAAGGAAATATCCTCAGATTAAAACTACAAAGAAGCTTTCTGAGAAACAGCTTTGTGATGTGTGAATTCATCTCACAGAGTTACATTGTTTTTTGCATTGAGTAGTTTGCTAACAATGTTTTCGTGAAATATTCAGTAGTATATTTTGGAACTCATTGAAGCCTGTGGTGATAAAGGAAATACCTTCAGATTAAAACCAAAAAGAAGCTTTCTGAGAAACTGCTTTGCGATGTCTGAATTCATCTCACAGAATTACACTGCTCTTTTCATTGAACAGTTTGCTAACACTGTTCTCTTGGAATCTGTAATGGGATATTTTAGAGCACATTCAAGTTTAGATTGACAAAGAAAATATCCTCAGACAAAAACTAGAAAGAAGCGTTCTGAAAAACTGCTTTGTGATTTATGAATTCATCTCACATAGTTACACAAAACTTTACATAGAACAGTTTGGTAGCACTGTTTTTATGGAATCTGCAAAGGGATATTCCAGAGCTTCAAGAGGCCTATGGTGAAAAAGGAAATAACTTCACATAAAAACTGGAAAGACGATTTTCGAGAAACAATTCTGTAATGTGGAAATATCCTCAGATTTAAACTAGAAAGAAGCTTTTTGAGAAACTGCTTTATGCTGTTTGCATTCATCTCATAGACCTAAATGTTTCTGTTGAGGAAGGACTTTGGCTTCAATGTTTTTGTGGTGTCTGAGAAGGGATATTTGGGAGTGCATCAAAGCCTATGGTGCAAAAGTAAATATCCTCAGATAAAAACTAGAAAGAAGCTTTCTGAGAAACAGCTTTCTAATTTGTGAATTCATCTCACAGAGTTACAATTTTCATTCATGGAACAGTTTGTTAGCCCTCTTTTTTTGGAATCTGAGAAAGGATATTTTGGATCGCATTGAAGCCTATGCTGACAAAGGAAATATCCTCAGATAAAAACTAGAAACAAGCCTCCTGAGAAACAACTTTGTGATGTTTGAATTTCTCTCACAATGTTAAACCTTTCTTTACAATGTGCAGTTTTGTAGCACTGTTTTTGTGGATTTGGCAGAGGGATGTTTTGGAGCACATAGAGGCTTAAGGGGAAAAAAAGAAAAACTCTTCAGGTAAAAGATACAGAGAAGCTTTTTTTTTTTGTATCACTGTTTTTGTGATGTCTGAGAAGGGATATTTGGGAACGCATTGAAGCCTATGGTGGAAAAGGAAATATCCTGATATAAAAACTAGAAACAAGCTTTCTGAGAAACTGCTTTACAATGTGTTAATTCATCTCACAGAGTTACACGATTAGCAGTTTGGTAGCACTGTTTTTGGGGAATCTGAGGAGGGATATTGTGGATTGCATTGAAGCCTATGGTGAAAAGGAAATATCCTAAGATAAAAACTAGAAGGAAGCTTTCTGAGAAAGTTCTTTGTGATGTGTGAGTGCATATCACAGAGTTACACCATTCTTTTCAATGAGCAGTTTGCTAACTCACAGAGTTACACTTTTATTTCATGTAGCAGTTTGCTAACACTGGTTTCGTGGAATCTGCAAAGGGTTATTTGGGAGTGCATTGAAGCCTATAGTGAAAAAGGAAATATCCTCAAATGAAAACTAGAAAGAAGCTTTCTGAGAAACTGCTTTGTGATGTTTGATCATCTCACAGAGTTACTACGTTCTTTTCATTGAGCAGTTTGATAACAATGTTTTCATGGAATCTTCAATAAGATACTTTGGCGTGCATTGAAGCCTACGGTGACATAGAAAATATCTTCAGATAAAAACCAAAAGGAAGCATTCTGAGAAACTGCTTTGGAATGTGTGAATTCATCTCATGGAGTTGCACTGACTTTTCATTGATCAGTTTGCTAACACTGTTTTCTTGGAATCTGCAATGGGATATTTTGGAGTGCATTGATGCTTAGGGTGACAAAGGAAATATCCTCAAACATAAACTGGAAAGAAGATTTCTGACAAACTGCTTTGGAATTTGTGATTTCATCTCACAGAATTACACAATTCTTTTCATAGTGCAGTTTGGTAGTCCTGTTTTTATGGAATCTGCAAAGTTATATTCAGGAGCTCCCAGAGGCCTATGGTGAAAAAGGAAATAACTACACATAAAAACTGGAGAGAAGCTTTTCAAGAAAAGGTTTTGTTATGTATATTCATCTCATAGAGTTGAACCTCTTTGTTGATTGAGCAGTTCGGCATTACTGTTTTTGTGCTATCTGAGAGCAGATATTTAGGAACATATTGAGGTCTATGGTGAAAAAGTAAATATATTCAGATATAAACTAGAAATGAAGCTTTCTGAGAAACTGCTTTGTGATGGGTGAGCTCATCTCACAAAGTTACACCTTTCTTTTCATGGAGCAGTTTGTTAGCACTGTTTTTGTGGAATCTGCAGAGGGATATTTGGGATCTCATAGAAGCCTAAGGTAAAAAAAGAAAATTATTCAGGTAAAAACTGGAGAGAAGTTTTCTGAGAAACTCTTTGTGATGCGTGCACTCCTCTCATAGAGCTAAACGTTTCTGTTGAGGGCGCACTTTGGCATCACTGTTTTTGTGGTGTTTGAGAAGGGATATTTGGAAGCGCATTGAGGCCTATAGTGGAAAAGGTAATATCCTCAGATTAAAACTAGAAAGAAGCTTTCTGATAAACTGCTTTGTGATGTCTGAATTCATCTCACAGAGTTTCACCGTTCTTTTCATTTAGTAGTTTGCTAACAATATTCTCATGGAATCTTCAATAGGATAATTTGGAGTGCATTGGAGCCTAGGGTGACAAAGGAAATATCCTCAGATAAAAAACAAAAAGAAGCTTTCTGACAAACTGATTTGTGATGTGTGAATTCATCTCACAGATTTACACTGTTCTGTTCATTGCTTACACTCTTTTCTTGGAATCTGTAATGGAATGTTTTGGAGCGCATTGAAGCTTAGGGTGACAAAGAAAATATCCTCAAACAAAAACTAGAAAGAAGTATTCTGACAAACTGCTTCATGATTTGTGAATTCATCTCACAGATTTACACAGTTAGAGAGCAGTTTGGTAGCACTGCTTTTATGGAATCTGCAAAGGGATATTCAGGAGCTCCTAGAGGCCTATGGTGAAAAAGGAAATAACTTCACATAAAAACTGGAAAGACGATTTTCGAGAAACAATTTTGTAATGTGTGTATTCATCTCATAGTGTTTAACCTTTTTGTTGATTGAACAGTTTGGCATTACTTATTGTGCGGTATCTGAAAGGAGGTATTTAGTAACACATTGAAGCCTATGGTGAAAAAGGAAATATCCTCAGATTTAAACTAGAAAGAAGCTTTCTGAGAAACTGCTTTGTGATGGGTTAACTCATATCACAGAATTACACCTTTCTTTTCATTGGGCAGTTTAGTAACACTGTTTTTGTGGAATCTGTAAAGGAATATTCAGGAGCACATAGAGTCCAATGGTGAAAAAGGAAATATCTTTAAGTAAAAAGTGGAGAGAAGCTTTCTGAGAAAATGCTTTGTGATTTTGGCATTCATGTCATAGAGCTAAATGTTTCTGTTGAGGGAGCACTTTGGCATGACTGGTTTTGTGGTGTCTGAGCAGGGATATTTGGGAGCACATTGAAGTCTATGGTGCAAAAGAAAATATCCTCAGATAAAAACTAGAAAAAAGCTTCCTGAGAAACTACTTTGTGATGGGTCAATTTATCTCACAGAGTTACATCTTTTTCGTGGTGTAGTTTGTTACCACTGTTTTTGTGTAATCTGCAGAGGGATATTTGGGAGCGCATAGAGGTCTAAGGTGAGAAAAAACTCTTCAGGTAACAACTGGAGAGAAGCTTTCAGAGAAACTCTGTGTGATGTGTGCATTCATCTCATAGAGCTAAGTTTCTGTTGAGGGAGCACTTGGCATTACTGTTTTGGTGGTGTATGATAAGGGATACTTTGAAGCACATTGAAGTCTATCATGGAAAAGGAAATATCCCCATATAAAAACTAGAAAGAAGCTTTCTGAAAACGGCTTTGTGATGAGTAAATTTATCTCACAGAGTTAAACCTTTCTATTCAATGTGCAACTTGGTAGCACTGTTTTTGTGGAATCTGCAGAGGGATATTTAGGAGTGCATAGAGGCCTAAGGTGAAAAAAGAAAATTCTTCAGGTAAAAACTGGAGAGAAGCTTTCTGAGAAACTCTTTTGTGATATGTGCATTTATCTCATAGAGCTAAACATTTCTTCTGAGGGAGTACTTTGGCATCACTGTTTTTCTGGTTTCTGAGAAGGGATATTTGGGAGTACATTGAAGCCTATGGTGGCAAAGGAAATATGCTCATATAAAAACTAGAAAGAAGCTTTAGGAGAAAGTTCTTTGTGATGTGTGAATTCATCTCACAGAGTTACACCTTTCTTTTCATGATGAAGTTTGCTAACACTGTTTCCGTTGAGTCTCCAAAGGGATATTTGGGAGTGCATTGAGGCATATAATGAAAAAGGAAATATTCTCAGCAAAAAAAGTAGAAAGAAACTTTCCAGGAAACTGTTTGTGATGTGCGAAGTAATCTCACAGAATTACAACTTTCTTCTCATTTAGCATTTTACTGACAATGTTTTCATTGAATCTTCAATAGGATATTTATTAGCACATTGAAGCCTATGGTGACAAAGGAAATATCCTCAGATAAAAATCAAACTGAAGCTTTTTGAGAAACTGATTTGGGAGGTGCGAATTCATCTCACAAAGTTACACTGTTCTTTTCATTGATCCGTTTGCTAACACTGTTTTCTTGGAATCTGCAATGGTATATTTTGGAAGGCATTGAAGCTTAGGGTGAAAAAGAAAATATCCTCAGACAAAATCTAGAAATTCTTTTCGACATTCTTTTCATAGAAACTGCAAAGGGACATTTGGGAGCACTTTCAGGCCTATAGTGAAAAAGGAAATATCATCAGAAATAAACGAGAAAGAAGATTTCTGAGAAACTGCTTTGGATTTGTGAATTCATCTCACAAAGTTACACCGTTCTTTACATTGAGCAATTTCATAACACTGTTTTCATGAAATCTGCAATGGGATGTTTGGGAGAACACTGAAGCCTATGGTGACAAAAGAAATAACCTCTGAAAAAACCAAAATGATGCTTTCTGAGAAACTGCTTAGTGATGTATGAATTCATTTCACAGAGTTACACTGTTCCTTTAATTGAGCAGTATGATAACACTGTTTCCTTGGAATCTGCAATGGGATATTTCAGAGTGCATTGAAGCTTATGATGACAAAGGAAATATCCTCAGACAAAAACTAGAAAGAAGCTTCCTGAGATACTCCTTTGTGTTTTGTGAATTCATCTCACAGAGTTACACCTTTCTTTTCTTGGATTAGTTTGGTAGCACTGATTTTGTGGAATCTGAGAAGGGATATTTTGGATTACATAGAAGCCTATATTTACAAAGGGAATATCCTCACATAAAAACTAGAAAGAAGCTTGCTGAGAAAGTTCTTTGTGATGTGTTTTTTCAACTCACAGAGGTACACCTTTCTTTTCATGGAGCAGTTTGCTAACACTGTTTTCGTGGAATCTGTAAAGCAATATTAGGCAGTGCATTGAGGCCTAAGGTGAAAAAGGAAATATCCTGAGATAAAAACTAGAAAGACGCTTTCTGAGAAACTGCTTTGTGATGCGTGAATTCACCTCACAGAGTAAAACTGTTATTTCATTAAGCAGTTTGCTAACACTGTTTTCTTGGAATCTGCAATGGTATATTTTGGAGCCAATTGAAGTTTATGGTGATAAAGGAAATATCCTCAGACAAAAACTAGAAAAAATCTTTCTGAGACTGAATTGTGATTTGTGAATTTATCTCACAGAGTTACAAGATTCTTTACAAGGAGCAGTTTGTTGATACTGTTTTTGGGGAATCTGAGGAATGATATTTTGAATTGCATTGAAGCCTACGGTGACAAACGAAATATCCTTAGATAAAAATTAGAAAGAAGCTTTCTGAGAAAGTTATTTGTGAAGTTTGAATTCATCTCACAGAGTTACACCACATTTTTCGTGGAGCAATTTGCTAACACTGCTTTCCTGGAATCTGCCATAGGATATTCTGGAACGCATAGAGGCTAATAGTGAAAAAGGAAATATCCACAGATAAAAACCAGAAAGAAGCTTTCTGAGAAACTGCTTTGCAATGTGTGAATTCATCTTACAGAGTTACACTGTTGTTTTCATTGAGCAGTTTGCTAACACCGTTTTCTTGGAATCTGCAATGAGATATTTTGGAGCACATTTAAGCTATAGTGACAAAGGAAATATCCTCATATTAAAAACTAGAAAATATCTTTCTGAGATACCACTTTGTGATGTGTTAATTCATCTTACAGAGTTACACAATTCTTTTGATGGATCAGTTTGTTAGAACTGTATTTGGGGAATCTGAGGAGGGATGCATGTTATCACCTTGAAGCCTATGGTGACAAATTAAATATCCTCAGAAAAAAAAAACCGGAAAGAAGCTTTCTGAGAAAGTTATTTGTGATATTTGAATTCATCTCACATAGCTACACCTTTCTTTTCATAGAGACGTTTGCTATCTCTGTTTTTGTGGAATCTGTGAATGGATATTTTGTAGTGCATTGAGGCCTATAGTGAAAAAGGAAATATTCTCAGATAAAAACTAGGAAGAAGCTTTCTGAGAAACTGGTTTGTGATGTGTGAATTCATCTTACAGTGTTACACCATTCTTTTTGGTGAGCAGATTAATAACACTGTTTTCATGGAATCTGCAAAAGGATATTTGTTAGTGCATTGAAGACTATGGTGACAAAGGAAATATCTTCAGATAAAAACTAGAAAGAAGCTTTCTGAGAAACTTCTTTGTGATGTGTGCATTCATCTCACAAAGTTACACCTTTCTTTTCATGGGGCAGTTTGCTAACACCATTTTAATGGAATCTGCAAAGATGGGAGCTCATTGAGGTCTATGGTGAAATAGAAATATCCTCAGATAAAAACTAGAATGAAGCCTTCTCAGAAACTGTTTCATGATGTGTGAATTCATGTCACATATTTACACTGTTCTTTTCATCGACCAGTTTACTAACACAGTTTTCTTGTAAACTGCAATGGGATATTTCAGAGTTCATTGTGGCCTATTGGGACAAAGGAAATACCCTTGTATAAAAACTAGAAAGAAGCTTTCTGAGTAACTGCTTTGTGATGTGTTAATGCATCTCACAGAGTTACACGACTCTTTTCTTGTATCAGTTAGGTAGCACTGTTTTTGGGGAATCTGAGAAGTGATATTTCTCAGTGCATTAAACTTACGGTGACAAAGGATATATCCTCAGACAAAAACTCAAAAGAAGACTTCTGAATAACTGCTTTGTGATTTGTGAATTCATCTCACAGAGTTACACCTTTCTTTCCATGGAGCCATTTGCTAACACTCTATTTGTGGAATCTGCAAAGGGATACTTGGGAGTGCTTTGAGGCCAACAGTGAAAAAGGAAATATCCTCAGATAAAAATTAGAAAGAAGCTTTCAGTGAAACTGCTTTGTGATGTGTGAATTCGTGTCACAGAGTTATATCGTTCTTTTCATTGAGAAATTTGCTAACACTGTTTTCGTGGAATCTGCAAAGTTACATTTTGGAGTGCATGGATGCTTAAGGTGAGAAAGGAAATACCCTGAAATAAAAACTAGAAAGAAGCTTTCTTTTTTTTTTTTTTTTTTTTTTTTTTGAGACGGAGTCTTGCTCTGTGCCCCAGGCTGGAGTGCAGTGGCGCAATCTCGGCTCACTGCAAGCTCCACCCCACCCGGGTTCATGCCATTCTCCTGCCTCAGCCTCCGGAGTAGCTGGGACTACAGGCGCCCGCCACCTCGCCCGGCTAATTTTCTTGTATTTTTAGTAGAGACGGGGTTTCACCGTGTTAGCCAGGATGGTCTCGATCTCCTGACCTCGTGATCCGCCCGTCTCGGCCTCCCAAAGTGCTGGGATTACAGGCTTGAGCCACCGCGCCCGGCCTTAGAAAGAAGCTTTCTGAGGAAACGTTTTCTGATGTGTGAATTCATTTCAGAGTTACACTGTTCTTTTCATTGAGCAGTTTCGTAGCACTCTTTTTGGGGAATCTGCAATGGGCAATTTCAGAGCACATTGAAGGCTTTGGTGACAAAGGAAATGTCCTCATAAACTAGAGGAAATATCCTCAAAAACACAAAGGAAATATCTTCACATAAGAACACTTTGTGATGGGTTAATTCGCCTCACAGAGTTACATGATTCTTTTTACAGAACATTATTTAGCACTGTTTTTGAGGAATCTGACAAGGGATATTTTTGATTGCATTGAAACCTATGATGACAAAGGAAATATCCTCAGGCAAAAATTAGAAAGAAGCTATTTGAGAGACTCTATTGTGATGTGTGAATTCATCTCACTGAGTTACCGTCTTCTTTTCATTGAGCAGTTTGCTAACACTATTTTCTTGGAATCTGCAATGGGATAGCTCAGATCTCATTGAAGCTTATGGTGACAAAGGACATATCCTCATATGAAAATTAGAAAGAAGCTTTCTGAAAAACTGCTTTGTGATCTTTGTGATGTGTTAATTCTCCTCACAGACATACACCATTCTTTCTGTGGATCAGTTTGGTAGAAGTGTTTTTGGGGAATCTGAGAAGGGATATTTTGGATCGCATTGAAGCTCATGGTGATAAAGCAAATATCCTCAGATAAAAACTAGAAAGAAACTTTCTGAAAAAGTTCGTTGTTATGTGTGAATTCATCTCACAGTGTTACACATTATTTTTCACGGAGGAGTTTGATAACACTGCTTTTGTGGAATCTGCAAAGGGATATCTGGCATGCATTGAGGCCTATACTGAAAAAGGAAATATCCTCAGATAAAAACTAGAAAGAATCTTTCTGATAAACTGCTCCATAATGTGTGAATTCATCATACAGTGTTGCACCATTCATTTAATTGAGCAGTTTGATAACACTGTTTTTGTGGGATCTGCAATAGGGTAATTTGGAGAGTATTGAAGCCTCTGGTGACAAAGAAAATATCCTCAGATGAAAACCAAAAAGAAGCTTTGTGTGAAACTGCTTTCCGATGTGTGAAATCATCTTACAGATATACAGCATTCTTTTCATTGAGAAGTTTGCTAACACGTTTTCCATAGAATCTGCAATGGGATATTCCAGAGCACATTGACGAATATGGTGAAAAAGAAAATATCCTCTGTTAAAAACTAGAAAGAAGCTGCCAGAGAAACAGCCTTGGATGTGTGAATTACTCTCGCAGAGTTACATCACTCTTTTCATAGAGAAGTTTGTTAGCACTCTTTTTGGGGAATCTGAGAAAAGATACTTTGTATAGAATTGAAGCCTATGGTGACAAAGGAAATATCCTCAGATCAAAACTAGAAAGAAGCTTTCTGAAAAACTGCTTTGTGATGTGTGAATTCATCCCACAGATTTACATGACTATTATCTTGGAGCAGTTTACCAACACTGTTTTCGTGGAATCTACAATAGGATATTTGGGAGTGCATTGAAGCCTATATTGACAAAGGGAGTATCCACAGACAAAAACTAAAAAGAAGCTTTCTGAGAAACAGCTTTGTGATGTGTGAGCTCACATCACTGATTTATACCTTTCTTTTCATGGATCACTTTTCTAATTCTATTTTCATGGAATCTTCAAAGGGATATTCAGGAGCACATTGAGGCCTGTGGTAAAAAAGGAAATATCCTCAGATGAAAATTAGAAAGAATCTTTCTGAGAAACTGCTTTGTGATTTGTGAATTCATCTCACAGAGTTACTCGATTCTTTTCATGGAGCAGTTTGGTAGCTCCGTTTTTGGGAAACCTGAGAAATCATATTTTGGATCGCATTGAAGCCTATGGTGACAAAGCAAATATCCTCGGATAAAAACTGGAAAGAAGCTTTCTGAGAAACTTCTTTCTGATGTGTGAATTCACCTCACAGAGTTACATCTTTATTTTCTTGCAGGAATTGCTAACACAGATTTCATGGGATCTGCAATAGGATATTTGGGAGCACATTGAAGCCTATGGTGACAAAGTAAATCCCCTCAGACAAAAACCAAAAACAAACTTTCTGAGAAACTACTTTGTGATGTTTGAATACATCTCACAGATTTACACCTTTCTTTAAATGGAGCAGTTTGCCAACACTGTTTTCGTGGAATCTGCAAAGGTATATTCATGAGCATATTGAAAGCTATGGTGACAAAGGAAATATCCTCAGTTAAAAATTAAAAAGAAGCTTTCTGTGAAATTGCTTTGTGACATTTGAATTCATCACACAGCATTATACCTTTCTTTTCATAGAGAAGTTTGGTAACTATTTTTTCTTGGAATCTGCAATGGGATGTTTGGGAGCACTTTGAGGAATATGGTGAAAAATGAACTATTCTCAGATAAAAACTAGAAAGAATCTTTCTGAGAAAGTCCTTTGTGATGTGTGAATTCATGTCACAGAGTTACACCTTTCTTTTCATGGAGCAGTTTGCTAACACTGTTTTCGTGGAATCTGTAGAGGAATATTTGGGAGCGCATTAAGGCCTATGGTGAAAAAGGAAATAACCTCATATAAAAACTAGAAAAAAGGTTCTGAGAAATTTCTTTCTGATTTCTGAAATCATTTCTCAGAGTTACACTGTTCTTTTCATTGAGCAGTTTGCTAATACTGTTTTCTTGGAATCTGCAATGCAATGGAATATTTTGGAGCACATTGAAGCTTATGGTGACAAAGAAAATACAATCACATGAAAACTAGAAAGCTTACTGAGAAATCGCTTTGTGATGTGTTAATTCATTCCACAGAGCTACACCTTGATTTTCATGGAGCAGTTTTGTAGCACTGTTTTTGGGGAATCTAAGAAGGGATATTTCAGATCACTTTGAAGCCCATGGTGACAAAAGAAATATCCTCAGATAAAAACTTGAAAGAAGCTTTCTGAGAAAGTTTTTTGTGACGTGTGAATTCATCTCTCAGTGTTACACATTTTTTTCATGGAGCAAATATTAACACTGTTTTCATGGAATCTGCAGTAGGATATTTGGGAGCACATTGAAGCCTATGATGACAATGGAAATACACTGAGACAGAAACAAAATAGAAGTTTCTGAGAAACCGCTTTGTGATGTGTGAATTCATCTCAAAGATTTTCAACTTTCTTTTCATGGAGGAGTTTACTACCACTAATTTTGTGGAAACTGCAAAGGGATATTCGCGTGTGCCTTTAGGAATAAGGTGAAAAAGGAAATATACCCAGATAAAAAACAAAAAGAAGCCTTCTGTGAAACTTCTTTGTGATGCATAAATTAATATCTCAGATTTATGACTTTCTTTTCATTGAGAAGTTTGGTAAGACTTTTTTCGTGGAATTTGCAGTGGGATATTCAGGACCACAGTGAGGAATATGGTGAAAAAGGAAATATCCTCAGATAATAACTAGAAAGAAGCTTTCTGAGAAACTGCTTTGTGATGCGTGATTCATGTCAGAGAGTTACAATATTGTTTTCATTGAGCAGTTACTTTAAATTACCCTATAAATACTTTAAATTATAGGGTATATGTGTGTAACGTGCAGGTTTGTTACATATGTATACTTGTGCCATGTTGGTGTACTGCACCCATCAACTCGTCAACACCCATCAACTCGTCATTTACATCAGGTATAACTCCCAGTGCAACCCTCCCACCTTCCCTCTCCTCATAATAGGCCCTGGTGTGTGATGTTCCCCTTCCAGAGTCCAAGTGATCTCATTATTCAGTTCATCCTATGAGTGAAAGCATGTGGTGTTTTGTTTTCTGTTCTTGTTTTAGTTTGCTGAGAATGATGATTTCCACCTGCATCCATGTCCCTACAAAGGACACAAACTCATCCTTTTTTATGGCTGCATAGTATTCCATGATGCATATGTGCCATATTTTCTTAATCCAGTCTGTCACTGATGGACATTTGGGTTGACTCCAAGTCTTTGCTATTGTGAATAGTGCCGCAATGAACATACGTGTGCATGTGTCTTTATAGCAGCATGATTTATAATCCTTTGGGTATATACTCAGTAATGGGATGGCTAGGTCATATGGTACTTCTAGTTCTAGATCCGTGAAGAATCGCCATACTGTTTTCCATAATGGTTGAACTAGTTTAACAATCCCACCAACAGTGTAAAAGTGTTCCCATTTCTCCACATCCTCTTCAGCACCTGTTGTTTCCTGACTTTTTAATGATTGCCATTCTAAGTGGTGTATCTCATTGTGGTTTTGATTTGCTTTTCTCTGATGCCAGTGAAGACGAGCATTTTTTCATGTGTGTTGGCTGTATGCATGTCTTCTTTTGAGAACTGTCTGTTCATATCCTTTGCCCACTTTTCGATGGGGTTGTTTGTTTTTTTCTTGTAAATTTGTTTCAGTTCTTTGTATGTTCTGGGTATTAGCCCCTTGTCAGACGAGTAGATTGCAAAAATTTTCTCCCATTCTGTAGGTTGCCTGTTCTCTCTGAGGGCAGTTTCTTTTGCTGTGCAAGCTCTTTAGTTTAATTAGATCCCCTTTGTCAATTTTGGCTTTTGTTACCATTGCTTTTGGTCTTTTAGACATGAAGTCCTTTCCCATGCCTATGTCCTGAATGGTATTAAATAGGTTTTCTTCTAGGGTTTTTATGGTATTAGGTGTAACATTTAAGTCTCTAATCCATCTTGAATTAATTTTCGTATAAGGAGTAAGGAAAGGATCCAGTTTCAGCTTTCTACTTATGGCTAGCCAATTTTCCCAGCACCATTTATTAAATAGGGAATCCTTTCTCCATTTCTTGTTTTTCTGAGGTTTGTCAAAGATCAGATGGCTGTAGATGTGTGGTATCATTTCTGAGGACTCTGTTCTGTTCCATTGGTCTGTATCTCTGTTTTGGTACCAGTACCATGCTGTTTTGGTTACTTCAGCCTTGTAGTATAGTTTGAAGTCAGGTAGCATGATGCCTCCAGCTTTGTTCTTTGCACTTAGGATTGTCTTGGCAATGTGGGCTCTTTTTGGAATGCTTTGAAGCCTATGGTGACAAAGGAAATATCCTCAGATAAAAACCAAAAAGAAGCTTTCTGAGAAACTGCTTTCTGATGTGTAAATTCATCTCGCAGAGTTACAGTGTTCTTTTCATTGAACAGTTTGCTAACACTGTTATTTTGGAATCTGCAGTGGGAAATTTCGGAGTGCTTTGAAGCTTATTGTGACAAACGAAATATCCTCAGACAAAAAAATAGAAAGAAACTTTCTGAGAAACTGCTTTGTGGTTTGTGAATTCATCTTTTTTTTAGTTTGTTTGTTTTCGTTTTTTTTGTTTTTGTTTTTGTTTTTTGGTGTTTTTTCTTATTTATAGATTTTTAAAATTATTTTTATTATACTTTAAGTTCTAGGGTACATGTGGATAACGTGCAGGTTTGTTACATATGTATACTTGTGGCATGTTGGTGTGCTGCACCCATCAACTCGACAGCACCCATCAACTCGTCATTTACATCAGGTATAATTCCCAATGCATCCCTCCCCCCTCCCTCCTCCCCCCTCTCCGTGATAGGCCCCGGTGTGTGATGTTCCCATTCCCGAGTCCAAGTGATCTCATTGTTCAGTTCCCAGCTATGAGTGAGAACATGTGGTGTTTGGTTTTCTGTTCTTGTGATAGTTTGCTGAGAATGATGGTTTCCAGCTGCATCCATGTCCCTACAAAGGACACAAACTCATCCCTTTTCATGGCTGTATAGTATTCCATGGTGTATATGTGCCCCATTTTCTTATTCCAGTCTGTCACTGATGGACATTTGGGTTGATTCCAAGTCTTTGCTATTGTGAATAGTGCCGCAATAAACATACGTGTGCATGTGTCTTTATAGCAGCATGATTTATAATCCTTTGCGTATATACCCAGTAATGGGATGGCTGGGTCACATGGTACTTCTAGTTCTAGATCCTTGAGGAATCGCCATACTGTTTTCCATAATGGTTGAACTAGTTTACAATCCCACCAACAGTGTAAAAGTGTTCCTATTTCTCCACATCCTCTCCAGCACCTGTTGTTTCCTGACTTTTGAATGATTGCCATTCTAACTGGTGTGAGATGGTATCTCATTGTGGTTTTGATTTGCATTTCTCTGATGGCCAGTGATGATGAGCATTTTTCATGTGTCTGTTGGCTGTATGAATGTCTTCTTTTGAGAACTGTCTGTTCATATCCTTTGCCCACTTTTCGATGAGGTTGTTTGTTTTTCTCTGGTAAATTTGTTTGAGTTCTTTGTAGGTTCTGGATATTAGCCCTTTGTCAGATGAGTAGATTGCAAAAATTTTCTCCCATTCTGTAGGTTGCCTGTTCACTCTGATGGTAGTTTCTTTTGCTGTGCAGAAGCTCTTTAGCTTAATGAGATCCCATTTGTCAATGGGAAAATTGGCTAGCCAATTTTCCCAGCACCATTTATTAAATAGGGAATCCTTTCCCCATTTCTTGTTTCTCTCAGGTTTGTCAAAGATCAGATGGCTGTGGATGTGTGGTATTACTTCTGAGGACTGTATTCTGTTCCATTGGTCTATATCTCTGTTTTGGTACGAGTACCATGCTGTTTTGGTTACTGTAGCCTTGTAGTATAGTTTGAAGTCAGGTAGCGTGATGCCTCCAGCTTTGTTCTTTTGACTTAGGATTGTCTTGGAGATGCGGGCTCTTTTTGGTTCCATATGAACTTTAAAGCAGTTTTTTCCAATTCTGTGAAGAAACTCATTGGTAGCTTGATGGGGATGGCATTGAATCTATAAATTACCTTGGGCAGTATGGCCATTTTCACCATATTGATTCTTCCTGTCCATGAGCATGGTATGTTCTTCCATTTGTTTGTGTCCTCTTTTATTTCACTGTGCAGTGATTTGTAGTTCTCCTTGAAGAGGTCCTTTACATCCCTACTAAGTTAGAATCCTGGGTATTTTATTCTCTTTGAAGCAATTGTGAATGGAAGTTCAGTCATGATTTGGCTCTCTGTCTGTTACTGGTGTATAAGAATGCTTGTGATTTTTGCACATTAATTTTGTATCCTGAGACTTTGCTGAAGTTGCTTATCAGCTTAAGGAGATTTTGGGCTGAGACAATGTGGTTTTCCAAATATACAATCATGTCATCTGCAAAGAGGGACAATTTGATTTCTTCTTTTCCTAACTGAATACCCTTGATTTCTTTCTCTTGCCTGATTGCCCTAGCCAGAACTTCCAACACTATGTTGAATAGGAGTGGTGAGAGAGGGCATCCCTGTCTTGTGCCAGTTTTCAAAGGGAATTTTTCCAGTTTTTGCACATTCAGTATGATACTGGCTGTGGGTTTGTCATAAATAGCTCTTATTATTTTGAGGTACGTTCCATCAATACCGAATTTATTGAGCGTTTTTAGCATGAAGGGCTGTTGATTTTGTCAAAAGCCTTTTCTGCATCTTTTGAGATAATCATGTGGTTCTTGTCTTTGGTTCTGTTTATATGCTGGTTTACGTTTATTGACTTGCATATGTTGCATATGTTGAACCAGCCTTGCATCCCAGGGATGAAGCCCACTTGATCATGGTGGATACGCTTTTTGTTGTGCTGCTGGATCCGGTTTGCCAGTATTTTATTGAGGATTTTTGCATCGATGTTCATAGGGATATTGGTCTAAAATTCTCTTTTTTTGTTGTGTCTCTGCCAGGCTTTGGTATCAGGATGATGTTGGCCTCATAAAATGAGTTAGGGTGGATTCCCTCTTTTTCTATTGATTGGAATAGTTTCAGAAGGAATGGTACCAGCTCCTCCTTGTACCTTGTTCATTTCATTGAGCCGTTTGCTACCACTCTTTTCTGGTGAAGCTTATGGTGACAAAGGAAATATCCTCATATAAAAACTGGAAAGGAACTTTCTGAGAAACCGCTTTGTGATGTGTTAATTCATCTCATAGAGTTACACAATTCTTTTCATGGGTCAGCTTTTGGGGAATCTCAGAAGGGATATTTTGGATCACATTGAAGTCTATGGTGACAAAGGAGATATCCTCATATAAAACTGAAAAGAATCATTCTGAGAAAGTTCTTTGATGTTTGAAGTCATGTCACAGATTTACACTTTTCTATTCATGAAGCCATTTGCTAACATTGTTTTCTTTAAATCTGTGAAGGGATATTTGGAAGCACATTGAGACCTATAGTGAAAAGGGAAATAAAATCAGATAAAAGCTAGAAAGAAGATTTCTGAGAAACTGCTCTGTGATGTGTGAATTCATCTTACAGAGATACAGCGTCCTTTTCATTGAGCAGTTTGATATCACTGTTTTTGTGGAATCTGCAACAGGATATTTGAGAGCATATTGACCCTATGGCGACAAAGGAAATATCCTCAGTTAAAAACCAAAAAGAATCTTTCTAAGAAACTGCTTAGTGTTGTGTCCATTCATCTCACAGAGTTACACCTTTCTTTCCATGGAGCAGTTTGCTAACACTGTTTTTGTGAAATCTGCAATAGGATATTTGGGAGTGCATTGAAGCCTATGGCGACTAAGGAAATATCCTCAGAGAAAAACCAAAAAGAAACACTCTGAGAAACTGCTTTGTGATGGGTGAATTCGTCTCACAGATTTACACATTTTCTTTCATGGAGCAGTTTGCTAATACTGTTTTCGTGGAATCTTAAAAGGGATATTCACAAGTGGAATATGTTGAAAAAGGGATATTCACAAGTGGAATATGTTGAAAAAGGGAATATACTCATACAAACACTAGGAAGAATCTTTCTGTGAAACTACTTTGTGATGTGTCAATTCATCTCACAGAGATACAATGTTCTCTTCATTGAGAAGTTTGCTATCACTTTTTTCATGGAATCTTCAATGGGACGTCCCAGAGCGCATTGAGGAATATGGAGAAAAAGGAAATATCCTCAGATAAATACTAGAAAGAAGCTGTCTGAGAAACAGCTTTGTAATGGGTGAATTCATCTCACAGAGTTACACCATTCTTTTCATGGAGCAGTGTGGTAGCACTGTTTTTGGGAAATCTGAGAAGGGATATTTTGGATCACATTAAAGCCTATGGTTACAGAGGAAATATCCTCAGGCAAAAACTAAGAAGAAGCTTTCTGAAACACTGCTTTGTGATGTGTAAATTCATGTCACAGATTTACACCTTTCTTTTCATGGAGAAGTTTGCTAACACTGTTTTCGTGGAATCTGCAAAGAGATATTCACGAGTGTATTGAGGTCTATGGTTAAAAAGGAAATATCCTCAGATAAAAATTAGAAAGAAGCTTTCTGAGAAACAGGTTTGTGATGGGAGAATTTATCTCACAGAGTTACACTGTTCTCATCATTGAGCCGATTGCTAACACTGTTTTCTTGGAATCCGCAATGCGACATTTCGGAGGGTATTGAAGCTGATGGTGACAAAGGAAACCTAGACAGTTTCTGAGAAACTCCTTTATGATTTGTGAATTCTACTCACAGAGTTATAGCTTTTTATTCATAGATCAGTTTGGTAGAACTGTTTTTGGGGAATCTGAGAAAGGATATTTTGTGTCACATTGACACCAATGGTGATGAAGGAAATATTCTCAGATAAAAACTAGAAACAAGCTTTCTGAGAAAGTTCTTTGTGATGTGTGAGTTTATCTCACAGAGTTACATATTTATTTTCATGGAGCAGTTTGCTAACACTGTTTTTGTGGAACCTGCAAATGCATATTTGAGAGCCCATTGAGGCATATTGTGAAGAAGAAAATATCCTCAGATAAATAATAGAAAGAAGTTTTATGAGAAACTGCCTGGTGATGTGAATTCATCTCACAGAGTTTCACCATTCTTTTAATTGTGCAGTTTGATTACACTGTTTTCATGGAATCTGCAATGGGGAATTTGGGAGCTCATTGAAACCTGTGGTGACAAAGGAAATATCCTCAGATAAAAAGCTGTAAGAAAGTTTCTGTGAAACTGCTTTGTGATGTGTGAATTCATCTCACGGATTTACACTGTTATATTCATTGAGAAAATTCCTAACCCTTTTTTTGTGAAATTCTGCAATGGGATATTCCAGAGTGCATTGAGGAATATGGTGAAAAAAAAATCCTCAGATAAAAACTAGATAGAAGCTTTCTGAGAAACAGCATTCTGATGTGGGGATTCATCTCACAGAGTTACACCATTCTTTTCATGGAACAGTTTATTAGCACTGTTTTTGAGTAATCTGAGAGGGGATATTTTGGATTGTATTGAAGTCTATGGTGACAAAGAAAATATCCTCAGACTAAAACTAGAAAGAAGCTTTATGAGAGACTTCTTTATGATTTGTTTATTCACCTTACAGAGTTACACCATTCTTTCATCGAGAACTTTGCTAATACTTTTTTCATGGAATCTGCAATGGGATACTGGGGAGCACACTGAGGAATATAGTGAAAGAGAAAATATCCTCAGATAAAAACTAGAAAGAAGCTTCCTGAGAAATAGCTTTCTGACATGGGAATTAATCTCACAGAGTTACACCAATTCTTTTCATGGAGCAGTTTAGTAGTATTATTTTTTTTGGGAATCTGAGAGGGGATATTTTGGATCGCATTGAAGCCTAAGGTGACAAAGGAAATATCCTCAGATTAAAACTAGAAAGAAGCTTTCTGAGAAAACACTTTGTGATATGTGAATTAATCTCAGAGATCTACATTGTTCTTTTCATTGGGCAGGTTGATAACAAAGTTTTCGTGGAATTTGCGATAGGATATTTGGGAGCACATTGAAGCCTATGGTGACAAAGGAAATATCCTCAGATAAAAAATGGAAAGAAGCTTTCTGAGAAACTACTTTGTTATGTATGAATTCATCTCCCAGAATTGCAGTGTTCTTTTCATTAAGTAGTATGATAACACTGTTTTCTTGGAACCTGCAATGTGATATTAAGGATCGCATTAAAGTGTATAGTAACAAGGAAATTTTCCTCAGATAAAGAATAGAAAGAAGGTTTCTGACAAACCGCTTTGAGATGTGTTAATTCATCTCACGGAGTTACATGATTCTTTTCATGGATAAGTTTGGTACCACGGTTTTGGGGAATCTGAGAAGGGATATTTTGGATCACTTTGAATTCTATCCTGACTAAGGAAATATCCTCAGAAAAAAGTAGAGTGAAGCTTTCTGAAAAAGTTCTTGGTGATGTGTGAATTCATCTCACAGAGTTACACCTTTATTTTCATGGAGCAGTTGCTAACATTGATTTCGTGGAATCTGCAAAAGGATATTTTCGAGCACATTAAGACCTATTTTGAAAAAGGAAATATCTTCATAGAAAAATCAGAAAGAAGCTTTCTGAGAAACTCTTTTGTGATGTGTGAATTCAACTCACAAAATTACACTGTTCTTGGCCGGGCGCGGTGGCTCAAGCCTGTAATCCCAGCACTTTGGGAGGCCGAGGCGGGCGGATCACAAGGTCAGGAGATCGAGACCATGGTGAAACCCCGTCTCTACTAAAAATACAAAAAATTAGCCGGGCGCGGTGGCGGGCGCCTGTAGTCCCAGCTACTCAGGAGGCTGAGGCAGGAGAATGGCGGGAACCCGGGAAGCGGAGCTTGCAGTGAGCCGAGATCGCGCCACTGCACTCCAGCCTGGGCAACAGCGTGAGACTCTGTCTCAAAAAAAAAAAAAAAAAATTACACTGTTCTTTTCATTAAGCAGCTTGCTAATACTGTTTACTTGGAATCTGCAATGGGATATTTGGGAGCGCATTGAAGACTATTGTTAAAAATTAAGTATCCTCAAATAAAAACTAGAAATAAACTTTCTGAGAAACTCCTTTGTGATTTGTGAATTCATCTCACAGAGTTACATGACCTTTTCAATGGATCCGTTTGATAGCACTGTTTTGGGGGAATCTGAGAAGGGATAGTTTGGATTGCTATGAAGCCTATGGTGTCAAAGGAAATATCCTCAGGTTAAAACTAGAAAGAAGCTTTCAGAGAAACTTCTTTGTGATGTGTGCATTCATCTCAGAGAGTTACACCTTTCTTTCAATGGACCAGTTTTCTATCACTGTTTTCGTGGAATCTGCAAAGGTATTTCTGGGAGCACATTGAGGCCTATGGTGAAAAGGGAAATATCTTCAGATTAAAACTAGAAAGAAGCTTTCTGAGAAATTGCTTTGTAATGAGTGTATTCTTCTCACAGAGTTACACTGTTGTTTTCATTGAGCAGTTTGCTAACACTGTTTTCTACGACTCTGCATTGGGATACTTCAGAGTGCATTGAAACTTACACTGACAAAGGAAATACATTCATATAAATACTAGAAAGAAGCTTTATGAGAAACCGCTTTGTGATGTGTTAATTCATTTGACAGAGTTACATGATCCTTTTCATGGATCAATTTTTTAGCACTGTTTTTCTGATATCTGAGTAGGGATATTTGGATATTTAATTCTCAGATAAAACTAGAAAAAGCTTCTTGAGAAACTGCTTTGTGATGAGTGTATTCATCTCACAGAGATACACTTTTCGTTACATTGAGCAGTTTGCTAACACACTTTAGGTGGAATCTGCCATGGAATATTCAGAAGACATTGAGTCCTACAGTGAAAAATTAAATATCCTTAGATTAAAAGTGGAGAGAAGCCTTCCGAGAAACTGCTTTGTGATGTGTGAATTCATCTCACAGAGCTACACCACACTTTTCACTTGAGAAGATTCCTAACAATATTTTCGTGGAAACTGCAATGAGATATATCGGAGCACATTGAGGTCTGTGTTTAAAAACGAAATATCCTTATATAAAAACAAGAAAGAAAGTTTCTGAGAAACTACTTTGTTATTTGTGAATTCATCTCACAGAGTTACACCACTGTTCCGTGGAGCCTTTGGCTTGCACTGTTTGGTGGAATATGAAAAGTCATACTTTGGATCGCATTGAAACCTATGGTGACAAAGGAAATATCCTCAGATAAAACTAGAAAGAAGATTTCAGAGAAAATGCTCTGTGACGTGTGAATTCATCTCACAGTGTTACACAATTCTTTCATGGAGTTGTTTGCTAGCACTGTTTCTGTGGAATCTCAGGAGAGATATGTTGGATAGCATAGAATCCCATGGAGAAAAATGAAATATCCTCAGATAAAAACTGGATACAAGCCTTCTCAGAAACTGCTTTGTGGTGTGTGAATTCATCTGAGAGAGTTACATCTTTGCTTTCATTGAGAGGTTTGCTAAGACTGTTTTTGCAGAATCTGCAATGAGATATACGGGAGAGGATTGAGGCCTGTGTTTAAAAAGGAAATATCCTCGGATAATCAGAAGAAAAAAAGTTTCTAAGAAACGGATTTGTGGTCTCTGAATTCATCACACAGAGTTACACCTCTCTTTCAAGGAGCAGTTTGCTTGAACTGTACTTGTTGAATCTGAGAAGGAATATTTTTTATTGCTTTGAAGCCTCTGGAAACAAAGGAAATACCCTCAGTAAAAAGTAGAAAAAGTTTCATGAGAAAGTACTCTGTGATGAGTGTATTCATCTCACAGAAATACACTTCTTTTTACCTTGAGCAGTTTGCTAACACTGTTTTCGTGTAATCTGCCATGGGATATTCCAAAGGGCATTGGGTCCTATGGTGAAAAGTAAAGTATCCTTAGATAAAAAGTGGAGAGAATCCTTTTGAGAAATGGCTTTCTGATGTGTGAATTCATCTCACAGATTTACACTACTCTTTCATGGAATCATTTGCTGGCACTGTTTATGTGGAATCGAAGAAACGATATTTTGGATCACTTTGAATCCCATGGTGGCAAAGGAAATATCCTCAGAAAAAAATTAGAAAGAAATGTTCTGAGAAACTGCTTTGTGGTTTGTGAATCCACCTCACAGTGTTACACCACTCTTTCATGGAGCCGTTGGCTAGCACTATTTTTGTGGATTCTGAGAAATGATATTTTGTATCACTTAAAGCCCATGTTGACAAAGGAAATATCCTTAGATAAAAGCTAGAGAGAAGCTTTCTGAGAGACTGCTTTATAACGTGTGAATTCATCTCACAGAGTTAAACTACTCTTTCATGGAGCCGTTTGCTAGCATTCTTTTTGTGGAATTTCAGAACGGATATTTTATAGCACTTTGAAGGCTATGGTGACAAACGAAATATCCTCAGATAAAAACCAGAAAGAAACTTTCTGAGAAACTGTTTTGTGATGTGTGAATTCATCTTACAGTTGTACACAACTCTTGCATGGAGCCGTTTGCTAGCACTGTTTTTGTGGAATGAGAAGGGTTATTTTGGATCGCTTTGAAGCCAACAGTGACAAAGGACATATCCTAAGATAAAAATCAGAAAGAAGCTTTCTGAGAAACAGCTTTCTGATTTGTGAATTCATCTCACAGAGTTACACCCCTCTTTTGTGGAGCCGTTGGCTAGTACTGTTTTGGTAGAATCTGAGAAGTGATATTTTTGATCGCTTTGAAACCTGTGGTGACAAAGGAAACATCTTCAGTTAAAAACTACAAAGAAGCTTTCTGAGAAACTGTTTTGTGATATGTGAATGCATCTCACAGAGTTACACCATTCTTTCACAAAGGAATTTGCTAGTAGTGTTTTTGTGGAATCACAGAAGTGATATTTTGGATAGCATAGAATCCTAGAATGACAAATGAAATATCCTCAGATTAAAAACTGGACACAAGCCTTCTCAGAAACTGCTTTTTGGTGTGTGAATTTATCTCACTGAGTTACACCATTTCTGAAGTTTGCTAACACTGTTTTTGCAGAATCAGCAATGAGATATATGGGAGGACACTGAGGCCCATGTTTAAAAAGGAAATATCTTTGGATAAAAAGAAAAAAGAAAATTTCTGAGAAACTGTTTTGTGATGTGAGAATTCATCACACAGAGTTACACTACTCTTTCATGGAGCAGTTTGCTAGCATGGTATTTGTGGCATCTGAGAAGGGACATTTTGGATCGCTTTGATGCTTATGGTAACAAAGGAAATATCCTCTGATAAAACTAGAAAAAGTTTTTTGAGAAACTGCTTTGTGAGGAGTGCATTCATCTCACAGATACACTTTTTGTTACATTGAGCAGTTTGCTAACACTGTTTTCATGGTATCTACCATGAGATAGTCCGAGGGCATTGAGTCCTATGGTAAAAAATTAAATATCCTAAGATAAAAACTGGAGAGAAGACTTCTGAAAAACTGATTTATGATATGTGCATTCATCTCACTGAGCTACATCAAACTTTTCATTGAGAAGCTTCTAACAATATTTTCGAGGGATCTGCAATGAGATACATGGTAGCACATTGAGGCCTGTGTTTAAATAGGAAATATCCTCAGATAAAACCTGGAAAGAAGCTTTCTGAGAAACTGCTTTGTGTTGTGTGCATTCATCTCACAGACTTACACCATTCTTTCATGAAGGAGTTTGCTAGCACTGTTTTTGTGGAATCTCAGGAGTGATATCATGGATAGCATAGAATCCTATGATGAGAAATGAAATATCCTCAGATAAAAACTGGAGAGAAGCCTTCTCAGAAACTGCTTTGTGTTGTGTGAATTCATCTCAGAGATTTACACCTTGGCTTTCATTGAGAGGTTTGCTGACACTGTTTTCACACAATCTGCAATGAGATATATGGGAGCGCCTTGAGGCACGTGTTTAAGAAGAAAATATCATCGGATGAAAAGAAGAAAGAAGCTTTCTGAGAAACGCCTTTGTGATCTGTGAATTCATCAAACAGAGTTACACTATTCTTTTAAGGACCAGTTTGCTAGAGCTGTATTTGTTCAATCTGAGAAGGGATAGTTTGGATCACTCTGAAGCCTATGGTAACAAAGGAAATAGCTTCAGTTAAAACTAGAAAAAGCTTTATGAGAAACTGCTTTGTGATGAGTGTATTCATCTCACAGAGATACACTTTTCGTTACATTGAGCAGTTTGATAACACTGTTTTTGTGGAATTTGCCATGGGACATTCTGAGGGCATTGAGTCCTATGGTGAAAAATTAAATATCCTAAGATAAAAACTGGAAAGAAGCCTTCTGAGAAACTGCTTTGTGATGTGTGAATTCACTCACAGAGTTACACCACTGTATTCCTTGAGAAGTTTCCCAACAATATTCTCGTGGAATTTTCAATGAGATATATGGTAGCTCATTGAGGACTGCAATAGCCTCAGATAAAAACAAGAAAGAAGTCTTCTGAGAAACTGCTTTGTGATGTCTGATTTCATCTCACAGAGTTACACTACCCTTTCATGGAGCCGTTTGCTAGCACTGTTTTTGTGGCATATGAGAAGGGATATTTTTGATCACTTTGAATTCTATGATGACAAAGGAAATATCCTCATATATATTCCAGAAAGCAGCTTTCTGAGAAACTGCTTTTTGATGTGTGAATTCATCTCACAGTGTTACACAACTCTTTCATGGAGCCGTTTGCTAGCACTGTTTTTGTGAAATCTCAGGAGTGATATGTTTGATAGCATAGAATCCTATGGTGAGAAATGAAACAACCTCAGATAAAAACTGGAAAGAATTCTTCCCAGAAACTGCTTTGTGGTGTGTGAATTCATCTCAGAGAGTTACACCATTGCTTTCACTGAGAGGTTTGCTAACACTGTTTTTGCAGAATCTGCAATGAGATATACTGGAGTGCATTGAGGCCTGGGTTTAAAAAGGAAATATCCTCCGATAATAAGAAGAAAGAAGCTTTCTGAGAAACGGCGTTGTGATCTGTGAATTCATCAAACAGAATTACACCACTCTTTCAAGGAGCAGTTTTCTTTAACTGTATTTGTACAGTCTGAGAAGGGATATTTTGGATTGCTTTGAAGCCTCTGGTAACAAAGGAAATATCCTCAGTTAAAACTAGAAAAAGCTTTGTGAAACTCTGCATTGTAATGAGGGTATTCATCTCAGAGATATACTTCTCATTACGTTGAGCAATTTGTTAACAGTTTTTGTGTAATCTGCCTTGGGATATTCCAAGGGCATTGAGTCCTATGTTGAAAAATTAAATATCCTTTAGATAAAAACTGGAGAGAAGTCTTCTGAGAAACTGCTTTGTGATGTGTGAATTCGTCTCACAGAGTTACACTACTCTTTCATGGAGTCATTTGCTAGCACTGTTTTTGTGGAATCTAACAAGAGATATTTCTTATTGCTTTGAAGCCTACGGTGACAAAGGAAATGTCCACAGACAAAATCCAGAAAGAAGCTTTCTGAGAAACTGCTTTGTGATGTGTGAATTCGTCTCACATTGCTACACAATTCTTTCATGGAGCCGTTTGCTAGAACTGTTATTGTGGAGTCTGAGAATGGATTATCTGGATCGCTTTGAAGCCTATGGTGACAAAGGACATATCCTCAAATAAAAACCAGAAAGAAGCTTTCTGAGAAACTGCTTTGTGACGTGTGAATGCATCTCACAGAGTTATACCACTCTTTCATGGAGGAATTTGCTAGCACTGTTTTTGTGGAATCACAGAAGTGATATTTTGGATAGCATAGAATCCTAGGGTGACAAATGAAATATCCTCAGATAAAAACTGGACAGAAGATTTCTCAGAAACAGCTTTTTGGTGTGTGAATTCATCTCATGGAGTTACACCATTGGTTTCATGGAGAAGTTTGCTAACACTGTTTTCGCAGAATCTGCAATGAGATATACGGGAGGGAATTGAGGGCCACGTTTAAAAAGAAAATATCTTCAGATAAAAAGAAAAAAGGAGATTTCTGAGAAACTGTTTTGTGATGTGAAATTTCATCACACATTATCACACTACTCTTTCATGGAGCAGTTTGCTAGCACGCTATTTGTGGAATCTGAGAAGGGACATTTTGCATCGCTTTGAAGCTTATGGTAACAAAGGAAATACCCTCCAATAAAACAAGAAAAAGCTTTTTGAGAAACTGCTTTGTGATGAGTGTATTCATCTCACCGAGATACACTTTTTGTTACATTGAGCAGTTTGCTAACACTGTTTTCATGGTATCTGCCATGGGATATTCCGAGGGCAACGAGTCCTATGGTAAAAAATTAAATATCCTAAGATAAAAACTGGACAGAAGCCTTCTGGGAAACTGCTTTGTGATGTGTGCATTCATCTCACAGAGCTACACCACACCGTTCATTTAGAAGTTTTCTAACAACATTTTCGAGGAATCTGCAATGATATATATGGCAGCACATAGAGGCCTGTGTTCAAATAGGAAATATCCTCAGATAAAAACAAGAAAGAAGCTTTCTGAGAAACTGCTTGTAATTTGTGAATTCATCTCATGGAGTTACACCACTCTTTCATGAAGCTGTTGGCTAGCACTGTTTTTGTGGAACATGAGAAGTGATATTTTGGATTGCTTTGAAACCTATGGTGACAAAGGAAGTATCCTCAGATAAAAACTGGAAAGAAGCTTTCTGAGAAACTGCTTTGTGATATGTGAATTTATCTCACAGACTTACACCATTCTTTCATGGAGGAGTTTACTAGCACTGTTTTTGTGGAACCTCAGGAGTGATATCTTGGATAGCATAGAATCCTATGGTGAGAAATTAAATATCCTCAGATAAAAACTGGAGAGAAGCCTTCTCAGAAACTGCTTTGTGTTGTGTGAATTCATCTCAGAGATTTACACCTTGGCTTTCATTGAGAGGTTTGCTGACACTGTTTTTGCACAATCTGCAATGAGATATATGGGAGCGCCTTGAGGCACGTGTTTAAGAAGAAAATATCATCGGATGAAAAGAAGAAAGAAGCTTTCTGAGAAACGCCTTTGTGATCTGTGAATTCATCAAACAGAGTTACACTATTCTTTTAAGGACCAGTTTGCTAGAGCTGTATTTGTTCAATCTGAGAAGGGATAGTTTGGATCACTCTGAAGCCTATGGTAACAAAGGAAATAGCTTCAGTTAAAACTAGAAAAAGCTTTATGAGGAACTGCTTTGTGATGATTGTATCCATCTCACAGAGACACATTTTTTGTTACATTTAACAGTTTGCTACCACTATTTTCGTGGAATCTGCCTTGGGATATTCTGAGGACATTGAGTCCTGTGTTGAAAAATTAAATATCCTTAGATAAAAACTAGAGAAGCCTTCTGAGAAACTGCTTTGTGATGTGTGAATCCATCTCACCCAGTTACACCACTCTATTCCTTGAGAAGTTTCCTAACAATATTTTCATGGAATCTACAATGAGATATACGGGAGCGCATTGGGGACTGAAATCTCCTCAGATAAAAACAATAAAGAAGCCTTCTGTGAAACTGCTTTGTGATGTGTGAATTCATCTCACAGAGTTGCATTACTCTTTAGTGGATCCGTTTCATAGCACTGTTTTTGTGGAATCTGAGAAGGGATACTTTTCATTGCTTGGAAGCCAATGGTGACAAAGGAAATATCCTCAGATAAGAACCAGAAAGAAGGTTTCTGAGACTCCACTTTATGATGTTTGAATTCATCTCACAGTGTTACACAACACTTTAATGGAGGCGTTTACTAGCACTGTTTTTATGGACTCTGAGAAGGTGTATTTTTGATTGCTTTGAAGCCTTTGGTGACAAGGGAAATGTCATCAGATGAAAACCCAAAGGAAGCTTTTGAGAAACTGCTTTGTGATTTGGGATTTCATATCACAGACTTACATCACTCTTTCCTGGAGCTGTTGGCTAGCATTGTTTTTGTGGAATCTTAGAAGTGATATTTTGTATCACTTTGAAGCTTATGTTGACAAAGGAAATATCCTCAGATAAAAACTAGAAAGAAGCTTTCTGAGACACTGCTTTGTAATATGTAAATTCGTCTCACAGAGTTACACTATTATTTCAGTGAGCCACTTGCTAGCACTGTTTATGTGGATTGTGAGAAGGGATATTTTTGAATGCTTTGAAGTCTATTATGACAAAGTAAATATCCTCAGATAAAAACCAGAAAGAAACTTCCTGAGAAACTGATTTCTGATGTGTGAATTCATCTCACAGTGTTACACAACTCTTTCATGGAGCCCATTGCTAGCACTGTTTTGTGAAATCTGAGAAGGGATATTTTGGATCACTTTGAAGCCTATGGTGACAGAGGGAACATCCTCATACAAAAACCACAAAGAATCTTTCTCAGAAACTGCTTTGTGATGTGTGAATTCATCTCAAAATGTTACATAATTCTTTCATGGAGCAGTTTGCTAGCACTGTTTTTATGGAATCTGAGAAGGGATATTTCTTATTGCTTTGAAGACTATGGTGACAAAGGAAATATCCTCAGATAAAAATTTGAAAGAAGTTTTCTGAGAAACTGCTTTGTGATGTGTGAATTCATCTCACACAGTTGCACCACTCTTTCATGGAGGAGTTTGTTAGCACTGTTTTTGTGGAATAGCAGAAGTGATATTTTGGATAGCATTGAATCCTCTGGTGAGAAATGAAATAACCTCAGATGAAAACTGGACAGAAGCCATCTCAGAAACTGCTTTGTGATATGTGAATTTATCTCCCAGAGTTACACCATTGTTTTCATTGAGAAGTTTCCTAACACTGCTGTCACAGAATCTGCAATGAGACACATGGGGAGGCATTGAGGCCTGAAATATCCTCAAATAAAAGCAAGAAAGAAACTTTCTGAGAAACTGGTTTGTGATATGTGAATTCATCTCATAGAGTTACACTACCCTCATGGAGTAGTTTACTAGCACTGTATATATGGAATCTGATAAGAGACATTTTTGATCACTTTGAAGCCTATGGTGACAAAGGAAATATTCTCAGATAAAAACTAGAAATAAGCTTTCTGAGAAACTGTTTTTGATGTGTGAATTCATCTCACAGACTTACACGGCTCTTTCATGGAGCCAATGGCTAGCACTGTTTTTGTGGAATCTGAGAAGTGATGTTTTTGATCACTTTGAAGGCTATTGTGACAAAGGAAATATCCTCAGATAAAAGTAAGAAAGAAGCTTTCTGAGAAACTGCTTTGTGATGTGCGAATTCATCTCACAGAGTTACAATACATTTTCATGGAGCAGTTTGCTAGCCCTGTATATGTTGAATCTAATAAGATGTGTTTTTGATCACTTTGAAGCCTGTGGTGACAAAGGAAATATCCTCAGATAAAAACTAGAAAGAAGCTTTCTGAGAAACTGCTTTTAGATATGTGAATTCATCTCACAGAGTTACACCACTCTTTCTTGGAGCCCTGTGTTGGCACTGTTTTTGTGGAATCTGAGAATGATGTTTAGGATCGCTTTGAAGCCTACGATGACAAAGGAAATATCCTCAGATTAAAAACTAGAAATAATTTTTCTGAGAAACTGCTTTGCAATATGTGAGTTTGACTGACAGAGTTACACCACTCTATCATGGAGATGTTTGCTAGCACTGTTTTTGTGGAAGCTCAGAAGTGATATTGGATAGCATTGAACCCTGTGGTGAGAAATGAAATATCCTCAGATAAAAACTGGAGAGAAGTCTTCTCAGAAACTGCTTTGTTGTCTGTGAATTCATCTCAGAGCATTGCACCATTGCTTTCATTGAGAGCTTTGTTAAGACTGCTTTTGAAGAATCTGCAATGAGATATATGGGAGCACATTGAGGCCCGTGTTTAAAAAGGAAATATCCTCGGATATAAAGAAGAAAGAAACTTTCTGAGAAACTGCTTTGTGATCTGTGAATTCATCACACAGAGTTACACCACTCTTTCATGGAGAAGTTTGGTAGCACTATTTTGTGGAATCACAGAAGTGATATTTTGGATAGCCTAGAATCCTATGGTGGGAAAAGAAATATCCTCACACAAAAACTGCTTTGTGATGTGTGAATTCATCTCACAGAGTTACACCATTGCTTTCATTGAGAAGTTTTCTAACACTGTTTTCACAGAATCTGCAAAGAGCTATACGGGAGCTCATTGAGGCCCATGTTTAAAAAGGAAATATCTTCCATGAAAAAGAAGAAAGAAGCATTCTGAGAAACTGCTTTGTGATGTTTGAATTCACCTCACAGAGTTACATACATCACTTTTTCGTGCAGCCTTTGGCTAGCATTGTTTTTGTGGAATTTGAGAAGTAATATTGTGGATCACTTTGAAGCCTATGATGACAAAGGAAATATCGTCATGTAAAAATTTGAAAGAAGCTTTCTGTGAAACTGCTTTCTGATGTGCAAATTCATCTCACTTGGAGCTGTTTGCTAACACTGTTATTGTGGAATCTGAGAGGGATATTTTTGATCACTATGAAGCCTGTGGTGACAAGGGAAATATCCTCAGATTAAAAGCTGAAAGAAACTTTCTGAGAAACTGCTTTGTGTTGTGTGAATTCATCTCACAATGTTACACAACTCTTTCATGGAGCTGTTTTCTAGCACTGTTTTTATGGAATCTGAGAAGGGATATTTATGATCACTTTGAAGCCTAGAGTGACAAAGCAAATGTCCTCAGATAAAAACCAGAAAGAAGCTTTCTGAGAAACTGCTTTGTGACATGTGAATTCATGTCACAGAGTTACATCACTCTGTCATGGAGCCGTTGGTAACACTGCTTTTGTGGAATTTGAGAAATGGTATTTTGGATCACGTTGAAGCCTATGTTGACAAAGGAAATATCCTCAGATAAAACCTAGAAAGAAGATTTCTGAGAAAATTCTTTGTGATGTATGAATTCATCTCACACAGCTACACCATTCCTTCATGGAGGAATTTGCTAGCACCGTTTTTGTGGAATCACAAAAGTGATATTATGGATAGCATAGAATTGTATGGGGAGAAATGAAATGTCCTCAGATAAAAACTAGAAATAAGTTTTCTGAGAAACTGTTTTGTGATGTGTGAATTCATCTCACAGAGTTACACCAATCCTTCATGGAGGCATTGCCTCACACTGTTTTTATGCAATCTGAGAAGTGACATTTTTAATGACCTTGAAGGCTCTGTTGACAAAGGAAATATCTTCAGATAAAAACTAGAAAGAAGGTTTCTGATAATCTGCTTTGCGATGTGTGAATTCATCTCACAGTGTTCCACTACTCTTTCATGGAGCCATTTGTTAGCACTGTTTTTGTGGAATCTGAGAAGGAATATTTTTGATCGATTTGAAGCTTATGGGGACCAAGGAAATATCCATAGATAAAATCCAGAAAAAGTCTTCATGGGAAACTCCTTTGTGATCTGTGAACTTATGTCACAATGTTACACAACTCTTTCATGGAGCTGTTTGCTAGCACTGTATTTATGAAATCTGAGAAGGGATATTTCTGATCACTTTGAAGCCTATGTTAACAAAGGAAATATCCTCAGATAAAAACTAGAAAGAAGCTTTCTGAGAAACTGCTTTGTGAAATGTGAATTCATCTCACAGAGCTACACCACTCTTTCATGTGGGAGCTTTCTTGCAATGTTTTTGTGGAATCTTAGATGTGATGATTTGGATAGCATTGAATCCCATGGTGAAAAATGAAATATCTTCAGATATTAACTGGAGAGAAGCCTTCTCAGAAACTGCTTTGTGTTGTGTGAATTCATCTCACATAGGGTACATCATTGCTTTCATTGAGATGTTTGCTAACACTGTTGTCGCAAAATTGGCAATGAGACACCCGGGGATGCATTCAGGCCGGAAATATCCTCAGAAAAAATCAAGAAAGAAGCTTTCTGAGAAACTGCTTTGTGATGTGTGAATTCATCTCATAGAGTTACACTACATTTTCATGGAGAAGTTTGCTGAAACAATATATGTGGAGTCTGACAAGGTGTAGTTTTGATCACTTTGAAGCCTATGGTGACAAACGAAATATCCTCGGATAATATCTAGAACGAACCTTTCTGAGAAACTGCTTTTTAACGTCTGAATTCATCTCCCTGTGTTACACCTCTCTGTCATGGAGCCCTTGACTAGCACTATGTTTGTTGAATTTGAGAAGTGATGTTTTGGAGGGCTTTGAAGCCTATGTTGGCAATGCAAATATCCTCACATAAAAACTAGAAATAATTTTTCTGAGAAACTGCTTTGCGATATGTTAATTTGACTGACAGAGTTACACCACTGTATCATGGAGGAGTTTGCTAGCACTGTTTTTGTGAAAACTCAGAAGTGATATTTGGATAGCATTGAGTCCCGTGATGGGAAATGAAATATCCTCAGATAAAAACTGGAGATAAGCCTTCGCAGTAACTGCTTTGTGGTGTGTGAATTCATCTCAGAGCATTACACAGTTGCTTTCATTGAGAGGTTTGTTAAGACTGCTTTCCCAGAATCTGCAATGAGATATACGAGACATATTGAGGCCCATGTTTAAAAAGGAAATATCCTCGGATAAAAAGAAGAAAGAAACTTTCTGAGAAACTGCTTTGTGATCTGTGAGTTCATCACACAGAGTTACATCACTCTTTCATGGAGGAGTTTGCTAACACTGCTTTTGTGGAATCACAGAAGTGATATTTTGAATAGCCTAGAATCCTATGGTGGAAAAAGAAATATTCTCAGATAAAAACTGGGTAGAAGGCTTCTCAGAAACTGCTTTGAGGTATGTGTATTCATCTCACAGAGTTACACCATTGCTTTCATTGAGAAGTTTTCTAACACTGTTTTCACAGAATCTGCAAAGAGCTATACAGGAGCGCATTGAGGCCTGCATTTATAAAGGAAATATCTTCGGTTAAAAAGAAGAGAGAAGCTTTCTGAGAAACTGCTTTGTGATATTTGAATTCACCTCACAGAGTTACATCACTCTTTCATGCAGCTGTTGGCTAGCACTGTTTTTGTGGAATCTGAGAAGTGATATTGTGGATCTCTCTGAAGCCTATGGTGACAAAAGAAATATCCTGAAGTAAAAATTTGAAAGAAGCTTTCTGTGAAACTGCTTTGTGATGTGTGAAATCATCTCAGAGTTACACTACTCTCTCATGGAGCTGTTTGCTAGCACTGTTTTTGTGGAATCTGAGAGGGATATTTTTGATCACTATGAAGCCTGTGGTGACAAAGGAGATATCCTCATATTAAAACCTGCAAGAAGCTTTCTGAGGAACTGCTTTGGGATGCGTGAATTCATCTCACAATGTTACACAACTCTTTCATCAGCACTGTTTTTATGGAATCTGAGAAGTGATATTTATGATCGCTTTGAAACCTATGTTGACAAAGGAAATATCCTCAGATAAAACCTAGAAAGAAGCTTTCTGAGAAAATGCTTTGTGATGTGTGAATTCATCTCACACAGTTATACCACTCTTTAATGGAGGAATTTACTAGCACTATTTTTGTGAAATCACAAAAGTGGTATTTTGGATAGCATAGAATCGTATGGGGAGAAATGAAATATCCTCAGATAAAAACCGGACAGAAGTCTTCTCAGAAACTGCTTTATGATGCGTGAATTCTTCTCACAGAGCTACACCATTGCTTCCATTGAGAAGTTAACTAACACTGTTTTCGCAGGATCTGCAATGAAATATACAGGAGCACATTGAGGCTTGTATTTCAAAAGGAAATATCTTTGGATAAAAAGAAGAAAGAAGCTTTCTGAGAAACTATTTTGACATGTGAGAATTCATCACACAGAGTTACACTACTCTTTCATGGAGCCGTTTGCTATTACCATTTTTGTGGAATCTGAGAATGAAATCTGAGGAGTGATATTTTGGATCACTTTTAAACATATGGTGACAAAGGGCATATCCTCAGATAAAAACTAGAAATAAGTTTTCTGAGAAACTGCTTTGTGATCTGTGAATTCATCTCACAGAGCCACACCAACCTTTCATGGAGCCGTTGACTAGCCGTATTTTTATACAATCAGAGAAGTGATACTTTGGATCACCTTGAAGGCTATGTTGACAAAGGAAATATCCTCAGATAAAAACTAGAAAGAAGGTTTCTGAGAATCTGCTTTGTGATGTGTGAATTCATCTCATAGTATTCCACTACTCTTTCATGGAGCCATTTGTTAGCACTGTTTTTGTATAATCTGAGAATGGACATTTTTTATCGCTTTGAAGCTTATGGTGACCAAGGAAATATCCGTAGATAAAATCCAGAAAAAGTCTTTCTGAGAAACTCCTTTGTGATTTCTGAATTCATGTCACAGTGTTATACAACTTTCATGGAGCCATTTGCTAGCACTGGTTTTACGGAATCTGAGACCGGATATTTTTGATCTCCTTGAAGCCTATGGTGACAAAGGAAATATCCTCAGATGAAAACTAGAAAGAAGCTTTCTGAGAAACTGCTTTGTGAAATATGAATTCCTCTGACAGAGCTACACCACTCTTTCATGGAGGAGTTTTCTCGCAGTGTTTTTGTGGAATCTTAGATGTGATATTTTGGATAGCATTGAATCCCATGGTGAAAAATGAAATATCCTCAGATAAATACTGAAGAGAAGCCTTCTCAGAAACTGCTTTGTGGTGTGTGAATTCATATCACAGAGTTACACCATTGCTTTCATTGAGAAGTTTGCTAACATTGTTGTCGCAGAATCTGCAATGAGAAACCCGGGGGTGCACTGAGGCCTGAAATACCCTCAGATAAAAGCAAGAAGGAAGACTTCCTGAGAAACTGCTTTGTGGTGTGTGAATTCATCTCACAGAGTTACACCATTGCTTTCATTGAGAAGTTTGCTCACACTTTTTTGGCAGAAGCTGCGGTGAGGTATACGGGAGAGAATTGAGAGTCGTGTTGAAAAAGGAAATATATTCGGATAAAAAGAGGAAAGAAGCTTTCTAAGAAACTGCTTTGTGATGTGTGAATTCATCTCACAGAGTTACACTACTCTTTCATCGAGCAGTTTGCTAGCACTGTTTTTGTGGTATCTGAGAAGTTATATTTTGGATCCCTTTGAAGCCTACAGTGACAATGGAACTACAATCAGATAAAAACTAGAAGAAGGCTTCCTGAGAAACTGCTTTGTGATGTGCATATTCATCTCACAGGGTTACACTATTCTTTCATTGAGAAGCTTGTTAACACTATTCTCCTGGAATCTCCTATGACTTACACTGGAGTGGATTAAGCCCGATGGTCAAAAAGGAAAGTCCTCAGATAAAAACTTGAATGAAGTTTTCTGAGAAACTGCTTTGTGATATATGAATTGATATCACGGAGTTACAACAATCTTTCATGGAGTCGTTTGCTAGCACTGTTTTTGTGGAATGTGAGAAGGATCATTTCTGATTGCTTTGAAGCTTATTGTGACAAAGGAAATATCCTCAGATAAAAACTAGAAAGAATCTTTCTGAGAAAGTGCTTTGTGACGCTGAATTCATCTCACAGAGTTATAGTAATCTTTCATGGAGCAGTTTACTAACACTGTGTTTGTTTAATCTAAGAAGGGATATTTTGGATCACTTTGAAGCTTATGGTGACAAAGGACATATCCTCATATAAAAGCTAGAAAGAAACTTACTGAAAAACTGCTTTGTGATGTGTGTATTCATCTCAGAAAGCTGCAACATTCTTTTCCTGGAGCAGTTTACTAACATTGTTTTCCTTTAATCTGCAATGGGATACTACAAGCACAATTAGTGCTATGATGAAATAGGAAATATCCTCAGATAAAAAGTGGAGACAAGCTTTCGGAGTAACTGCTTGGTGATGTGTGAATTCACCTCACAGAGATACACCATTCTTTCATTGAGCAGTTTGCTATCACTATTTTGATGGTATCTGCAATGCGATATTTGGGAGGGCATTGAGGCCAATGGTGAAAAAGGAAATGTCCTCAGATAAATACTTGAAAGAAGCTTTCTGAGAAACTGTTTTGTGATGTGTGAATTCATCTCACACAGTTCCACCATTCCTTTCATGGAGCAGTTTGGGAGCACTGTTTTTGTGGAATCTGAGAAGGAATACTTTGGATTGCATTGAAGCCCATGATGGTAAAGGAAATATCATCATCTAAAAACCAGAAAGAAGTTTTCTGAGAAACCGGAGAGAAGCCTTCTGAGAATCTGCTTTGTGACGGGTGAATTCACCTCAAAGAGTTACACCATTCTTTTCAAGGAGCAGTTTACTAACACTGCTTTAGTGGAATCTGTAGTTGGATATTTCGAGCTCATTTATTAGTGTTGTGAAAAATGAAATACCCACCAAAACTGGAGAGAATCTTTGGGGAAGCTACTTTGTAATGTGTGAATTCGTCTCACAAAGTTACACCATTCTTTTCATTGAGAAGTTTGCTAACACTCTTTTGACAGAATCTCCAATGGGATATTCGGGAGCACTTTGAGGACTATGGTGAAAAAGGAAATATCCTCAGATAAAAACAAGAAAGAAGCTTGCTGAGAAACTTTTTTGTGTTGTATGAATTCTTCTCACAGTGTTACACCTTTCATTACATTGAGCAGTTTGCTAACACTATTTGTATTGAATCTGCAATGGGATATTCTGGAGCATGTTGAGGCCCATGGTTTCAAAGGCTATATCATCAGTAAAAACTCAAAAGAAGCTTTTTTAGAAACTGCTTTGTGATGTGTGAATTCATCACGAAGAGATACAATTCACTAAGTGGAGCAATTTGGTAGCACTGTTCCTGTGGAATCTGAGAAGGGATACTTTGGATTGCTTTGAAGCTTATGGTAACAAAGGAAATCTCCTGAGATAATAACAGGAAAGAAACTTTCTGAGAAAGTGCTTTGTGATGTATGAATTCGTCTCACATAGTTAAACCTTTCTCTTCACTGAGGTGTTTACTAACACTGTTTTCATGGAATCTGTAAAGGGATACTCAGGAGCACATTTCAGCTTATTGTGAAAAAGGAAATAAAGTCAGATAAAAACAGGAGAGAAGCCTTCTGAGAAACTTCTTTGTGAATTTACAAATTGCTCCCGAATATCCCATTGCAGATTCTGAGAAAACACTGTTAGAAAACTGCTCAATGAAAAGAAACGTGTAACTCTGTGAGATGAATTCACACATCACAATGCAGTTTCTCAGAAAGCCTCTTTCTAGTTTTTATCTTAGGATATTTCCCTTTTCCCCAAAAGATTCAAAGCCATCAAAAAATCCCTCTCAGATTCCACAAAAAGAGTGCTAGCAAACGGCTTTATGAAAGAGTGGTGTACGTCAGTGAGATGAATTCACATGCCACAAAGCAATTTCTCAGAAAGCTTCTTTCTACTTTTTATCAGTGGATATTGCCGTTTTCACCATGGGCTTCAATTTGATACAAATATCCCTTCTCAGATTACACAAAAGCAGTGCTACCAAACTGCTCCATGAAAAGAATTGCATAAGATTGTGAGATGAATTCACACATCACAGAACAGTTTCTCAGAATGCTTCTTTCTAGTTTCTATCTTAGGATTTTTCCTTTTTCACGATAGACCTCAATGTCCTCTGGAATATTAAATTGTAGATACCGCCAAAATGGTGTTAGCAAACATCTTAAATAAAGAATGGTGTAACACTCTGATATGTATTCTCACATGGCAAGCAGTTTCTTTCAAGTTTTTATCTGTGTTCATAAGGTTTCTTTCAAGTTTTTATCTAAGGACACATCGTTTTTCACCATCGGCCTCAATGCCCTCCTGAATAGCCCATTGCAGATTCCATGAAAATAGTGTTAGCAAATTGTTCAATGAAAGAATGATGTTACTCTGTGAGATGAACTCACACATCACAAAGCAGTTTCTCCGAAAGCTTCTGTCCAGTTTTTATCTGACTATATTTCCTTTTTCACCATAGCACTCAATGCACTTGCAATATCTCATTGCAGATTAAACAAAAACAGTGTTAGTAAACTGCTCCATCAAAAGAAAAGTGTAACTCTGTGAGATGAATTGACACATCACAAAGCAGTTTCTCAGAAAGCTTCTTTCCTGTTTTTATCTGAGAATATGTCCTATTAAAATATAGGCCTCCATGAGCTCCTGTATATCTCTTTGCAGAGTCTGCGAAAACAGTGATAGCAAACTTCCCAAGGAAAATAATTGTGTAACTCTGTGAGATAAATTTACACATCACAAAGCAGTTTCTCAGAATGTTTTTGTCTAGTTTCTAATCTGAGGATATTTCCTGTGTCACCATAGGCTTAAAAGTCACCCTAATTATCCCTTCTCATTCTCCACAAGAACAGTGCTAGCAAACTGCCTCATGAAAGAGTGGTGTAACTCCGTGAGATGAATTCACACATCACAAAACAGTTTCTCAGAAAGTTTCTTTCTATTTTTCAACTGAGGATAGTTCCTTTGTCACCATAGGCTTCAAAACTATCAGAAATATCACTTCTCAGATTCCACAACAACTGAGCTAGCAAACTGCTCCATGAAGTAGTAGTGTAGCTCTGTGAGATGATTTCACACATCACAAAGCAGTTTGTCAGAAAGCTTTCAATTTTTTTCTAAGGACATTTCCTTTTTCACCTTTGGCCTCAAGGCCCTCCCGATATCCCACTGCATATTCCATGAAAATAGTGTTAGCAAACTGCTGAATGAAAGAATGGTGTAACTCCGTGAGACGAATTCACACATCACAAAGCAGTTTCTCCAAAGTCTTCTGTCTACTTTTATCTGAATATATTTCCTTTTTCACCATAGCCCTCAATGTACTCACAATATCCCATTGGAGATTAAACGAAAACAGTGATAGTTAACTGCTCCTGGAAATGAACGGTGTAACTCAGTTTGCAAATTCCACAAGAACAATCTTAGTGAACGGCTTGTAGAAGGGAAAGCTGTAACTCTGTGAGATGAATTCAAACATCACAAAGCAGTTTCTCAGAAAGCTTCTTTCGTGTTTTTATCTGAGGATATTTCGTATTTAAACACAGGCCTCCATGCGTTACCATATATCTCATTGCAGATTCTGTGAAAACAGTGTTAGCAAACTTCTCAAGAAAAAGAACTGTGTAACTCCTCGAGATACATTTTCACATCACAAAGCAGTTTCTCAGAAAGCTTCTTTCTAGTTTTCATCTGAGGGTATTTCCTTTATCACCATCGGCCTCAAAGCCCTCAGGAATATCCCATTACAGACTCCACGAAAATAGTGTTAACAAACTGCTCAATGAAAAAATGGTGTAACTCTGTTAGATGAATTCACACACCATGAAGCAGTTTCTACAAAGGCTTTTCTCCAGTTTTTATCTGAAGATATTTTCTTTTTCACCATAGGACTCAATGTCTTCGTAATATCCCATTATAGATTCCACGAAAACAGAGTTAGCAAACTGCTCCATGTAAAGAAAGGTGTAACAATGGGAGATGAATTCATACATCACAAAACAGTTTCTCTGAAAGCTTCTTTATAGTTTTAGTCTGAGGATTTTTCCTTTTTCTCCATGGGCTTCAATGCAATCCAAAATATCCCTTCTCAGATATCGAAAAAGCAGTGCTACCGAAATGCACCATGGAAAGAATGCTGTACCTTTGTGAGATGAATTGACACATCACAAAGCAGTTTCTCAGAAAGCCTCTTTCTAGTTTTCATCTGAGTATATGTCCTTTTTCTCCATGGTCTTCAATGCAATCCAAAATATCACTTCTCAGATTCCACAAAAACAGTGCTAGCAAACTGCTTCATGAACGAGTAGTGTAACTCTGTGAGATGCATTCACACATCAGAAAGCAGATTTTCAGAAAGCTTCTTTCTACCTTTTATCTGAGGACATTTCCTTTGTCACCAGATGCTTCAAAGTGATCCAAGATATCCCTTCTCAAACGAGGCAAAAACAGTGCTAACAAACTACTCCATGAAAAGGTGTGTAATTCTGTGACATGAATTCACATATCACAAAAGAGTTTATCAAAAGATTTCTCCCCAGTTTTTCCTGAGGATATTTCCTTTTTCGCCATAGGACTCAATACTTTTGCAATATTATATTGCAGAGTCCACGAAAACAGAGTTAGCAAACTGCTCCAGGAAACATTGGTGTAACTCTGTGAGATGTACTCACTCATCACAAAGCAGTTTTTCAGAAAGTTTCTTTCTAGTTTTTATCTGAGGATATTCCCTTCATCACCATGGGCTTCAAAGCTCTCCAAAATATACCTTCTCTGATTCCATAAAAGTAGTGTTACCATAGAGCTCCATGAAAAGAAAGGTGCAACTCTGTAAGATGAATTCACATATCACAAAGCAGTTTCTCAGAAAACTTCTTTCTAGTTTTTATCTAAGGAAATAGATAAGCTTTCTTCCAAAAGCTTCTTTCTAGTTCTTATCTGGGAATATTTCCTTTGTCGCCATAGGCTTCAAAGAGATCCAAAATATCCCTATTCAGATTCCACAAAAACACTGTTAGCAAACTACTCCATGAAAGAGTAGTGTAACTGTGAGATGAATTCACACGTCACCAAGCAGTTTCTCGGAAAACCTCATTCTTGTTTTTATCCGAGGTTATTTCCTTTTTAAACACAGGCTTCAATGCCCTCCGAATATCAAGTTGCAGATTCCGCGAAAACAGTGTTAGCAAACTTCTCAATGAAAGAACAATGTAACTCTGTGACATGTATTTGCACATCACAAAGGAGTTTCTCCGAAGGCTTCTGTCCAGTTTTTATCTGAGTATATTTCCTTTTTCTCTGGAGCATTCAATGCGCTCACAATATCTCATTACAGATTAAAAGAAAACTGTGTGAGTAATCTCTTCGTTGAAAAGAATGGTGTAACTTTGTGAGACGATTACAAACATCACAAAGCAGTTTCTCAGAAAGCTTCTTTCTAGTTTTTATCGGAGGATATTTCCTTTTTCACCATGGGATTCAATGCAATCCAAAATATCCCTTCTCAGAGTCCACAAAAGCAGTGCTAACAAATGGCACGATGAAAAGAATGATGTAACTCTGTGAGATGAATTCACATATCACAAAGCAGTTTCTGAGAAAGCTTCTGTGTAGTTTTCTTATGAGATTATTTACTTTGTCACCACAGACATCAAAGAAATCTAAAATATCCATCCTCAGATTCCACAAAAACAGTGCCAGCAAACTGCTCCGTGAAAGAGTAATGTAATTCTGTGTGATGAATTCACACATCACAAAACAGTTTCTCAGAAAGCTTGTTTCCAGTTTTTATCTGAGGATATTTACTTTGTCACCATAGGTTTCAAAGCAATCAGAAATGTCCCTTCTCAGATTCCACAAAAAGAGTGCTAGCAAATGGCTCCATGAAAGATTGGTGTAACTCCATGAGATGAATTCACACATCACCAGGCAGTTTCTCAGAAAGCTTCTTTCAAGTTTTTATCTGAGGACTTTTCCTTTTTCACCCTCAGGCTCAATGCCCTCCCGAGTATGCCATAGCAGATTCCACGAAAATAGTGTTAGCAAATTGCTCAAAGAAAGAATGATTTAGTTCTGTGAGATGAATACACAAATCACAAAGCAGTTTCTCAGAAAGCTTTTTTCTAGTTTTTATCTGAGGATATTTCCTTTGTCACCATAGGCTTCAAAGTGATCCAAAATATCCCTTTTCAGATTCCACAGAAACAGTGCTAGCAAGCTGATTCATGAGAGTAGTGTAACTCTGTGAGATGAATTCACGCCTCACAAAACAGTTTCTCGGATGCCTTGTTTCCAGTTTTATCTGAGGATATTTCCTTTGTCATGATAGGATTCAAAGAGATCAGAAACGTCCCTTCTCAGATTCCCCAAAAACAGTGCTAGCAAATGGCTCCATGAAAGATTGGTGTAAATATGTGTGATGAATTCACACATCACAAAGCAGTTTCTCAGAAATATTCTTTCTATCTTTATCTGAGGATAGTTCCTTTTTCACCGTGGTTTTAAATGCAAACCAAAATATCCCTTCTCAGATTCCACAGAAACAGTGCTAACAAATTGCTGCAAGAAAAAATTGGTGTAATCTGTGAGATGAAATCACACATCACAAAGCAGTTTCTCAGAAAGCTTCTTTCTAGTTTTTATGTGAGAATATTTCCTTTGTCACCATGGATTTCAAAGCAATCAAAAATATCACTTCTCAGATTCCACAAAAGCAGGCCTAGCAAACTGCTCCATGGAAGAGTAGTTTAACTCTGTGAGATGAATTCACACATCACAAAGCAATTTCTCAGAAAGCTTCTTCCAGTTTTTTTTTTTTTATTTAAGTTCTAGGGTACATGTGGATAATGTGCAGGTTTGTTACATATGTATACTTGTGCCATGTTGGTGTGCTGCACCCATCAACTCGTCAGCACCCATCAACTCATCATTTACATCAGGTATAACTCCCAATGCAATCCCTAACCCCTCCCCCCTTTCCCCTCCCCATGATAGGCCCCAGTGTGTGATGTTCCCCTTCCCGAGTCCAAGTGATCTCATTGTTCAGTTCCCACCTATGAGTGAGAACATGTGGTGTTTGGTTTTCTGTTCTAGTGATAGTTTGCTAAGAATGATGGTTTCCAGCTGCATCCATGTCCCTACAAAGGACACAAACTCATCCTTTTTTATGGCTGTATAGTATTCCATGGTGTATATGTACCACATTTTCTTTATCCAGTCTGTCACTGATGGACATTTGGGTTGATTCCAAGTCTTTGCTATTGTGAATAGTGCCGCAATAAACATACGTGTGCATGTGTCTTTATAGCAGCATGATTTATAATCCTTTGGGTATATACCCAGTAATGGGATGGCTGGGTCACATGGTACTTCTACTTCTAGATCCTTGAGGAATCACCATACTGTTTTCCATAATGGTTGAACTAGTTTACAATCCCACCAACAGTGTAAAAGTGTTCCTATTTCTCCACATCCTCTCCAGCACCTGTTGTTTCCTGACTTTTTAATGATCGCCATTCTAACTGGTGTGAGATGGTATCTCATTGTGGTTTTGATTTGCATTTCTCTGATGGCCAGTGATGATGAGCATTTTTTCATGTGTCTCTGGGTGTATGAATGTCTTCTTTTGAGAACTGTCTGTTCATATCTTTTGCCCACTTTTTGATGGGGCTGTTTGTTTTTTTCTTGTAAATTTGTTTGAGTTCTTTGTAGGTTCTGGATATTAGCCCTTTGTCAGATGAGTAGATTGCAAAAATTTTCTCCCATTCTGTAGGTTGCCTGTTCACTCTGATGGTAGTTTCTTTTGCTGTGCAGAAGCTCTTTAGTTTAATGAGATCCCATTTGTCAATTTTAGCTTTTGCTGCCGTTGCTTTTGGTGTTTTAGACATGAAGTGGTGCTGGGAAAATTGGCTAGCCATAAGTAGAAAGCTGAAACTGGATCCGTTCCTTACTCCTTATATGAAAATTAATTCAAGATGGATTAGAGACTTAAATGTTACACCTAATACCATAAAAACCCTAGAGGAAAACCTAGGTAGTACCATTCAGGACATAGGCATGGGCCAAGGCTTCTTCCAGTTTTTATCTGAGTATATTTCCTTTTTCACCATCAGCCTGAATGCCCTCCCGAATATCCCATTGCAAATTCCACTAAAATAGTGGTAGCAAATTACTCAGTGAAAGAGTGGTGTCACTCTGTGAGATGAATTCACACATTGCAAAGCATTTACTCCAAAGGCTTCTCTCCAGTTTTTTTTGAAGATATTTCCTATTTCACCATAGCACTCATTGCACTTGCAATATCCCATTGCAGGTTAAAGGAAAACAATGTTACTAAACTGCTCCAGGAAAACAACATTGCAACTTTGTGAGATGACTACACGAATCACAAAGTAGTTTCTCAGAAAGCTTCTTTCTAGTTTTTAAATGAGAATATTTCCTTTGTCACCACAGGCTTCAAGCGATCCAAAATATCCCTTCTCAGATTCCACAAAAACAGTGCTAGCAATGTGCAACATGAAAGAGTTGTGTAACTCTGTGAAATGAATTCACACATCATAAATCTGTTTCTCAGAAAACTTATCTCTATTGTTTATCGAAAGATATTTCCTTTTCCACCATGGGATTCAATGCAATCCCAAATATCCCTTCTCAGATTATACAAAAGCAGTGCTAACAAACTGCTCCATGAAAATAATGGTGTAACTCTGTGAGATGAATTCACACATCAGAAAGCAGTTTCTCAGAAATCTTCCTACTAGTTTTTTCTGACTATATTTCCTTTGTCGCCATAGGCTTCAAAGTGATCAGAAATATCCCTTGCCAGATTCCACAAAAACAGTGCTAGCAACGGGCTCCATGAGAGGGTAGTGTAACTCTGTGAGTTCTTAAACTGCTCCATGAAAAGAACGGTGTAACTCTAAGAGATGAATTCACACATCACAAAGCAGTTTCTCAGAAAGCTCCCTTGTAGTTTTTGTCTGATTATATTTCCCTTGTCACCGTAGGCTACAAAGGGACCAAAATATCACTTCTCAGATGACACGAAAACAGTGCTAGCAAACTGCTCTGTGAAAGACTGATGTAACTTTGTGAGCTGAATTCACTCATCACAAAGCTGTTTCTCAGAAAGCTTCTTTCAAGTTTTTAGTTGAGGGAGGATATTTCCTTTGTCTCCATAGGCTTCAACATGATCCAAAATATCCCTTCTCAGATTCCACAAATACAGTGCAAGCAAACTGCTCCATGAAAGAGTAGTGTAAGTCTGTGAGATGAATTCACATATCACAAAGTAGTTTCTCAGTAAGCTTCTTTCAAGTTTTTGACTGAAGATATTTCCTTTTTCACCATGGGCTTCAGTGCAATCCAAAGTATTCCTTCTCAGATTGCACAGAAGCAGTGCTAACAAACTGCTCCATTAAAAGAACTGTGTAACTTTGTGAGATGAAATCACACATCACAAACAGTTTCTCAGAAATCTTCTTTCAAGTTTTGATCTGAGAACATTTCCCTTTTCACCATCAGCCTCAATTCCCTCCAGAGTGCTCCATTGCAGATTCCACAAAAATAGTGTTAGCAAACTGCTCAATGAAAGAATGGTGCAACTCTGTAAGATGAAAACACACATCACAAAGCAGTTTCTCAGAAAACCTCTATCTAGTTTTTATCTCAGGATATTTCCTTTTTCAACATGGGCTTCAATGCAGTGCAAAGTATGCCTTCTCAGATTCCACAGAAGTTGTGCTAACAAACTGCTCCTTGAAAAGAATGGTTTAACTTGGTGATACAAAGTCACACATCACAAAGCAGTTTCTCAGAAAGTTTCTTTCTAGTTTTTCTCTGAGGATATTTCCTTTGTCACCATAGGCTTATAAGTGATCAAAAATATCCCTTCTCAGATACCACAGAAAGAGTGCTAGCAAACTGCTCCATGAAAGAGTATTGGAAAACTGTGAGATGAATTCATGCATCACAAATCACTTTCTCAGAAAGCTTGTTTCCAGTGTTTATCTGAGGATATTTACATTCTCATGATAGGATTCAAAGCGATCAATAATGACCCTTCTCCAATTACAAAAAAACAGAGCTAGCAAACGTCTCTATGCAAGACTGGTGTAACTCTGTGAGTCGAATTCACACATCACAAAGCAGTTTCTCAGCTAGCTTCTTTCTATTTCTTATCTGAGGATATTTACCTTTTCACTACACACCTCAATGCACTCCCTTTGCAGATTCCATGAAAACAGTGTTAGTAAGCTGCTCCATGAAAAGAACAGTGTAACTCTGTGAGGTGAATTCACATATCACAAAGCAGTTTCTGAGAAACCTTCTTTCTATTTTTATCTGAGGATAATTCTTTTGTCACCACAGGCTTCAATGCAATCCAAAATATCCCATCACAGATTCCGCAAAAACAGTGCTAAGAAACAGTTCCATGAAAAGAATCATGTAAATCTGTGAGATTAATTAACACCTCAAGTAGTAATTGCTCAGAAAATTTCTTTCTTATTTTTATCTGAGAATATTTCCTTTTTCACTGTAGGCCTCAATGCACTCCAAACTATCCCTTTGCAAATTCCTTGAAAACAGAGTTCGCAATCTGCTCCATGGAAAGAAAGGTATAACTGTGTGAGTTGAATTCAAACATCACAAAGAAATTTCTCAGAGAGCTTCTTTCTAGTTTGTATCTGAGGATATTTCCTTTGTCACCATAGGCTTCAAAGAAATTCAAAATACTCCTACTCAGATTCCCCAAAAATAGTGCTACCAAATGGCTCCATGAACACAGTGATGTAATTCTGTGAGATGAATGCACACATTAAAAGGTGTTTCTCAGGAACCTTTCTAGTTTTTATCTGAGAATATTTTCCTTTTCACCATATTCCTCAATGTGCTTCCAAATATCCCAAAGCAGATTAAACGAAAAAAGTGTTAGTAAAATTCTCAATGAACAGAACAGTGTAACTCTGAGAGATGAATCCACACATCACAAAGCAGTTTCTCAGAAAACTTCTTTCTCTTTTTTTTCCTGAGGATATTTCCTATTTCACCATAGGCCTGAATGTTCTCCCAAATATCACTTCTCAGATTCCCCAAAAACAGGGCTAACAAGCTGCTTCATGAAAAGAATTGTGTAACTCTTTGAGATGAATTCACAAATCCCAAAGCAGTTTCTCAGAAAGCTTCTTTGTAGTTTCTATCTGAGGATATTTCCTCTGTCACCACAAGCTTCAATGTGCTCCAAAATATGCCATTGCAGATTCCAAGTAAACAGTGTGACCGAACTGCTCAGTGAAAAGAGTGGTGTAACTCTGTGAGATAAACTCACACATCACAAAGCAGTTTCTCAGAAAGCTTCTTTCTAGTTTTTTTCTGAGGATATGTCCTTTGTCACCAGAAGCTTGAATGTGCTCTGAAATATCCCATTGCAGATTTCAAGAAAAAACTGTTAGTAAACTACTCAGGAATAGAACAGTGTAACTCAGTGAGATGAATTTATACATCACAAAGCAGTGTCTCAGAAAGCTTCTTTTTGGTTTTTATCAGTTTATATTTCCTTTTTCACCATAGGCTTCAATGCGCTCTGAAATATCCTATTGCAGATTCCATGAAAACAGTGTTATTAAACTACTGAATGAAAAGAACGCTGTCACTTTGGAAGAGGGGTTCACACATCACAAAGCGGGTTTCTCAGAAACCTTCTTTCTTGTATTTATCTGAGGATATTTCCTATGTCACCGTATGCTTCAATGCAATTCAAATTATCCCTTCTCAGATTCCCAAAAAACAGTGCTAGAAAACTGCTCCAGGAAAAGAAAGGTGTAACTCTGTGAGATAAAATCACACATCACAAAGTACATTCTCAGAAATTTTATTTCTAGTTTTCATCTGAGGATATTCCCTTTGTCACCATAGACTTCAAGGCAATCCAAATATCACTTCTGAGATTCCCCAAAAACAGTGTTACCAACCCACTCCAAGAAAAGAATCATGAACTCTGTGAGATGAATTAACACATCACAAAGCTGTTTCTCAGAATGTTTCTTTCTAGTTTCTAAATGGGGATATTGCCTTTGTCACCATAAGCTTCAATGCGCTCTGAAATATCGCTTTGCAGATTCCAAGAAAACAGTGTTAGCAAACTGCTCAATGAGTAGAAGAGTTTAACTCTGTGAGATGAATTCTCACATCACAGAGCAGTTTTTCAGAAAGATTCTTTCTAGTTTTTATCTGAGGATATTTCCCTTTTCAGTATATGTCTCAATGCGCTCCCAAATATCCCCTTACAGATTACATGAGAACAGTGTTAGCAAGCTAGTTCATGAAAAGAAAGGTGTAACTCTGTGAGATGAATTCACACATCACAAAGAACTTTCTCAGAAAGCTCCTTTCAAGTTTTCATCTGAGGATATTTCCTTTGTCACCATAGGCTTCAGTGCGATCCAAAATATCTCTCCTCAGATTCCCGAAAAACAGTGCTACCAAACTGATCCCTGAAAAGAATCATGTAACTCTATGAGATGAATTAACGTACCATAAACCAGTTTCTCAGAAAACGTCTTTCTCGCTTTTATCTGATGATATTTCTTTTCTCACCATAGGCCTCAATACTCTCTCAAATATCCCTTTCCAGATTCCACGAACACAGTGTTTGCACACTGCTCCATGAAAAGAAATGTATAAGCTTGTAAAGTAAATTCACAAATCACAAAGAACTTTCTCAGGAAGCTGTTTTCTAGTTTTTATCTGAGGATAATTCCTTTGTCACCACAGGCTCCAATGTAATCCAATATATCCCTTCTGAGATTCCCCAAAAACAGTGCTACTAAACTGCTCCATGAAAACAACGGTGTAACTCTGTGAGATGAATTCACACATCACAAGGCAGTTTCTCCAAAAGCTTATTTCTACTATTTATCTGTGCATATATTTTTTAAGGATATTTCCTTTGTCACCATATTCTTCAAGGCAATCAAAAATACACCTTCTCAGATTCCACAAGAAGTGCCAGCAAAAGGCTCCATGAAAGAGTGGTGTTACTCTGTGAGAAGAATTCACACATCCCAAAGCAGTTTCTCAGAAAGCTTCTTTTTGTTTTTTATCTGAGGATTATTTCTTTTGTCACCATAGGCTTCAATGTGCTCCCAGATATCCTATTGCAGATTCCAGGAAAATAGTGTTATCGAACTGCTCAATGAAAAGAATGGTGTACCTCTGTAAGATGAATTCACACATCACAAAGCAGTTTCTCAGAAAGATTTTTTCTATTTTTTATCTAAGGATACTTCCTTTTTCTTACTATAGGCCTCACTGAACTCCCAAATATCCCTTTGCAGATTCTGTGAAAACAGTGTTAGCAAACTGCTCCATGAAAAGAATGGTGTAAATCTGTGAGACAAATTCAAACATCTCAAAGAACTTTCTCAGAAAATTTCTTTCTAGTTTTTATCTGATGTTATTTCCTTTGTCACCATAGTCTTCAATGCAATCCAAAATATCACTTCTTTGATTCCCCAAAAACAGTGCTTCCAAACTGAACCTCTAAAACAACTGTGTGAAACTGTGAGATGAATTAACACACCACAACACAATTTCTCAGAAAGTTTCTTTCTAATTTTTATCTGAGGATAACTCCTTTGTCAACATAAGCTTCAATGCACTCGAAAATATCCCACTGGAGATTACAAGAAAGCAGCGTTAGCAAACTGCTTAATGAAAAGAACAGTGTAACTCTATAAGATGAATTCACACATCACAAGGCAGTTTCTTAGAAAGTTTCTTTCTAGTTTTTATCTGAGGATATTTCCTTTGTCACTGTAGGTTTCAATCCACTCCCAAATATCCTAATGCAGATTCCATGAAAACAGTGTTAGCAAACTACTCCAAGAAAAGCGTTGGGTGACTCTGTGAGATGAATTTGCACATCACAAAGCAGTTTCTCAGAAAGCTTCTTTAAAGTACTTATCTGAGGATATTTCCTTTTTCACCTTAGGCTTCAATGCAGTCCAAAATATCCCTTCTCAGGTTCCCCAAAACAGTGAAACCATACTGCTGCAGGAAAACTGTGGTGTAACTCTGTGAGATGAATTCACACATCACAAAGCAGTTGCTCAGAAAGCTTCTTTAATGTACTTATCTGAGAATATTTCCTTTTTCACCTTAGGCTTCAATGCAGTCCAAAATATCCCTTCTCAGGTTCCCCAAAAACAGTACAACCAAACTGCTACGTGAAAACTGTGTGGTAACTCTGTGAGATGAATTCACACGTCACAAAGCAGTTTCCAAGAAAGTTTCTTTTTGAATTTTATCTGAGGATATTTCCTTTGACATCCTAGGCTTCAATGTGCTCCCAAGTACCCTATTACTAATTCCACAAAAGCAGTGTTATCAGACAGTTCAATGAATAGTATGGTGTAACTCTGTGAGATGAATTCACACATCACAAAGCAGTTTCTCAGAAAGCTTCTTTGTAGTTTTTATCTGAGGATATTTCCTTTTTCAACATAGGCCTCAATTTACTCCCAAATATCCCTTTGTAGATTCCACAAAAAGAGTGTTAGGAAACTGTTCCATGATAAGAAACATGTAACTCTGTGAGTTGAATTCAAACATCACAAAGAAGTTTCTCAGAAGGCTTCTTTCTAATTTTTGTCTGAGGATATTTTATTTGTCACCATAAGCCTCAAAGCTCTCTGAAATAACCCATTGCAGAATCCAAGAAAACGGTGTTAGCAAACTACTCAATGAGAAAAACAGTGTAACTCTGTGAGATGAATTCACACATCACAAAGCAGTTTCCCATAAGTCTTCTTTTTGGTTTCTATCTCAGGGTATTTCCTTTGTCACCACAGTATTCAATGTGCTCGCAAATATCCTATTGCAGATTCCACGAAAACAGTTTTATCAAACTGCTCAATGAAAAGAATGGTGCAACTCTGTGAGATGAGTTCACACAACACAAAGCAGTTGCTTAGAAAGCTTCTTTCTAGTTTTTATCTAAGGATATTTCCTTTTTCACTATAGGCCACAATACGCTCTGGGATATCCCATTGCAGATTAAATGAAAACAGTGCTAGTGAACTGCACCATGATAGAAGGTGTAACACTGTGAGATGAATTCTCACATCACAAAGATCTTTCTCAGAATACTTCTTTCTAGTTTTTATCTGAGGATATTTCCTTTGTCACCATAGGCTTCAATGTAGTTCAAAATATCCCTTCTCAGATTCCACAAAAACACTGCCACCAAACTGTTCCATGAAAAGAATCCTGTAACTCTGTGAGATGAATTCACAAACCAGAAGGCAGTTTCTCAGAAAGCTTCTTTCTAATTTTTGTTTGAGGATATTTCCTTGGTCACTGTAAACTTAAATGTGCTCTGAAATATCCCACGGCAGATTCCAAGAAAACAGTGTTACCAAACTGCTCAATGAAAAGAGCAGTGTAACACTGTGAGATGAATTCACACATCACAAACAGTTTCTTGGAAAGTTTCTTTCTATTTTTTATCTGAGAATATTTAGGTTTTCAAAATAAGCCTCAATGTGCTGCCCAATATCCCTTTGCAGATTCCACGAAAGCAGTGTTAGCAATGAATACAAAGTTGTAACTCATTGAGATGAATTCCCACATCACAAAATCTTTCTCAGAACGCTTCTTTCTTGTTTTTATTTGAGGGTATTTACTTTTTCACAATAGGCTTCAATGGGATCTGAAATAGGCCTTCTCAGAACACCCAAAAATAGTGCTAATGACCTGCTAAATGAAAAGAATGGTGTAACTCTGTAAGATCAGTTAACATATCAGAATGCGTTTTCTCAGAAAGCTTCTTTCTAGTTCTTATATGAAGATATTTCCTTTTTCACCTAAAGTTTCAATGTGCTCCAAAATTTTTCTTTGCATATTCCACAAAAACACTGTTAGCAAATTGCTCCTTGGAAAGGAAGGTGTAACTCTGTGAGATGAATTCACACATCACAATGAAGTTTCTCAGAAAGCTTCTTTATAGTTTTTATCTGAGTTTTTATCTGAGTGCTACGAAACTACTCCATGAAAAGAAAGGTGTAACCCTGTTGGACAAATTCACAAATCACAAAGCAGTTTCTTAGAAAGTTTCTTTCTAGTTTTTGTTTGAGGATATTTCCTTTGTCACCATAAGATACAATGTGCTCCAGAATATCCCATTGCAGATTCCAAGACAACAGAATTAGCAAACTATTCAATGAAAAGAATAGTGTAACTCTTTGAGATGAACTCACACATCACAAAGCAGTTTCTCACAAACCTTCTTTCTAGTTTTCACCTGAGGATATTCCTTTTTCACTATAGACTTCTATGTGCTCCGGAATATCCCATTGCAGATTCCATGAAAACAGTGTTTGCGAACTGCTCCATGAACAGAACGTTGTAACTCTGTAAGATGAATTGACACATCACACAGTACTTTCTCGAAAAGTTTCTTTCCAATTTTTATCTGAGGATACTTCCTTTGTCACCATAGGCTTCAATGTGATCCAAAATATCCCTTCTCAGATTACATAAAGACACTGCAACCAAACCAATCCATGAAAAGAATCATGTGACTCTGTGAGTGGAATTAACACTTCAGAAAGCAGTTTCTCAGAAAGTTTCTTTCTAATTTTTATATGAGTATATTTCCTGTCAGTGTAAGCTTCAATATACTATGAAATATCCCATTGAAGATTCCAGGAAAACTGTGTTAGCTAACTCCTCAATGAAAAGAAGAGTGTAAATCTGTGAGATGAATTCACACATCACAAAGCAGTTTCTCAGAAATTTTCTTTTTGGTTTTTATCTGAGGATATTTCCTTTGTCACCATAGGCTTCAGTGAGCTCCCAACTATCCTACTGCAGATTCTACATAAACAGTGTTATCATACTGCGACAAGAAAACAATGGTGTAACTCTGTGAGATGAATTCACACATAACAAAGCAGTTTCTCAGGAATCTTCTTTCTAGTTTTTGTCTGAGGATATTTCCTTTGCCACCAAAGGCTTCAATGCACTCCGAAATTTCCCATTGCAAATTCCCCAAAAAGAGTGTTACAAAACTGGTCAATGAAAAGAACAGTGTAACACCATGAGATGAATTCACACATCAGAAAACGTTTCATCAGAAAGCATCTTTCTAGTTTTTAAATGAGGGTAATTCCCTTGTCACCTGAAGCTTCAATGCCCTCTGAAATATAACTTTGAAGATTACACGTAAACATTGTTAGCAAACTGCTCCATGAAAACAGCAGTGAAACTTTGTGTGATGAACTCACACAGCACAAAACAGTTTCTCAGAAAGCTTCTTTCTGGTTTTTATCTGAGGATATTTCCTTTTTCACCTTAGGCCTCAATGTGCTCCCAAATATCCCTTTGCAGATTACATGAAAACTGTGTTAGCAAATGGCTCCATGAAAACAAAGGTGTTACCCTGTGAGATGAATTCATGCATCACAAAAAACTTTCTCAGAAACCTTATTTCTAGTTTTCATCTGATGATATTTTCTTTGTCACTATAGGCTTCAAGATGATAAAAAATATCCCTTCTCAGATTCCTCAAAAACAGTGCTACCAAACTGATCCGTGAAAAGAGTCGTGTAACTCTGTGAGATGAATTAACATATCACAAAGCTGTTTCTCAGAAAGCTTCTTTCTAGTTTTTATACGAGGGCATTTCGCTTGTCTCCATAAGCTTCAATGTGCTCAGATATATCCCATTGCAGATTCCAAGAAAACAGTGTTAGCAAACTCCTCAAAGAAAAAAACAGTGTAACACTGTGAGTTGTATTCACACATTACAGAGCAGTTTGTCTGAAATATTCTTTCTAGTTTTTATCTGAGGATATTTCCTTTATCACCATAGGCCTGAGTGTGCTCCCAAATATCCCTTTGCAGATTACATGAAAACAGGGTTAGCAAAAGCTCCATGAAGAGAAAGGTGTAGCTCTGTGAGATACAATGATACATCACAAAGCAATTTCTCAGAAAGCTTCCTTTCGATTTTTATCTAGGGATATTTCTTTTATCACCATAGGCTTCAATGTGCTCCCAAATACCTATTGCAAATTCCATGAAAACAGTGTTTGCAGACTACTCAATGAAAAGAACGTTGTAATTCTGTGAGAAGAATTAGCACTACAAAGACGTTTCTCAGAAAGCTTCTTTTCAGTTTTTAACTGAGGATATTTCTTTTTCACTGTAGGCCTCAATGCGCTCCCAAATATCCCTTTGCAGATTCCATGAAAACAGTGTTTGCAAACTGCACCATGAAAAGAATGGTGCAACACTATGAAATGAATTAACACATCACAAAGCAGTTCTCAGAAAACTTCTGTCCAGTTTTTATCTGAGGACATTTCCTTTTTCACTATAGGCCTAAAAGCCCTCCCAAATATCACTTTACAGGTTCCACAGAAACAGCGAATGCAAACTCCTCCATGAAAAGAAAGGTTTAACTCTGTGAGATGAATTGACACATCACAAAGAAGTTTCTCAGAAAGCTTATTTCTACCTTTTATCTGAGGATATTTTCTTTGTCACCATAGGCTTCAATGTATTCTAAAATACCCCTTCTCAGATTCCACAAAAACAGTGGTAACAAACTGATGGCTGAAAAGAATGGTGTAACTCTGTGAGAGGAATTAAGGCATCACAAAACAGTTTCTCATAAAGCCTCTTTCTAGTTTTTATATGAGTTTATTTACTTTGACACCATAAGATTCAAAGAGCTCCCAAACATCCTATTGCAGATTCCACAAAAACAGTGCTATCAAACGACTTTATGAAAAGTACGGTGTAAATCTGTGAAATGAATTCACACATCACAAAGCAGTTTTGCAGTAAGCTTCTTTCTAGTTTTTATCTCAGGATATTTCCTTTTTCAACATAGGCCTCAATGTGCTCCCAAATATCCCTTTGCAGATTCCACGAAAACAGGGTTAGCAAGCTGCTCCTGGAAAAGAAGGGTATAACAGTGATAGCAGACTTCTCAATGGAAACAATGGTGTAATTCTGTGAGATAAAATCACACACCACAACACAGTTTCTCAGAAAGCTTCTTTCTCGTTTTTATCTTAGGATATTGAATTTTTCACTATAGGCCTCAATGAGCTCCCAGAAATCCCATTGCAGGTTCCAAGAAAACAGTGTTAGCCAACTGCTCCATGAAAGGAAAGCTGTGACTCTGTGAGATGAATTCATGCATCAAAAAGAAGTTTGTCGGAAAGCTTCTTTCTAGTTTTCATCTGAGGACATTTCTTTTGTCACCACAGGCTTCAATATGATGTAAAATATCCCTACTCAGATTCCCCAAAAACAGTGCTAACAAACTGCTCCATGAAGAGAAATTGTAACTCTGTCAGATGAATTCACAAATCAGAAATCTGTTTCTCAGTAAGCTTCTTTCTAGTTTTTGTCTGAGGATATTTCCTTTGTCACCATAAGATTCAATGCACTCCGAAGTATCCCATTGCAGTTTCCAAGAAAACAGACATAGCAAATTGCTCAATGAAAAGAACAGCGTAACTCTGTGAGATAAAATGACATCACAAAGGAAATTCTCAGAAACCTTCCTTTCAGTTTTTGTCTGAGGATATCTCTTTTGTCACCATAGGCTTCAATGCACTCCCAAATATCCTATGGCAGATTCCATGAAAACAGTGTTAGCAGACGGCTCAATGAAAAGAACAGTGTAAATCTCTGAGATGAATTCATATCATAAAACAGGTTCTCAGAATGCTTCTTTCCAGTTTATATCTGAGGATATTTCCTTTTTCACTATAGGCCACAATGTGCTCATAAATATTCCTTTGCCGTTTCCACCAAAACAGTGTTTGCAAACTGCTATATGAAAAGAAAGGTGTATCTCTGTGAGATGAATTAAAACATCACAAGGCAGTTTCTCAGAAAGCTTCTTTCCAGTTTTTATCTGAGGATATTTCCTCTTTCACTATAGGCCTAATTGTGCTCCCAAATATCCCTTTGCAGATTCCATGAAAACAGTGTTTGCAAACTGCTCCATGAAAAGAAAGGTTTGACTCTGTGTGACGAATTAACACATCACAAAGAATTTTCTCAGAAAGCTTCTTTCTAGTTTTTATCTGAGGATATTTGCTTTGTCACCATAGGCTTCCATGCCATCCAAAATTTCCCTTCTTCAATTCCCCAAAAACAGTGCTACCAAACTGCTCAATGAAAAGAATGTTGTAAATCTGTGAGATGAATTCACACATCACAAAGAACTTTCTCAGAAAGCTTCTTTCTAGCTTTTATCTGAGGACAAATCCTTTGTCCCCATAGGCTTCAATAAGTTCCTAAATATCTCTTCTCAGATTCAACAAAAACAGTGCTACCACACTGATCCATGAAATCATTCGTGTAACTGTTGGATGAATTCACAAATCACAAAGCAGTTTCTCAGAAATATTCTTTATAGTTTTTATTTTTATTTTATATTTTGTTATTATACTTTAAGTTCTAGGGTACATGTGCACAACATGCAGATCTGTTACATATGTATACATGTGCCATGTTGGTGTGCTGAACCCATTAACTCATCATATACATTATGTATATCTCCTAATGCAATCCTTCTCCCCACTCCCCTCCCCACAGTGGGACCCGGTGTCTGATGTTCCCCTTCCTGTGTCCTAGTGATCTCATTGTTCAATTTACACCTGTGAGTGAGAAAATGCAGTATTTGTTTTTCTGTTTTTGCGATAGTTTGATGAGAAAGAGGATTTCCAGGTGCATCCGTGTCCCTACAAAGGACACGAACTCATGCTTTTTTATGGCTGCCTAGTATTCCATGGTGTATATGTGCCACATTTTCTTAATCCAGTCTGTCACTGATGGACATTTGGGTTGATTCCACGTCTTTGCTATTGTGGATAGTGCCACAATAACAATACATGTTCATGTGTCTTTATAGCAGTATGACTTATAATCCTTTGGGTATATCCCCAGTAATGGGATGGCTGGTTAAATGGTATTTCTAGTTCCAGATCCTCGAGGAATCGCAACACTGTTTTCCACAATGGTTGAAATGGTTTACAGTCCCACCAGCATTGTAAAAGTGTTCCTATTTCGTCACATCCTCTCTAGCACCTGTTGTTTCCTGTTTTTTTAATGATTGCCATTCTAACTGGTGTGAGATGATATCTCATTGTAGTTTTGGTTTCAATTTCTCTGATGGCGAGTGATGATGAACATTTTTTCATGTGTCTGTTAGCTGTATGTATATCTTCTTTTGAGGAGTGTCTGTTCATATCCATACTTTGTCCACTTTTTGATGGGGTTGTTTGTTTTTTTTCTTGTAAATTTGATTGAGTTCTTTATAGGTTCCAGATATTAGCCGTTTGTCAGATGAGTAGATTGCAAAAATTTTCTCCTATTCTGTAGGTTGCCTGTTCACTCTGATGGTAGTTTCTTTTGCTATGCAGAAGCTCTTTAGTTCAATTAGATTCCATTTGTCAATTTTGGCTTTTGTTGCCGTTGCTTTTGGTGTTTTAGACATGAAGTCCTTGCCCATGCCTATGTCATGAACGGTATTACCTACGTTTTCTTCTATTGTTTTTATGGCATTAGGTCTAACATTTAAGTCTCTAATCCATCTTGAATTAAGGTGCAACTCTCTGAGATGAATTCGCATATCACAAAGAAGATTCTCAGAAAACTTCTTTCTAGTTGTTATCAGAGGATATGTCCTTTGTCACCATAGACTTCAATGTAATCCAAAATATCACCTCTCAGATTCCCCAAATAGAGTGCTACCAAACTGCTCCATGAAAAGAATCATGTAACTCTGTGAGATTAATTCACAAATTACAAAGCAGTTTCTCAGAAAGTTTCGTGCTGATGTTTGTCTGAGGATATATCCTTTTTCAAAATAGACCTCAGTGCACTCACGAATGTCCCTTTCCAGATTCCACGAAAATAGTGTGAGTAAAATACTACATGAATAGAAATGTGTAAATCTGTGAGATGAATTCCCACCTCACAAAGTAGTTTCTCAGAAAGCTTCTTTCTGGTTTTTGTCTGAGGATATTTCCTTTGTCACCATAGGTTTCAAAGTGCTCCAAAATATAATATTGCATATTTCACAAAAATAGTGTCATCAAACTGCTCAGTGAAAGGAACAGTGTGACTCTGTAAGATGAATTCACACATCACAAAGCAGTTTCTCAGAAAGCTTCATTCTAGTTTTTATCTGAGGATATTTTCTGTTTCACTATAGGCCTCAATGCAGTCTCAAATATCCCTGAGCAGATTCCATGAAAACAGTGTTAGCAAACTCTCCATGAAAGGAAAGGTGTTACTTTGTGAGATGAATTCAAACATCACAAAGAACTCTCTCAGAAGGCTTCTTTCTAATTTTTATAGGAGAATATTTCCTTTGTCACCATAGGCTTCAATGTGATACAAAATATCCCTTCTCAGATTACTCCAAAACAGTTCTAATAAACTTATCCATGAAAAGTATCATGTAAACCTGTGAGATGAATTAACACATCACAAAGTTGTTTCTCATAAAGCTTCTTTCTGTTTTTTATATGAGGATATTTCCTTTGTCACCATAGGCTTCAATGCACTCTGAAATATCCCATTGCAAATTCCAAGAAAACAGTGTTAGCAAACTGCTCAATGAAAAGAACACTGTAGAGCTGTGAGATGAATTCTCACACCTCTAAGAAGTTTCTCAGAAACCTTTCTAGTTTTTATCTGAGGATAATTCCTTTTTCACCATAGACCCCAATGCACTCCCAAATATCTCTTTGCAGATTCCATGAAAAGAGTGTTTGCAAAATGCTCCATGAATAGAAAGGTGTAACGCTGTGATATGAATTCACACATCACAAAGAACTTTCTCAGAAAGTTTCTTTCTAATTTTAATCTGAGGATATTTCCTTTGTCACTGTAGTGTTCAATGTGATCCAAAATATCCCTTCTCAGATTCCGCAAAATCAGCGCTACCAAACTGCTCCATGAAAATAATCATATAACTGTGAGATGAATTAAAAAATCACAAAGCATTTCTCAGAAAGCTTCTTTCTAGTTTTTATCTGAGGACAATTCCTTTTTCACCATAAGCCCCAATGTACTCTAAAATATCCCTTTTCAGATTCCATGAAAACAGTGTTAGCAAACTGCTCTATGAATAGAAAGGTGTAACTTTGTGAGATGAATTCATGCATCACAAATAAATTTCTCAGAAATCTTCTTTCTAGTTTTTATGTGAAGATATTTCCTTTATCACCATGGGCTCCAATGCTATCCAAAATACATCTTAGCAGATTCCCCAAAAAAGTGCCACCAAACTGCTCCATGAAAAGTATGCTGTACTCTGTGAGATGAATTAACACATCACAAAGCTGTTTCTCAGAAACCCTCACTCTATTTTTATCTGAGGATATTTCCTTTTTCACCATGTTCCTCAAAGCACCCCCAAATATCAATTTACAGATTCCAAGAAAAAAGTGTTAGCAAACTTCTCAATGAAAAGAACTGTGTAAGTATGTTAGATGAATTCACACATCACAAAGCAGTTCCACAGAAGGCTTCTCTTTCGTTTTCATCTGAGGATATTTCCTTTGTCACTATAGGCTTCGATGCCCTCCGAAATATAATATTGCAGATTCCATGAAAACATTGTTACCAAACTGCTCAATAAAGAGAATGGCGTGGCTCTGTAAGGTGAATTCACACATCACAAAGCAATTTCTCAGAAAGCTCCTTTCTAGGTTTTGCCTGAGGATATTTCCTTTTTCAATATTGGCCTCAACTTGCTCCCAAATATTCCTCTGCAGATTCCATGAAAACAGTGTTAGCAAACTGCTCCATGAAAAGAAAGCTGTAACTCTGTGAGATGAATTCATACATCACAAAGAACTTTTTCAGAAAGCTTCTTTCTAGTTTTTATCTGAGGATAGTTCCTATGGCACCATAGGCTTCAATGTAATCCAAAATAATCCTTCTCAGATTCCCCCAAAATAGGGCTATCAAACTGCTCCATGAAAAAAAATCGCGTAACTCTGTGAGATGAATTCACACATCACAAAGAGGTTTCTCAGAAAGCTTCTTTCTAGTTTTTATGTGAAGTTATTTCCTTTGTCACCATAGGATTCAATGCAATCTAAAATATTCTGTCTCAGATTCCCCAAAAACACTACTACGAAACTGATTCATGGAAAGAATCCTGTAACTCCATGAGATGAATTCAGAAATTACAAAGCAGTTGCTCAGAAAGCTTCTTTCTAGTTTTTGTCTGAGGGTATTTACTTTCTCACCATAGGCCTCAATGCACTCGTGAATATCTCTTTGCAGATTCCACGAAAATAACATTAACAACCTGCTCCATGAAAAGAAAGGTGTAATTCTGTGAGATGTATTCAACGTCACAAATCAGGCTCTCAGAATTCTTCTTTTTGGTTTCTGTCAGAGGATATGTCCTTTGTCACCATAGGCTTCAAGTGATCCCAAGTATCCTATTGCTGACTCCACGAAAACAGAGTTAGCAAACTGCTCCAAGAAAAGAATCATGGAACTCTGTGAGATGAATACACACATCCCAAATCAGTTTCTCAGAAAGTCTCTCTCTAGTTATTATCTGAGGATATTTCCTTTTTCACCATAGGCTTCAATGCAATCCAAAATATGTCTTATCAGATTCCCTAACAACAGGGCTACCAAACTGCTCCAGGAAAAGTATGCTGTAACTCTGTGAGATGAATTCACACATCACAAAGCTGTTTCTTAGAAAACTTCTCTCTAGTTTTTATCTAAGGATATTTCCTTTTCCACCATGTTCCTCAAAGCACTCCAGAATATCAATTTGCTGATTGCATGAAAAAAGTGTTAGCAAACTTCTCAATGAAAATAACAGTGTAAGTCTGTTAGATGAATTCACACATCACAAAGCAGTTACACAGAAAGCTTCTTTTTCGTTTTTATCTGAGGATATTTCCTTTGTCACCTTAGGCTTCAAAGCACTCCCAAATACAATATTGCAGATTACACAAAAACAGTGTTATCAAACTCCTCAATGAAGAGAACGGTGTGGATCTGTAAGATGAATTCACATATCAAAAAGCAGTTTCTAAGAAAGCTTCTTTCCTATTTTTGACTGAGGATATTTCCTTTTTCACCATTGGCCTCAATGTCCTCCCACATATCCCTTTGCAGACTCCATGAAAAGAGTTTTAGCAAATGGCTACATGAAAAGAAAGGTGTAGCTCTGTGAGATGAAATCACACATCACATAGAACTTTCTCAGAATGCTTCCTTCTGGTTTTTATCTGAGGATATTTCCTTTGTCACCATGGGCTTCAATGCAATCCAAAATATCCTATCTCAGATTCCCCAAAAACACTGCTACTAAACTGATCCATGAAAAGAATCGTGTAACTCTGTGAGATGAATTCACAAATCACAAAGCAGTTTCTTGGAAAGCTTCTTTCTAATTTTTATCTGAGGATATTTACTTTTTCACCATAGGTTTTAGTGCAATTCAAAATATCCCTTCTCAGATTCTCCAAAAACAGGGCTATCAAACTGCTCCATGAAAAGAATGGTGTAACTCTGTGAGATGAATTCAGACATCACAAAGCTGTTTTTCAGAAAACTTCTTTCTAGCTTTTATTGGGGATATTTCCTTTTTCTCCATATTCCTCAATGCACTCTGGAATATCCCATTGCAGATTCCATGAAAAAAGTGTTAGCAAAGTTCTCAAGAAAAGAATGGTGTACCTCTTTGAGATGAATTCACACATCACAAAGAATTTTCTCAGAATGTTTCTTTCTAGTTTTTATCTGAGAATTTTTCCTTTGTCAATATAGGCTTCAATGCATTCCAAAATATCCCTTGTCAGATTCCACAAAACAGTGCTACCAAACTGCTCCATGAAAAGAACCACGTTGCTTTGTGAGATGACCTCGCAAATCCCAAACAGGTTCTCACAAAGCTTCTTTCTAGTTTTTGTATTAGGATATTTCCTTTTTCACTATAGGCCTCAGTGTGCTTGCAAATATCCCTTTGCAGATTCCACAAAAATAGTGTTAGCAAACTGCTCCATGAAAAAAAAAAAATGTGTAAATCCATGAGACAAATTCACACATCACAAAGCAGTTTCTCAGAAATCATCTTTTGGTTTTTGTCTGAGGATATTTCCTTTGTCACCATAATCTAATCTTCAAGGCACTCCCAAATATCCTAATGCAAATTCCATGAAAAAAAAAGTGTTACCAACCTGCTCATCCAAAAGAATGGTGTAAATCTGTAAGATGAATTCACACATCACAAAGGAGTTTCTCAGAAATCTTCCTTGTAGTTTTTATCTGAGGATAATTCTTTCTTCATTTTAGGCCTCAATGCACTCCCAAATATCCCTTTGCACTGTCCATGAAATCAATGTTAGCACACTACTCCATGAACTTTCTCAGAAAGCTTCTTTCTAGTTTTTTTCTGAGGATATTTCCTTTTTCACCAAAGACCTCAAAGCACTCCCAAACATCCCTTTGGAGATTCCATGAAAACTGTGTTAGCCATCTGCTTCGTGAAAATAAAAATGTCTTGCTCTGTGAGATGAATACACATTTCAAAATGAAGTTTCTGAGAAATCTTCTTTCTAGTTTTTATATGAGGATATTTCCTTTGTCATCCTAGGCTTCAATGCGATCCAAAATATCCCTTCTCAGATTCCCCAAAAACAGTGCTACCAAAGTGCTCCTTGAAACGAACGGTGTAACTTTGTGAGATGAATTCACACATCACAAACCAGTTTCTCAGACAGCTTCTTTCTAGTATTTATCTGAGGATATTTCCTTTTTCTCCATATTCCTCAATGTGTTCCAGAATATCCCATTGCAGATTCCACGAAAAAAGTGTTAGCAAACTTCTCATTGAAGAGAACAGTGTAACTCTGTGAGATGAATTGACACATCACAAAGCAGTTTCACAGAAAGCGTCTTTCTAGTTTTTGTATGAATATATTTCCTTTTTCTATATATTCCTCAATGCACTCACGAATATCACTTTTCAGATTCCATGAAAATGTTATTAGCAAATAGCTCCATGAAATAAAAAGTGTAAATCTGAGAGATGAATTCACACATCACAAAGCAGTTTCTCAGAAAGATTTATTTTTGATATTTCTCTGAGGATATTTTCTTAGTCACCATAGGCTTCAATACACTCCCAAATATCCTATTGCAGATTGCAAGAAAACAGTGTTGGCAAACTGCTCAATGAAAAGCACCATTTAACTCTGTGAGATGAATTCACAAATCACAAAGTAGTGTCTTAGAAAGCTTCCTTCTAGTTTTTATATGAAGTTATATCCTTTGTCACTATAAGCTTCATTGTACTCCGAAATATCCCTTTGCAGATTCCAAGAAAACAGTGTTAGCAAACTGCTCCATGAAAAGAAATGTGTAATCCTGTGAGCTGAATTCATGCATCACAAAAAAACTTTCTCAGAAAGTTTCTTTCTAGTTTTTATCTGAGGATATTTCGGTGTCACCATATACTACAATGCAACTCATAATAATCCTTCTCAGACTCCCCAAAAAATGTGCCACCAAACTGAGCCATGAAAAGAATTGTGTAACCTGTTACATGAATTCACACATCACAAGGCAGTTTCCCAGAATGCTTCTTTCTAGTTTTTTCTGAGGAAATTTAGTTTTTCACCATAAGCCTCAAGGCGCTCGCAAGTATACCTCTGCTGTTTCCAGGAAAACAACGTTAGCAAACTGCTCCATGAAATGAAAAGTGTAACACTGTGAGGTGAATTCACACATCACAAAGAACTTTCTCAGAAAGTTTCTCTCTAGTTTTTATCTGAGAGTATTTCCTTTGTCACCATAGGCTTCAATGCAATGCAAAATATCGTTTCTCAGATTCTCCAATAACAGTGCTATCAAACTGATATATGAAAAGAATCTTGTAACTCTCTGAGATGAATTATTGCCTCACAATGTGGTTTCTCAGAAAGCTTCTTTGTAGTTTTGTCTGTGGATATTTCCTTTGTCACCATCATATTCAATGCGTTTTGAAATATTCCATTGCAGATTCCAGGAACACAGTGTTAGAAAGCTGCTCAATATAAAGAACAGTGTAACCTCGTGAGATGAATTCACACATCACAAAGCAGTTTCTCAGAAAGCTTCTTTCTAGTTCTTATATGAGGGTATTTCCTTTGTTACCATAAGCTTCAGAGTGCTCCCAAAGATACGTTTGCAGAATCCAGGAAAAAAGTGTTAACAAACTGCTCAATGAAAAGTACAGTGAAACTCTGTGAGATGAATTCACACATCACAAAGCAGTTTCTCAGAAAGTTTCTTTCTAGTTTTTATCTGATTATACTTCCTTTGTCACCATAGGCTTCAATGCCACCCAAAGTATCCCTTCTCAGATTCCCCCAAAAGAGTGCTACCAAAGACATCCATGAAAATAATCATGCACCTCTGTGAGATGAATTCACAGATCACAAAGAAGTTTCTCAGAAAGCTTCTTTCTTGCTTTTATCTGAGAATATTTAGTTTTTCACCATAGGCGTCAATGTCCTCCCAAATGTTCATTTGCAGATTCCATGAAAACAGTGTTAGCAAATGGCTCCATGAAAAGAAAGGTGTAACTCTGTGAGATGGATTCACACATCACAAATAACTTTCTTAGAAAGATTCTTTATAGTTTTCATCTGATTATATATCCTTTGTCACCATTGGTTTCAATGCAATACAAAATATCCATTCTCAGATTCTCCAAAAACAGTGATCCCAAACTGATGCATGAAAACAATCGTGTAACTCTGTGAGATGAATTAACACATCAGAAAGCAGTTTCTCAAAAAGCTTCCTTCTACTTTTTCGATGCGGACTTTTCCTATGTCACCATATGCTTCAATGTGCTCAGAAATATTCCATTTAACATTCCAAGAAAGCAGTGTTAGCAAACTGCTCAATGAAAAGAAAAGTGTAACACTGTGAGATGAATTCACACATCATAGCAGTTTCTCAGACAGTTTCTTTTTGGTATATCTATGAGATTATTTCCTTTGTCACTGTAGGCTTCAATGTACCCCCAAATGTTCTATTGCAGATTCCATGAAAACAGTGTTATCAAACTACTCAATGAAAAGAATGGTGTAACTCTGTGAGATGAATTCAAACATCAAAAAGCAGTTTCTCAGAAAGCATCTTTTTGGTTTATCTATGAGGATATTTCGATTGTCATCATAAGCTTCAATGCGAGAAGACATATGAGAGTGCAGATTCCAAAAACACAGTGTAAGCAAACTGCTCAATGTAAAGAACAATGTAACTCTGTGAGTTGAATTCACACATCAAAAAGAAGTTTTTCAGAAAGCTTCCTTCTAGTTTTTATCTGAGGATATTTCCTTTCTCACCATGGGCCTCAATGCACTCCCAAATATCCCTTTTCAGATTGCACGAAAAGAGTGTTAGCAAGTAGCTCCATGAAAATAGAGGTGTAACACTGTGAGATGAATTCACATATCACAAAGAACTTTCTCAGAAAGCTTCTTTCCAGTTTTTGTCTGAGGATATTTCCTTTGTCACAATAGGCTTCAATGAGATCCAAAATATCACTTCTCAGATTACCAAGAAACAGTGAAACCAAACTGATCCATGAAAAGAAGCTTGTAACCCTGTGAAACGAATTATCACATCACTAAGTGGTTTCTCAAAAGCTTCTTTCTAGTTTTTATATGAGGATAATTCATTTGTCAGTATAAGCTTCAACGCACTCCGAATTATCAGAATGCAGATTCTAAGAAAACAGTGTCAGCAAACTGTTCAGTGAAAAGAACTGTGTAACTCTGTGAGATGAATTCAGGCATTGAAAAGAATTTTCTCAGAAGCTTGTTTCTAGTTTTTAACTCAGGATATTTCTTTTTCACCATAGGCCTCAATGTGTTCCCAAATATACCTTTGCAGATTTCATGAAAACAGTGTTAGAAAAAATGCTTCATGAATGGAAAGTTCTAACTCTGTGAGATGAATTCACACATCACAAAGAAGTTTCTCAGAAAACTTCTTTCTAGTTTTTCTCTGAGGATATTTCCTTGTCACCATAGGCTTCAATGTGATCCAAATTATCCCTTCTCAGATTCCCCAAAACGAGTTACCAAACTGATTCATGAAAGTAATCATTTAACTCAGTGAGATGAATTAACACAGCATAAAGCAGTTTCTCAGAAAGCTTCTTTCTAGTTTTTATCTGAGGATATTTCCTTTTTCACTGTAGACCTCAATGTGCTACAAATTATCCCATTGCAGATTCCATGAAAACAGTTTTTGAAAACTGCTCCATGAAAAGAAAGGTATAATGCTGTGAGATGGGTTCACACATCACAAAGTCCTTTCTCAGAAAGCTTCTTTCTAGCTTTTATCTGAGAATATTTCCTTTTTCACTGTAGGCTTCAATGCGATCCAAAATATCCCTTATCAGATTCCCCAAAAACAGTGCTACCAAACTGCTCCATGAAAAGGATCGTGTATCTCCATGAGATGAATTCACAAATCAAAAAGTAGTTTCTCAGACAGCTTCTTTCTATTTTTTGTCTGTGAATATTTCCTTTGTCAACATAAACTTCATTTTGCTCAGAAATATCCCACTGCAGATTCCAAGAAAACAGTGTTAGCAAACTGCTCCATGAAAAGAACAGCATAACTCTGTGAGATGAATTTACACATCACAAAGCTGTTTCTCAGAAAGTTTCCTTCTAGTTTTGGCTGAGGATATTTCTTTTATCACCGTAGGCCTCAAAGCACTCTCAAATATCTCTTTGCAGTTTCAACTAAAACTGTGAAAGCAAACTGTTCCATGAAAATTGAGGTGTAACTCTCTGAGATGATTTCACACAAAACAAAGTCCTTTCTCAGAAACCTTCTTTCTACCTTTTGTCTGAGGATATTTCCTTTGTCACCATAGGTTGCAATGTGATCCAAAATGTCCCTTCTCAGATTGCCCAAAACAGTGCTACAAAACTGCTCCATAAAACAATCGTGTAACTCTGTGAGATGAATTAACACATCACAAAACGGTTTCTCAGAGAGTTTACTTCTAGTTTTTATCTGAGGATATTTCGTTTTTACCATAGGCCTCAATGCACTCCCATATATCCTTTTGCAGATACCTGGTAAACAGTGTTAGCAAACTGCTCAATGAAAAGAACACTGTAACCTGTGAAATGAACTCCCATCACAAAGCAATTTCTCAGAAAGTTTCTTTCTCATTTTTATATGAGGATATTTCTTATTTCACCATAGGCCTCGAGGTGCTCCCAAATATCCCTATGCAGATTTCATGAAATCACTGTTAGTGAAGTGCCCCAAGAAAATAAAGTGCAACTCCATGAGATGAATTCACAAATCACAAAGCAGTTTCTTAGAAAGTTTCTTTCCAGTTTTTGTCTGAGGATATTTCCTTTGTCACCATAAACTTCAATGCACTCTGCAATATCCCATTGCAGATTTCAAGAAAACAATGTTAGCAAGCTTCTCAATGAAAAGAACAATATAAATCTGTGAGACGAATTCACACATCACAAAGCAGATTCTCAGAAAGTTTCTTTTTGTTTTTATCTGAGGTTATTTCCTTTTTCACTATAGGCTTCAATGGACTCTGAAATATCCTATTGCAGATTCCACGAAAACAGTGTTATCAAACTGCTCCAGGAAAAGAAAGATGTAACTCTGTGAGATGAATTCACACATCACAAAGAACTTTCTCAGAAGGCTTCTTTCTAGTTTTTATCTGAGGATATTACCTTCATCATTATAGGCTTCAATGTAATCCTAAATATCCCTTCTCAGATTCCCCAAAAACAGTGCTACCAAAATGCTCCATGAAAATAGTGTTGTAATTCTGTGAGATGAGTTCACCCATCACAAAATTTTTTCTCAGAAAACATCTTTCTAGTTTTTATCTGAGGATACTTCCTTCTTCACCATATTCCTCAATGTGCTCCTGAATATCCCATTACTGACTAAACCAAAAAAGTGTTAGCAAACTTCTCAATGAAAAAGACAGTGTAACTCTGTGAGATAAATTCACTCATCACCAAGCAGGTTCTCAGAAAGCTTCTTTTCGGTTATTATCTGAGGATATTTCGTTTGTCACCATATTCTTCAATGTGCTCCCAAGTATCCTATTACAGATTCCATGAAACCAGTGTTATCACATTGCTCAAAGAAAATAACTGCGTAACACTGTGAGATGAATTCATACATCACAAAGCCATTTCTCAGAAAGCTTCTTTCTAGTTTTTATCTGAGGATATTTAGTTTTTCACTCTAGGCCACAATACGCTCCCAAAAGTGACTTTCCAGATTACACGAAAAAAATGTTAGCAAACTGCTCTATGAAAAGAAAGGCGTAACTCTGTGGGAAAACTTCACACATCACAAAGAAATTTCTCATAATGGTTCTTTCTGATTTTTCCCTGAGAATATTTCCTTTGTTACCATAGGCTTCAATGCGATCCAAAATATCCCTTCTCAGATTTCCCAAAAACGGTGATACCAAATTGATGCATGAAAAGAATCATGTAACTCTGTGAGATGAATTAACACATAACAAGGCAGTTTCTCAGAAAGATTCTTTCTAGGTTTTTGTCTGAGCATATTTCCTTTGTCACCATAAAGTTCAATGCATTCCAAAATATCCTATAGCAGATTGCAAGAAAAGAGTGTTAGGAAACTGATAAATGAAAAGAACAGTGTAACTCTGTGAGATGAATTCACTCATCACAAAGCAGTTTCTCAGAAACTTTCTTTCGGTTTTTTTCTGAGGATAGTTCCTTTTTCACCATAGATCTCAAGGTGCACCTTAATATCCCTTTGCAGATTCCATCAAAAGAGTGTTACCTAATTGCTCCATGAAAAGAAAGGTATAACTCTGTGAGATGAATTCAAAAATCACGAAACAGTTTCTCAGAAAGCTTCTTTCTAGTTTTTATCTGAGGATATTTCCTTTGTCACCATAGGCTTCAATACGATCCAAAACATCCCTTCGCAGATTCCCCAAAAACAGTGCTACCAAACTCTTTCATGAAATGAATAATGTAACCCTCTGAAGTAAATTACCACATCACAAAGTGGTTTCTGAGAAAGCTTCTCTCTAGTTTTTATATGAGGATACATCCTTTGTCACCATAAGATTCAATGCAATTCAAAATATCCCATTGCAGATTCCAAGAAAAAAGTATTGGCAAACTGCACAATGGAAGGAACAGCAGAACTTTTGAGATGAATTCACACATCAGAAAGCATTTTCTCAGAAATTTTCATTCTGATGATTATCTAAGGATATTTCCTTTTCCACATGGTCTTCAATGCACTCCCAAATGTCATATTGCAGATTCTATGAAAACAGTGTAAGCAAACTGCTCAATGAAAAGAACTTTGTAACTCTGGCAGTTGAATTCACACATCACAAAGAAGTTTCTCAGAAAGGTTCTTTCTAGTTTTTATCTGATTATATTTCCCTTGTCACCATAGGCTTCAGGGCGATCCAAAATATCCCTTCTCAGATTCCCCAAAAACAGTGCTACCAAACTATTCCAGGAAAAGAATCCTGTAACTCTGTGAGATGAATGCAAAAATCACAAAGCAGTTTCTCAGAAAGCTTCTTTCTAGTTTTTATCTGATTATATTTCCCTTGTCACCATAGACTTCAATGCGATCCAAATGTCCCCTCTCAGATTCACCAAAAACAGTGCTACCAATTTCCTCCATGAAAAGAAAGGTGTTATTCTGTGAGATGAATTCAGAAATCAGAAAACAGTTTCTGAGAAAGCTTCCTTCCAGCTTTTGTCTGAGGATATTTCCTTTGTCACCATAAGCTTCAATTTGTTCTGATATATCACATTGTGGATTACAAGAAAACCGTGCTGGCACACTGCTCAATGAAAACAACAGTGTAACTCAGTGAAATGCGTTCACACATCACAAAGCAGTTTCTCAGAAAGATTCTTTTTGTATTATCTGAGGATATTTTCTTGTTCATAGGCTTCAATGCGCTCCCAAATATCCAATTGCAGATTCCTCAAAAATAGTGTAATCAAACTGCTTAATACAAAGTGTGATGTAATTCTTTGAGATGAATTCAAACATCACAAGACCGTTTTTTAGAAAGCTTCTTTGTGGCCGGGCGCGGTGGCTCAAGCCTGTAATCCCAGCACTTTGGGAGGCCGAGTCGGGCGGATCACGAGGTCAGGAGATCGAGAACATCCTGGCTAACATGGTGAAACCCCGTCTCTACTAAAAATACAAAAAAAACTAGCCGGGCGAGGTGGCGGGCGCCTGTAGTCCCAGCTACTCGGGAGGCTGAGGCAAGAGAATGGCGTAAACCCGGGGGGCGGAGCTTGCAGTGAGCTGAGATCCAGCCACTGCACTCCAGCCTGGGCGACAGAGCGAGACTCCGTCTCAAAAAAAAAAAAAAAAAAAAAAAAAAGAAAGCTTCTTTGTATTTTTTATCTGAGTATATTTCCTTTTTCACTATAGGCCTCAATGCACTCCCAAATATCATTTTGCAAAGTCCATGAAAACAGTGTTGCCAACCTGCCCCAAGAAAAGAAATGTGTAACTCTGTGAGATGAATTCTCACATCACAAAGAAGTTTCTCAGAAAGCTTCTTTTTGGTTTAATCTGAGGATATTTCCTTTGTCACCATAGGCTTCAATGCACTCCCAAATATCCTATTGCAGATTGCACCAAAACAGTGTTATCAAACTGCTCAATGAAATGAATGGTATAACACTGTGAGATGAATTTACACATCACAAAGAAGTTTCTCTGAAAACTTCTTTGTAGTTTTTATCTGAGGATATTTCCTTTTACACCATAGCCCTCAATGCGCTCCCATACATCACTTTGCAGATTCCACAAAAACAATGTTTACAAACTGCTCCATGAAAAGAAAGGTGTAACTCTGTGAGATGAATTCACACATCACAAAGAACTTTCTCAGAAGGGTTCTTTCATGTCTTTATCGGAAGATATTTATTTTGTCACCATAGGTTTCATCGCGATCCAAAATATCCCTTCTCAGATTCCCCAAAAACAATGCTACAAAACTGTTCCATGAAAAGAATGGTGTAATTCTTTGAGATGAATTTACACCTCACAAAGAAGTTTCTCAGAAAGCTTCTTTCTAGTTTTTATCTGAGAATATTTCCTTTTTCACGATTGGCCTCAATGCGCTCCATAATATCCCATCACAGATTCCACAAAAAAAGTGTTATCAAACTTCTCAATGAAAAGAATGGTGTAACTCTGAGATGAATTCCCACATCACAAGAAAATTTCTCAGAAAATTTCTTTCTAGATTTTATCTGAGGATATATCCTTTGTCACCATAGGCCTCAATGGGATTAAAATTATCCCTTCTCAGATTCCACAAAAACAGTGCTACCAATCTGCTCCATGAAAAGAATCATATAACTCTGTGAGATACATTCACAAATCAAAAAGCAGTTTGTCAGAAAGCTTCCTTCTAGTTTTTGTTGAAGGATATTTCCTTTTTCACCATTTGCCTCAATGCACTTGTGAATATTCCTTTGCAGATTCCGTGAAAATAGTGTTAGCAAACTGCTCCATGGAAAGCAAGGTGTAAATCTGTGAGATGAATTCAAACATCAGAAAGCAGTTTCTCAGAAAACTTCCTTTTGGTTGTTGTCTGAAGATATTTCATTTGCCACCATCGGCTTCAATGCGCTCTCAGATATCCCTTCTCAGAAACCACAAATACTGTGATGCCAAAGTTCTCCCTCATCTGAAACGTTTTGCTCTGTGAGATGAATTCACACCTCACACAGGTGTTTCTCTGAAAATCTCTTTCTAGTTTTTATCTGCTGTTATTCCTTTTTCCACCATATTCCTCAATGCGCTCCAGAATATCCCATTGCAGATTAAATGAAAATAGTGTTAGCAAACTTCTCAATGAAAAGAACAGTGTTACTCAGTGAGGTGAATTCACACATCACAAAGCAGTTTCACAGAAAGCTTCTTTTTGGTTTTCATCTGAGATATTTCCCTTGTCAACAAAGGCTTCAGTTGACTCCCAAATATCCTATTGCAGATTCCACAAAAACGGTCTTAGGAAACTTCAACACGAAAAGAAGTGTGTAACTCTGAGGGATGAATTCACATATGACAAAAAAGTTTCTCAGAAAGCTTCTTCCTAGTTTTTATCTAAGGATTTGTCCTTTGTCACCATAGTCTTCAAAGTGCTCCCAAATATCCTACTGCAGATTAAACGAAAACATTGTAAGCAAACTGCTCCATGAAAAGAAATCTGTAACTCTGTGAGATGGATTAACACAGCACAAACCAGTTTCTCAGAAAGATTATCTGTTGTTTTTAACTGATTATATTTCCTTTGTCACCATACGCTTCAAAGCGCTCCCAAATATTCCATTGCAGATCATAAGAAGCAAACTGCTCAATGAAAAGAAAGGTGTAACTTTGTGAGATGAATTCACACATCACAAAGCAGTATCTCTCTAGTTTTTATCTGAGGATATATCCTTTTTCACCATAGGACTCAATGCGCTCGCAACCATACCTTTGCAGATTCCAAGAAAATAGTGTTAGCCAATTGCTCAATGAAAAGAATGGTGTATATCTGTGAGATGAATTCACACATCATAAAGCTGTTTCTCAGAAAGCTTCTTTCCAGTTTTTATCTGCGAATATTTCCTTTTTCACCATAGGCCTCAAAGCAATCCAGAATATCCCAATGCAGATTCCAAGAAAAACGTGTTAACAAAATGTTAAATGAAAAGAATGGTGTAATTCTGTGAGATGAATTCATACATCACAAAGCAGTTTCTCAGAAAGCTTCTTTCTAGTTTTTATCTAAGGATATTTCCTTTGTCGCCACAGGCCTCAATGCACTCTCAAATATCCCTTTGCAGATTCCACGAAAACAATGTTGGCAAACTGCTCCATGAATAGAAACGTGTAACTCTGTGAGATGATTTCACACATCACAAAGTAGTTTCTCAGAAAGCTTCTTTCTAGTTTTCATCGAAAGATATTTCCTTTTTCACAATAGGCATAATACACTGCTATATTTCCTCTTGCAGATTCCACAAAAACAGTGTTAGTAAACTACTCCATGAAAAGACAGGTGTATAGCTGTGAGATGAACTCACACATTACAAACAAGTTTCTTAGAGACGTTCTTTCTAGTTTTTACCTGAGGATATTTCCTTTGTCACCATAGGCTTCAATGCCCTCCCAAATATCACATCACAGATTCCAAGAATACAGTGTTAGCAAACTGCTCAGTGAAAAGAACAGTGTAACTCTGTGAGATGAATTCACACATCACAAGCAATTTCTCAGAAAACCTCTTTTTGGTTTTTATCTGAGGATTTTTCCCTTGTCATCATAGACTTCAAGGCACTCCCATAAATACTGTTGCAGATTCCAGGAGAACGTTGTTAGAAAAATACTGCATGAAAAGAAATGTGTAACTCTGTAAGACGAATTCATACATCACAAACCAGTTTCCAGACAACTTCTTTCTAGTTTTTATATGAGGATATTTCCTTTGTCACTGTGAGCTTCAATGTGCTACTGAATATCCTCTTGCAGATTCCATGAAAATGGTGTTATAAAACTGTTCAATGAAAACAACAACGTAAACTTGAGATGAATTCACAAATCACAAAGCAGTTTCTCAGAAAGATTCTCTCTAGTTATTTAGGGAGGATATATCCTTTGTCACAATAGTCTTCAAGGCGATCCAAAATATCCTTTCACAGATTCTCCAAAAAGAGTGCTACCAAATTGCTCCATGAAAAGAATCGTGTAATTCAATGAGATGAATTCACACATCACAAATCAGTTTCTCAGAAAGCTTCTTTCTAGTTTTTATATGAGGATATTTCCTTTGTCACCATGAGCTTCTATCAGCTCCCATATATCCCCTTGCAGATCCCAAGAAAACTGTGCTAGGAAACTGCTCAATGAAAAGAACAGTGTAACTCTGTGACATGATCTCACACATCACGAAGCAGTTTCTCAGACAGTTTCTTTCTAGTTTTTATCTGAGGATAGTTCCTTTTTCAGGTGAATAGGCCTCAATGTGCTCACGAATTTACCTGCGCAGATTCCACAAGAACAGGGTTAGCAAACTGCTCAATGAAAAGAAAGGTGTAACGGTGGGAGATGAATTCACACATCACAAAGCAGTTTCCCAGAAAGCTTCTTTTTCGTGTTTAACTGATCATATTTCCCTTGTCACCTTAGGCTTCAATGTGCACCAAAATATCCTATTGCACATTCCACGAAAACGGTGTTAGGAAACTTCAACATGAAAAGAAATGTGTAACTCTGTGAGATGAATTAACACAGCACAAACAGGGTTCTCAGAAAGCTTCTTTCTTGTTTTTAACTGAGGATATTTCCTTTGTCACCATATTCTTCAAAGCACTCCCAAGTATTCCATTGCAGATCCCATGAAAACAGTGTTAGGAAACTCCCCAATGAAAAAAAACAATGTAACCTTGTGAAATGAATTCACACATCACAAAGCTGTTTCTCAGAAAGCTTCTTTCTAGTTTTTATCAGAGAATGTTTCTTTTTTCACCATAGGCCTCAAAGCGATCCTGAATATCCCATTGCAGATTCCAAGAAAAACGTGTTACCAAACTGCTCAATGAAAAGTATGGTGTAACTCTGTGAGATGAATTCACGCATCACAAAGAAGTTTCTTATAAAGCTTCTTTCTAGTTTTTATCTGAGGATATTTCCTTTGTCATCATAGTCTTCAATGCAATCCAAAATATCCCTTCTCAGATTCCCGAAAAGCAGTGTCACCCAACTGCTCCATGAAGAGAATCCTATAACTCAGTGAGATGAGTTCACATGTTTGTGGATATTGTGACAAGGGAAATAACCACAGATAAAAACTAGAAAGCAAATATCTGGAAAAGGTCTTTGTGATGTGTGAATTCTTCTAACACAGTTACACCTTTATTTTCATGGAGCAGTTTGCTAACACTGTTTTTGTGGAATTTGCAAAGGGATATTTGGGAATGCATTGAGGCCTATAGTGAGGAAATAAATATCCCCACATAAAAACTAGAAAGAAGACTTCTGAGAAACTGCTTTGTGATGTGTGAATTCATCTCACAGAGTTACCTGATTCTTTTCATGGAACAGACTGGTAGCACTGTTTTGGGGAAATCTGAGAAGTGATATTTTGAATTTCATTGAAGCCTATGGTGTAAAAGGAAATACACTCAGGTAAAAACGTCAAAGAAGTTTTCTGAGAAACTTCTTTGTGATGTGGGAATTCATCCCACAGTGCTACACCTTTCTTTTCATGGAGCAGTTTGGTAACACTGTTTTCATAGAATCTGTAAGGGGATATTTGGGAGCACATAGAGGCCTATGGTGGAAAAGGAAATGTCCTCAGATACAAACTAGAAAGAAGCTTTCTGAGGAACTGCTTTGCGATATCTGAATTCATCTCAAAGAGTTACAATGTTCTTTACATTGAGCTGTTTACTAACACTGTTTTCTTGAAATCTGCAATGGGATATTTTGGAGCACATTGAAGCTATGGTGACAAACGAAATATCCTCATATAAATACCAGAAAGAAACTTTCTGTGAAACTGCTTTGTGATATGTTAATTCATCTCACTGAGTTACATGATTCTTTTCATATATCAGTTTGCTTGCCATGTTTTTGAGGAATCTGAGAAGAGATATTTTGGATCGCATTTAAGCCTCTGATGGCAAAGGAAATATCCACAGATAAAAACTAGAAAGAAGCTTTCTGAGAAAGTCTTTTGTGATGTGTGAATTCATTTCATAGAGTTACACCTTTCTTTTCATGGGGCAATTTACAAACACTGTTTTCTTGGAATCTACAATGGGATACTTCAGAACACAGTGAAAGTTACGGTGACAAAAGAAACATAATCCTATTAAAACAAAATGGAAGCTTTCTGAGAAAGTTCCTGGTAATGTGTGATTTCATCTCACAGAGTTACACCTTTCTTTCTATGCAGCAGTTTGCAAACACTGTTTTCGTGGAATCTGCAAAGGGAATTTAGGAGCGCAGTGAGGACTATAGTGAAAAAGGAAATATCCTCAGATAAAAAATAAAAAGAAATTCTCTCAGAAACTACTATGTGATGTGACAATATATCTCACAGAGTTACACTGTCTTTTCATTGAGCAGTGGGATAACACTCTTTTCATAGATTCTGCAATAGGATATTGGGGAGTGCATTGAAACCTATGGTGGAAAAGGACATATCCTCAAATAAAAACTAGAAAGAAGCTTTTTAAGAAACCACATTGTGATTTGTTAATTCATGTCACAGTGTTACATGATTCTTTTCATGGATCAGTTTGGTAGGACTGTTTTTGGGGAATCTGAGAAAGGTTATTTTGGATTGCAATGAAGACAAAGCTGACAAAGGAAATATCCTCAGACAAAAACTAAAGAGAAGCCTTCTGAGAAACTGCATTATGCTGTGTGAATTCACCTCACAGAGTTACACTGATCTTTTCATTGACAAGTTTGATAACCCTCTTTTCATGGAATATGCCATAGGATATTTGGAAATGCATTGAATCCTATGGTGACAAATGAAATATCATAAGTAAAAACCAGAAAGAAGCTTTCTGATAAATTGCTTTGTGATGTGTGAGTTTATCTCACAGAGTTACACTGCTCTTTTCATTTAAAACATTGCTAACAATGCTTTCTTGAAATCTGCAATTTGATATTTCGGAGTGCATTCAAGCTTATGATGACAAAGGAATATCCTCAGAGGTAAACTAGAAAGAAGCTTTCTGAGAAATTGCTTTGTGTTTTGTGAATTCATCTCATAGAGTTACACGATATTTAGTAATTTGGTAGCACTGTCTTTTGGGAATCTGAGAAGGGATATTTTGGATTGCATTGAAGCCTATGGTTACAAAGGACATATCATCAGATAAAAACTACAAAGAAGAATTCTGAGAAACGTCTCTGTGATGTGTGAATTCATCTCACAGAGTTACACCTTTCTTTCATGGAGCCTTTAGCTAACATTGTTTTTGTGGAATCTGCAAGGGGATATTTCTGAGCTCATTGAGGCATATGGTAGAAAAGTAAATATTCCTAGATAAAAACTAGAAAGAAGGTTTCTGAGAAACTTCTTAGTGATGTGTGAATTCATCTCACAGAGTTACACTGTCTTTTCATTGCGCAGATTCCTAACACTGTCTTCTTGGAATCTGCAATGGGATATTTTGGAGCACATTGAAGCTTATGGTGACAAAGGAAATACCCTCAGACAACTACTAGAAAGAAGCTTTCTGGGAAACTGCTTTGTGATTTCTAAATTCATCTCACAGAATTACATGATCCTTTTCATGGAGCAGTTTGGGAGCAATGCTTTTGGGGAATCTAGGAAGGGATAATTTGGTGACAAAGGAAATATCCTCATAAGAAAACTAGAAAGAGGCTTTCTGAGAAATGGCTTTGAGATGTGTTAATTCATCTCACAGAGTTACACGATTCTTTTCATGGATCAAGTTGGTAGCACAGTTTTTGGGGAATCTAGGAAAGGATATTCAAAATTGCATTGAAACCTATGAGACAAAGGAATTATCTTCAGCTAAAAACTAGAAAGAAGCTTTCTGAGAGAGTTTTCTGTCACGCATGAATTCATCTCATAGAGTTACAACTTTCTTTTCATGGAACAGTTGGCTAACACTGTTTTCGTGGAATCTGCAATAGGATATTTGGGAGCATGTTGAAGTTTACAGTGACAAAGGAAATATCCTCAGATAAACAGCAAAAAGAAGCTTTCTGAAAAACTTCTTTGTGATGTGTGAATTCATCTCAAATAATTACACCTTTCTTTTCATTGAGCAGTTAGCTAACACTGTTTTCTTGGAATCTGCAATGGGATATTTCGGAGCACAGTGACGTTTACAGTGACAAAGGAAATATCCTCAGACAAAAACTAGAAATAAGGTTTTTGAGAAAGTTCTTTGTGATGTGTGAATTCATCTCACAGAGATACACCTTTCTTTTCATGCAGCAGTTTGCTAACACTGTTTTCATGGAATCTGCAGATGAATACCTGGGAGCGCATTGAGGCATACGGTGAAAAAGAAAATATCCTCAGATAAAAACTAGAAAGAATTTTTCTGAGAAACTGCTTTGTGATATGTGAATTCATCTCACAGAATTACACCACTCTTTTCATGGAGGAGTTTGCTAGCACTGTTTTTAGAGAATCTGTGATAGGATATTTGGGAGGTCATTGAAGCCTATAGTGACAATGGAATTATCCTCACAGATTAACCAAAAGGAAGCTATCTGAGAAACGACTTTGTGATATATGAATTCATCTCACAGAGTTACACTGTTCTTTTCACTAAGCAACTTGCTAACACCGATTTCTTGGATTCTGCAATGGAATATTTCAGGGAGCATTGAAGCTTAGGGAGACAGAAAATAAACTCAGATGAAAACTAGCAAGAAGCTTTCTGAGAAACTGCTTTGTGATTTGTGAATTCATCTCACAGAGTTACAGGACTCTTTTCCTGGAGCAGTTTGGTAGCACTGTTTTTCAAGAATCTGAGAAGGAATATTTTAAATGGCCCTGAGGCCTACAGTGACAAAGGAATTATAATCAGATAAAAACTAGAAATAAGCTTTCTGAGAAACTTCTTTGTGATGTGTGAATTCATTTCACAGAATTACACCTTTCTTTTTTGGAGCAGTTTGCTAACACTGTTTTCTTGGAATCTGCAAAGGGATATTCGGGAGTGCATTGAGGCCTAGGATGAAAAAGGAAATATCCTCAGACAAAAACTAGATAGAAGCTTTCTGTGAAACGTCTTTGTGTTGTGATGTGGGATTTCATCTCACAGAGTAACACCTGTCTCTTCATAGAGCAGTTTGCTAACACTGTTATCGTGGATACTGCAAAGGATATTTGGGAGCACATTGAGTCCAGAGTGAAAAAAGAAATATCCTCAGATAAAAAATAGAAAGAAGATTTCTGAAAAACTGTTGTGTAATGTTTGAATTCATCTCACAGAGCTACGCCATTCATTTCATTGATCAGTATGATAACACTGTTTTCTTGGAATCTGCAGTAGGATATTTGGGTGTGCATTGCAGACTACAGTGACATAAGAAATATCCTCATATAAAAACGAAAAAGAAGCTTTCTGTAAAACCGCTTTGTGATGTGTTAATTCATCTCAAAGAGCTACACTCTTCTTTTCATTGGGCAGTTTGCTAACACTGTTTACTTTGAATCTGAGAAGGGATATTTGAAGCCTATGGTGAAAAACGAAATATCTTCATAAAATCCTGGAAAGAATCTTTCTGAGAAACCACTTTGTGATGTACGAATTCAAGTCACAGAGTTGCACTGTTGTTTTCATGGAGCAGTTTACTGACACTGTTTTCGTGGAATCTCTAAACGTATACTTAGGAGTGCATTAACACCTATAGTGAAAAAGGAAATATCCTCAGATGAAAACTAGAAAGAAACTTTCTGAGAAACTGCTTTGTGATATGTGAATTCATCTCACCGAGTTATACTGTTCTTTACATTTAGCATTTTGCTAACACAGTTTTCTTGTAATCTACAATGGGATATATCAGAGGGCATTGAAGCTTATTTTGACAAAGGAAATATCCTCATATAAAACCTAGCACGAAGCATTCGGAGAAACAGATTTGTCATGTGTTAATTCACCCCATAGAGTTACACGATTCTTTCCAAGAATCAGCTTGGTAGCACTGATTTTGGGGAACCTCAGAAGGCATATTTTGGATCACATTGAAGCCTATAGTGACAAAGGAAATATCCTGAGATAAAAAATAGAAAGAAGGTTTATTGGAAACGGCTTTCTGATGTGTGAATTCATCTCACAGATTTACACTGTTCTTTTCACTGAGCAATTTGCTAACAGTGTTTACTTGGAATGCAATGGGATACTTCGGAGCTCAATGAAGTTTATGGTGACAAAGGAAATATTCTCATATATATAAAAAAAGAAGCTTTCTGAGAAACCACTTTATGATGTGATAATTCATCTCACAGACTTACAAAATTCCTTTCATGGATCAGTTTGGTAGCATTACAATGGGGAATCTGAGAAGAGATTTTTGAATCGTATTGAAGCCTATGGTGACAAAGAAAATATCCTCCAATAAAAATACAAGGAAGCTTTCTGAGAAAGGTCTTTGTGATGTGTGAATTCATCTCACAAAGTTACACCTTTTTTTCACAGAACAGTTTGCCAAAACTGTTTTCGTGGAATCTGCACTGAGATAAGTTGGAGCGCATTGAGGCCTATGTGAAAAAGGAAATATCCTCAGATAAAAACTAGAAAGATACTTTCTAAGAAACTGCTTTGTGATGTGGGAATTCATCTCACACAGTTACAATATTCTTTTCATTGAGCAGTTTGCTAACACTGTGTTCTTGGAATCTGCATTGGGATATTTTGTTGTGTTTTGAAGCTTATTGTGACAAAGGAAATATCCTCATATAAAAACTAGAAATAAGTTTTCAGAGAAATTGTTTTGTGATGTGTGAATTCATCTCACATAGTTACATGATTCTCTTCCTGGGTCAGTTTGGTAGCAGTGTTTTTGGGGAATTTGAAAAGGGATATTTTGGATCACATTGAAGCCTATTGTGACAAACGAAATATCCTCAGATAAAATCTAGAGAGAAACTTTCTGAGAAAGTTCTTGCTGATATGTGAATTCATCTCACACAGTTACAGTTTTCTTTTCAAGGAGCAGTTTGCTAACACTGTTTTTGTGGAATCTGCAAAGTGATATTTGGGAGCGCAATGAAGCCTATGGTGACAAAGTAGATATCCTTAGATAGAAACCAAAAAGAAGTCTTCGGAGAAACTGCTTTGTGATGTGTGAATTTATCTCACAGAGTTACAATGTTCTTTTCAACGACCAGTTTGCTAACACTGTTTTCGTGGAATCCACAAAGGGATATATGGGAGCACATTGAGGGCTATAGTGAAAAAGGAAATATCCTCAGAAAAAAACTAGAAAGAAGCTCTCTGATAAACTGCTTTGTGATGTGTGAATTCAACTCACAGAGTTCAACCATTATTTTCATGGAGAAGATTGATAACACTGTTTTTGGGGAATCTGCAGTCTGATATTTGGGAGCCCATAGAAGCTTATGGTGACAAAGGAAATATCTTCATATAAAAGCAAGAAAGAAGCTTTCTGAGAAACTACTTTGTCATGTGTTAATTCATCACACAGAGTTATATGATTCTTTTCATGGTTCAATTTGGTAGCAGTTATTTTGGGGAATCTGAGAAGGGATATGTTGGATTGCATTGAAGCCTGTGATGACAAAGGAAATATCTTCAGATAAAAATAGAAAGAGGCTTTCTAAGAAACTGCTTTGTGATGTGAGGAAACTGCTTCGTGATGTGAGGAATATTGTGAAAAAGGAAATATCCTCAGATAAAAACTAGAAAGAAGCTTTCTGAGACACAGCTTTTTGACGTGTGAATACATCTTAGAGAGTTACACTGTTCTTTTCATTGAGCAGTGTGCCAACACTGTTTTCTTGGGATCTGCAAAGGGATATATCAGAGCACATTGAAGATTATGGTGACAAAGGTTATATCATCCTATAAAAACTAGAAAGAACGTTTCTGAGAAACTGCTTTGTGATGTGTTAAGTCATCTCACAGAGTTACACTGTTCTTTTCATGGAGCAATTTTGGCACTGTTTTTGGAAAACAGGAAAAGGGATATTTTGGGTCACATTGAAGCCTATGGTGTCAAAGGAAATATCCTCAGATAAAAACTAGAAACAAGCTTACTGAGAAACAGCTTTGTGATATGTGAATTCACATCACAGTGTTGCACTGTTATTTTCATTGAGCAGTTAGTTTACAGTGTTTTCTTGGAATCTGCATTAGACATTTTGGAGCACGTTGAATCTTTTGGTGACAAAGGAAGTATCCTCATATAAAAACATGAAAGAAGCTGTCTGAGAAATCGCTTTGTAGAGTCTTAATTCATCTCACAGCATTACACGAATTTTTTCATGGATCAGTTTAGTAGCACTGTTTTTGGGGAGTCTGAGATGGGATAATATGAATCGCATTGAAGCCTCTGGTGACAAAGGAAGTGTCCTCAGATAAAATCTAGAAAGAAGCTTTCTGAGAAAGTTCTTTGTGGTGTGTGATTTCACCTCACAGCGTTACACCTTTCTTTCTATGGAAGAGTTTGCTAATACTGTTTTCATGAAATCTGCGAAGAGATATTTGGGAGCTCATTGACGCATATAGGGATAAAGGAAATATCCTCAGATAAAAACGACAAAGAAACCATCTGAGAAACTGCTATATCATGTGTGAATTCATCTCACAGAGTTACAAAGTTCTTTTCATTGAACAGTTTTCTTACACTGTTTTTGTGGAATCTGCAATAGGATATTTGGGAGCACATTGAAGCCCATTGTGGAAAAGGAAATATCCTCAGATAAAAATCAGAGTGAAAATTTCTGAGAAACTGCTTTTGATGTGCGAATTCATCTCACAGAGTTCCACTGTTCTTTCCACTGAACAGTTTGCTAACACTTTTTTCTTGGAATCCGCAATGGGATATTTTCAATCGCATTGAAGCTTGTGGTGACAAAGGAAATATCCTCTTACAAAAACTAGACAGAAGCTTTCAGAAAAACCACTTTGTGATGTGGTAATTTACCTCAGAGAGTTACATTATTCATTTCATGGAGGAGTTTTGTAGCACTGTTTTCGGGGAATCTGAGAAGGGATATTTTGGATCGCAGTGAAGCCTATGGTGACAAAGGAAATATCCTCAGATAAAAACTAGAAAGAAGCTTTCTGAGAAACTGTTTTGTGATTTTTGAATTCACCTCATAGAGTTACACGATTGTTTTCATGAAGCAATTTGGTAACACTCTTTTCATGTAATGTGCAAAGGGATATTTGGGTGCACGTTGAGACCTATGGTGAAAAATGAAATATCCTCAGACAAAAACCAAAAAGTTTCTGAGAAACTGCTTTGTGATGTGTGAATTCATATCACAGAGTTACACTGTTCTTTTCATTGAGAAGTTTGCTAACACTGTTTTCTTGCAATGTGCAATGGGATATTTCAGAGCACATTGAATCTTATGATGACAAAGAAAATATCCTCAGACAAAAACTAGAAAGAATCTTTCAGAGAAACTGCTTTGCTATGTGTTAATTCATCTCACAGAGTTACATGATTCTTTTCATGGATCAGTTTGGTATCACCGTTTTTGGGAAATCTGAGAAGGGATATTTTGGATTGCATTGAAGCCTAGGGTAACAAAGGAAATATCCTCAGATAAAAATTACAAAGAAGTCCTCTGAGAAATTTCTTTGTGGTGTGTGAAATTTTCTCACAGAGTTACACCTTTCTTTTCATAGAGCAGTTTGCTAACATTTTTTTCGTGGAATCTGCAAAGCGACATTTCCCCTAGAGGGAAAAGTGAAATATCCTCAGATAAAACCTAGAAAGAAGCTTTCTGAGAAACAGCTTTGTGATGTGTGAATTCATCTCACAGTGTTACACAGTTCTTTTCTTTGAGCAATGTGATAACACTGGTTTCATGGAATCTGTAATAGGATACTTGGGAGAGCATTGAAGAATATGGTGACAAACGAAATATCCTCAGATAATAACCAAAAAGAAGCTTTCTGAGAACCTGCTTGGTGATGTATGAATTTATCTCACAGAGTTACATTGTTCTTTTCATTGAGAAGTTTGCTAACACTTTTTTGGTTTAATCAGTAATGGGATATTCGGGAGTGCATTGACTAATATGGTGAAGAAGGAAATATCCTCAGATAAAAACTAGAAAGAAGCTTTCTGAGAAAAAAATTTTGTGATGGGTGAACTCATCTCCCAGAGTTACACCACTGTTTTTATGGAGCATTTTGGTAGCACCGTTTTTGGGGAATCTGAGAAGGAATATTTAGAATTGCATTGAAGCCTATGGTGACAAAGGAAATATCCTCAGATAAAAACTAGAAAGAAACTTGATGAGACAGTTCTTTGTGATGTGTGAATTCATCTCACAGAGTTACATCTTCCTTTTCATGGAGCAGTTTGATAACACTGTCTTTGTGGAATCTGCAATGGGATATTTCAGAGCCCATTGAAGCCTATAGTGAAAAAGGAAATATCCTCAGATAAAAATAAAAAGAAACTTTCTGAGAAACGGCTTTGTGTTGTGTGAATTCAATTCACAGAGTTACACTGTTCTTTTCATTGAACAATTTGCTAACACTGTTTTCTTGAAATCTGCAATGGGATATTTCAGAGCACATTGAAGTTTATGGTGACAAAGAAAATATCCTCAGACAAAAACTAGAAAGAAGCTTTCTGAGAAACTTCTTTGTGATTTGTGAATTCATCTCACGAAGTTACACCTTATTTTCTTGGGGTACTTTACTAAGAGTGATTTCGTGAAATCTGCATAGGGATATTTGGGAGCACCTTGAGGCCTATGGTGAAATAAGAAATATCCTCAGATAAAAATGAGAAAGAAGCTTTCTGAAAAATTGCTTTGTGATGTGCGAGTTCATCTCACAGAGTTACAGTGTTCTTTTCATTGAGCAGTTTGCTAACACTGTTTTCAAGGTATGTTCAAAAGGATATATGGGAGCACATTGAGGCCTATGTTAAAAAACAAAATATCCTCAGATAAAAACTAGAAGGAAGCTCTCTGAGAAACAGTTTTGTGATGTGTTAATTCATCTCAGAGTTACACGATTGTTTTCATGGAGCAGTTTGGTAGCACTGTTTTGGGGAATCTGGGAAGGGATATTTTGGATCGCTTTGAAGCCTATGGTGACAAAGGAAATATCCTCAGACAAAAGGTGGAAAGAAAAATTCTGAGAAAGGACTTGTTTTGTGTGAAATCGTCTCACAGAGTTACCCCTCAATTTTCATGGAGCAGTTTGCTAACACTCTTTTCTTGGAACCCGCAGTGGGATATTTCTGAGCACAGGGAAGCTTACGTTGACAAAGGAAATATTCTCAGACAAAAATAGAAGGAATCTTTCTGAGAAACTGCTTTTTGATTTGTAAATTCATCTCACAGAGTTACATGATCCTTTTCATGGAGAAATTTTGTAGCACTGTTATTGTGGATACTGCAAAGGGTATTTAGGAGTACCTTGAGTCTCAGAGTGAAAGAAGAAATATCCTCAGATAAAAACTAGAAAGAATATTTCTGAGAAACTTCTTCATAATATGTGGATTCATCTCACAGTGTTACATCTTTCTTTTCATGTAGCAGTTCACTAACATTGTATTCGTTTATCTGCAAAGGGATAGTTAGGAGTGCATTGAGGCCTAAGGCAAAAAAGGAAATATCCTCAGATAAAAACTAGAAAGAAATTTCTGAGAAACTGCATTGTGATGGGTGAAATCATCTCACAGAGCTACACCATTCTTTTCTTTGAGCCATTTGATAACACTGTTTTCATGGAGTCTGCAACAGAATATTTGGGAGTGCATTGAAGCCCATGGTGAAAAAGGAAATATCTCCATAGAAAAACCAAAATGAAGCTTTCTGAGAAACTGTTTTGTGATGTGTGAATTCGACCCACAGAGTTACCCTGTTCTTTCTTTGAGCAATTTGCTAACACTGTTTTTGTGGAATCTGCAAAGGGATATTTGGGAGTGCATTGAGGCCTATGGTGACAAAGGAAATATCCTCAGATGAAATGTAGAAAGAACCTTTCTGAGAAACTGCTTTGTGATTTGTGAATTCATCACACAGAGTTACCCGATTCTTTTCATGGATCAGTTTGATAGCTCTGTTTTTGGGTAATCAGAGAAGGGCTATTTTGGATCACACTGAAGCCTGTGGTGACTAAGGAAATATGCTCAGATAAAAACTAGAAACAAGCTTTCTGAGAAAGTTCTTCATGATGTGTGAATTCATCTCATAGAGAAACACCTTTCTTTTAATGGAGCAGTTTGCTAACACAGTTTTCGTGGAATCCACAATGGGATATGTGGGAGTGCATTGAGGCCTATAGCGAAAAAAGAAATATCCTCATAAAAAAAAAAAAAAACGAGAAAGAAGCTTTCTGAGAAACTGCTTAGTGACATGTGAATTCATCTCATAGAGTTACACTGTTCTTTTCATTGAGCTGACACTGTTCTCTTAGAATCTACAATGGCATATTTTGAAGTGCATTGAAGGCTACTTAATAATTAAATATCCCCAGACTAAAACTTGAAAGAAATTTTCTGAGAAACTCCTTTGCAGTTTGTAATTCACATCACAGAGTTACACGATGTTACAAAGAAGCGGCCTGAGAAAGTTATCTGCGATATTTGAATTCATCTCACAGAGTTACACTTTTCTTTTCATGGAGCAGTTTGTTAACACTGTTTTTTGGAATATGCAATGGGTTATTTGGGAACACATTGAGGCAAACAATGAAAAAGGAAATATCCTCTGATAAAAACTAGAAGTAAGTTTTGTGAGAAACTGCTTTGTGATGAGTGAATTCATCTCACAGAGCTAACCTGTTCTTTTCTTTGAGTTACTTGATAGCACTGTTTTCGTGGAGTGTGCAATAGGATATATTGGAGTGCATTGAAGCTTATGGTGAAAAAGAAAACATCCCCATAGAAAAAACAATAAGAGGCTTTCTGAGAAACTGCTTTGTGATATGTCAATTCAACTCACAGAGTTACCCTGTTCTTTTCACTGAGCAGTTTGCTAACACAGTTTTCATGGAATCTACAAAGGGATACTTCGGAGCTTATTGAAGCTTATTGTGAAAAAGTAAATATTCTGACAAAAACTAGAAAGAAACATATTGAGAAATTTGTTTTTTGATTTGTGAATTCATCGCACAGAGTTACAAAATTCTTTTCATGGGACATTTTGATAGCTCTGTTTTTGGGTAATCTGAGAAGGAATATTTTGGATCACATTGAAGCCTATGGTGACAAAGAAAATATCTTCAGATAAAAATAGAAAGAAGCGATCTGAGAAAGTTATTTGTGATGTGTGAATTCATCTCACAGAGTTACACATTTCTTTTCATGGAGCAGTTTGCTAACACTGTTTTCATGGAATCTCAGAAGGGATAATTTGGATCTCATTGAGGCCTATGGTGACAAAGGATATATCCTCAGATAAAAAGTAGAAAGAAGATTTCTGAGAAAATTCTTTGTGATGTGCGAATTTTTTTCACAGTGTTACACCTTTCTTTTCATGGAGCAGTTTGCTAACACTGTTTTCATGAAATCTGCAAAGGGATATTTGGGAATGCACTGAGGGCTATGGTGAAGAAGGAAATATCCTCAGATGAAAACTAGAAAGAAGCTTTCTGAGAAACTGCTTTGTGATGTGTGAATTCATCTCACAGCGTAACATGAAACTTCAAGGATCAGTGTGTTAGCACTGTTTTCATAGAATCTGAGAAAGGATATTTTGGATCACGTTGAAGTCCATGGTGAAAAGGAATATATCCTAAGATAAAAACTAGAAAAAAGCTTTCTGAGAAAGTTTTCTGTGCTGTGTGAATTCAGGTCACAGAGTTACACCTTTCTTTTCATGGAGCAGTTTGCTAACAGAGTTTTCGTGGAATCTGCAAAGGGATATTTGGGAGCACATTGAGGCCTACAGTGAAAAAAGAAATATCCTCAGATAAAAACTAGAAAAAACTTTCTGAGGAACTCCTTTGTGATTTCTGAATTCATCTCAGAGATTTACACCATTCTTTTCATTGAGCAGTTTGATAACACTGTTATCATAGAATCTGCAAAAGGATATTTGGGAGTGCATTGAAGCCTATGGTGACAAAGGAAATATCCTCAGTTAAAATCCAAAAGGAAGCGTTTTGAGAAACTGCTTTGAGATGTGTGAATTCAGCTCACTGAGTTGCACTGTCCTTTTTATTGAGCAGTTTGCTAACACAGTTTTCTTGCAATCTACAGTGGCATATTTCGGAGCACATTAAAGTTTATGGTGAAAAAGGAAATATCCTCAGACAATAACTAGAAAGAAGATTTCTGAGAAACTGCTTTGTGATGTGTGAATTCATATAAGAGGGTTGCACTGTTGTTTTCACTGAGCAGTTTGCTAACACTGTTTTCTTGGTATCTGCAAAGGGATAATTCAGAGTGCATTGAAGCTTACGTTGACAAAGTAAATATCCTCATATAAAAACTAGAAAGAAGCTTTCTGAGAAACCGTTTTGTGATGTGTTAATTTTCTCACAGAGTTACACAATTCTTTGCATGGATCAGTTTGGTAGCACTGTTTTTGGGCAATCTGAGAGGGGATATTTGATCACATTGAAGCCTATGGTGACTAAGGAAATATAGTCAGATTAAAATTAGAAAGAAGCTTTCTGAGAAAGTTCTTTGTGATGTGTGAATTCATATCACAGAGGTACACCATTCTTTTCATGGAGCAGTTTGCTGACACTGTTTTCGTGGAATCTGCAGTGGGATATTTCAGAACACATTGAAACTTATGGTGACAAAGGACATATCTTCATATAAAAACTAGTAAGATAATTTCTGAGGAACTGCTATGTGATATGTTAATTCATCTCACAGAGTTACACGACTATTTTCATGGATCAGTTTGGTAGCTCTGTTTTTGGTAAACTGAGAAGGGATATTTAGGATCACATTGAAAAATATGGTGACCAAGGAAATAACCTCAGGTAAAAACTAGAAGAAGCTTTCTGAGTAAGATCTTCATGATGTGTGAACTCAACTCACAGAGTTACAACTTTCTTTTCATGGAACAGTTTGCTAACACTCTTTTCATGGAAACTGCAAAGGGATATTTGGGGACATGTTGAGGCCTATGTTTAAAAAGGGCATATTCTCAGTTAAAAACTAGAAGGAATCTCTCTGAGAAATTGTTTGTGATGTGTGAATTCATCTATTTGAGTTACACAGTTGTTTTCATTGAGCAGATTGGTAACACTGCTTTCTTGGAATATACAATGGGATATTCGGAGCCCATTGAAGCCTACAGTGATAAAGGAAATGTATTCAGATGAAAACCAAAAAGAAGCCTATTCAGAAACTGCTTTGTGTTGTGTCAATTCATCTCACAGAGTTACACTGTTCTTTTCATTGAGCAGTTTGCAAACACTGTTTTCTTGGAATCTGCAAAGGGATATTTTGGAGTGCATTGAAGCTTATGGTAACAAGGGATATATCCTCAGACAAAATCAAGAAAGAATCTTGCTGATAAACTGCTTTGTGATTTGTGAATTCATCTCAGAGTTACACAATTTTTTTCATGGGGCAGTTTGGTGTACTGTTTTTGGGGAATCTGAGAAGGGATATTTTGCATCACATTGAGACCTATAGTGACAAAGGAATTATCATCAGACAAAAACTGGAAAGAAGCTTTCTGAGAAAGTTCTTTGTGATGTGTGAATTTACCTAACATACTTACACCGTTCCTTTCACGGAACAGTTTGGTATCACTGCTTTCGTGGAATATGCAAAGGGATATTTGGGAGCGCATTGAGACCTATGTTGAAAAAAGAAATATCCTCAGATAAAAACTAGAAAGAAGCTTTCTGATAAATGGCTTTGTGATTTGGGAATTCTTCTCACACAGTTACACGATTCATTTCATGGAGTAGTTTGGTAGCACAGATTTGGGAAATCTGAGAAGGGATATTTTGGATCGGATTGAAGCCAATGGTGACAAAGGAAATATCCTCAGATAAAAACTAGAAAAATGCTTTCTGAGAAACCATTTTGAGATGTGTTAATTCTTCTCACAGCATCACACAATTATCTTCATGGACCAGTTTGATAGCACTGTTTTTGGGGATTCTGAGAAGGGATATTTTGGATCACATTGATTTCTATGGTGACTAAGGAATTATCCTCAGATGAAAACTAGTAGAAGCTTTCTGAGAAAGTTCTTTGTGATGTGTGAATTTATCTCACAGAGTGGCACCTTTCTTTTCATGGAGCAGATTGATAACATTGTTTTTGTGGAATCTTCAAAGGAATATTTGGGAGTGCATTGAGGCCTACGGTGACAAAGGAAATATCCTCATAGAAAAACCAAAAACAAGCTTTCTGAGAACCTGCTTTCTGATATTTGAATTCAACACACAGAATTACACTGTTCTTTTCATTGAGCAGTTTGCTTACACTGTTTTCTTGGAATCTGCAATGGGATATTTTGGAGCACACTGAAGCTTATGGTGACAAAGGACATATCCTCATATAAAAACTAGATGGAAGCTTTCTGAGAAACTGCTTTGATATGTGTTAATTCATCTCACAGTGTTACACTATTATTTTCATGGATCAGTCTGTTAGCACTGTTTTCTGGAATTTGAGATAGGACATTATGGATCCCTTTGGAACCTATGGTGAGAAATGAAATATCTGAAGAGAAAAACTGGAAAGAAATTTTCTGAGAAAGTTCTCTGTGATGTGTGAATTCATCTCACAGAGCTACATAGTCCTTTTCATGGAGCAGTTTGCTAACACTGCTTTCATGGAATCTGCAAAGGGATATTTGGGAGCGCATTGAGGCCTATAGTCAAAAAAGAAATGTCCTCAGATAAACACTAGAAAGAAACATTCTGAGAAAATGCTTTGTGATGTGTGAATTCGTCTGACAGAGTTACACTGTTCTTTTCATTGAGCAGTTTGCTAACACTGTTTCCTTGGAATCTGCAATCAGATATTTCAGAGCTCATAGAAGCTTATGTTCACAAAGGAAATATCCACATGTAAAAACTACAAAGAAGGATTTGGAGAAACCGCTTTGTGATGTGTTAATTCATCACACAGAGTTACATGATTCTATTCATGGATCAATTTTTAGCACTCTTTTTGGGGAATCTGAAAAGCGACATTTTGGATCACATTGAAGCCTATGGTGTCTAAGGAAATATCCTCAGATAAAAACTGGAAAGAAGCTTTCTGAGAAAGTTCTTTATGATGTGTGAATTCATCTCAAAGAGTTACCCCTTTCTTTACGTTTAGCAGTTTGCTAACACTGTTTCGTAGACTCTACAAAGGGATGATTTTGAGCTCATTAATTACTATCATGAGAAAGATACTATCCTCAGATAAAAACTAGAAAGAAGCTTTCTGAGAAACTGCTTTGTGATGTGTGAATTCATCTCACAGAGTTACACCGTTTTTTTCATTAAGCAATTTGATAACACTATTTTCCTGGAATCTGCAATAGGATATTAAGAAGCATATTGAAGCCTATAGTGACAAAGAAATATCCTCAAATAAAACCAAAAAGAGGCTTTCTGAGAAACTGCTTTGTGATATGTAAATTCATCCCACAGAGTTACACTGATCTTTTCATTGATCAGTATGCTAAACTGTTTTCTTGGGATCTGCATGGGATTTTTCGGAGCGTATTGAAGCTTATGGTGATAAAGGAAATACCCTCAGACAAAAACTAGAAAGAAGCTTTCTGAGGAACTGCTTTGCGATTTCTGAATTCATCTCAGAGTTACAGGATCCTTTTTATGGTGCAGTTTGGCATCCCTGTTTTCGTTGAATCTGAGAAGGGATATTTTGGATATTTTGGATTGCATTGAAGCCTATAGTGTCAAAGGAAATATCCTCAGATTAAAACTAGAAAGAAGCTTTAAGAGAAACTTCTTTGTGATATGTGAATTCATCCCACAGAGTTACAATTTTCTTTTCATGGAACAGTTTGCTAACACTGTTTTCGTGGAATCTGCAAAGGTTTCAGAGCACATTGAAGCTTATTGTAAAATAGGAAATATCCTCAGACAAAGACTAGAAAGAAGCTTTCTGAGACTGCTTTGTGACGTGTGATTTCATCTCACAAAGTTACACTGTGCTTTTCATTGAGCAGTTTGCTAACAATATTTTCATGGAATCTGCCACATGATATTTTTTCGAGTGTAATAAGGCCTATAGTGACAATGGAATTATCCTCATACAAAAACTAGAAAGAAGTTTTCTGATAAACTGTTTTGTGATTGCAAATTCATCTCACAAAGGTACACTGTACTTTTCATTGAGCAGTTTGCTAACACTGTTTTCTTGGAATCTGCAATGGGATATTTCATAGCACATTGAAGTTTATGGTGACAAAGGAAATATACTCATGTAAAAACTAGAAAGAAGCTTTCTGAGAAACTGCTGTTGATAGGTTCATTCATCTGACAGATTTACATGATTCTTTTCATGGATCAGTTTGGTAGCACTGTTTTTAGGGAATCTGAGAAGGGATATTTTGGATCACATTAAAGCCTAAGGTGACAAAGGAAATATCCTCAGATAAAAACTAGAAAGAAGACTTCTGAGAAAGTTCTTTGTGAAGTTTGAATTCATCTAACAGAGTTACTCCTTTCTTTTCATGGAGCAGTTTGCTAACACTGTTTTCATGGAATCTGCAAAGAGATATTTGGGACTGCATTGTGCCCTGTGGTGAAAAAGTAAATATCCTCAGATAGAAACCAAAAAGAAATTTTCAGAGAAACTTCTTTGTGATGTGTGAATTCATCTCACAGAATTACACTATTCTTTTCATTGAGCAGTTTGCTAACACTGTTTTGTTGGAATCTGCAATGGGATATTTTGGAGTGCATTGAAGCTTATGGTGACAAAGGATATATCCTCATAAAAACTAGAAAGAACTTTCTGAAAAACAGCTCTGTGTTGTGTTAATTCATTTCACAGAGTTACACGATTCTTTTCATGGATCAGTTTTGTAGCCCTGTTTTTGTGCAGTCTGAGAACGGATATTTTCAAGTGCATGGTAGATGATGGTGGAAAAGGAAATATCCTGAGATAAAAACTAGAAAGAAGCTTTCTGAAAAATTCCTTTTTGATAGGTGAATTCATCACACAGAGTTAAATCTTCATTTTCTTTGAGCAGTTTGGTAGCACTGTTTTTATGGAATCTGCAAAGGGATATTCGGGATCTCCTAGAGGCCTATGGAGAAAAATGAAATTACTTCAAATAATAACTGGAGAGAAGCTTTTCCAGAAACAGTTTTGTGATTTGTGTATTCATCTCATAGATTTTAACCTTTTTGTTGATTTAGCAGTCCATCATCACTGTTTTTGTGGTATCTGAGAAGATTTATTTGGGAGCACATTGAAGCCTATGTTGACAAAGAAAATATAATTAGACAAAAAACAAAAAGAGAAGCTTTCTGAGAAACTGTTTTGTGATGTGTGAATTCTTGTCACACATTTACCCCTTTATTTTCATTGAGTCGTTTGCTAACACTATTTTTGTGGAATCTGCAAAGGTATATTCACAAGCACATTGAGGCAAATGGTGAAAAAGGGCATATCCTTAGACAAAAACTGGAAAGATGCTTTCTGAGAAACTGCTTTGTGGTTTGTGAATCCATCTCACAGAGTTACACGATGCTTCCAATGGATCAATTTGATAGCACTGTTTTGGGGGAATCTGAGAAGGAATATTTTGGATCGCATTGAAGCCTGTGGTAACAAAGGAAATATCCTCAGCTAAAATCTAGAAAGAATCTCTCTGAGAAACTTCTTTGTGATGTGTGAATTCATCTCACAGAGTTACAGAATTCTTTTCATTGAGAAGTGTGCTCACACTTTTTTTGTGGAATCTACAATGAGATATTCCAGAGTGCCTTGAGGCCAATGGTGAAAAAAGAAATATCCTCAGATAAAAACTAGAAAGACAATTTCTGAGAAACTGTTTTTGGATGTGTGAATGCATCTCACAGAGATACACTGTTATTTTCACTGAGCAGTTTGATAGCACTGTCTTCGTGGAATCTGCAAGTGGATATTTGGGAGGGCCCTGAGACCTATAGTGACAAAAATATATACGCAGATAAATACTACAAAGAAGCTCTCTGAGAAACTGCTTTGTGATGTGTGAATTCACCTCACAGAGTTACACCGTTGTTTTCATGGAGCAATTTGGTAGCACTGTTTTGACGAATCTGAGAAGGGATATTATGGATCACATTGAAGACTATGGTGACAAAGGAATATGCTCAGATAAAACCTAGAAGGATGCTTTCTGAGAAAGTTCTTAGTGATGTGTGAATGTGTGAATTCATCTCACAGAGTTGCCCCTTTTTATCATGGAAGAATTTGCTAACACTGTTGTCATGTAATCTGCAAAGGGATATTTGGGAGTGCATCGAGGCCTGTAGTGAAATAAAAATATCCTAAGACAAAAAGTAGAAAGAAGCTTTCAGAGAAACTGGTTTGTGATGTGTGAATTCATCTCACAGAGTTACACTGTTGTTTTCATTGAGCAGTTTGCTAACACTATTTTCTTGGAATCTACAGTGGTATATTTTGGAGCACGTTGAAGCTTGTGGTGACAAAGGAAATATTCTCATGTAAAACCTAGAAAGAAGCTTCCTAAGAAACCGGTTTTTGATGGGTGAATTCATCTCACAGAGTTACGCAAGTCTTTCCATGGTACCAAACAGAGTTTGGTAGCTCTGTTTTTGATTAATTTAAGAGGGGATATTTTCAATTGCATTAAAGCCTATGGTGACAAAGTAAATATCTTCAGATAAAAACTAGAAAGAAGATTTCTGAGAAAGTTCTTTGTGATGTTGGAATTCATTTCACAGGGTTACACCTTACTTTACATGGAGCAGTTTGCTAACACTGTTTTCATGGAATCTGCAAAGGGATATTTGGGAGTTCATTGAGGCCTACAGTGAAAAAGTAAATATCCTCAAATACAAACTAGAAAGAAACTTTTTGAGTATCTTCTTTGTGATGTGTGAATTAAACTCACAGAACTACACTGTTCTTTTCATTGAGCAGTTTGGCAACACTCTTTTCTTGTAATCTGCAATGGGATATTTCAGAGTGCATTGAAGTTTATTTTGACAAAGGATATATCCTCAGACAAAAACTAGAAGGAAGTTTTCTAAGAAACTACTTTGTGATTCATGAATTCTTCTCACTGATTTACACAAAACTTTTCATGGAGCAGTTTGGTAGCACTGTTTTTGGGGAATTTGTGAAGGGATATTTTGGATCACATTGAAGCCTATGGTGACAAAGGGAATATCATCAGATGAAAACAAGAAAGAATCTTTCTTAGAAAGTTTTTGTGATGTGTGAATTCATCTCACAGAGCTACACCTTTCTTTTCATGGAACAGTTTTCTGACACTGTTTTTGTGGAATCTGCAAAGGGATATTTCAGAGCTCATTGAGGCCTATAGTGAAAAAGTAAATATCCTGCAATAAAAACTAGAAGGAGGCTTTCTGAGAAACTGCTTTGTGATGTGTGAATTCATCTCACAGTGTTACACCATTCTTTTTATTGAGCAGTTTGATAACACTGTTTTCATGGAATCTGCAGTAGGATATTAGGGGGTGCGTTGAAGCCTGTGGTGACAAAGGGAATATCCTCAGATAAATAACAAAAAGAAGCTTTCTGAGAGACTGCTTTGTAAGGTGTGGATTCATCTGACAGAGTTACACTGTTCTTTTCATTGCGCAGTTTGCTATGACTGTGTCCTTGGAATCTGCAATGGGATATTGTGGAGTGCATTGAAGTTTATGGTGAAAAAGGAAATATCCTCATATTAAAACTAGAAAGAACTTTCTGAGAAACCACTTTGTGTTTTGATGATTCACCTCACAGAGATACACAATTCATTTCATGGATCAATTTGGTAGTACTGCTTTTGTGATGTCTGAGAAGGGTTTTTTGGGAGTGCATGGATGCTGATGGTGGAAAAGGAAATATCATGAGATAAAAACTAGAAAGAAGCTTTCTGTGAAATTACTTTGTGATGCATGAATTCATCACACAGTGTTACACCTTTTTTTTGAGCAGTTTGGTAACACTGTTTTTATGGAATCTGCATGATATATTCGGGAGCTCCTAGGGGCCTATGGTGAAAAAGGAAATAACTTCAGATAAAAACTGTAGAGAAGCTTCTCGAGAAATAGTTTTGTGATTTGTGTATTCATCTCACAGTGTTTAACCTTTTTGTTGACTGAGCAGTCCGCCATCACTGTTTTTGTGGTACCTGAGAAGAGTTATTTAGGAGTACATTGAAGCCTATGGTTACAAAAGAAATATAATCAGACAAAACCAAAAAGAAGCTTTCTGAGACATGTCTTTGTGATGTGTGAATTTATCTCACTGATATACACCTTTATTTTCATGAAGCAATTTGCTAATACTATTTTCATGGAATCTGCAAAGAGATATTCGCAAGCACATTGAGGCAAATGGTGAAAAAGGACATATCCTCAGACAAAAAGTAGAAAGAATCTTTCTGAAAAACTGCTTTGTGATTTGTGAATTCATCTCACAGAGTTACATGATTCTTTTCATGGAGCAGTTTGCTAGCACTGTTTTTTGGGAATCTGAGAAGGAATATTTTGGATCGCATTGAAGCCTCTGGTGACAAAGGAAATATCCACAGATAAAATCTATACAGAAACTTTCTGAGAAACTTCTTTGTGATGTGTGAATTAACCTCACAGAGTTACACCATTCTTTTCATTTAAAAATGTGCTAACCCTTTTTTCTTGGAATCCACGATGGGACATTTTGGATTGCACTGAGGCCTATGGTCAAGAAGTAAATATCCTCAGATAAAATCTAGAAAGAAATTTTCTGAAAAGCAACTTTTGGATATGTGAATTCATCTCACAGAGATACACTGTTGTTTTCATTAAGCAGTATGATAACACTGTTTTTGTGGAATCTGCAATAGGATATTTGGGAGCGAATTAAAGCCTATGGTGACAAAGGAAATATACTAAGAAAGAAACCAAAAAGAGGCTTCCTGAGAAACTTCTTTGTGATGTGTGAATTCACCTCACAGACTTACACCTTACCTTTCATGGGGCAGTTTACAAACACTATTTTCATGGACTCTGCAAACGGATATTTGCGAGTGCACTGAGGCAAAAGGTGAAAAACGAAATATCCTCAGACATAAACTAGAAAGAAGATTTATGAGAAACAGCTGTGTGATGTTTGAATTCATTTCACAGAGTTGTACTGTACTTTTCATGGAGAAGATTGGTAGCACTATTTTTGGGGAATCTGAGAAGGGATATTTTGGACTGCATTGATGCCTATGGTGATAAAGGAGATACGCTCAGAAAAAACTAGAAAAAAGATTTATGGAAAAGTTATTTGTGATGTGTGAATTCATCTCACAGAGTTACACCTTTCTTTTCATGGAGCAGTTTGCAAACCCTGTTTTTGGGAAATCGGCAAAGTGATATATGGGAGCACTTTGAGGCCTATGGTGAAAAAGGAAATATCCTCAGAAAAAACCTAGAAAGAAGATTTCTGAGAAATTACTTTTGGATGTGTGAATTCAACTCACAGAGATACATGGTTGTTTAAATTGAGGAGTTTGATAACACCGTTTTCATGGAATCTGCAATACCATATTTTGGAGCTTATTGAAGAATATGGTAACAAAGGAAATATCCCCAGACAAAAACCAGAAAGAAGGTTTCTGAGAAACTGTTTTGTGATGTGTGAATTCATCTCACAGAGATACACCTTTCTTTTCATGGAGCAGTTTGCTAACACTGTTTTCGTGGATCTGCAAAGGGACATTGGTGAGCGTATTGAGGACTATGATGAAAAAGGAACTATCCTCAGACAAAAACTAGAAAGAAGCTTTCTGAGATACTGCTTTGTTATTTGTGAATTCATGTCACAGTGCTACACGTTTCTTTTCATGGGGGCAGTTTGGTAGCACTGTTTTTGGGGAATCTAAAAGGGATATTTTGGAACTCATTGAAGCCTATGATGACAAAGGAAATGTCCTCAGATTAAAACAAGAAAAAAGCTTTCGGAGAAACTGCTTTGTGAAGAGTTAATTCATCTCACAGAGTTTCACGATTCTTTTCATAGATCAGTTTGGTAGCACTGTTTTTGGGCAAACTGAGAAGGGATAATTTGGATCTCATTGAATCCTATGGTGACAAAGGAAATATCCTCAGATAAAAACTAGAAAGAAGCTTTATGAGAAAGTTCTTTGTGATGTGTGAATTCATCTCACAGAGTTACAACGTTCTTTTCATGGAGCAGTTTGCTAACACTGTTTTCATGGAATCTGCAAAGGGATATTTGGGAGCAAGTTGAGGCCTATGGTGAAAAAGGAACTGTCCTAAGACAAAAACTAGAAAGAAGCTTTCTGAGAAACTGCTTTGTGATTTGTTAATTCATTTCACAGTATTACATGATTCTTTTCATGGAGAGGTTTGGTAGCCCTGTTTTTGAGGAATTTGAGAAGGGATATTTTAGATCATATTGAAGCCTATGGTGACAAGGGAAGTATCCTCAGATAAAAACTAGAAAAAAGCATTCTGAGAAAGTGCTTTGAGAAGAGTTTAATTCATCTCACAGAGTTTCACAATTCTTTTCATGGATCAGTTTGGTAGCCCTGTTTTGGGGGAATTTGAGAAGGGATATTTTGGAATGCATTGAAGCCTATGGTGACAAAGGAGATATCCTCAGATAAAACTAGAAAGAAGCTTTCTGAGAAAGTTATTTGTGACATGTGAATTCATCTCACAGTGTTACACTGTACTTTTCACTGACCAGTTTGGTAATGCTGTTTTCATAGAACATGCAAAGGGATATTTGGGAGCCCATTGAGGCCTATGTTGAAAAAGGAAATATCCTCAGATAAAAATTAGAAAAAAGCTTTCCGAGAAACTGCTTTGTGATGACTGAATTCACCTCACAAAGTTACACTGTTCTTTTCATTGAACAGTTTGCTGACATTCTTTTCTTGGAATCTGCAATGGGATATTTCTAAGTCTACTGAAGCTTATGGTGATAAAGGAGATGTCGTCATATAAAAACTATGAAGAAGCTTTCTGAGAAGCCACTTTGTGATGTGTTAATTCATCTCACAGAGTTACACGATTCTTTACATGGATTAGTTTGGTAGCACAATTTTTGGGATATCTGAGAAAGAATATTTTGGATCTCATTAAAGCCTAAGGTGACAAAATATCCTCAGATAAGTAGAAAGAAGGTTTCTAAGAAAGTTCTTTCTGATGTGTGAATTTATCTCACAATGTTACACCTTTCTTTTCATGGAGCAGTTTGCTAACACTGTTTTCCTGGAATCTGCAAAGGGATATTTGGGAGCACATTGGGGACTACAGTGAAAAAACAAATATCCTCAGATAAAAATTAGAAAGAAGGTTTCTGAGAAACTTCTTTGTGATGTGTGAATTCATCTCACAGAGCTATGCCATTCCTTTCATTGTGCATTTTGCTAACACTTTTATCATGGAATCTGCAGTATGATATTTGGAGTGCATTGAAGCCTATGGTGACAAAGTAAATATCCTCAGATAAAAACCAAAAAGAAGGTTTCTTAGAAACTGTTTTGTGATATGTGAATTCATCTAACAGTGTTGCACTGTTCTTTTCTTTGAGCAGCTTGCTAATACTGTTTTCTTGGAATCTGCAATGAGATATTTTGGAGCACATTGTAGCTTATGGTGACAAAGAAAATATACTCACAAAAAATAGAGGGAAGCTTTGTGAGAAACTGTTTTGAGTTTTGTGAATTCATTTTACAGAGTTACACGATTCTTTTCATGGAGCAGTTTGGTAGCACTGCTTTTGGGGAATCTGAGGAGGCATATTTTGGATTGCATAGAAGCCTATGGTGACAAAGGAAATACCCTCAGATGAAAACTAGAAAGAAGCTTTCTGAGGAAGTTCTTTGTGACGTGTGAATTCATCTCACAAAATTACACCTTTCTTTTCATGGAGAAGTGTGCTAAGAGTGTTTCCTTGGAATCTGAAAAGGGATTTTTGGGAGCACTTTGAGGCCTATGGTGATAAAGGTAATAACCTCAGATGAAAAGTAGAAAGAAGTTTTCTGAGAAACTGCTTTGTGATTTGTGAATTCATCTCACAGAGCTACACTGTTCTTTTCATTGAGCATTTTGCTAATACTGTTTTCTTGGAATCTGCAATGGTATATTTCAGAGTGCATTGAAGCTTATGGTGAAAAAGGAAATATCCTCATATAAAAACAAGAAAGAAGCTTTCTGAGAAAACTGCTTTGTGATGTGTTAATTCATCTCACAGAGGTACACGATTATTTTCATGGATCAGTCTGTTAGCAATGATTTTGGGGAATCTGAGAAAGAATATTTTGGATCACATTGAAGCATATGTTGACAAAGGAAATATAATCATATAAAAACTGGAAAGAAGAATTATGAGAAACTGCTTTGTGATGTGTTAATTCATCTCACTGAGTTACACCTGTCTTTTCATGTAGTGGATTGCTAACTCTGTTTTTGTGCAATCTGAACAGGGATATTTGGCAGCGCATTGAGGCATATAGTGAAAAAGGAACTTTCCTGAGATAAAAACTAGAAAGAAGCATTCTGAGAAACTGTTTGTGATGTGATTTCATCTCACAGAGATACAACGTTCTTTTCATTGAGCAGTTTGATAACACTGTTTTCGTGGAATCTGCAATAGGGTATTTGGGAGCGCATTGAAGCCTATGGTGACAAAGGAAATATCCACAAATAAAATCCATAAAGAAGCTTTCTGAGAAACTTTTTTATGTTGTATGAATTCATTTCACAGATATACACTGTTATTTTCATGGAGCAGTTGGTAGCACTGCTTTTGGGGAATCTTAATAGGGATATTTAGGATTGCATTGAAGCATATGGTGACAAAGGAAATATCCTGAGATTAAAACTAGACAGAAACATTCTGAGAAAGATTTTTGTAATGTATAAATTTATCTTACAGTGTTACACCTTTCTTTTCATGAAGCAGTTTGCTAACACTGTTTTCGTGAAATCTACAAAGGGATATTTGAAGCTTATGGTGAAAAAGGAAATATCCTCATATAAAAACAAGAAAGAAGCTTTCAGACAAAGTTATTTGTGATGTGGGAATTCCTCTCACAGAGTTACACATTTCTTTTCATGGAGCAGTTTGCTAACACTGTTTTTGTGGAACAGAAAGCTTCTTTCTCATTTTTGTCTCAGGATATTTCCTTTGTCACCATAAACTTAAATGCACTGCAAAATAACCCATTGCAGATTCCAAGAAAACAGTGTTAGCAAACTGATCAATGAACAGAACAGTGTAATGCTGTGAGATGAATTCACATACCAAAAATCAGTTTCTCAGAAAGCTTCTTTCTAGTTTTCTTCTGAGGATATTTCATTTGCAACCATAGGCTTCAATGCACTCCCAAATATCCTATTGCAGATTCCACAAAAAAAAAGTGTTATCAAATGGCTCAAAGAAAAGCACGATGTAGCTCTGTGAGATGAATTCACTTATCACAAAGCAGTTTCTCAGAAAGCTTCTTTCTAGTTTTTATCTGATATTTCCTTTTTCACCATAGTCCTCAATGCGCTCCCAAATATCCTTTTGCATATTCCACGAAAACAGTGTGAGTGAAGTGCTCCTTGAAAATATAGGTTAACTCTGTGAGATGAATTCACATATCACAAAGAATTTTCTCAGAAAGCTCCTTTCTAGTTTTGATCTGAGGATATTTCCTTAGCCACCATAAGCTTCAATGTGATCCAAAATATCCCTTCTTAAGTTCCCCAAAAACAGTGCTACCAAACTGATCCATGAAAAGAATCACGTAACTCTGTGAGGTGAATTATCACATCACCAAGTGGTTTCTCAGAAAGCTTCTTTTTCGTTTTTCTATGAGGATATTTCCTTTGTCACCATATTCTTCCTTGCACTCCCAAATATCCTACGGCAGACACCACGAAAACAGTGTTATCAAAAGACTCAAAGAAATGCATGACATAACTCTGTGAGATGAATGCATTCATCACAAAGCAGATTCTCTGAAAGCTTCTCTCTAGTTTTTATCTGAGAATATTTCCTTTTTCACCATTGGACTCAATGCACTCCTAAATATACTTTTGTAGATTCCACGAATACTGTGTTAGCACACTGCTCCATGAAAAGAAAGGTGTGACTGTGGGAGATGAATTCATACATCACCAAGAAGTTTCTCAGAAAGCTTCTTTCTAGTTTTTCTCTCAGGATATTTCCTTTGTCACCATAGACTTTAAGGCAATTCAAAATATCCCTTCTCAGATTCCCCAAAAACTGTGTGACCAAACTGCTGCATGAAAAGTATCATGTAACTCTGTGAGATGGATTCACACATCACAAAGCAGTTTCTCAAAAAGCTTTTTTCTAGCTTGTTTCTGAGGATATATCCTTTGTCACTGTGAGCTTCAATGTTCTCTGAAATGTCACATTGCAGATTCCAAGAAAACAGTGTGAGCAAACTGCTCCTTGAAAAGGTCAGTGTAAGTCTGTGAGATGAGTTCACACATCACAAAGCAGTTCATTGGAAAGCTTCTTTTTGGTTTTTATCTGATTATACTTTCTTTGTCACCATTGGCTTCAATGGCCTCCCAAATATCCTATTGCAAATTCCACAAAAACAGTGTTATCAAACTGCTCAATGAAAAGAATGGTGTAACACTGTGAGATGAATTCACACATCACAAAAAACTTTCTCAGAAATCCTCTTTCTAGTTTTTATCTAAGAATATTTCCATTGTCACCACAGGCTTCAATTTGATACAAAATATACCTTCTCAGTTTCCCCTAAAACAGTGCTATCAAGTTGACCCATTAAAAATATCGTGTAACTCTGTTAGACGGATTTACATATCACAAAGTGGTATCTCAGAAAGCTTCTTTCTAGTTTTTATATGACGATATTTCCTTAGTCACCATAAGCTTCAATGAACTGTGAAATATTCCATTGCAGATTCTAAGAAAACAGTGTTAGCAGACTGCTAAATGAAAAGAACATTGTAACTCTGTGAGATGAATTCACATATTACAAAGTAGTTTCTCAGGAAGGTTCTTTCCAGTATTTATCTAAGGATATTTCCTTAGTCACCATAGGCCTCAACAGGCTCCCAAATATCGCTCTCAGATTCCACAAAAACAGTGTTACCAAACTGCACCATGAAAAGAAAGGTGCAACACTGTGAGATGAATTCCCACATCACACAGTAGCTTCTCAGAAAACTTCTTTATAATTTTTATCAGAGTATATTTCTTTTCTAACTACAGGCTTCAATGTGATACAAAATATTCCTTCTCAGATACTCCAAAAACAGTGCTACCTAACTGCTCTTTGAAAAGAATCGTGTAACTGTGAGATGAATTCCCAAATTACAAAGCAGTTTCTCAGAAAGCTTCTTTCCAGTTTTTATCTGAGGTAATCCATTTGTCACCATAAGATTCAATGCGCTCTAAAATATCCCATTGCAGATTCCAAAAAAACAGTATTATCAAACTGCTCAATGAAAAGAACAGTGTAACTCTGTGAGATGAATTCACACATCACAAAGAAGTTTGTCAGAAAACTTCTTTCTAGTTTTTATCAGAGGATAATTCTTTTTTCACTGTAGGAATCAGTGTGTTCCTAAATATCCCTTTGCACATTTCATGAAAAGAATGTTAGCAAACTGCTCCATAAAAAGAAAGGTGTAACTCTGTGAGATGAATTCAAACATCAAAAAGAATTTTTTCAGAAAGCTTCATTTTAGTTTTTATCTGAGGATAATTCCTTTCTCACCAGAGGCTTCAATGCAATCCAAAGTATCCCTTTTCAGATTCCCTAAAAACAGTGCTACCAATCTGCTCCATGAAAAGAATCGTATAAATCTGTGAGATGAATTCACAAATAACAAAGCAGTTTCTCAGAAAGTATCTTTCAAGTTTTTGTCTGAGGATATTTCCCTTTTTACAATAAGTTTCAATGCGCTCCAAAATATCTCATTGCTGATTCCAAGAAAACAGTGTTAGCAAACTGATCAATGAAAAGAACAGTGTCACTATGTGAACTGAATTCACACATACAAAGCAGTTTCTCACAAAACTTCTTTTGGTATGTCTTTGAGGATAATTTCTTTGTCGTCATAGGTATCAATGCACTCCCAAATATCCTATTGCAGATTCCATGAAAACAGTCTTATCAAACTGCTCAATAAAAATATGGTGTAACTCTGTGAGATGAATTCACACATCACAAAGCAGACTCTCAGAAAGCTTCATTTTGGTTTTCCTATGAGGATATTTACTTTTTCGCTACAGGACTCAATGCACTCCCAAATATCCCCATGCAGATTCCACTAAAATTGTGTTAACAAACTACTCCATGAACAGTATGTTGTAACACTGTGAGATGAATTCACACAATACAAAGAACTTTCTCAGAAAGCTTCTTTCTAGTTTTTATCTGAGGATAATTCCTTTTTCTCCATAGGCCTCAATGCATTATAAAATATCCCTTTGCAGATTCAACGAAAACAGTGTTAGCAAACTGCTCCATGAAAAGAAAGGTGTAACTCTGTGAGATCAATTCACACATCACAAAACAGTTTCTCAGAAAGCTTCTTTCTCATTTTACTATGAGGATATTTACTCTTTCAATATAATCCTCAATACGCTTGCAAATATCCCTTTGTAGATTCCATGAAAAATGTGCTAGCAAACTGCTCCATGAAAAGAAAGGGGTAACTCTGTGAGATTAATTCACACATCACAAATAACTTTCTCAGAAAGCCTCTTTCTAGTTTTTATCTGATTATATTTTATTAGTCACCATAGGCCTCAATGCGATCCAAAATATCCCTTCTCAGATTCCAAAAAAAACAGTGCTACCAAACTGACCCATGAAAGCAATCGTGTATCTCTGTGAGATGAATTAACACATCATAAAGCCATTTCCCAGAAAGCTTCTTTCTAGTTTTTATATGAGGATATTTTCATTGTCACAATAAGCTTCAATGGGCTCTGAAATATCTCATTGCAGATTCCAAGAATACAGTGTCAGCAAATGGCTCTATGAATGGAACAGTGTAAATCTCTGAGCTGAATTCACACATCACAAAGGACTTTCTCAGAAAGCTTCTTTCTAGTTTTTATCTGAGAATATTTCATTTTTCACCATAGATTTCAATGCACTCCCAAATATCCCTTTGCAGATTCCACGAAAACAGGGTTAGCAAACTGCTCAATGAAAAGAAAGGTGTAACTCTGTAATGTGAATTTGTACATCACAAAGAACTTTCTCAGAAAGTTTCTTTCTAGTTTTTATATGAGGATATTTCCTTTGTCACCATAGGCTTTAATGCGATCAAAAACATCTCTTCTCAGATTCCCCAAAAACAGTGCTATCAAACTGATCCATGAAAAGAATCATGTATCTCTGTGAGATGAATTCACAAATCACAAAGCAGTTTCTCAGAAAGTATCTATCTAGTTTTTATCTGAGGATAATTTCATTTCCACAGTAAGTTTCAATGCACTCTGAAATATCCCATTGCAGTTTCCAAGAAAACAGTGTTAACAAACTGCTCAATGAACAGAACACTGTAACTCTGTGAATTGAATTCACACATCACAAAGCAGTTTCTCAGCACGCTTCTTTTTGGTTTTTCTATGAGGATATCTCCTTTTTCAACATAGGCTTCAATGCTCTCCCAAATATATTATTGCAGATTACACGAAAACAGTGTTATCAATCTGCTCAATAAACAGAATGGTATAACTCTGTGAGATCAATTCACACATCACAAAGCAGTTTGTCAGAAAGATTATTTTTGGTTTTTCCATAAGGATATTTCCTTTTTCAAAATAGGCCTCAATGCTCTCCCTTATATCCCTTTGTAGATTCCATGAAAACTGTTTTAGGAAATTGCCCCATGTAAGGAAATGTGTAACTGTGTGAGATGAATTCACACATCTCAAAGAACTTTCTCAGATTGCTTTTTTCTAGTTTTTATCTGAGAATATGCCCTTTGTCACCATAAGCTTCAATGTGCTCTGAAATATCCCATTGGAGGTTCAAAGAAAACAGTGTTAACAAACTTCTCAAAGAAAAGAACAGTGTATCTCTCTGACATGAATTCACACATCACAAAGCAGTTTCACAGAAATGTTTTTTCTAGATTTTGTCTGAAGATATTTCCTTTTCCACAATAAGCTTCATTGCACTCCAAAATATGCCACTTTAGATTCCAAGGAAACAGTTTTACCAAAATTCCCCATGAAAAGAACAGTGCAACTCTCTGCATTGAAATCACACACCACAAAGCAGTTTCTCAGAAAGTTTCTTTCCAGTTGTTCTATAAGGATATCTCCTTTTTCACTATAGGCCTCAAAGCACTCCCAAGTATCCCTTTGAGGATTCCACAAAAACTGTGTTAGCAAATTGTTCCATGAAAAGCGAGGTGTAACTCTGTGAGACAAATTCATGCAACACAAAGAACTTTCAGAGAAAGCTTCTTTCTAGTTTTTATCTGAAGATATTTCCTTTGTCACCACAGGCTTTGAGGCGTTAAAAAATACCTTTTCTCAGATTCCCCAAAAACAGTGCTAACAGATTGATCCATGAAAAGAATCATGTTACGCTGTTAGATGAATTAACACATCTCATAGCGGTTTCTTAGAAATCTTCTTTCTAGTTTTTATATGAGTATATTTCCTTTGTCACCATAGGCTTCAATGTGAATCAAAATATCCCTCCTCAGATTCCCCAAAAAGAGTGCTACCAAACTGCTCCATGAAAAGAATCATGCATTTCTGAGAGGAATTAACAAATGACAAAGGATTTTCTCAGAAAGCTTCTTTCTAGTTATTTTCTGAGGATATTTCCTTTTTACCATAAACTTCAATGCACTCCAAAATATACAATTGCAGATTGCAAGAAAGTAGTGTTAGCAAACTGCTCATTGAAAAGAACAGTGTAACTCTGTTAGATGAATGAAACAGTGTAATTCTTTGAGTTGAATTCACATGTCAGAAAGTAGATCTCAGAAAGCTTCTTTTTGGTTTTTCCATGAAGATATTTCCTCTGTCACCATAGGCATCAATGCGTTCCCCAATATCCCTTTGCAGATTCCATGAAAACAGTGATATCAAACTGCTCCATGAAAGGAAAGGTCTCCCTCAGTGAGATAAATTCACACATCACAAAGAACTTTCTCAGAAAGCTTCTTTACAGTTTTTATCTGAGGATATTTCCTTAGACACCACGGGCTTCAATACAATCCAAAATATCCCTTCTCAGTTTCCTCAAAAACAGTGCTACCAAAGTGATAAAAGAATCGTGTAACTGTGTGAGATGAATTAACACATCTCAAAGCAGGTTCTCAGAAAGCCTCTTTCTAGTTTTTATATCAGGATATTTCCTTTCTCATCATAAGCTTCAATGCAATCCAAAATAACCCTTCTCAGTTTCCCCAAAAACGGTGCTATCGAACTGATCCATGAAAAGAATCGGGTACCTCTGTGAGATGAATTCACAAATCGCAAAGCAGTTTCTCAGAAAGTTTCTTTCTAGTTTTTGTCTGAGGATATTTCCTTTCTCACAATAAGCTTCAAGGCACTCTGAAATATTCCATTGCAGATTCCAAGAAAACAGTGTTAGCAAACTGCTCAATGAAAAGAACAGTGTAATTCTGTAAGTTGAATTCACACCTCACAAAGCAGTTTCTCAGAAGGCATCTTTTTGGTTTTTTATGAGGATATTTCCTTTGTCACCATGGGGTTCAAGGCACTCCCAAATATCCTATTGCAGACTCCATGAAAACACTGTTATCAAACTGCACCATGAAAAGAATGGTGTAACTCTGTGTGATGAATTCATATATCACAAAGCAGTTTCTCAGAAATCTTTCTAGTTTTTATTGGAGGACATTTACTCTTTCACTATAGGCCTCAGTGCGCTCCCATATATCCCTTTGTAGATTCCATGAAAACTCTGTTCACAAACTGCTCCATGAAAACAATGGTGTAACTCTGTGAGAAGAATTCACACACCCCAAAGAACTTTCTCAGAAAGTTCTTTTCTAGTTTTTATCTGAGGATATTTCCTTAATCACCATAGGCTTCAACATCATCAAAAACATCCCTTCTGATATTCCCCAAAAACACTGCTACCAAACTGATCCATGAAAAGAATTGTGTAATTCTGTGAGATGAATTAAGAAATCACAAAGCAATTTCTCAGAAACGTTCTTTCTAGTTATTTTCTGAGGGTATCTCCTTTTTCACCTTATGCCTCAATCTTGTAACTCTTTGAGATGAATTCACAAATCACAAAGCAGTTTCTCAGAAAGTTTCTTTCTAGTTTTTGTCTGAGGATATTTGCTTTTTCATAATAAGCTTCAATGCACTGTGAAATAGTCCATTGCACATTCCAAGAAAACAGTGTTAGCAAACTGCTCAATGAAAACAACAGTGTAGCACTCTTACATGAATTTACACATCACAAAGCCGTTTCTCAGAAAGCTTCTTTCTAGTTTATGTCTGAGGATATTTCGTTTTTCACAATACGCTTCAGTGCGCTCTGAAATATGACATTGCAGATTCCAAGAAAACAGTTTTTGCAAACTGCTCAATGAAAAGAACAGTGTAAATATGTGAGTTGAATTCACACACCACAAAGCAGTTTCTCAGAAAGCTTCTTTCTAGTTTTCATCTGAGGAAATTTCCTTTTTCACAATAGGCCTCAATTCGTTCCCATATATCCCTTTGCAGATTCCATGAAAACTCGGTTAGCAAACTTCTCCATGAAAACAATGGTGTAATTCTGTGAGATGAATTCCCACATCACAAGGAAGTTTCTCAAAAAACTTCTTTACAGTTTTTATCTCAGGATATTTCCTTTGTCACCATAGGCTTTAAAGTGATCCAAATATCCCTTCTCAGATTCCCCAAAAGCAGTGCTACCAAACTGACACGTGAAAGGAATCATGTAATTCTGTGAGATGAACTAACACATCATAAAATAGTTTCTCAGAAATCTTCTTTCTATTTTTTTGTCTGAGAATATTTCCGTTTTCACCATAGGTTTTAATGCACTCTGAAATATCCTATTGCAGATTGCACGTAAAAAGTGTAATCAAACTGCTCAATGAAACGAATGGTATAGCTCTGTGAGATGAACTTGCACATCACAAAGCAGTTTATCGGAAAGCTTCTTTCTACTTTTTATCTGAAGATATTTCCTTTTTCACTGTAGACCACAATGTGCTCCCAAATATCCCTTTGCAGATTCCATGAAAACAGTGGTAGCAAACTTCTCCATGGAAAGATAGGTGTAACACTGTGAGATGAATTCCCATCTCATAAAGAAGTTACTCAGAAAGCTTCTTTATAGCTTTTATCTGAGGATATTTCCTTTATCACCATAGGCTTCAATGCAATCTAAATTATCCCTTTTCAGATTCCCCAAACACAGAGCTACCAAACTGCACTATGAAATGAATTGTGTAACGGTGTGAGATGAACTAACACATCTCAAAGCAGTTTCTCAGAAAGCTTATTTTTAGTTTTTAAGTGAGGATATTTCTTGTCACCTTGGGACTGAATGTGATCCAAAATATCCCTTCTCAGATTCCCAAAAAACAGTGCTACCAAACTGTTCCATGACAAGACTCATGTAAGTCTGAGATGAACTCACAAATCACAAACCTCTTTCTCAGAAAGTTTCTTTCTAGTTTTTGTCTGAGGATATGTTCTTTGTCACCATAGGCTTCAATATGATCCAAATTATCCCTTTTCAGATTGCCCAAACACAGTGCTACTAAACTGTGCTATGAAAAGAATTGTGTAATGGTGTGAGACGAACTAACACATCTCAAAGTAGTTTCTTCGAAATCTTATTTTTAGTTTTTAAGTGAGGATATTTCCTTTGTCAGCTTGGGATTCAGTGCAATCCATAATATCCCTTCTCAGATTCCCGAAAAACAGTGCTACCAAAGTGTTCCATGACAAGAATCGTGTAACTCTGTCAGATGAATTCACAAATCACAAACCTCTTTCTCAGAAAGCTTCTTTCCAGTTTTTGTCTGAGGATATTTCCTTTGTCACCATAAGCTTCCATGCACTCTGAAATATTCCTTTGCTGATTCCAAGAAAACAGTGTTAGGAATGTACACAATAAAAAGAATGGTGTAATTCTATGAGGTGAATTCAAAAACCACAAAGCAGTTTCTCAGAAAGTTTCTTTCTGGTTTTTTTCTGAGGATATTTCCTTTTTCAGCATAGGTCTCAATATCCTCACAAATATTCCTTTGCAGATTCCAAGAAAACAGTGTAGGCAAACTGCTGAATAAAAAGAACAGTGTAACTATGTGAGATGAATTCACACATCACAAAGCAGTTTCTCAGAAAGCTTCTTTCTAGTTTTTATCTGAGGATATTTCCTTTTTCACCATAGGCCTCAATGTGCACCGAAATATCCCTTTGCAGATTCTAAGAAAACAGTGTTAGCAAACTGCTCCATGAAACGACTGTTGCAATTCTATGTGATGAATTCACACATCACAAATAACTTTCTCAGAAAGGTTCTTTCTACCTTTTATTGGAGGATATTTCCTTTGTCACCATAGACTTCAATGCAATCCAAAATATCCCTTCTCAGATTCCCCAAAAGCAGTGCTACCAAACTGCTCCATGAAAAGTATTGTGTAACCCTGATAGATGAATTCAAAAATCATAAAGTAGACTCTCAGAAAGCTTTTTTCTACTTTTTTCTGAGGATGTCTGTTTTGTTAAAATAAGCTTCAAAGTGTTCTGAAATATCCCATTGTAGATTCCAAGAAAACAGTGCTGGTGTACTGCTGAAAGAAAAGAACAGTGTAACTGTGTGAGTTGAATTCACACATCACAAAGCAGTTTCTCAGAAAGCTTCTTTCTAGTTTTTCTCTGAGGATATTTGATTTTTCACTACAGCCTCAAAGCACTCCCAAATATCCCTTTGCAGATTCCACGAAAACAGAGTTAGCAAAGTGCTCCAAGAAAAGAAAGGTGTAACTCCCTGAGATAAACTCACACACCACAAAGAACTTTCTCAGAAAGCTTCTTAACGTTCTTATCTGAGGATATTTCCTTTTTCACCATAGGCTGCCATTTGATCCCAAATATCCCTGTGCAGATTCCAGGAAAACATTGTTAGCAAACTGCTCCATGAAAAGAAAGGTGTAACTCTGTGAGATGAATTAACACATCAGAAAGTGGTTTCTCAGAAAGATTCTTTCTAGCTTTTATATGAGAATATTTCCTTTGTCACCATAGGCTTCAATGTGATTCAATGTGTCCCTTCTCAGATTTCCCAAAAACACTGCTACCAAGCTGATCCATGAAAAGAATCATGTAAATCTGTGATATGAATTAAAACATCACAAACTAGTTTCTCTGAAAGTTTCTTTCCAGTTTTTATATGAGGATATTTCCTTTGTCACCATAAGCTTCAATGCACTCTGAAATATCCCATTGCAGATTACACGAAAACAGTGTTAACAAACTGCTCAATGAAAGGAACTGTGTAACTCTGTGACTGGAATACAAAAATCACATAGCATTTACTCAGAAAGCATCTTTCTAGTTTTTATCTCACGATATTTCCTTTTTCACTATAGGCCTCAATTCAATCCCAAATATCCCTTTGCAGATCCATGAAAACTCTGTTAGCAAACTGCTCCAAGAAAAGAAAGGTGTAACTCTGTGAGAAAATTTCACACATCACAAAGAACTATCTCAGAAAACTTCTTGTTACTTTTTATCTGAGGATATTTCCTTAATAACCATAGGTTTCAATGCCATCCAAAATATCCCTTCTCAGATTCCCCAAAAACAGTGATAGCAAACTAATCAATGAAAAGAATCGTGTAACCCTGTGAGATGATTTAATATATCCAAAAGTGGTTTCTCAGAAAGCTTCTTTCTAGTTTTTATATGGTGATATTTCCTTTGTCACCACAAGCTAAAATGGTGCTCCAAAATATCCCATTGCAGATTCAAAGAAAACAGTGTTAACAAACTGCTCAATGAAAGGATCATTGTAACTCTGACAGATGAATTCACACATCATGAAGCAGTTTCTCAGAAAGCTTCTTTCGAGTCTTTATCTGAGGATATTTCCTTTATCAACATATGCCTCAATGCATTCCGAAATATCCATTTGTTGCAGCCTATAGTGAAAAAAGAATTATTCTCAGATAAAAGCAGGAAATAAACTTTTTGAGAAACTGCTTTGTGATGTGTAAATTTATCTCACAGAGATATAGTGTTCATTTCATTGAGCAGTTTGGTTGCAGTGTATTTGGGGGATCTGAGAAGGGATATTTTGGATCACATTGACGCCTAAGGTGACAAAGGAAATATCCTCTGATAAAAAGTAGAAAGAAGCTTTCTGAGAAAGTTCCTTGTGTTGTGTTAATTCATGTGACCGACTTAAACCATTCTTATCACGGAGAAGTTTGTTAACACTGTTTTTAGTGGCATCTGCAAAGGGATATTTGGAAATATCCTCATATAAAAACCAAGAAGAAACTTTCGGAGAAACTGCTTTGTGATGTGTGAAACCATCTCACAGAATTACACTGTTCTTTTCATGCTAATTCATCTCCCAGAGTTACATGATTCGTTTCATGGATCTCTGTGGTAGCACTGTTTTTGGGGAATCTGATAAGGGATATTTTGGATCACCTTGAAGCTTATGGTGACAAAGGAAATGTCCTCATATAAAAGCTAAAAAGAAGCTTTCTGAAAAATGGCTTTATGATGTGTTAAGTCCTCTCCTGGTGTTACACAATGCTTTTCATGGATAAGTTTGGTGGCACGGTTTTTGGGGAATCTGAGAAGGGATATTTTGGATCACATTGAAGCCAATAGTGGCTAAGGAAATATCCACAGATAAAAACTAGAAATAAGCATTCTGAGAAAGTTGTTTGTGTTGTGTGAATTCATCTCGCAGAGTTACACCTCTCTTTTCATGGAGCAGGTGCTAATACAAGTTTACATGAAATCTGCAAAAGGATAATTGTGAGCGCAGTGAGGCCTAGGGTGAAAAAGGAAATATCCTCCTAGAAAAAGGAGAAAGAAGCTTTCTGAGAAACTGTTTTGTGATGTGTGAATTCAACTCACAGAGTTTCACTGTTCTTTTCATTAAGCAGTTTGCTAACATTGTTTTCTTGGAATCTGCAATGGCATATTTTAGAGCACATTGAAGCCTACTGTTAAAAATTAAATATCTTCATATAAAAACTAGAAAGAAACTTTCTGAGAAACTCCTTTGTGATTTTTGAATCCATCTCACAGAGTTACACGAAACTTTCAATGGATCTGCTTGATAGCACTGTTTTGGGAAAAACTGAGAAACCTATGGTGTCAAAGGAAATACCCTCAGATTAAAACTAGAAAGAAGCTTTCAGAGAAAGTTCTTTGTGATGTGTGAATTCATCTCTCAGAGTTACACCTTTCTTTTCATAGACCAGTTTGCTAACACTGTTTTTGTGGAATCTGCACAGGGATATTTGGGAACATACTGAGGCCTATGGTTAAAGAAGAAATATCTTCAGATTAAAACTAGAAAGAAGCTTTCTGAGAAACTGCTTTGTGATGAGTGTATTCATCTCACAGGGTTACACTGTTGGTTTTATTGAGCAGTATCTAACACTGTTGTCTAGGAACCTGCAATGGGATTCTTCAGAGTGCATTAAGTTTATGGTGACAAAGGAAATACAATCATATAAAAACTAGAAAAAAGCTTTCTGAGAAACCTCTCTGTGATGTGTTAATTCATCTCACAGAGTTACATGAGTCTTTTCATGGATCAAATTTTTAGCATTGTTTTTGTGGTATCTGAGTAGGGATACTTTGGATAGCATTGAAGCCTAGGGTGACAAAGACATTATCCTCAGATAACAACTAGAAAGAAGCTCTCTGAGAAAGGTTTTTGTGATGTGTGAATTCATCTCACAGAGTTAAACCTTTTTTTTTCATGGAACAGTGTGTTAACACTGTTTTCATGGAATCTGCAAAAAGTGATATCTGGGAGCACATTGAGCCCTGTCATGACAAAGGAAATATCTTCATATAAAAACTAGAAAGAAACTTTCTGAGAAACTACTTCATGATGTGATAGTTCATCTCACAGAGTTACATGATTCTTTCCATGTATCAGCTTTTGGGGAATCTGAGAAGGGCTATTTTGGATCGCATTGAAGCCTAAGGTGACAAAGGAGATATCCTCAGATAAAAACTAGAAAGAATCTTTCTGAGAAAGTTTTTTGTGATGTTTGAGTTCATGTCACAGATTTACACCTTTCTATTCATGAAGCCATTTGCTAACACCGTTTTCTTTGAATCTACGAAGGGATATTTGGGAGTGCACTGAGGCCTATAGTGAGAAAGGAAATACACTCAGATAAAAACTAGAAAGAAGATTTCTGAGAATCCACTTTGTGATGTGTGAATTCATCTTACAAAGATACACTGTTCTATTCATTGAGCAGTTTGATTACACTGTTTTTGTGGAATCTGCAATAGGATATTTGAGAGTGCATTGAAGCCTTTGGTGACATAGGAAATATCCTCAGTTAAAGACCAAAAAGAAGCTTTCTGAGAAACTGCTTTGTTTTGCATCAATTCATCTCACAAGGTTACACCTTTCTTTCCATGGAGCACTTTGCTAACACCGTTTTTGAGGAATCTGCAATAGGATATTTGGGAGTGCATTGAAGCCTATGGTGAGTAAGGAAATATCAGAGAAAACCAAAAAGAATCTTTCTGAGAAACTGCTTTGTGATGTGTGAATTCATCTCACAGATTTACACCTTTTCTTTTATGGAGCAGTTTGATAATACTATTTTCATGGAATGTGAAAAGGGATATTCACAAGTGCATTGAGGAATATGTTGAAAAAGGAAATATACTCATACCAATACTAGAAAGAAGCTTTCTGTGAAATTGCTTGATGATGTCTCAACTCATCTCACAAAGTTACACTGGTCTCTTCATTGAGAAGATTGCTAACACTTTTTTTGTGGAATCTGCAATGGGATATTCCAGATCACACTGAGGAATATGGAGAAAGAGGAAATATCCTCAGATAAATATTAGAAAGAAGCTGTCTGAGAAACAGCTTTGTGATGTGTGAATTCATCTCACATAGTTACAGCATTCTTTTCATGGAACCACTTGGCAGCACTGTTTTTGGGGAATCTGATAAGAGATATTTTGGATCACATTAAAGCATTGGTGACAAAGGAAATATCTTCAATAGAAACTAGAAAGAAGCTTTCTTAGAAACTTCTTTGTGATGTGTGTATTCACCTCACAGAGTGTCACCTTTCTGTTCATAGAGCAGATTGCTAACACAGTTTTCATGGAATCTGCAAAGGCATGTTTGGGAGCACATTGAAGCCTATGGTGAAAAAGAAAATATCCTCAGAGAAAAAATAGAAAGAAGCTTTCTGAGAAACTGTATTGTGATGTGTGAATTCATCTTTCAGATTTACAATGTTCATTTCTTTGAGCCGTTTGCTAACACTGTTTTCCTGGAGTCTACAATGGGATATTTCGGAGTGCATTGAAGCTTATGGTGACAAAAGAAACATTCTCATGTAAAAACTAGAAATAAATGTTATGAGGAACCACTTTGTGATGTGTTAATTCATCTCACAGAGTTACATGATTCTTTTCCTGGACCAATTTTTGTGGTATCTGAGAAGGGATATTTTGGATCGCATTGAAGCCTATGGTGACAAAGGAGATATCCACAGGTAAAAACTAGAAAGAAGCTTCCTGAGAAAGTTCTGTGTGATGTGTTAATTCATCTCACAGAGTTACACCTTTCTTTTCATGGATCAGTTTGCTAACACTGTTTTCTTTGAATCTACAAAGAGTTATTTAGGAACACATTGAGACATATAGTGAAAAATGAAATATCCTCAGATAAAAACTAGCAGGAAGTTTTCTGAGAAACTGCTTTGTGATGGGTTAATTCATCTCATAGAGCTAAACTTTTCTTTCTTTTGAACTACTATATAACCCTGTTTTCGTGAAGTCTGTAATAGGATATTTTGGAGTGCATTGAAGTCTATGGTGACTAAGAAAATATCCCCGTAGAAAAAACAAAAAGAATCTTTCTGAGAAACTGCTTTATGATGTGTGAATTCATCTCACAGAGTTACACCATTCTTTTCATTGAGCAGTTTGCTAGCAATGTATTTGTGGAATTTGGAAAGGGATACTTCTGAGGGCTGAAATATAAGGTGACAAAGGATATACCCTCGTATAAAAACTAGAAACAACCTTTCTGAGAAACTGTTTTATGATATGTTAATTCATCTCATAGAGGTAAATGATTACTTTCATAGACCAGTTTGGTAGCTCGTTTTGGGGATCTGAGAAAGGATATTTTGTATTGCTTTGAAGCCTATGGTGACAAAGAAAATATCCTCAGATATAAACTAGAAAGAAGCTTTCTGAGAAAGTTCTTTGTGATGTGTGAATTCATCTCACAGAGTTACACCTTTCTTTTCAAGGAACAGTTTCCTACCACTGTTGTTGTGGAATCAGCAAAGGGATATTTGGGAGCGCATAGAGGCCTATAGTGAAAACTTAAATATCCTCAGATAAAAATGAGAAAGAAGCCTTCTGAGAAACTGCTTTGTGATGTGTAAATTCATCTCACAGAGTTATATGATATTTTTCATATAACAGTTTTGTAGCACTGTTTTTGGGGAATCTGAGAAGGGATATTTTGTATTGCATTAAAGCCTAGTGTGACAAAGGAAATACTTTCAGATAAAAACTAGAAAGGAGCATTCTGAGAAATTTCTTTGTGGAGTGTGGATTCATCTCACAGAGTTACACTTTTTTTTTCAAGTAGCAGTTTGCTAACACTGTTTTTGTGGAATGTGCAAAGATATATTTGCAAGCACATTGAGGCCTAGGGTACAAAAGTAAATATCCTCAGATTAAAACCAGAAAGAAGCTTTCTGAGAGACTTCTTTGTGATGTGTGAATTCATCTCACAGAGTTACATGACTCTTTTCATAGAACAGTTTGGTGCCACTGTTTTTGGGGAGCCTGAGAAGGGATAATATGAATCACGTTGAAGCATACATTGACAAAGTAAATATCCTAAGATAAAAACTGGAAAGAAACTTTCTGAGAAAGTTTCCTGTGAATGTGCAAATTCATCTCACAGAGTTATGCCTTTCTTTTCATGAAGCCGTTTGCTAATAATGTTTTTGTGGAATCTGCAAAGGGATATTTGGGAGTGTACTGAGGACTATAGGGAAAATGGAAATATCCTCAGATAAAAACTAGAAAGAAGCATTCTGAGAAACTACTTTGTTATGTGTGAATTCATCTCACATAATTACACCATACTTTTCATTGAGCAGTTTGATAACACTGTTTTCATGGAGTCTGCAATAGGATATTTGAGAGCGCTTTGAGTCCTATGGTGACAAAGGAAATATTCTCAGATACAAACTAGAAAGAAGCTTTCTGAGAAACTGCTTTCTGATGTGTAAATTCATCTCACAGAGTTATACTACTGTTTTCTTTTTTTTTTTTTTTTTTTTGAGGCGGAGTCTTCACTCTGTCGCCCAGGCTGGAGTGCAGTGGCACCATCTCGGCTCACTGCAAGCTCCGCCTCCCGGGTTTGCGCCATTCTCCTGCCTCAGCCTCTGGAGTAGCTGGGACTACAGGTGCCCGCCACCGCACCCGGCTAATTTTTTTTTTTTTTTTATTTTAGTAGAGACGGGGTTTCACCGTGTTAGCCAGGATGGTCTCGATCTCCTGACCTCGTGATCCGCCCATCTCGGCCTCCCAAAGTGCAGGGATTACAGGCATGAGCCACCGCGCCCGGCCTATACTACTGTTTTCATTGAGCAGTTTGCTAACACTGATTTCTTGGAACCTGCAGTGGGATATTTCATAGCACATTGAAGCTTATGGTGACAAACGAAATATCCTCAGATGAAAAACAGAAAGAAGCTTTCTGAGAAACTGCTTTGTGATTTGTGAATTCAACTCACGAAGTTACACCTTTCTTTCCATGGAGCAGTTTAATAACACTGTTTACGTGGAATCTGCAAAGGGATATTTGGGAGCACCATGAGGCCTATGGTGAAATAGGAAATATCCTCAGATAAAAACTGGAAAGATGTTTCCTGAGAAACTGCTTTGTGATGTGTGAATTCATGTCACAGAGTTACACTGTTGTTTCACTGAGCAGTTTGCTAACACTGTTTTTGTGGTATCTGCAAAGGGATATATGGGAGCGCATTCAGTTCTATGGTGATAAATTAAATATCCTCAGATAAAAATTAGAAGGTAGCTTTCTGAGAAACCATTTTGTGTTGTGATAATTCGTCTGACAGAGTTACATGATTCTTTTCATGGAACAGTTTGTTGCACTGTTTTTGGGGAACCTGAGAAGGGATATTTTGGATTGCATTGAATACTATGGTGACAAACGAAATATTCTCAGAAAAAAAGTAGAAAGAAGTTTTCTGAGAAAGGACATTGTGATGTGTGAATTCATCTCACAGCGTTACACCTTTCTTTTCATGGAGCAATTTGCTAATGTTGTTTTCATTGAATCTGCAATGGGATATTTGGGAGTGCATTGAGGTCTATAGTGTAAAAGGAAATATCCTAAGATAAAAAGTAGAGAAATGCTTTCTGAGAAACTGCTTTGTGATGTGTGAATTCATCTCAGAGAATTACATGGTTGTTTTCACTGAGCAATTTGATAACACTGTTTTTGTGTAATCTGCAATAGGATATTTGGGAGCTCATTGAGGCATGTGTTAAAAAAGGAAATACGCTGAGTTAAAAACAAGAAACAATTTTTCTGAGAAACTCCTCTTTGATGCATGATTTCATCTCACAGAGTTACTCTGTTCTTTTCATAGAGCCGTTTGCTGACACTGTATTCTTGGAATCTGCAATGGGATATTTCAGAGTGTATTGAAGCTTATGGTGACAAAGGAAATATTCTCATATGAAAGCTAGAAAGAAGCTTTCTGAAAAACTGCTTTGTGATGTCTTAATTCAACTCACAGAGTTACACGATTCTTTTCATGGATCAGTTTGGTAGCACTCTTTTTAGTGAATCTGAGTAGGGATATTTTTGATCACAGTGAAGCTTATGATGACAAAGGGTGTATCCTCAGATAAAAACTAGAAAGACGCTTTCTGAGAAAGATCTTTGTGATATATGAATTTATCTCACAGAGTTACACCTCTATTTTCATGGGGCAGTTTGCTAATACTCTTTTCATGGAATCTTCAATAGGATATTTGGGAGCACATTGAAGCCTATGGTGACAAAGGAATTATCCTCAGACAAACACCAAAAAGAAACTGTCTGAGAAACTGCTTTGTGATGTGTGAATTCATCTCACAGAGTTACACCTCTATTTTCATGGAGCAGTTTGTTTCACTGTTTTTGTGGAATCAGCAAAGGGATATTTGGGAGTACATTCAGGTCTATAGTGAGAAATGAAATATCCTCAGGTAAAAACTAGAAGGAAGTTTTCTCAGAAACTGCTTTGTGACGTGGGAATTCAACTCACAGAGTTACACTACACTTTGCATTGAGCGGTTTGCTCACACTGTTTTCTTGGAATCTGCACTCTGATATTCTTAGTGCATTGAAATTTATGGTGACAAAGGAAATATACTCATAATTAAAATAAAAAGAAGTTTTCTGAGAAACTACTTTGTCATATGTGAATTCATCTCACAGAGTTACACGGTTCTTTTCATTTAGCAGTTTGATAATATTGTTATCGTGGCATCTGCTATAGGATATTTGAGAGTGCATTGAAGCCTATGGTGACAAAGCATATATCCTCAAAGGAAAAGGAAGCATTCTGAGAAACTGCTTTGTGTTGTGTGAATTCCTCTCACAGTGCTATACTGTTGTTTTAATTGAGCAGTTTGCTGACTCTATTTCTTGGAATCTTAAAAGGGATATTTTGTAGTGCACTGAAAATTATGGTGCCATAGGAAACGTCCTCATAGAAAAGAAGAAAGACTTTCTGAGAAACTGCTTTGTGATTTGTGAATTCTTCCAAGAGATTCACACCACTCTTTTCGTGGATCAGTTTGGTAGCACTGTTTTTGGAGCATCTGTGAAGGGATAATTGGTATCACATTGAAACCTATGGTGACAAAGGGAATATCCTCAGATAAAAAATGGAAAGAAGCTTTCTAAGAAACTTCTTCGTGATGTGTGAATTCATTTCACAGAGTTACATCTTTCGTTTCATGGAACAGTTTGCTAATACTGTTTTCTTGGAATCTGCAATGGGATGTTTTGGAGAGCAATGAAACTTATGGTGACCAAAGAAATACCCTCATATAAAAATTAGAAAGAAGGTTTCTGAGTAACAGCATGTGATGTTTGAATTCATCTCACAGACTTACACTGTTATTTTCATTGAGCAGTTTCTACACAATGTTTTCATTGGTATCTGTGATGGAATATTTCGGAGTGCTTTGAAGCTTATGTTGACAAAGGAAATATCCTCAGACAAATACTAGAAAGAATCTCTGAGAAACTTCTTGGTGTTGTGTGAATTTGTCTCACAGAGTTTCAGCTTTCATTTCATGGAGCAGTTTGCTAACACTGTTTTTGTATAATCAGAAAAGGGATATTTGGGAGCACATTGAGGTCTATGGTGAAAAAGGAAGTATTCCTAGATTAAAACTAGAAAGAAGCTCTCTGAGAAACTGCTTTGTGATGGGTGAATTCATCTCACAGAGTTACACCATTCCTTTCCTTGAGTTGTTTGTTAACACTGTTTTTGTGGAATGTGCAATAGGATATTTGAGAGCACATTGAAGCCTAGGGTGACAATGGAAATATTCTAAGATAAAAACTAGAAAGAAGTTTTCTGAGAAACTTCTTTGTGAAGTGTGAATTCATCTCACAGTGTTACACCTTAGTTTTCATGGAGCAGTTTGCTACCACTGTTTTCTTGGAATCTACAAAGGGATATTTGGTAGCATATAGAGGCCTATGACGAAAAAGGAAATATCCTAAGAAAAAAAAGGAGAAAGAAACTTTCTGAGAAACTGTTTTGTGATATGTGAATTCATCTCACAGCGTTACACTATTCTTTTCATTGAGCAGTTTGCTAACACTGTATTCATGGAATGTGCAATAGGATATTAGAGAGCGCATTGAAGCCTATGGAGACAAAGGAAATATCCTCAGACAAAAATTAGAAAGAACCTTTCTGAGAAACTTCTTTCTGATTTGTGAATTCATTTCACAGAGTTATACCTTTATTTCATGGAGCAGATTTTTAGTACTGATTTTGGGAAATCAGAGAAGGGACAATTTGGATAGCATTGAAGCCTACGGTGACAAAGGAAACACCTCAGATAAAAACTAGACAGAAGCTTTCTGAGAAACTGCTTTATGATGTATGAATTAATCTCACAGAGGTACACATTTCTGTCAATGGAGTCATTTGTTAACACTGCTTTCATGGAATCTGCAAAGGGATATTTGGGAGCACATTGAGGCCTATAGTGAAAAAAGAAATATCTTCAATAAAAACTAGATAGAAGCTGTCTGAGAAACTGCTTTGTGATGTGTGAATTCATCTTACAGATGTACATGATTCTATTCATGGATCACTTTGGTGGCACTGTTTTTGGGGAAACTGAGAAGGGATATTTGGGATCGCATTGAAGCCTACGGTGAGAAAGGAAATATACTCAGACAAAAACTGGAAAGAAGCTTTCTGAGAAAGTTCTCTGTGATGTGTGAACTCACCTCACAGCGTCACAGCTTTCATTACATGGAGCAGTTTGCTAACACTGAATTATTCTCAGAGAAAAACTAGAAGGAAGCTTTCTGAGAAATTGCTTTGTAATGTATGAATTTATCTCGCAGAGCTGCTCTGTTCTTTTCATTGAGCGGTTTACTAACACTCTTTTCTTGGAATCTGCAATGGGATATTTTGGAACACATTGAAGCTATGGTGATGAAGGAAATACTCTCATATAAAAACTAGAAAGAAGTTTTCTGAGAATCCACTTTGTGGTGCATGATTTCATCTCACAGAGCTACACTGTTCTTTTCATTGAGCAGTTTGATAACACTGTTTTCGTTGAATCTGCAATGGGATACTTCAGAGTACATTGAGGCTAATGGTGATAAAGGAAATATCCTCAGACAATAACTAAAAAGAAGCTTTCTCAGAAATTGCTTTGTGATTTGTGAATTCATCACACATCGTTACACAATTGTATTCAGGAAGCATTTTGGTAGCACTTTTTTTGGGGAATCTGAGAAGGGATTATTGGGACCACATTGAAGCCGATGGTGACAAAGGAAATATCCTCAGATACAAACTAGAAAGAAGTTTTCTGAGAAACTTCTTTGTGATGCATCAATTAATCTCATAGAGTTACACCTTTCTTTTAATGGAGCACTTTGCTAAAACTGTTTTTGTGGAAACAGCAAAGGGATATTCCCAAGTGCATTGAGGCCTATGGTGAAAAAAGGAATATCCTCAAAGAAAAAGTAGAAAGAAGCTTTCTCAGAAACTGCTTTGTGATGTGTGAATTCATCTCACTGTGTTACACTGTTCTTTCATTGAGCAGTTTGCTAACACTGTTTTAATGGATTCTGCAATGGGATATTTTGGAGCACATGGAAATTTATGGTGACATAGGAAATATTCTCACATAAAGAGTAGAAGGAACTTTCTGAGAAACTGCTTTGTGATGTGTTAATTCATCTCACAGAGTTACAAGATTCTTTTCATGGATCAGTTTCGTAGCACTATTGATTCGGGATCTGAGAAGGGATATTTTGGATTGCATTAAAGCCTATTTTGACAAAGGAAATATCCTCTGATAAAATCTAGAAAGGAGCTTTCTGAGAAAGTTCTTTGTGATGTTTGAATTCAGCTCTCAGAGTTACACCTTTCTTTTAATGGAGCAGTTTGCTAACACTGTTTTTGTAGAATCTGTAAAGGTTTATTTAGGAGTGCATTGAGGCCTTTGGTGAAAAATTTACTATCCTCAGATAAAAACAGAAGGAATCATTCTGAGAAACTGCTTTGTGATGTATGAATTCATCTCACAGAGTTACACTGTTGTTTTCATTGAGCAGTTTGCTAACACTGTTTTCTTGGAATCTGCAATAGGATATTTGTGAGCACATTGAAGCCAATGGTGACAAAGGAAATATCCTCAGATAAAAACCAAAAACAAGCTACCTGAAGAACTGTTTTGTGATGTGTGAATTCATATCACAGATTTACATTGTTCTTTTCATTGAGCAGTTTGCTAATGCTGTTTTCTTGGAATATGCAACGGGATATTTTGAAGCCTATTGATGCTTAGGGGACAAAGGAAATATCCTCAGACAAAAACTAGAAAGAAATATTCTGAGAAACTGCTTTGTAATACGAGAATTAACTCACACAGAGTTACATGATTCTTTTCATGGAGCAGTATTGTAGCACTGTTTTTGGGGAAACTGAGAAGGTATATTTTTGGATTGCATTGAAGCCTGTAGTGACAAAGGAAATATCCTCATATAAAAAATAGAATGAAGTTTTCTGAGAAACTGCTTTGTGATGTGTGAATACATTTCACCGTGTTACACGATTCTTTTCTTGGATCAGTTTGGTAGCACTGTTTTGGGGTAATCTGAGAAAGGATATTTTGTATCATATTGAAACCTATGGTGACAATTAATTATCCTCAGATAAAAACTGGAAAGAAGCTTTCCGAGAAACTACTTTGAAATGTGTTAATTCATCTCCCAGAGTTACACTGTTCTTTTCCTTGAGCAGTTTGCTAACACTGTTTTCCTGGAATCTGCAATGGGATGTTTTGGAGCACATTGAGGCTCATGGTGACAAAGGAAATATCGTCATACAAAAACTAGAAAGAAGCTTTCTGAGAAACAGCTTTGTGATGTGTGAATTCATCTCCCAGAATTACACTGTTGTTTTCATTGAGCAGCTTGCTAACACTGTTTTATTGGAATCTGCGATGGATATTTTGGGGTGCATTGAAACTTATGGTGAAAAAGGATATATACTCAGACAAAAATTAGAAAGAAGCTTTCTGAGAAACTGCTTCTTGATTTCTGAATTCATCTAACAGAGTAACACGATTCTTTTCATGGAGCAGATTGGTAGTACTGTTTTGGGGGAATCTGTGAAGTGATATTATGGGTCGCATTGAAGCCTATGGTGACAAAGGAAATATCCTCAGATAAAAACTAGAAAGGAGCTTTCTGAGAACGTTCTTGTGATGTGTTAATTCATCTCACAGAGCTACATTTTTCTTTTCCTGGAGAAGTTTGCTAACACTGTTTTCATGGAATCTGCAATGGGATATTTGGGAGCACATGGAGGCCTTTAGTGAAAAAGGAATTATCCTCAGATAAAAATTAGAAAGAAGCTTTCTGAGAAACTGCTTTGTGATGTGTGAATTCATCTCACTGACTTACACTGTCATTTTCATTGATCTGTTTGATAACACTGTTTTCCTGGAACCTGCAATAGGATATTTTGAGTGCATTGAAGCCTGTGGTGACAAAGGAAATATCCTCACGTAAACAATAGAAAGATGCTTTCTTTGAAAGCTCTTTTTTGGTGTGTGAATTCATCTCACACAGTTACACCTTTATTTTGATGGAGCAGTTTGCTAACACTATTTTCATGGAATCTGCAAATGGATATTTGGGAGCACCTTGAGGCCTATGGTGAAAAACTAAATATCCATTGAGAAAAAATGGAAAAAAGATTTCTGAGAAAAGGCTTTGTGATGTGTGAATTCATCTCACAGAGTTACACTGTTCTTTCATTGAGCAGATTGCTAACACTGTTTTCTTGGATTCTGCAATGGCATATTTCGGAGCCCATTGAAGCTTATGGTGACAGAGCAAATATCCTCAGACAAAAACTAGAAATACACTTTCTGAGAAACTGCTTTGTGTTTTTTGAGTTCATCTCACAGAGTTACATGATTCTTTTCATGGAAAAGTTTAGTAGCACTCTTTTTGGGGAATCTCAGAATGGATATTTTGGACCATATTGAAGCCAATGGTGTCAAAAGAAATATCCTCAGATAAAAAGTACAAAGAAGTTTTCAGTGAAAGCTCTTTGTGATGTGTGAATTCATCTCACAGTGTTACAGCTTTCTTTTCCTGGAGCAGTTTGCTAACCTTGTTTTTGTGGAATCTGCAAAGCCGTATTTGGGAGTGCATTGAGGTCTATGGTGAAAAAGGAAGTATCTTCCAATAATAACTAGAAAGAACGTTTCTGAGAAACTGCTTTGTGGTGTGTTAATTCATCTCACAGAGTTACACCATTCTTTTCATTGAGCAATTGGCTAACACTGTTTTCCTGAATATGCAATGGGATATTTAGGAGCTTATTGTAGCCTATGGTGGCAAAGGAAATATCCTAAGACAAAACTAGAAAGAAGCTTTCTGAGAAACTGTTTTGTGACTGGTTAATTCAGATCTCAGAGTTGCACAATACTTTCCATGGAGCAGTTTGGTAGCTCTGTTTTTGGGGTATCTGAGAAGGGATATTTGGGATCATATTGAAGCCTATGGTTACAAAGGAAATAACTGCAGATAATAACTAGAAAGAAGGTTTCTGAATAAATGCTTTGTGATGTGTGAATTCATCTCACAAGGTTACACTGTTCCTTTCATTGGGCAGTTTAATTACACTGTTTTCATGGAATCTGCAAAAGGATATTTGGGAGCGCATTGAGGCTTACATTGAAAAATGAAATATCCTCAGTTAAAAACTAGAAAGACGATTTCTGAGAAACTGCTTTGTCATGTGTCAATTCGTCTCACAGAGTTAAACTGTTCTTTTCATTGTGCTGTCTGGAAACACTGGTTTCATGGAATCTTCAAGGGGATATTTGAGAGCACATTGAATCCAATGGTGACACAAGATATACACTCAGATTAACACAAGAAGAAGCTTTCTGAGAAACTCCTTTGTGATGCGTGCATTCATCTAAGAGTGTTACACAATCCTTTTCATGGAACAGTTTGTTAACTGTGTTTTCGTGGAATCTGGAATAGGATATTTTGGAGCACATTGAAGCTTATGGTGACAAAGGAAATATCCTCACATAGAAATGAGAAATTAGCTTTCTGAGGAAATTCTTTGTGATGAGTGAATACACCTCACGGAGTTAAACCTTTATTTTCATGGAGCAATTTCCTAACACTGCCTTCCTGGAATCTGCAAAAGGGTAATTGGGAGCACATTGAGACTTATGTTTAAAAAGGAAATATCCTCAGATAAAAACTAGAAAGAAGTTTTCTGATAAACTGCTTTGTGATGTGTGAATTCATCTCACAGAGGTACACCACTCTTTTCATTTTGCCGTTTGATGACTCTGTTTTCTACGAATCTGCATTGGCATATTTCGGAGCGCACAGAAGCTTACGGTGACAAAGGAAATATACTCATATAAAAACTTGAAAGAAGAGTTCTGAGAAACCACTTTGTGATATGATAATTTGTCTCACAGAATTAAACGATTTTTTTGATGGATCAGTTTGGTAGCACTGTTTTTGGGGAAACTGAAAAGTGATATTTTGGATCACATTGAAGCCTATGTTGACAAAGTAAATATCCTCAGATAAAAAGTAGAAGGAAGCTTTCTGAGAAACTCCTTTGTGATGTGTGAACTCATCTCACAGAGTTACATGATTGTTTGATTGGAACAGTTTGCTAACACTGTTTTCATGGAATCTGCAATAGGATATTTGTGAGCACATTGAAGCCTATGGCTATAATGGAAACATCCTCAGATCCAAACCAAAAAGAAGTTTTCTGAGAAACTGCTTGGTGGTGTGTGAATTCATCTCACAGATTTATACCTTTCCTTTCATGGAGCTGTTTGCTAACCATATTTTCATGGAATCCACAAAGGGATATTCGTGAGTGCATTGAAGCCTGTGGTGTAAAAGGATATATCTTCAGAAAAAAACTAAAAAGAAATTTTCTGAGAAACTGTTTTGTGAGGTGTGAATTCAACTCACATAGTTACACCTTTCCTTTCATTGAGAAGTTTGCTGACACTATTTTTGTGGAATTGCAGTGGGATATTCTGGAGCGCATTGAGGAATGTGGTGAAAAAGGAAATATCCTCAGATAAAAACCAGAAGGAAGCTTTCTGAGAAACAGTTTTGGGATGTGTGAATTCATCTCACCGTTACACCATTCTTTTCATGGAGCAATTTCGTAGCACTGTTTTTCTGGAATTTGAGAAGGGATAAATTGGATCACATGAAGCCTATGGTGACAAAGGAAAACCTTTAGACAAAAAAATAAAAAGAAGACTTTGAGAAACTACTTTGTGATTCCTGATTTCATCTCACCGATTTACACCTTTTTATTCATGGATCTGTTTGCTAACACTTTTCTCGTGGAATTGGCAATGGTATATTTGGGAGCGCTTTGAGGAATATAGTGAAAAAGGAAATAACCTCAGATAAAAACTAAAAGGAAGCTTTCCGAGAAACAGCCTTCTGATTTGTGAATTCATCTCACAGAGTTACACCATTCTTTTCATGGAGCAGTTTTGTAGGACTGTTTTGGGGAATCTGAGAATGAACATTTTGATCGCATTGAAGCCTATGTTGAAAAAGGAAATATTCTCAGAAGAAAACTAGAAAGAAGCTTTCTGAGAAACTGTTTTATGATATGTGAATTCATCTCACAGAGTTAAAAGATTCTTTTCTTGGAGCAGTTTGCTAACACTGTTTTTGTGGAATCTGCAATAGGATAGTTGGGAGCGCATTGAAGCCTATGGTGACAAAGGAAATATCTTCAGACAAAAACCAAAAAGAAGCTTTTTGAGAAACTGCTCTGTGATGTGTGAATTCAATTCACAGAGTTACACTGTTCTTTTCATTGAGCAGATTGTTAACACTGTTTTCTTGGAATCTGCAATGGGATATTTCAGAGCACATTGAAACCTACGGTGGAAAAGGAAGTATCCTCAGAAAAAAACTAGAAAGATACTTTCTGAGAGACTGTTTTGGGATTTGTGAATTTACCTCACAGAGTTATATAATTCTTTTCCTGGATCAGTTTGATTGCACTGTTTTTGGGGAATATGAGAAGGGAAGTTTTGGATCGCATTGAAGCCTAAGGTGACAAAGGAAATATCCTCAGATAAAAACTAGAAAGAATATTTATGAGAAAGTTCTTTGTGATGTTTAATTCATCTCACAGAGTTACACCTTTCTTTTCATTGAACAGTTTGCTAACACTGTTTTCGTGGAATCTGCAAAGGGATATTTGCAAGTGCATTGAGGACTACAGTGAAAAAGTAAATATCCTCATAGTAAAATGAGAAAAAAGCTTTCTGAGAAACTGTTTTGTGATGTACGAGTTCATCTCATAGAGTTACAACTTTCTTTTCATGGAGCAGTTTGCTAACCCTGTTTTCACTGAATCCACAAAGGGATATTTGGGAATGCATTGAGGCCTATGGTGAAAAAAGAATTGTCCTCAGATAAAAACTAGAAAGAAGCATTCTGAGAAAGTTCTTTGTATTCTGTGAATTCATCTCACAAAGTTACACGTTTCTTTTCTTGGAGCAGTTTGCTAACACAGTTTTCATGGAATCCGCAAAGGGATATTTGGGAGTGCATTCAGGCCTACGGTGACAAAGGAAATATCCTCCGATAAAAACAAAAAAGAAGCTTTCTGAGAAACTTCTTTGTGATGTGTGAATTCATCTGACAGAGTTACACAGTACTTTTCATTGAGCAGTTTGATAACACTGTTCTCGTGGAATCTGCAATAGGAAATTTTGTAGCACCTTGAAGCCTATGAAGACAAAAAAATACATAATCAGAAAAATACCAAAAAGAAGCTTTCTGGGAAACTGCTTTGTGATGTGTGAATTCAATTCACATAGTTACACTGTCCTTTTCATTGAGCAGTTTAACACTGTTTTCTTGGAGACTGTAATGATATCATTCGGATTGCACTGAAACTTATTGTGAAAAGGGAAATATCCTCAGACAAAAACTAGAAAGATACTTTCTGAGAAACTATTTCATAATTTGGGAATTCATCTCACAGAATTATATGATTCTTTTCATGGAGCAGATTGGTAGCACTGTTTCTAGGGAATCTGACAAGGCATGTTTTGGATCGCATAAAAGCCTTTGGTGAGAAAGGAAATATCCTCAAATAAAAACTCTAATGAAGCTTTCTGAGAAAGTTCTTTTTGATGTTTTAATTCATCTCACAGAGTTACACCTTTATTTTCATGGAGCAGTCTGGTAACACTGTTTTTGTGGTATCTGTAAAGGGATATTGGGGAGCACATTGAAGCCTATAGTGAAAAAAGTAATATCTTCAGATAAATACTAGAAAGAAGCCTTCTGAGAAACTGCTTTGTGATGTGTGAATTCATCTCAAAGAGTTACCCCGTTCTTTTCATTGAGCAGTTTGATAACCAGTTTTCGTGGATTCTGCAATAGGGTATTTTGTAGAGCACTGAAACCTATGGTGACAAAGGAAATATACTCAATAAAAACCAAAAAGATTCTTTCAGAGAAACTGCTTTTTGATGTGTGATTTCATCTCACAGGATTACACTGCTCTTTTCATTGAGCAGTTTGCTAACTCTGTTTACTTGCAATTTGCAATTTGATATTTCAGAGCGCATTGAAGCTTTTGTTGAAAAAGGAAATATCCTCATATAAAAACTAGAAATAAGCTTTTTGAGAAACGGCTTTGTGATGTGTTAATTCATCTCACAGTGTTACAGAATACTTTTCATGGATCATTTTGTTAGCACTGTTTTTGAGGAATCTGAGAAGGGATAATTTGGATCCCATTGAAGCCTACGGTGACTAAGGAACAGTCCTCAGATAAAAACCGGTAAGCAGCGTTCTGAGAAACTTCTTTGTGATGTGTGAATGCACCTCACAGAGCTACACCTTTCTTTTTATGGAGCAGTTGGCTAACACTGTTTTCATGAAATCTGAAAAGGGACATTTTGACATGCATTGAGGCCTATAATGGAAAAGGAAATATCCTCAGACAAAAACGAGAAAGAAGCTTTCTGAAAAACTGCTTCATGATGTGTGTATTCATCTCACAGAGCAACACCATTCCACCGTTCTTTTCAATGAGCAGTTTGATCACACTTTTCTCGTGGAATCTGCAATAAGGTATTTTGGAATGCAATGAAGCCTGTGGTGACAAAGGAAATATCCTCAGAAAAAAAACAGAAAGAAGTTTTCTGTGAAACTGCACTGTGTTGAGTCAATTCATCTCACAGAGTTACACTCTTTTTTTCAATGAGCAGTTTGCTAACACTGTTTTCTTGGAATCTGCAGTAGAATATTTTGGACTGCATTGAAGCTTAGGGTGACAAAGGAAATATCCTCAGACAAAAAATTGAAAAAAGCTTTCTGAGAAACTGCTTTGTGATTTCTGAATTCATCTCACAGAGGTGCATGAATCCTTTCATGGAGTAGTTTGATAGCACTATGTTTGGGGAACCTGAGAAAGGATATTCTGGATCACCTTGAAGCCTATGGTGACAATGGAAAAATCCTCAGAGGAACATTTTAAAGAAGATTTCTGAAAAACTTCTTCATGTTGCAGGAATTCGTCTCACACTGTTACCCCTTTCTTTCATGGAGCAGTTTGCTGACACTGTTTTTGTGAAATCTGCAAATGGTTAATTTGGAGTGCATTGAGGCCTATGGTGAAAAGGGAAATGTCCTCAGACAAAAACTAGAAAGAAGCTTTCTGAGAAACTGCTTTGTGATGTGTGAACTCTTCCCACAGAGTTACAGTGTTCTTTTCATTCAGTGGTCTGCTTACACTATTTTGTTGGAATCTGCAATGGGATATTTCTGAGGGCACTGAAGCTTAAAGTGACAAAATATCCTCAGACAAAAACTAGAAGGAACCTTTCTGAGAAACTGCTTTGTGATTTCTGAATTCATGTCACAAAGTTACATGATTCCTTTCATGGAGCAGTTTGATAACACTGTTTTTGGGGAATCTGCGTTTGGATATTTTGGATGCATTGAAGCCTATGGTTACAAAGGAATTATCATCATATAAAAATTATAAAGAAGCTTTCTGAGAAACTGCTTTGCTATGTGTGAATTCATCTCACAGAGCTACACCGTTCTTATCATTGAGCAGTTTGATAACACTGCTTTTGTGGAATCTGCAATATGGTATTTGGGAGCACATTGAAGCCTATGTTGACAAAGGGAATATCTTCAGATAAAAACTAGAAAGAAGCTTTCTGAGAGAGTTCCTTGTGATGTGTGAATTCATCTCACAGAGTTACACCTTTCTTTTCATGGAGCAGTTTGCTAACACTGTTTTCATGGAATCTGCAAAGGGACATTTGGTAGCACATTGAGACCTATGGTGAAAAAGGAATTATCCTCAGATAAAAACTAGAAAGAAGCTTTCTGAGAAAGTTCTTTGTGATGTGTGAATTCATCTCACAGAGTTACAGCTTAAATTTCATGGATCAATTTGCTAACATTCATTTCGTGGAATCTGCAAATGGATATTTGGGAGCACAATGAAAAAGGAAATATCCTCATAGAAAAACAAGAAATAAGCTTTCTGAGAATCTCTTTTGTGCTGTTTGAATTCAAGTCACAGAGTTACACTGTTCTTTTCATGGAGCAGTTTGCTAACACTGTTTTTTTGGAATCTACAATGGAATACTTCAGAGCATATTGAAGCTTATGGTGACAAAGGAAATATCCTCATATAAAAACCAGAAGGAAGCCCTGTGAGAAACTGCTTCATGATGTGTTAACTTATCTCACAGAGTTACATGATTCCTTTCATTGATCAGTTTGGTAGCAATGTTTTTGGGGTGTCTGAGAAGGGATATTTTAGATCGTAGTGAAGCCTATGGTGACAAAGGAAATATCCTCAGATAAAAACTAGAAAGAAGCTTTCTTAGAAAGTTCTTTTTGATGTCTGAATTCATCTCACAGTGTTACGCCATTCTTTTCATGGAGCGGTTTGCTAACACTGTTTTTGTGGAATGTGCAAACGGATATTTTGGAGCGCATTGAAGCTTCTTTGACAAAGGAAATACTCAGACGACAACTGGTAAGAAGATATCTGAAAAACTGCTTTGTGATTTGGGAATGCATCTCACAGAGTTACATGATTCTTTTCAAAGAGCAGTTTGGTAGCACTGTTTTTGGGGAATCTGAGAAGGGATATTTTGGATCATCACATTGAAGCCTGTGATGACAAAGGAAATATACTCTGATAAAAATTATAAAGAAATTTTCTGAGAAGCTACTTTGTGATGTGGGAATTCATCTCACAGTATTGCACCTTTCTTTTCATGGTGCAGTTTGGTAACACTGTTTTCATGGAATTTGCAAAGTGATAACTGGGAGCATGTTGAGGCCTATGGTGACTAAGAAAATATCCTTAGATAAATACTGGAAAGAACCTTCCTGAGAAACAGCTTTGTAATATGTGAATTCATCTCTGAGTTACAATGTTCTTTTCATTTCACAGTCTGCTAACACTGTTTTCTTGGAATCTGCAATGGAATATTTCTCAGCGCATTGAAGCTTACGGTGACTAAGGTAATATCTTCATATAAAAACTAGAAAGAAGTTTTCTGAGAAACCACTTTGTGATGTGCTAATTCATTTCACAGAGTTACACGATTCTTTTAACGGATCAGTTTAGTAGCACTGTTTTAGGGGAAACTGAGAAGGTATATTTTGGATCACATTGAAGCCTATGGTGACAAAGGAAATATACTCAGATAAAAACTAGATAGAGGCTTTCTGAGAAAGTTTTTTGTGATGTGTGAATTCATCTCACAGAGTTACACCGTTCTTTTCATGAGCAGTTTGATAACACTGTTTTCGTGGAATCTGTAATAAGATATTTGGGAACGCATTGAAGCCAATGGTGACAAAGAAAGTATAATCAGATAAAAATCAAAAGAAGCTTTCTGATAAACTACTTTGTAACATGTGAACTCATCTCACAGACTTACTCTGATCTTTTCACTGAGCAGTTTGCTCACACTGTTTTCTTGGAATATGCAATGGGATGTTTCAGAGCACATTGAAACCTATGGTGACAAAAGAAATATTCTCAGAAAGAAGCTAGAAAGAAGCTTTTTGAGAAACTGCTTCGTGATGTGTGAATCCATCTCACAGAGTTACATGACACTTTTCATGCAGTAGTTTGTTCTCACTGTTATGAGGGAATCTCAGAAGGAATATTTTGGATTGCCTTAACGTCTATGGTGACAAAGGAAATATCCTCAGATAAAAACTAGAAAGAAGCTTTCTGAGAAACTTCTTGGTGATGTGTGAATTCATCTCACACAGTTATACCTTTCTTTTCATGGAGAAATTTTCTAGCACTGTTTTCGTGGAATCTACAAAGGAATATTTATGAGTGCATTGAGTCCTATGGTGAAAAAGGAATTATCCTTAGATAAAAACTAGAAAGAAGCTTTGTGAGAAATTGCTCTGTGATGTGTGAATTCATCTCACAGGGTTACACTGTTCTTTTCAGTGAGCAGTTTACTAACACTTTTTTCTTGGAATCTGTAATGGGAATTTCGGAGTGCATTGAAGCTTATGGTGACAAAGGAAATATCATCAATTAAAAACTAGAAAGAAGCTTTCTGAGAAACTGCTTTGTGATGTGTTAATTCATCTCCCAGATTTACACACCTCTTTTCATGGATCAGTTTGGTAGCACTGTTTTTGGGGAATCTTAGAAGGGTTATTGTGCATCACATTGAAGGCTCTGGTGACAAAAAAATATTCTCAGATAAAAACTAGAAAGAAACTTTCTGATAAAGTTTTTGTGATGTGTGAATTCATCTCACAGAGTTACAGGATTCTTTTCATGGAGCAGTTTGGTAGCACTGATTTCGGGGAATCTGAGAAGGGATATTTGGGATCGCATTGAAGCCTATGGAAATATCCTTGGATTAAAAACTGGAAAGAAGTTTTCTGAGAAATTTCTTTGTGATGTGTGAATTTATCTCACAGAGTTAAACCTCTGCTTTCTGGCAGCAATGTTGCAGCACTGTTTTTGGGGAATCTGAGACGGGATATTTTGAATAGCATTGAAGCATATGGTGACATAGGAAATATCCTCAGATAAAAATTAGAAAGAATATTTCTGAGAAACTGCTTTGTGATGTATGAATTCATCTCAGAGAGGTACACCTTTCTTTATATTGAGCAGTTTAATTACACTGTTTTTGGGGAAATTGCAATAGTATATTTGGGAGCACCTTGAAGCCTATGGTGACAAAGGAACTTTCCTCACATATAAAACAAAAACAAGCTTTTTGAGACACTGCTTTGTGACGTGTCACTTCATCTCACAGAGTTACTCTCTTCTTTTCATTGAGCAGTTTGCTAACACTGTTTTTTTTTTGAATCTGCAATGGGATATTTTGGAGTGCATTCAAGCTTATAGTGACAAAGGAAATATCCTCAGACAGAAACTAGAAACAAGCTTTCTGAGAAACTATTTTGTGATTTGTGAATTCATCTCACAGAGTTACATGATACTTTTCATGGAGCAGTTTGGTGGCTCTGTTTTTGGGGAGTCGGAGAAGGGATATTTTGGATAGCATTGAAGCCTACGGCAACAAAGGAAATATCCTGAGATAAAAACTAGAAAGAAGCTTTGTGAGAAAGTTCTTTAGGATATGTGAATTCGTCTCACAGAGGTACACCTTTCTTTTCATGAAGCAGCTTCCTGACACTCTTTTCATGGAATCTGCGAAGGGATATTTGGGAGCACATTGAAGTATATACTGCAAAGTTAAATATCCTGAGATAAAAAATAGAAAGAAGCTTTCTGAGATACTGCTCCATGATGTGTGTATATATCTCACAGAGTTACACTGCTCTTTTCATTGAGATGTTTGCTATCAATGTTTTCTGGAATCTGTGATGAAATAATTTGGAGCACCTAGAAGCTTATGGTGACAAAGGATATACCTATAAGTAAAAACTAGAAAGAGGCATTCTGAGAAACAGCTTTGTGATGTGCTTATTCATCTCACAGGGTTACATGATACTTTTCATGAGGTCGTTTTGGTTGCATTGTTTTTGGGGAATAAGAGAAGGGATATTTTGGATCACATTGAAGCCTATGGTTATTAAGGAAATATCCTCAGATAAAAACAAGAAGGAAGCTTTCTGAAAAAGTTCTTTGTGATGTGTGATTTCATCTCACAGAGTTACACCTTAGTTTCCATGGAGCAGTTTGCTAACACCTTTTCTGTGAAATCTGCAATGGAATATTTGGGAGCACATTGAGGCCTATGGTGGAAAATGAAGTATCCTTAGATAAAAACCAGAAAGAAGCTTTCTGAGAAACTGCTTTGTAATATGTGAATTCATCTCAAAGAGTTACATTTTTCTTCTTATTGAGCAGTTTTGTAACACTATTTTCTTGGAATCTGCGATGGGATATTTCACAGCACATTGAAGCTTATGGTGACAAATGAAATTTCCTCAGACAGAATCAAGAAAGAAGCTTTCTGAGAAACTGCTTTGTGATTTGTGAATTCACCTCACCGAGTTACATGATCCTTTCCATGGAGCAGTTTGGTAGCACTGTTTTCGAAGAATCTGAAAAGTGATATTTTGGATTGCATTCAAGCCTATGGTGAGGAAGGAAATATCCTCAGATAAAAACCAGAAAGAAGCTTTCTGAATAACTTATTTCTGATGTGAGAATTGATCTCACAGAGTTACACCTTTCTTCTCATGGAGCAGTATCCTAACACTCTTTTCGTGGAATCTGCAATGGAATATTTGGGAGTGCATTGAATGCTTTGGTGAAAAAGGGAATATCCTCAGATAAAAACTAGAAAGAAGCTTTCTGAGAAACTGCTTTGTGATGTGTAAATTCATCTGACAGTGTTACAGTGTTCTCTTCATGGAGCAGTTTCCTAACACTATTTCTTGGAACCTGCAATGGGATATTTCAGAGTGCATTGAATCTTACGGTGAAAAGGAAATATTCTAATATAAAAACTAGAAAGATGCTTTCTGAGAAACTGATTTGTGATATGTTAATTCCTCTCACAGAGTTATGTGATTTTTTTCATGTATCAGTTTGGTAGCACTGTTTTTCGGGAATCTGAGAAGGGATATTTTAGATCACATTGAAGCCTAGGGTGACAAAGGAAATATCCTCACATAAAAACTAGAAAGAAGCTGTCTGAGAAAGTTCTTTGTGATATGTGAATTCATCTCACAGAGTTACACCTTTCTTTACATGGAGCAGTTTTCTAACACTGTTTTCGTGGAATCTGCAAAGGGATATTTGGGAGTGCATTGATGAGTATAGTGAAAAGGGAAATGTCCACATATAAAAATAAGAAAGAAGTTTTCTGAGAAACTGCTTTGTGATGTGTGAATTCATCTCACAGAGTTACACCGTTCTTTTCATTTAGCAGTTTGATAACACTGTTTTTGTGAAATCTGTCATATTATATTTGGGAGCACATTGAAGCCTATGGTGACAAATGAAATAGCCTTAGATAAATACCAGAAAGAAGCTTTCTGCGATATTTCTTTGTGATGGATGAATTCATCACACAGAGTTACACATCTGCTTTCTTTGAGCAGTTTGGTAGGATTCTTTTTATGGAATCCGCAAAGGGATATTTAGGAGATCCTAGAGGCCTATGGTGAAAAAGGAAATAATTTCAGATAAAAACTGGAGAGAAGCTTTTCAAGAAACGGTCTTGTGATGATTGTATTCATTTCATAGAGTTTAAACTTTTTGTTCATTGAGCAGTTCAGCATCACTGTTTTTGTGGTATCTGAGAGAAGATATTTTGGAGCGCATTGAAGCCAGTGTTGAAAAAGGAAATATCCTCAGATTTAAACTAGAAAGAAGCTTTCTGAGAAACTGCTTCGTGATGTGTGAATTTATCTCACAGAGTTACACTGTCGTTTTCATTGAATAGTTTTCTAACACTCTTTTCTTGAAATCTGCAGTGGGATACTTTGAAGTGTGTTGAAGCTTATGGTGACAAAGGAAATATTCTCACATAAAATCTAGAAAGAAGCTTTCTGAGTCACTGCTTTGTGATGTGTTAATTCAAGTCAAAGCATTGCACAATTCTTTGCAATCACCATTTTGGTAGTAGTGTTTTTGGGAAATATGAGAAGGGATATTTTCTATAATATTGAAGCCTGTGGTGACAAAGGAAATAACCTCAGATAAAAACTAGAAGAAATCTTTCAGAGAGTGTACATTCTGATGTGTTAATTCATCCCACAGAGTTACACCTTTATTTTCATGTAGCAGTTTTCAAACACTGTTTCCCTGGAATCTGCAAAGGGATAACTGTGAGCACATTGAGGCTTACAGTGACAGAGGAAATATCCTCAGATAAAAACTAGAAAGAATCTTTCTGAGAAACTGCTTTGTGATGTCTGAGTTCATCTTACAGAATTACACCATTGTTTTCATGGAACAGTTTGGTAGCACTGTTTTGGGGAATCTGAGATGGATATTTTGGATTGCATTGAATCTAAGGTGACAAAGGAAATAACCTGAGATAAAAACTAGAAAGAAGATTTCTGAGAAACTTCTTTGTAATGTGTGAATTCATATAACAGATTTACACCTTTCTTTTTATGCAGCAGTTTGCTGACACTGTTTTCGTTTAACCTGCAAAGGGATATTTGGGAGCACATTGAGGCCTATAGTGAAAAAGGGAATATCCTCAGATAAAAACTAGAAAGAAGCTTTCTGAGAAACTGTTTCGTGATGTGTGAATTCATCTTACAATGTTACACCGTTCTTTTCATTGAGTAGTTTGTTCACACTGTTTTTGTGGACTCTGAAAGGGGATTTTTGGCAGCTCATTGAAGCCTATGTTCACAAAGGAAATATCCTAATAAAAACCAAACAAGCTTTCTGAATAACCGCTTTGTGATATGCTAATTAACCTCACTGTGTTACACGATTCTTCTCATGGATCAGTTGGGTAGCACCATTTTTGGGGAATCTCAGAAGGGATATTTCGGATTGCATTGAAGCCTGTGGTATCAAATTAAATATCTACAGATAAAAACTAGAAAGAAGCTTTCTGAGAATGGTCTTTGTGAAGTGTGAATTCATCTCACAGAGTTACATTGTTCTTTTCATTGTGCAGTTTACTAACACTGCTTTTGTAGAATCTGCAAAGGGATATTTGGGAGGGCCTTGAAGTCTATAGTGAAAAGGGAAATATCTTCAGATAAAAACAAGAAAGAAGCTTTCTGAGAAACTGTTTTGTGATGTGTGAATTAATCTCACAGAGTTACACGATTTTTTTCATGGAGCAGTTTGGAAGCACTGTTTTGGGGAATCTCAGAAGGGATATTTTAGATTGCACTGAAGCCTATGATGGAAAAGGAAATAATCGCAGATAAAAGCTAGAAAGAAGCTTTCTGGGAAACTGTTTGTGATGTGTGAATTCATCTCAGAGTTACACTGTTCTTTAAATTGAATAGTTTGGTTACACCATTTTCTTGGAATCTGAAATCTGATATTTAGGAGTGCATTGAAGCTTATGGAGACAAAGGAAATATCCTCATATAAGAACTAGAAAGAAGCTTTCTGAGAAACTGCTTTGTGATTTGTCAATACATCTCACATAGTTACATGATTTCTTTCATGGATCAGTTTGGTAGCACTGTTTTTGGGGAATCTGAGGAAGGATATTTTGGATCACATTGAAGCCAAAGGTGACAGAGGAAGCATCCTTAGATAAAAACGGAAAGAAGCTTTATGAGAAAGTTCCTTGTGATGTGTCAATTCATCTAACAGAGCTGCACCTTTCTTTTCTTGGAGCAGTTTGCTAACACTGTTTTCGTGGAATCTACAAAGGGACATTAGGGAGTGCAATGAGACCTATAGTGAAGAAGGAAACATCCTCAGATAAAAACTAGAAAGACACTTTCTGAGAAACTTCTTTGTGATGTGTGAGTTCATCTCACAGAGTTAAAACTTTCTTTTCATGGAGCAGTTTGCTAACACTGTTTTCCTGGAATCTGCAAAGGAATCTATGGGAGCGCATTGAGGCCTATGGTGATAAATGAAATATCCTCAGAAAAAAAACTAGGAAGAAGCTTTCTAAGAAACTGCTCTATGATTTGTGAACTCGTCTCACAGAGTTACAATGTTCTTTTAATAGATCAGTTTGCTATCACTGTGTTTTTGGAATCTTTAATGGGATATTTCGGAGCACATTGAAGCATGTGGTGAAAATGGAAATATCCTCATAAAAAAACTAGAAAATTTTTTTTCAGAAACAGCTTTGTGATTTGTAAATTTTTCTCACAAGAGATACATGATTCTTTTCATGGATCAGTTTGGTACCACTGTTTTTGGGGAGTTTAAGAAGTGATATTTTGGGTTGCCTTGAAGCATAAGTAACAAAGGAAATATACTCATATAAAAACTGGAAAGAAGCTTTCTAGGAAGTTCTTTGTGACGTGTTTTTTCATGTCACAGAGTTACACCTTTCTATTCATGGAGCAGTTTGCTAACACTGTTTTCATGGAATCTGCAAAGGTACATTTGGGAGTGAATTGAGGCCTATAGTGAAAAGAGAAATATATTCAGATTAAAACTACAAAGAAGCTTTCTGAGAAGCTGCTCTGTCATGTGTGAATTCATCTCACAGAGTAACAGTTTTCTTTTCATTGAGCAGTTTGATAGCACTGTTTTCGTGGAATCTGAAATAGGATATTTGGGAGCACATTGAAGCCTATGGTGGCAAAGGAAATATCCTCAGATAAAACCAAAAAGAAGCTTTCTGAGACACTGCTTTGTGGTGTGGGAATTCATCTCACAGAGTTACACTTTTCTTTTCATTGAGCAGTTTGATAGCACTGTTTTCGTGGAATCTGAAATAGGATATTTGGGAGCACATTGAAGCCTATGGTGGCAAAGGAAATATCCTCAGATAAAACCAAAAAGAAGCTTTCTGAGACACTGCTTTGTGGTGTGGGAATTCATCTCACAGAGTTACACTGTTCTTTTCATTGAGCAGTTTGCTCACCCTGTATTCTTGGAATCTGCAATGGGATATTTTGGAGCACATTGAAGGTTATGGTGACAAAGGAAATATCCTCAGACAAAAACTGGAAAGAAGCTTTCTGAGAAACTGCTTTGTGATTTGTGTATTCATCTCACAGTGTTACACGATTCTTTTCATGGAGCAGTTTGGTAGCACTGTTTTTGGTATACCTGAGAAGGGATATTTTTGATTGCATAGTAGCCTGTGGTGAGAAAGTAAATATTCTCTGATAAAAAGTAGAAAGAATCTTTCTGAGAAAGTTCTTTGTGATGTGTGAATTCATCTCACAGAGTTACACCATTCTTTTCATTGAGCAGTTTAATTAAACTCTTTTCATGGAATATGCATCAGGACATTTGGGAGTGCATTGAAGCCTAAAGTGACAAGGGAATTATGATCAAGTAAAAACCAAAAAGAAGTTTTCTGGGAAACTGCTTTGTGATGTGTGAATTCATCTCCCACAGTTACAATTTTCTTTTCATTGAGCACTTTGAGCACTTTGCTAACACTATTTTTGTGGAATCTGAGAAGGTATATTTGTGAGTGCATTGAGGCCTCTTCAAGTGAAAAAGGAACTATCCTTAGACAAAAACTAGAAAGAAGCTTTCTGAGAAACTGCTTTGTGATGTATGAATTCATCTCACAGAATTACAAATTTCTTTTCATGGAGCAGTTTGCTAACACTGTTTTCTTGGAATCTGCAATGGGATATTTGGGAGCACGTTGAAGCCAATGATGACAAGAAAAACATCCTTAGATGAAAACCAAAAAGAGGCTTTCTTAGGAATTGCTTTGTGATGGGTGAATTCATCTCACAGAGTTACACTGATCTTTTCATTGAGCAGTTTGCTAACACTGTTTTGTTGGAATCTGCAATGGGATATTTGGGAGCACATTGAAGCCTATGATGGCAAAGGAAATATCCTCAGACAAAAATTAGAAAGAGGCTTTCTGAGAAACAACTTTCTGATTTTTGAATTCATCTCACAGAGATACACCTGTCTTTACATGGAGCAGTTTGCTAACACTGTTTTCGTGGAATCTGCAAGAGGAAATTTGGGAGCGTGTTACACCTTTTGTGACAAAGGAAATATCCTTTGATTAAAACTAGAAAGAAGCTTTCTGAGAAACTGTTTTGTGATGTGGGAAAACATCTCAAAAGAGTACACCATTGTTTTCATGGAGCAGTTTGCTAACACTGTTTTCCTGGAATCAGACATAGGATATTGGGAGCGCATTGAAGTAAATGGTGACAAAGGAAAAGTCACCAAAGGACAACTAGAAAGAAGCTTTCAGAGAAACTGCTTTGCCATGTGTGAATTCATCTCACAGAGTTACAGGATTCTCCTCACGGAGCACTTTGGTAGCACTGCTTTTGGGGAATCTGAGAAGGGATAGTTTGGATCACAATGAAGCCTATGGTGACAAAGGAAATATCATCCGATAAAAACTAGAAAGTGGCTTTCTGAGAAACTTCTTTGTGATGTGTGAAATCATCTCACAGAGTTACATGTTTCTATTCATGGAGCAGTTTGCTAACATTGTTTTCACGTAATCTGCAAAGGGATATTTGAGAGTGCATTGAGGCCAATGGTGACGAGGGAAATATCCTCAGATAAAAACTAGAAAGAAGCTTTTTGAGAAACTGCTTTGTGATGTGTGAATTCATCCAAAAGAGTTACACAATTCTTTTCATTTAGCAGTTTGCTTACACGTTTATCTTGGAATCTGCAATGGGACATTCGGGATTGCTTTGAGGCCTAGAGTTTTTATTCTCTGATAAAAACTACAAAGAAGCATTCTGAGAGACAGCTCTGTGATGTGTGAATTCATTATACTGAGTTACACGATTCTTTTCATGGAGCAGTTTGGTGGTGCTCTTTTTGGGGAATCTGTGAAGAGATATTTTGGATCGCATTGAAGACTATGGTGACAAAGGAATTATCCTCCCATAAAAACTAGAAAGAAGTTTCTGAGAAACTGCCCTGTGATGTGTGAATTCATCTCACAAAATTACATTGTTCTTTTCATTGAGCAGTTTGCTTACACTTTTTTCTTGGGATCTCCAATGGAATATTTGTGAGCACATTGAAGTATATGGTGAAAAAGGAAATATCCTCAGTTGAAAACAAGAAAGAAGCTTTCTGAGAAACGGGTTTGAGTGGTGTTAATTCATCTTACAGAGATATACATTTCTCTTCGTGTTGATGTTTCCTAACACTTTTATCATGGGATCTGCAAGGGATATTTGGGAGCACACTGAAGCTCACGTTAACAAAAGAAATTACCTCATAGAAAACCTACAAAGAAGGTTTCAGAAAAACTGGTTTGTGATGTACGAGTTCATCTCTCAGAGTTACACATTTATTTTCATGGAGTAGATTGCTAACAAAGTTCTCGTGGAATCTGCAGCAGCTTCAATGAGAGCGCCTTGAAGCCTATGATGACACAAGAAATATCCTCAGATAAAAAACAAAAAGAAGCTTTCTAAGAAATGGCTTTGTGACGTGTGAATTCATCTCACAGAGTGACACTCTTTTTTTCACTGAGAAGTTTGCTAACACTGTTTTCTTGGAATCTGCAATGGGATATTTGGGAGTGCATTGAAGCCTATGGTGACAAAGGAAATATCCTCCGAAAAAATCTAGAAAGAAGCTTTCTGAGAAACTTCCTTGTGGTGTGTGAAATCGTTTCACAGAGTTACAAGTTTCTATTCATGGAGTAGTTTGCTAACGATGTTTTCGTGAAATCTGCAAAAGGATATTTGGGAGTGCATTGAGGCCTATGGTGACAAAGGAAATATCCTGTGATAAAAACTAGAAAGAAGCATCCTGAGAAACTTCTTTGTGATGTGTGAAATCATCTCACAGAGTTACACGTTTCTATTCATGTAGCAGTTTCCTAACAATGTTTTTGTGGAGTCTGGAAAAGGATATTTGAGAGTGCATTGAGGCCTATAGTGACAAAGGAATTATACTCAGATTAAAAATAGAAGGAAGCTTTCTGAGAAACGTCATTGTGATGTGTGAAATCATCTTACAGAGATCCACGTTTCTATTCATGTAGGAGTTTGCTAACATTGTTTTTGCGGAATCTGCCAAGAGATATTTGGGAGTGCATTGAGGCCTATGGTGACCAAGGAAATATCCTCCGATGAAAACTACAAAGAAGCATTCTGAGAAACTGCTTTGTGATGTGTGAATTCATCTCACACATCTCACACACAGTTTCTAAGGAAGAGTCTTTCTCGTTTTTATCTGAAGATATTTCAGTTCTCAAAGCACCCCCGTATATCTCATTGCAGATTCTGTGAAAACAGTGTTAGCAAAAATCTCAAAGAAAGTAACAGTGTAACTTTATGAGGAGAATTCACACACCACAAAGCAGTTTCTGAAAGGCTTCTTCCAAGATTTTATAGGTGGATATTTCAATATTCACCATGGAATTCAATGATATCTAAAACATCATTTCTGAGATTCCTCAAAAATAGAGCAAGCAAACTCCTGGATGAGAGAGTGCTGTGACATTGTGAGATGAATTCAAGCATCATAAAGCAGTTTCTCAGAAAGCTTCTTTTTGGTTTTTGTCTGAGGATATTTCCTTCGTCTGAGGAGTCTTCATAGGGATCCAAAATATCACTTCTCACATTTCACATAGAGAGTGCTAGCAAACGCCTCCATGAAATACATGAGTAATACTGTCAGATGAATTCACACATCACACAGCAGTTTCTCAGAGAGCTTCTTTCTCATTTTTATCGGAGGATATTTCCTTTGTCACTGTAAGCTTCCTGGCAATAGGAAATATCCCATTGCAGATTTCAAGAAAACAGTGTGGGCAAACTGATCAATGAAAAAAACAGTGTAAGTCTGTGAGTTGCATTCACACTTCACAATGCAATTTCTCAGAACGCTTCTTTCCAGTTTTCATCTGAGGAGACTTCCTTTATCACCACACGCCTCAATGCACTCCCAAATATCACACTGCAGTTTCCACGAAAACAGTGTTAGCAAACGGCTCCATGAAGAGTAAGGTGCAACTCTCTGAGACGAATTAACCCATCACAAAGAAGTATCTCAGAAAACTTCTTTCACGTTTTTAAATGAGGATACTTCCTTTGTCAGCATAGGCCCCATTGCAATCCAATATATCCCTTCTCAGATTCCCCAAAGTCAGTGGTAATAGACTGTTCTATGATGTGAAAGTACAACTCTCTAAAATGAACTCACGCATCATAAAGTGGTTTCTCAAAAAGCTTCCTTCTAGTTTTCAACTAAGGATATCTCCTGTTTCACCAGAGGCCTCCATGCACTCCCAAATATCACTTTTCAGATTCCATGAAAACAGTGTTAGGAAACTGCTTCATGAAGAGAAAGGTGTAACTCTGTGAGATGAATTCACATATCACAAAGTTTCTCAGAAAGCTTCTTTCTCGTTTTTATGTGAGGATATTTCCTTCATACGAAGACTCTTCACAGCGATCCAAAATATCACTTCTCAGATTCCACAAAAAGAGTGCTAGCAAACCGTGCCAGGAAATACATGTGTAACTCCATGAGATGAATTCACACATCACAAAGCAGTTTCTCAGAAAGTTTCATTCTCGTTTTTATCGGAGGATATTTCATTTGCCAACGTAAGCTTCATGGCACTGAGAAATATCCCATAGCAGATTTCAAGTAAACAGTGTTGGCAAACTGATCAATGAAAAGAAAAGTGTAATACTGTGAGTTGCATTCACACATCACAATGCACTTTCTCAGAACGCTTCCTTCCAGCTTTCATCAGAGGAGATTTTCTTTTTCACCGCAGACCTCAATGTACTCCCAAATATCATGTTGCAGTTTCAACAAAAACAATGTTAGCAAACTGTTCCATGAAGAATAAGGTGTAAGTCTCTGAGATGAATAAACACATCACAAGGAAGTTTCTCAGAAAGCTTCTTTCACGTTTTTAATTGAGGATATTTCCTTTGGGAGCATAGGCTTCATTGCGATCAAATATGTCACTTCTCAGATTCCCCAAAGACAGTGGTAATAGACTGCTCCATGATATGAAAGTATAACACTCTAAAATGAACTCACACATCATAAAACGGTTTCTTAGAAAGCGTCCTTCTAGTTTTCATCCAAGGATATTTCCTTTTTCACTAGAGGCCTCCATGCGCTCCCAAATATCACTTTTCAGATTTGACGAAAATAGTGTTACCAAACTGCTTGATGAACAGAAGGCTATAACGCTGTGAGATGAATTCACAAATCACAAAGCAGTTTCTCAGAAAGCTTCTTTCTGGTTTCTATCTGAGGATATTTCCTCTGTGTGAGGAGTCTTCATAGCGATCCGAATTATCACTTCTCAGATGCCACAAAAAGAGTGCTAGGAAACGGCTCCATGAAATACATGTGTAACTCTGTGAGATGAATTCACACAACACAAAGCAGTTTTTCAGATCGCTGCTGTCCAGTTTTCATCTGAGGATATTTCCTTTTTCACCATAGGCCTCAATGCGCTCCCAAATATTACTTTACAGATTACACAAAACCTGTGTTAGGAAACTGCTTTATAGAGAGAAAGGGGTAACTCTGTGAGATGAACTCACTCATCACAAAGCAGTTTCTCAAAAAGCTTCTGTCTAGTTTTTATCACAGGACATTTCCTTTGTCACTGTAAGCTTCATGGCGCTAAGAAATATGCCATTGTAGATTTCAAGAAAACAGTTCTAGCAAACTAATCAATGAAAAGAACACTGCAACTCTGTGAGTTGCATTCACCCATCACAATGCAGTTTCTCAGAACGCTTCGTTACAGTTTTCATATGAGGATATATCCTTTTCCACCATAGCCCTCAATGCACTCCCAAATATCACTTTTCAGATTCCACGAAAACAGTGTTAGCAAACTGCTTCATGAAGAGGAAGGTGTAACTCTGTGAGATGAATTCACACATCACAAAGAAGTTTCTCAGAAAGCTTCTTCCTGTTTTCATCTGAGGATATTTCCTTCATCCGAGGAGTCTTCATGGTGATTCAAAATATCACTTCTCAGATGCCACAAGAAGAGTGTTAGCAAACAGCTCCACGAAATACATTTGTAACTGTGAGATGAATTCACACATCACACAGCAGTTTCTCAGAAAGCTTCTTTCTCGTTTTTATTGGAGGATATTTCCTTTGTCACCGTCAGCTTCATGACGCTAGGAAATATCCCATTGCAGATTTCAAGAAAACCGTGTTGGCAAACTGATCAATGAAAAGAACAGTGTAAGTCTGTGAGTTGCATTCACACATCACAATGCGGTTTCTCAGAACGCTTCTTTCCAGTTTTCATCTGAGGATATTTCCTTGGTCACCACAGGCCTCAAGGCGCTCCCAAATATCACGTTTCAGTTTCCACGAAAACAGTGTTAGCAAACTGCTCCATGAAGACTAAGGTGTAACTCTCTGAGATGAATTAACACATCACAAAGAAGTTTCTCAGAAAGCTTCTTTCACGTTTTTAATTGAAGATATTTCCTTTCTCAGCGTAGGCCTCCATGCGATCCAATATAGCCCATCTCACATTCCCTAAAGACAGTGCTAATAGACTGATCCATGATGAGAAAGTAGAACTCTCTCCAATGAACTCACACATCATAAAGCAGTTTCTCAGAAAGCTTCCTTCTAGTTTTCATCTAAGGATATTTCCTGTTTCACCATAGGCCTCAATGCACTCCCAAATATCACTTTGCAGATTCCACAAAAACACTGTTAGCAAACTGCTTCATGTAGAGAAAGGTGTAACTCTGTGAGATGAATTCACACCTCCCAAAACAGTTTCTCAGAAAGCTTCTTTCTGGTTTTTATCTGAGGATGTTTCCTCTGTCTGAGGAGTCTTCAGAGCGATCCAAAATATCACTTCTGAGATTCCACACAAACAAGGCTTGCAAACGGCTCCACAAAATACATGTGTAACTCTGTGAGATGAGTTCACACATCACAAGGCAGTTTCTCAGAAAGCTTCATTCTGGTCTTTATCCGAGGATATTACCTTTGGCCATATAGTCTTCAAAGCGATTTGAAATATCCGTTCTCAGATTCCACAAAATCAGGACTAGCAAATGGCTCCACAAAATACAGGTGTAATTCAGTGAGTTGAATTCACACATCACAAACAGTTTCTCAGAAAGCTTCTTTCTTTTTTCAACCGAGGCTATTTGTGGACTCCAAATGTCCCCCTGTGTCTCATTGCACATTCTGCGAAAACATTGTTAGCAAGCTTCTCACTGAAAACAAAGATGTTACTCTGTGAGCTGAATTCACCCACAACAAAGCAGTTTCTGAGAAGGCCTCTCTGCAGTATTTATCTGAGGATATTTCATTTTTCACCATGGGATTCAACGATATTCAAGATATCACTTCTGAGATTCCACAAAAATGGCGCTAGCAAACTCCTCCATCAAAGAGTGGTTTAACATTGTGAAATGAATTCACACATCACAGAGCAGTTTCGCAGAAAGCTTCTTTCACGTTTTCAATTGAGGATATTTCCTTTTTCCGTAGAGTCTTCATAGTGAACTGAAATATTCCTTCCCAGACTCAACAAAAAGAGTGGTAACAGAATGCTCCCTGAAAGGACAGTGTATCTCTGTGAGATGAATTCACACATCAGATAGCAGTTTCTCAGAAACCTTCTTTCTAGTTTTCATCTGAGGATATTTCCTTCATCTGAGGAGTCTTCATGGCGATTCAAAATATCATTTCTCAGATGCCACAAGAAGAGTGTTAGCAAACAGCTCCACAAAATACTTGTGTAACTCTGTGAGATGAATTCACACATCACACAGCAGTTTCTCAGAAAGCTTCTTTCTTTTATCGGAGGATATTTCTTTTGTCACCGTCAGCTTCATGGCGCTAGGAAATATCCCATTGCAGATTTCAAGAAAACCGTGTTGGCAAACTGATTAACGAAAAGAACAGTGTAAGTCTGTGAGTTGCATTCACACATCACAATGTAGTTTCTCAGAACGCTTCTTTCCAGTTTTCATCTGAGGATATTTCCTTGATCACCACAGGCCTCAAGGTGCTCCCAAATATCACGTTTCAGTTTCCACGAAAACAGTGTTAGCAAACTGCTCCATGAAGACTAAGGTGTAACTCTCTGAGATGAATTAACACATCACAAAGAAGTTTCTCACAAAGTTTCGTTCACGTTTTTAATTGAAGATATTTCCTTTCTCAGCATAGGCCTCCATGCGATCCAATATAGCCCTTCTCACATTCCCCAAAGACAGTGCTAATAGACTGCTCCATGATGGGAAAGTAGAACTCTCTCCAATGAACTCACACATCATAAAGCGGTTTCTCAGAAAGCTTCCTTCTAGTTTTCATCTAAGGATATTTCCTGTTTCACCATAGGCCTCAATGCGCTCCCAAATATCACTTTGCAGGTTCCATGAAAACACTGTTAGCCAACTGCTTCATGAAGAGAAAGGTGTAACTCTGTGAGATGAATTCACACATCACAAAGCAGTTTCTCGGAAAGCTTCTTTCTGGTTTTTATCTGAGAATGTTTCCTCTGTCTGAGGAGTCTTCAGAGCGATCCAAAATATCACTTCTGAGATTCCACACAAACAGGGCTTGCAAACGGCCCCACGAAATACATGTGTAACTCTGTGAGATGAGTTCACACATCACAAGGCAGTTTCTCAGAAAGCTTCATTCTGGTTTTTATCCGAGGATATTTCCTTTGTCCGTAGAGTCTTAATAACGAACCGAAATATTCCTTCCCAGACTCAACAAAAAGAGTGGTAACAGAATGCTCCATGAAAGGACAGTGTATCTCTGTGAGATGAATTCACACATCAGATAGCAGTTTCTCAGAAACCTTCTTTCTAGTTTTCATCTGAGGATATTGCCTTTTTCACCACACGCCTCAATGCACTCCCAAATATCACTTTGCAGATTCCACGAAAACAATGTTAGGAAACTGCTTCATGGAGAGGAGCGTGTAAATCTGTGAGATGAATTCACACATCAGAAAGCAGTTTCTCAGAAAGCTTCTTTCTCTATTTAATTGGAGGATATTTCCTGTGTCACGGTAAGCTTCATGGCACTAAGAAATATCCTATTGCAGATTCCAAGAAAAGAGTGTTAGCAAACTGATCACTGAAAAGAACACTGTAACTCTGTGAGTTGCATTCACACATCACAGTGCATTTTCTCAGAACACTTCTTTCAAGTTTTCATCTGAGGATATATCCTTTTTCACCATAGCCCTCAATGCGCTCCCAAATATCACTTTTCATATTTCATGAAAACAGTGTTAGCAAACTGCTTCATGAAGAGAAAGGTGTAACTCTGTGAGATGAAACCACACATCACAAAGAAGTTCCTCAGAAAGCTTCTTTCTGGTTTCTATCTGAGGATATTTCCTTCGTCCGAGGAGTCTTCATAGCAATCTGAATTATCACTTCTCAGATGCCACAAAAAGAGTGCTAGGAAACGGCTCCATGAAATACATATGTAACTCTGTGAGATGAATTCACACATCACAAAGCAGTTTTTCAAATCGCTGCTTTCTAGTTTTCATCTGAGGATATTTCCTTTTTAATCACAGGCCTCAATGTGCTCCCCAATATCACTTTGCAGATTCCACGAAAACTGCGTTAGGAAACTGCTTTATGGAGAGAAAGGGGTAACTCTGTGAGATGAACTCACTCATCACAAAGCAGTTTCTCAGAAAGCTTCTGTCTAGTTTTTATCGGAGGACATTTCCTTTGTCACCATAAGCTTCATGGCGCTAAGAAATATCCCATTGTAGATTTCAAGAAAACAGTTCTAGCAAACTAATCAATGAAAAGAACACTACAAATCTGTGAGTTACATTCACGCATCACAATGCAGTTTCTCAGAACGCTTCTTTAAAGTTTTCATATGAGGATATATCCTTTTCCACCATAGCCCTCAATGCGTTCCCAAATATCACTTTTCAGATTCCACGAAAACAGTGTTAGCAAACTGCTTCAAGAAGAGAAAGGGGTAACTCTGTGAGACGAATTCACACATCACACAGAAGTTTCTCAGAAAGCTTCTTTCTCGTTTTTATCGGAGGATATTTCCTTTGCCACCATCAGTTTCAAGGCGCTAAGAAATATCCTATTGCAGATTTTAAGTAAACAGTGTTGGCAAACTGTTCAGTGATAAGAAAAGTGTAACTCTGTGGGTTGCATTGACACATTACAAAGCAGTTTCTCAGATCGCTGCTTTCCAGTTTTCATCTGAGGATATTTCCTTTTTCACTGCAGACCTCAATGCGCTCTCAAATATCATTGTGCAGATTCCATGAAAACCGCGTTAGGAAACTGCTTTATGGAGAGAAAAGTGTAAACCTGTGAGTTGAATTCACTCATCACAAAGCAGTTTCTCAGAAAGCTTCTGTCTAGTATTTATCAGAGGATATTTCCTTTGTCACAGTATGCTTCATGGCGCTAAGAAATATCCCATAACAGATTTCAAGAAAAGAGTGTTACAAAGTTGTCCAATGAAAAGGCCACTGTAACTCTGTGAATTGCATTCACAAATCAAAATGCTGTTTCTCAGAACGCTTCTTTAAAGTTTTCATCTGAGGATATATCCTTTTTCACCATAGCCCTCAATGTGTTCCCAAATACCACTTTTCAGATTCCATGAAAACAGTTTTAGCAAACTGCTTCATGAAGAGAAAGGGGTAACTCTGTGAGATGAATTCACACATCATAATGAAGTTTCTCAGAAAGCTTCTTTCCAGTTTTCATCAGAGGATATTTCCTTCGTCCAAGGTGTCTTCATAGAGATTCAAACTATCACTTCTGAGATGCCACAAGAAGAGTGTTAGCAAACAGCTCCATGAAATACATGTGTAACTCTGTGAGATGTATTCACACCTCACACAGCAGTTTCTCAGGAAGCTTCTTTCTCGTTTTTGTTGGAGGATATTTCCTTTGTCACCGTAATCTTCATGGCGCTAAGAAATATCCCATTGCAGATTTCTAGAAAACAATGTTGGGAAACTGATCAGTGAAAAGAAGAGTGTAAGTCTGTGAGTTGTATTCACACATCACAATGCAGTTTCTCATAACGTTTCCTTCTAGTTTTTATCTGAGGATATTTCCTTTGTCACCACAGTCCTCAATGTGCTCCCAAATATCACGTTGCTGTTTCCACGAAAACAGTGTTAGCAAACTGTTCCATGAAGACTTAGGTGTAACTCTGTGAGTGGAGTTAACACATCACAAAGAAGTTTCTCAGAAAGTTTCATTCACGTTTTTAATTGAAGATATTTCCTTTGTCAGCATAGGCCTCCATGCGATCCAATATAGCCCTTCTCACATTCCCCCAAAGACTGTGGTGATAGACTGCTCCATGATGGGAAAGTATAACTCTCTAAAATGATCTCACACATCATAAAGTGGTTTCTCAGAATGCTTCCTTCTAGTTTTCATCTAAGGATATTTCCTGTTTCACCATAATCCTCAATACGCTCCCAAATATCACTTTGCAGTTTCCACAAAAACACTGTTAGCAAACTGCTTCATGAAGAAAAATGTGTAACTCTGTGAGATGAATTCACACATCACAAAGCAATTTCTCAGAAATCTTCTTTCTGGTTTTTATCTGAGGATGTTTCCTCTGTCTGAGGAATCTTCAGAGCGATCCAAAATATCACTTCTGAGATTCCACACAAACAGGGCTAGCAAATGACTCCATGAAATACATGTGTAACTCTGTGAGATGAGTTCACACATCACAAGGCAGTTTCTCAGAAAGCTTCATTCTTGTTTTAACTGAGGATATTTCCTTTGACCGCCGTATAGTCTTCAAAGCGATTCGAAATATCCGTTCTCTGACTCCACAAAATCAGGGCTAACATACAGCTCCATGAAATACAGGTGTAATTCAGTGAGTTGAATTCTCACATCACAAACAGTTTCTCAGAAAGCTTCTTTCTTTTTTCAGCTGAGGCTATTTGTGGTCTCCAAGTGCCCCCGTCTGTCTCATTGCAGATTCTGTGAAACACTCTTAGCAAGCTTCTCAATGAAAACAATGATGTAACTCTGTGAGCTGAATTCACCCACAACAAAGCTGTTTCTGAGAGCACTTCTCTGCAGTTTTTATCTGAGTGTAATGTAATGGGGAGCCGAGCATGAAGACAAGAATCAGATGAGAACAGAGGTAGCCTTTACTGGGCTCGTGGGCGAGGTTTGCCAGTCCTCTAGGAGGAGGCCAAGGAAGTGGCACATAGGGCAGTTATCAGGGGCTTTTATAGGGCGAGGTAGGCGGGTTCCGTAGTTTTTGATTTCCTAAGTTAAGTTTCCATTTCTGAGGTATGACGTGTCTGGGAGTTTTGATTTCTGAGGAATGATGTGTTCGGGAGTTTGCACAGAGCGTGGGTGTTTTTGCTGGCTCAGGGTATTTTTCGCACCCTGAAAGTCCTAGCATGAAATCCCAGTGTGCAAAATTTCGATAAGGGGCCCACCATGTCTGGTGGGAATGCCATGTTGGGTTTAGGTCCCTGCCTAACATTTTGACCTCTTCCTATTAAGAAAAATGTTGCGACGTGTTCATCTGGCTACTTCCTGCTGGTGTAGGGCATCGTGGGGTTCTTCAGAGGTTGGAACTCAGGTATAGGGGTGGAGTAGCAACTGAATGACCTGGGAGACTTCCTTTATGCAGTCCTGGATGAAGCGGAGGACACATGTAGCTATGAGTAGCAAGAAGCCAATGATTAGTAACAGCCTTAGAAAGGCTAGGACGTAACTGGCTATAGACAACTGCCACCTCCTAAATGAGAGCCCTGATCCGAGGTTTCTCTTGTGGAGTCCTCCTCGAATCTTTTCTAGAGTGGGGAAGTTGTTTTCTACTAGTCCTGATTAACTGATGTAGTAGCAACATTCTTCACTGAGGAACATGCAGGTGCCACCCTTATCAAGTGTAAGAAGGTTGAGTGCCCAACGGTTTTGGGCTGCCACCCGTGTGACTGAGGTGATCTGCCATTGGACGGAAGTCAAGGACTCTGCAGAAGCTTCGATTGCTACCTGTAGTCAGGCTGAGAAGTCCTGAGAGGCCTGGACAGAATGAGTTAGGGCTCAGGTTCCTAGGCTGGAGGCTGTGAGGGATGAGGCTATATAGACCCTGATCATCAATGGAAGGAATATTGCCCTTGCCTGGCAGGGACGGACAGAGGTCAGGAGGGAGGATAGCTTGACCTCACTCTACAGGGTGAGGCTGGGGACTAGGGAGATGGGAACCCACAGGGTAGTGTTGAAGGCATGGAGGTTTTTTGACATGGTGGAATTTCACCAAAAATACCTACCTGGAGGAGCGGTTAAATTTGGAGGCACAGATCCTGTCTGGTTACACCAGGAAGCTTTGGGGGTGGAGTAGCAAAAGGGGAATTGTTGCCTAAGTGGGTCCTGAAACAAGGGGACTCTTCCCGGGGTCTGGCCAGGAAGCGGGATGAGTGGGTCAGGTTAGAGGAGTTACAGGGGCTGGGTAAGGGTACAGCAACCAGTGGGGGCTTACCTAAGGCTGCACATAGAAAACAGCGAGAGATGTTGTGTACCCTGGCCATGTGTACCACTTGAGCCCCTTCTCTGACTAAGATCCTGAGGCTTGCTGCCTGGGTTGGCTAGAGCTGAGATGGCTTCCTCCTGTTGTCTGATGTCAGAGGCCAGGCTGATGAGGCTGCTTACGACCCTGATGTATGTCCTAAGGATCCTGAGTCAGGCCACAGGATAGGACTCACTTCCTTGGTAGAAGTGAGCCTTAACCCCTCATGCCCACCTCGAGTCCTAAGGGTCAGGGATGGTGAGCCAAAAAGTAGACTTGAGGTTCGTAGTCAGCCACACAGAGGAAGTGGGCTGCTGCCAGAGGGTTCCTTTGGTGTCCTGTATGGCTGAGTGAATGTTGCATTAGTAGTAATGTCAGCCTCCATTGGTCTCAATCTAAGTAGATCAACAGGCATCATCTGTCTGATCATAAGTGAAACAAATGGCTGGGTGCCACCAATTATGGGGCACACTGTTGAAGGAGGATAAGTTAAGGTTACTTGGCTTTGGCACCCCTGGGGCTGGCAGTCTACTGTGGCTATGGGGAGGGAGCTCATGCGATTCCCCTAGGTCCAAGTCTTGGGAAGGTAGAACCTCCACCGGAATGGATTGGTGGGGGGAGTTTGGGCAGGAATCTCACCTAGACTCAGGAGGATTAAATGGCTGAAGAAGGTTAGGCAGAGGGTCATTACCTGCATGCGTGAGTTGTAACTTGGTAGGGGTAACAACCTGAGTGATCCAATTAGAATCATGCTGGGTGGGTGCCTTTTTCAGCTGGAACAGATGATACCTGGAAGGAAGACCGAGGAGCTTGACAGCAGTGGGAGTGGTGAGGATTATGGTGTATGGTCCTTCCCACCATGGAGATAAGGCTTGGAGTTGCAGCTGCTTCACCAGGACCAGGTCTCCAGGCGCTATGACAGCAGGACTCCCAAGGGTTGGGGAAGTAGGTGCAGGGAGACACCGATCCGCGTCTTTTCTCAGAAGTTCACGAAGCAAGGTTAAGTAGGGGAAGTAGGAGTCTAAGGGAGGGGAGAGGGCTGGCAGCTCCTGGAAGAGGAACAGGCATCCATACAGCAGTTCAAAAGGGCTGAGCCCTGTGGGGGCCTGCGGAGCTGCCCTGAGATGAGTGAGAGCCAAGGGAAGGAGAGTCATCCATGAGAGGCGGGTTTCTAGAGTGAGTTTGGTTAGATGTAGTTTAAGAAGGCCATTTGCGTGTTCTACCTTTTCAGGTAACTGTGGATAGTAGGGAATGTGGAGCTTCCAGGTAATCTGGAGTGCGGCCGCCACCTGCTGGGTGAGTTTAGAAATGAAGGCCGGACCATTGTCTGATTCGATGGTTCGGGGGAGACCAAACCTGGGGATGATGGGCTCTAGGAGTGTGGTTGCCGTGATATCTGCAGTTTCTTGGGTGGTGAGGAAAGCCTCAATCCATCCTGAGAAAGTGTCAACCAGGGTCAGCAGGTAGTGGAATTTTTTATGTCAGGGCATGTCGGTAAAATCAAGTTGCCAATCTTCCCCTGGCTGGTGGCCCCTTAGCCGATGAGTGGGCCGTGGGTGCCTGAGCCTGCCCTGGAGGTTAATGGCTGAACAGGCGGCACGTTGCTGATGTACCTTCCTAATCTGGGCCTGCAGTGAGGGGAGGTGAAGGATGGGTTCCAGGAAGTTATACATAGCCTTAGGCCCTATGTGAAGAGAGCGGTGTATGTCAGTCAATATATGCACTGCCTGAGTCTGAGGGAGCGCTATTCGGCTGTCAATGAACACCCACCCATCCTCGCTTTGGGTAGTGCTGGGATGGGCCATCAGGGTTTGAAGTTCCTGGGGAGAATAGTCAAGGGAATAAGTGGGGGAAAGAAAGAGTAAAGGTGCTGGGGTAGGGGAGGAAGTGACAGTGGTGGCCGGTGCAGTAGAGTCAGCTAGATTGTTACCCTGCAACACAGGGTCTTTAAAATGCTGGTGGCTTTTACAGTGGATGATGGCTACCTCCTTGGGAGCCTGGAGAGCATCAAGCAACCTCTTTATAAGTGGTCCATTGACTACTGACATCCTTTTGGTGGTAAGGAACCCAAGCTCTTGCCAGAGAAGTGAGTGGGTGTGTGCAATAAGGTAGGTATATTTAGAGTCTGTGTAGATATTAACCCTCTGCCCCCTTTGGAGAGAAGTAAGGCATGAGTAAGGGCAGTGAGTTCAGCCTTCTGGGAGGTGGTGCCTAAAGGCAAGGGTCTGGTTTTGACCATCTGGGTTGCTGTTACGACAGCGTATGCTGCCTGCCGAAGGTCATCGGGGGTTAAGACAGAACTCCCGTCCATGAACAGGGTACTGTCTGGGTGTTCTAATGGCTGTACGGAAACATGGAGGTGGGCGGGCGGCAACGTGGTGAGAACCTCTGGGCAGGAATGTGCGGGAGCAGAATTGTACCCTGGAGTGGGCAAGAGGCTAGCAGGGTTTAGGGGGGCGAGGTGGTGAGGGTGATGTGAGGGTTTTCAACGAATAGCAAGTGGAACAGTTGAAGCCAGGATGGAGTGAGGTGGATGAGGCACTTGTGTGTGATGAGATCTGATAGTCAGTGAGAAGAGTAGACAGTAAGAGAATGTCCTAGGGTGAGCTTAAGAGCCTCCTTGGTAAGCTCTGTGACTGCGGCCAGGGCTCGCAGAAAAGGTTGCCAGCTCTGGACCGTGGGATCTAACTGCTTGGAGAGATAGGCCGTGGCCTGGTATGTGGATCCAACTGGCTGGGCTAGGAGGCCAGTAGCTACCTTTTGGCGCTCCTTGGTGAATAGATGAAAAGGCTGAAGGGGGATGGGGAGAGAAAGAACGGGGGCAGAAAGGAGACAGTCCTGAAGCTTCTTGAAAGAGTTGGCAACCAATGAGGGGTTGGACAACAGTCCGGTGGGCCCTTCCTTGGCAGCCTGGTGGGGGGGCTTGGCTAGGACCCCAAAGTCGGGAATCCAATGCCTGAAATACCCTACCAGTCCCAGAAAGGACAAGATCTCTTCCACATCCTGAGGAGGCTGGAGAGCTTCAATGATGCTTATTCTATCTGCTGTGAGGCTTTTTGTAGTGGGTGTGAGGAGTATGCCTAGGTAGGTGACAGAAGGGGTGCAAAGCTGAGCCTTGGCTGGGGTAACCTAATAACCTCAGTCACCAAGAAAATTTAAAAGTGTAGCAGTATCTGCAAGGGAGCTCTCCCAGGAGGGGCTACATAGCAATAAGTCGTCTACATATTGCAATATTGTGCTGTGGGTGAGGGGAGAGAGGCTAACATCCTATGCCAGTGCCTGTCCAAAAAATGGGGGTTATCTCAGAACCCTTGAGGCAGAACAGTCCAAGTCAGCTGCGAGTGTCTGGATCTTCCCACGTAAAGGCAAATATCACTTTTCAGATTCCATGAAAACAGTGTTAGCAAACTGCTTCATGAAGAGGAAGGTGTAACTCTGTGAGATGAATTCACGCATCACAAAGCAGTTTCTCAGAAAGCTTCTTTCTCGTTTTTATCAGAGGATATTTCCTTTGTCACCGTAAGCTTCATGGTGCTAAGAAATATCCCATTGCAGATTTCAAGAAACCAGTGTTAGTAAACTGATCAATGAAAAGAACACTGTAACTCTGTGAGTTGCATTCACACATCACAATGCAGTTTCTCAGAACGCTTTTTTCCAGTTTTCATCTGAGGATATATCCTTTTTCACCATAGCGCTCAACACGCTCCCAAATATCACTTATCAGAATCCATGAAAAAAGTTTTAGCAAACTGCTTCATGAAGAGAAATGTGTAACTCTATGAGATGAATTCACACATCACAAAGAAGTTTCTCAGAAAGCTTCTTTCTCATTTTTATCTGAGGATATTTCAGTTCTCAATGCACTCCCGTATATCTCATTGCAGATCCTGTGAAAACAGTGTTAGCAAACCTCTCAATGAAAGCAATAGTGTAACTCTGTGAGGTGAATTCACACGCAACAAAGCACTTTCTGACAAGGGTTCTCTCCAGGTTTTATCTGAAGATATTTCATTGTTCACCATGTGATTCAATGAAAATCAAAATATCACTTCTGCAATTCCTCAAAAATAGTGGTAGCAAACTCCTCCATGAAAGAGAGGCGTAACATTGTGAGATGAATTCATGAATCATAAAGCAGTTTCTCAGAAAGCTTCTTTCTGGTTTTATCTGAGGATATTGTCTTTGTCCAAGGAGTCTACATAGCAATCAAAAATATGACTTCTCATATTCCACAAAAACACTGCTAGCAAACGGCTCCATGAAACACATGTATAAACAACACTGTGAGATAAATTCATACATCACAAAGCAGTTTCCCAGAAAGCTTCATTCGGGTTTTTTTCCTGAGGATATTTCCTTTGGCTGTATAGTTTTCACAGCGATCTGAAATATCAGTTGTCAGATTCCACAAAAAGAGGGCTAGCAAACGGAAATACAGGTGTAACTCAGTGAGTTGAATTCACACATCGCAAAGCAGTTTCTCAGAAAGCTTCTTTCTAGTTTTTATCTGAGGATATTTCCTTTGTCTCTGTAAGCTTCATTGCACTAAGAAATATCCCCTTGCAGATTTCAGGAAAACGGTATTGGCAAACTGATCAATGAAAAGAAAACTATAACTCTGTGTGTTGCATTCACACATCACAATGCAGTTTCTCAGAACGCTTCTTTCCAGTTTTCATCTGAGGATATATCCTTTTTCCCCATAGCCCCCAATGTGCTTCCAAATATCACTTTGTAGATTCCACGAAAACAGTGTTAGCAAACTGCTTCATGAAGGGAAAGGTGTAACTCCATGAGATGAATTCACACATCACAAAGAAGTTTCTCAGAAAGCTTCTCTCTCTTTTTTATCTGAGGATATTTCAGATCTCAATGTATTCTCTTATGTCTCATTACAGATTCTGTGAAATCAGTGTTAGCAAACATCTCAATGAAAGCAATGGTGTAACTCTGTAAGGTAAATTCACACACCACAAAGCATTTTCTGAGAAGGGTTCTCTCCAGGTTTTATGTGAAGATATTTCATTGTGCACCATGTGATTCAGTGATATCCAAAATATCACTTCTGAGATTCCTCAAAAATAGTGCTAGCAAACCCCTCCATGGAAGAGTGGTGTAATTTTGTGAGACGAATTCACGCATCATAAAGCAGTTTCTCAAAAAGCTTCTTTCTGGTTTTTATCTGAGGATATTTTCTGTGTCAGAGGAGTTTTCAAAATGATCCAAAATATCACTTCTGAGATTCCACAAAAACAGTTCTAGCAAAACGGCTCCATGAAATACATGTGTAACTTTGTGAGATAAATTCACACATCACAAAGCAGTTTCTCAGAAGGTTTTATTCTGGTTTTAATCTGAGGATATTTCCTTTGGTGGTATAGTCTTCAAAACAATTCAAATATCTGTTCTCAGATTCCACAAAATCAGGGCTAGCAAACGGCTCCACGAAATACACGTGTAACTCTGTGAGTTGAATTCACACATGAAAACACAATTTCTCAGAAAGTTTCTTTGTAGTTTTCATCTGAGAATATTTCGTTTTCACCACAGGCGTCAATGAGCTCCCAAATGTCGCTTTGCAGAATACACGAAAAGAGTGATAGCAAACTGCTTTATAAAGGCTAAGGTATGACCCTGTAAGATGAATTAACCCATCACAAAGAAGTTTTTCAGAAAGTTTCTTTCACGTTTTTAATTGAGGATATTTCCTTTCTCAGCGTAGGCCTCAATGTGATCAAAATATCCCTTCTCAGATTCCCCAAAGACAGTGGTAACAGACTGCTCCATGAATCGAAAGTGTAACTCTGTGAGATGAATTCACACATCAGATAGCAGTTTCTCAGAAACTTCTTTCTAGTTTTCATCTGAGGATATTTCCTTCTTCACCATAGGCCTCAATGCACTCCCAAGTATCACTTTGCTGATTCCATGAAAACAGGGTTAGGAAACTACTTCATGGAAAGAAAAGTGTAACTCTGAGAGATGAATTCACACGTCACAAAGCATTTCCCCAAAAGCTTCTTTCCAGTTTTTATCTGAGGATATTTCCTTCGTCTCTGTAAGCTACATTGTGCTAAGAAATATCCCATTGTAGATTTCAAGAACACAGTGTTGGCAAACTGATCAATGAAAAAAAAAGTGTAACTCTGTGAATTGCATTCACACATCACACTGCAGTTTCTCAGAATGCTTTTTTCCAGTTTTCATCTGAGGATATATCCTTTTTCACCATAGCCCTCAATGGACTCCCAAATATCACTTTGCAGATTTCTAGAAATAGTGTTAGCAAACTGTTTCATGAAGACAAAGATGTAACTCTCTCAGATGAATTCACACATTGCAAAGCAGATTCTCCGAAGGGTTCATTCTGGTTTTTATCTGAGGATATTTCCGTTGGCCGTATAGTCTTCAAAGCAATCCAAAATATCAGTTCTCAGATTCTACATAAACAGGGCTAGCAAACGCCTCCACATAATACAGGTGTAACTCAGTGAGTTGAATTCACACACCACAAAGCAGTTTCTCAGAAAGCTTCTTTCTTTTTTCATAGTCCATTTTTCACCATGGGGTTCATTGATATCCAAGATATCACTTCTGAGATTCCACAAAACCAGTTCTAGCAAACTCCTCCATGAAAGATTGGTGTAACTCTCTGTAATGAATTCACACATCACAAAGCAGTTTCGCAGAAAGCTTCATTCTGTTTTTTCTCTGAGGATATTTCCTTTGTCCTTATACTCTTCAAACCAATCCAAAATATCAGTTCTCAGAATCCACAAAAACAGTGTTACCAAACAGCTCCAAGAAATACATGTGTAACTCTGTGAAATGAATTCACACATCACAAAGCAGTTTCTCAGAAAGCTTTCTTGTTTTTATCTGAGGATATTTCGATTGTCTCCATAACCTTCATTGCACTAAGAAATATCCCATTGCAGATTTCAACAAAACAGGGTTTGGAAACAGATCAATGAAAAGAAAAGTGTAACTCTGTGAGTTGCATTGACGCATCACAATGCAGTTTCTCAGAATGCTTCTTTCCAGTTTTCATCTCAAGATATATCCCTTTCCCCATAGTCCTCAATGCACTCCCAAATATCACTTTGCAGATTCCATGAAAACGGTGTTAGCAAACATTTTCTTGAAGAGAAAGGTGTAACTCCATGAGATGATTTCACACATCACAAAGAAGTTTCTCAGAAAGCTTCTTTCTCGTTTTTATCTGAGGATATTTCAGTTCTCAATGGACTCCCGTATATCTCTTTGCAGATTCTGTGAATACAATATTAGCAAACATCTCAATGAAAGCAATAGTGAAACTCTGTGAGGTGAATTCACACACCAGGAAGCAGTTTCTGAGAAGGCTTCTCCATAGGTTTTATTTGTGGATATTTCAGTGTTCACCATGGGATTCAATGATATCCAAAACATCACTTCCGGGATTCCTCAAAAATAGTGCTAGCAAACTCCTCCATGAAAGAGTGGTGTAACTTTGTGAGATGAATTCAAGCATCATAAGGCAGTTTCTCAGAAAGTTTCCTTCTGGTTTTTATCTGAGGATTTTTCCTTTGTGCAAGGAGACTTCATAGCCATCAAAAATATCACTTCTCACATTCCAGAAAAACAGTGCTGCAAACGACTCCATGAAATATATGTGTAACTCTGTGAGATGAATTCACACATCATAAAGCAGTTTCTCAGAAAGCTTCACTCTGGTTTGTATCTGAGGATATTTCCTTTGGCTGTACAGTCCTCAAAGTGGTCCTTAATATCAGTTCTCAGATTCCACTAAAACAGGGTTAGCAAACTGCGCCATGAAATGCAGGTGTAACTCTGTGAGTTGAATTCACACATCAGGAAGCAATTTCTCAGAAAGTTTCCTTCTAGTTTTCATCTGAGGATATTTCCTTTTTCACCATATGCTTCAATGTGCTCCCAAATATCACTTTGCAGATTCCATGACAACAGTGTTAGCACACTGCTTCATGAAAATTAAGATGTAACTCTGTGAGATGAATTAACACATCACAAAAAAAGTTTCTCAAAAAGCTTCTTTCACGTTTTCTTATTTATTTATTTATTTATTTATTATTATTATACTTTAAGTTGTAGGGTACATGTGCATAACGTGCAGGTTTGTTACATATGTATACTTGTGCCATGTTGCTGTGCTGCACCCATCAACTCGTCATTTACATCAGGTATAACTCCCAATGCAATCCCTCCCCCCTCCCCCCTCCCCATGATAGGCCCCGGTGTGTGATGTTCCCCTTCCTGAGTCTGAGTGATCTCATTGTTCAGTTCCCACCTATGAGTGAGAACATGCGGTGTTTGGTTTTCTGTTCTTGTGATAGTTTGCTAAGAATGATGGATTCCAGCTGCATCCAAGTCCCTACAAAGGACACAAACTCATCCTTTTTTATGGCTGCATAGTATTCCATGGTGTATATGTGCCACATTTTCTTAATCCAATCTGTCACTGATGGACATTTGGGTTGATTCCAAGTCTTTGCTATTGTGAATAGTGCTGCAATAAACATACGTGTGCATGTGTCTTTAGAGCAGCATAATTTATAATCCTTTGGGTATATAACCAGTAATGGGATGGCTGGGTCATATGGTACATCTAGTTCTAGATCCTTGAGGAATCGCCATACTGTTTTCCATAATGGTTGGACTAGTTTACAATCCCACCAACAGTGTAAAAGTGTTCCTATTTCTCCACATCCTCTCCAGCACCTGTTGTTTCCTGACTTTTTAATGATCGCCATTCTAACTGGTGTGAGATGGTATCTCATTGTGGTTTTGATTTGCATTTCTCTGATGGCCAGTGATGATGAGCATTTTTTCATGTGTCTGTTGGCTGTATGAATGTCTTCTTTTGAGAAATGTCTGTTCATATCCTTTGCCCACTTTTTGATGGGGTTGTTTGTTTTTTTCTTGTAAATTTGTTTGAGTTCTTTGTAGGTTCTGGATATTAGCCCTTTGTCAGATGAGTAGATTGCAAAAATTTTCTCCCATTCTGTAGGTTGCCTGTTCACTCTGATGGTAGTTTCTTTTGCTGTGCAGAAGCTCTTTAGTTTAATGAGATCCCATTTGTCAATTTTGGCTTTTGCTGCCGTTGCTTTTGGTGTTTTAGACATGAAGTCTTTGCCCATGCCTATGTCCTGAATGGTACTACCTAGGTTTTCCTCTAGGATTTTTATGGTATTAGGTCTAACATTTAAGTCTCTAATCCATCTTGAATTAATTTTCGTATAAGGAGTAAGGAAAGGATCCAGTTTCAGCTTTCTACTTATGGCTAGCCAATTTTCCCAGCACCATTTATTAAATAGGGAATCCTTTCCCCATTTCTTGTTTCTCTCAGGTTTGTCAAAGATCAGATGGCTGTAGATGTGTGGTATTATTTCTGAGGACTCTGTTCTGTTCCATTGGTCTATATCTCTGTTTTGGTACGAGTACCATGCTGTTTTGGTTACTGTTGCCTTGTAGTATAGTTTGAAGTCAGGTAGCGTGATGCCTCCAGCTTTGTTCTTTTGACATAGGATTGTCTTGGAGATGCGGGCTCTTTTTTGGTTCCATATGAACTTTAAAGCAGTTTTTTCCAATTCTGTGAAGATACTGGTTGGTAGCTTGATGGGGATGGCATTGAATCTATAAATTACCTTGGGCAGTATGGCCATTTTCACGATATTGATTCTTCCTATCCATGAGCATGGTATGTTCTTCCATTTGTTTGTGTCCTCCTTTATTTCACTGACCAGTGGTTTGTAGTTCTCCTTGAAGAGTTCCTTTACATCCCTTGAAAGTTGGATTCCTAGGTATTTTATTCTCTTTGAAGCAATTGTGAATGGAAGTTCATTCCTGATTTGGCTCTCTGTTTGTCTGTTACTGGTGTATAAGAATGCTTGTGATTTTTGCCCATTAATTTTTTATCCTGAGACCTTGCTGAAGTTGCTTATCAGCTTAAGGAGATTTTGGGCTGAGACAATGGGGTTTTCTAAATATACAATCATGTCATCTGCAAACAGGGACAATTTGACTTCTTCTTTTCCTAACTGAATATCCTTGATTTCTTTCTCTTGCCTGATTGCCCTAGCCAGAACTTCCAACACTATGTTGAATAGGAGTGGTGAGAGAGGGCATCCCTGTCTTGTGCCAGTTTTCAAAGGGAATGTTTCCAGTTTTTTCCCATTCAGTATGATATTGGCTGTGGGATTGTCATAAATAGCTCTTATTATTTTGAGGTACATTCCATCAATACCGAATTTATTGAGCGTTTTTTGCATGAAGGGCTGTTGAATTTTGTCAAAAGCCTTTTCTGCATCTATTGAGATAATCATGTGGTTCTCGTCTTTGGTTCTGTTTATATGCTGGATTATGTTTATTGATTTGCAAATGTTGAACCTGCCTTGCATCCCAGGGATGAAGCCCACTTGATCATGGTGGATAAGCTTTTTGATGTGTTGCTGAATCCGGTTTGCCAGTATTTTATTGAGGATTTTTGCATCGATGTTCATCAGGGATATTGGTCTAAAATTCTCTTTTTTTGTTGTGTCTCTGCCAGGCTTTGGTATCAGGATGATGTTGGCCTCATAAAATGAGTTAGGGAGGATTCCCTCTTTTTCTATTGATTGGAATAGTTTCAGAAGGAATGGTACCAACTCCTCCTTGTACCTCTGGTAGAATTCAGCTGTGAATCCGTCTGGTCCTGGACTTTTTTTGGTTGGTAGGCTATTAATTGTTGCCTCAATTTCAGAGCCTGCTATTGGTCTATTTAGGGATTCAACTTCTTCCTGGTTTAGTCTTGGAAGAATGTAAGTGTCCAGGAAATTATCCATTTCTTCTAGATTTTCCAGTTTATTTGCGTAGAGGTGTTTATAGTATTCTCTGATGGTAGTTTGTATTTCTGTGGGGTCGGTGGTGATATCCCCTTTATCATTTTTAATTGCGTCGATTTGATTCTTCTCTCTTTCCTTCTTTATTAGTCTGGCTAGTGGGCTGTCAATTTTGTTGATCTTTTCAAAAAACCAACTCCTGGATTCCTTGATTTTTTGGAGGGATTTTTGTGTCTCTATCTCCTTCAGTTCTGCTCTGATCTTAGTTATTACTTGCCTTCTGCTAGCTTTCGAATGTGTTTGCTCTTGCTTCTCTAGTTCTTTTAATTGTGATGTTAGAGTGTCAATTTTAGCTCTTTCCTGCTTTCTCTTGTGGGCATTTAGTGCTACAAATTTCCCTCTACACACTGCTTTAAATGTGTCCCAGAGATTCTGGTATGTTGCATCTTTGTTCTCATTGGTTTCAAAGAACATCTTTATTTCTGCCTTCATTTCGTTATGTACCCAGTAGTCATTCAGGAGCAGGTTGTTCAGTTTCCATGTAGTTGAGCGGTTTTGATTGAGTTTCTTAGTCCTGAGTTCTAGTTTGATTGCACTGTGGTCTGAGAGACAGTTTGTTATAATTTCTGTTCTTGTACATTTGCTGAGGAGTGCTTTACTTCCAATTACGTGATCAATTTTGGAGTAAGTATGATGTGGTGCTGAGAAGAATGTATATTCTGTTGCTTTGGGTTGGAGAGTTCTATAGATGTCTATTAGGTCTGCTTGCTGCAGAGATGAGTTTAATTCCTGGATATCCTTGTTAACTTTCTGTCTCGTTGATCTGTCTAATGTTGACAGTGGAGTGTTGAAGTCTCCCATTATTATTGTATGGGAGTCTAAGTCTCTTTGTAAGTCTCCAAGGACTTGCTTGATGAATCTGGGTGCTCCTGTATTGGGTGCATATATATTTAGGATAGTTAGCTCTTCCTGTTGAATTGATCCCTTTACCATTATGTAATGGCCTTCTTTGTCTCTTTTGGTCTTTGATAGTTTAAAGTCTGTTTTATCAGAGACTAGTATTGCAACCCCTGCTTTTTTTTGTTCTCCATTTGCTTGGTAAATCTTCCTCCATCCCTTTATTTTGAGCCTATATATGTCTCTGCGTGTGAGATGGGTCTCCTGAATACAGCAGACTGATGGGTCTTGACTCTTTATCCAGTTTGCCAGGCTGTGTCTTTTAATTGGAGCATTTAGTCCATTTACATTTAAGGTTAATATTGTTATGTGTGAACTTGATCCTGCCATTATGATATTAACTGGTTATTTTGCTCGTTAGTTGATGCAGTTTCTTCCTAGCCTCGATGGTCTTTACATTTTGGCATGTTTTTGCAATGGCTGGTACCAGTTTTTCCTTTCCATGTTTAGTGCTTCCTTCAGGGTCTCTTGTAAGGCAGGCCTAGTGGTGACAAAATCTCTAAGCATTTGCTTATCTGTAAAGGATTTTATTTCTCCTTCACTTATGAAACTTAGTTTGGCTGGATATGAAATTCTGGGTTTAAAATTCTTTTCTTTAAGAACGTTGAATATTGGCCCCCACTCTCTTCTGGCTTGGAGAGTTTTTGCCGAGAGATCTGCTGTTAGTCTGATGGGCTTCCCTTTGTGGGTAACCCGACCTTTCTCTCTGGCTGCCCTTAAGATTTTTTCCTTCATTTCAACTTTGGTGAATCTGGCAATTATGTGTCTTGGAGTTGCTCTTCTCGAGGAGTATCTTTGTGGCGTTCTCTGTATTTCCTGGATTTGAATGTTGGCCTGCCCTACTAGGTTGGGGAAGTTCTCCTGGATGATATCCTGAAGAGTGTTTTCCAACTTGGTTCCATTTTCCCCCTCACTTTGAGGCACCCCAATCAGACGTAGATTTGGTCTTTTTACATAATCCCATACTTCTTGCAGGCTTTGTTCATTTCTTTTTCTTCTTTTTTCTTTTGGTTTCTCTTCTCGCTTCATTTCATTCATTTGATCCTCAATCGCTGATACTCTTTCTTCCAGTTGATCGAGTCGGTTACTGAAGCTTGTGCATTTGTCACGTATTTCTCGTGTCATGGTTTTCATCTCTTTCATTTCGTTTATGACCTTCTCTGCATTAATTACTCTAGCCATCAATTCTTCCACTTTTTTTTCAAGATTTTTAGTTTCTTTGCGCTGGGTACGTAATTCCTCCTTTAGCTCTGAGAAATTTGATGGACTGAAACCTTCTTCTCTCATCTCGTCAAAGTCATTCTCCGTCCAGCTTTGATCCGTTGCGGGCGATGAGCTGCGCTCCTTTGCCGGGGGAGATGCGCTCTTAGTTTTGGAATTTCCAGCTTTTCTGCCCTGCTTTTTCCCCATCTTTGTGGTTTTATCTGCCTCTGGTCTTTGATGATGGTGATGTACTGATGGGGTTTTGGTGTAGGTGTCCTTCCTGTTTGATAGTTTTCCTTCTAACAGTCAGGACCCTCAGCTGTAGGTCTGTTGGAGATTGCTTGAGGTCCACTCCAGACCCTGTTTGCCTGGGTATCAGCAGCAGAGGCTGCAGAAGATAGAATATTTCTGAACAGCGAGTGTACCTGTCTGATTCTTGCTTTGGAAGCTTCCTCTCAGGGGTGTACTCCTCCCTGTGAGGTGTGGGGTGTCAGACTGCCCCTAGTGGGGGATTTCTCCCAGTTGGGCTACTCAGGGGTCAGGGACCCACTTGAGCAGGGAGTCTGTCCGTTCTCAGATCTCAATCTCCGTGTTGGGAGATCCACTGCTCTCTTCAAAGCTGTCAGACCGAGTCGTTTGCGTCTGCAGATGTCTGCTGCGTTTGTTTAGTTTACTGTGCCCTGTCCCCAGAGGTGGAGTCTACAGAGACAGGCAGGTTTCCTTGAGCTTCTGTGAGCTCCACCCCGTTCGAGCTTCCCAGCAGCTTTGTTTACCTACTTAAGCCTCAGCAATGGCGGGCGCCCCTCCCCCAGCCTCGCTGCTGCCTTGCCGGTAGATCACAGACTGCTGCGCTAGCAATGAGGGAGGCTCCGTGGGTGTGGGACCCTCCCAGCCAGGTGTGGGATATGATCTCCTGGTGTGCCTGTTTTCTTAAAGCGCAGTATTGGGGTGGGAGTTACCCGATTTTCCAGGTGTTGTGTGTCTCAGTTCCCCTGGCTAGGAAAAGGGACTCCCTTCCCCCTTGCGCTTCCCAGGTGAGGCAATGCCTCGCCCTGCTTCAGCTCTCGCTGGTCGGGCTGCAGCAGCTGACCAGCACCGATCGTCCGGCACTCCCCAGTGAGATGAACCTAGTACCTCAGTTGAAAATGCAGAAATCACCAGTCTTCTGTGTCGCTCGCGCTGGGAGTTGGAGACTGGAGCTGCTCCTATTCGGCCATCTTGCTCCGCCCCCCTCACGTTTTCAGTTGAGGATATTTCTTTTCTCAGCGCAGTCCTCAATGCCATCCAAAATATTGTTTCTCAGATTTCACAAAGACAATGGTAATAGATTGCTCCATGTAACGAAATTGTAACTCTGAAAAGAATTCACACATCAGAAAGCACTTTCACAGAAAGCTTCTTTCTGGTTTTCATCTGAGGATATATCATTTTTCACCATAGTCCTCAGCGCGCTCCCGAATATCACTTTGCAGATACCACGAAAACTCTGTTGGCAAGCTGCTTCATGGAGAGAAAAGCATAACTCTGTGAGATGCATTCACATATCACAAAGCAGTTTCTCAGAAAGCTTCTTTCTCATTTTTGTCTGAGGATATTTCCTTTGTCTCCATAAGCTTCATTGCACTAAGAAATATCCCACTGCAGATTTCAAGAAAACTGTTGGGAAACTGATCAATGAAAATAAAAGTGTAACTCTGTGTGTTGCATTCACACATCACAATGCAGTTTCTCAGAACGCTTCTTTCCAGTTTTCATCTGAGGATATTTCCTTTTTCACCATAGCCCTCAAGGCGCTCCCTAATATCAGTTTGCAGATTCCGGAAAACTGTGTTAGCAAACTGCTTCATGAAGAGAAATGTGTACCTCTGTGAGATGAACTCACACATCACAAAGGAGTTTCTCAGAAAGCTTCTTTCTCGTTTTTATCTGATGATATTTCAGTTCTCTATGTACTACATATATCTCATTGCAAATTCTGTGAAAAGAGTGTTAAAAATCTTCCCAATGAAAGCAATAGTGTGACTGTGAGATGAGTTCACACACCACAAAGCAGTTTCTGAGAAGGCTTCTCTCCAGGTTTTATCTGAGGATATTTCATTTTTCATCATGGGATTCAATGATTTCCAAAATATCACTTCTGAGATTCCTCAAAAACAGTGCTAGCAAATTCCTCCATTAAAGAGTGCTGTACTATAGTGAAGTGAATTCAAGCATCATAAAGCAGTTTCTCAGAAAGTTTATTTCTGGTTTTTATCTGAGGATATTTCTTTTGTCTGAGGAGTCCTCATAGAGATCTACAATATCACTTCTCAGATTCCACAAAAACAGGGCTAGCAAACGGCTCCATGAAATACATGTGTAACTCTGTGAGATGAATTCACACGTCACAAAGCAGTTTCCCAGAAAGCTTCATTCTGGTTTTTATCTGAGGATATTTCCTTTGGCCGTATAGTCTTCAAAGCAATCCGAAAAAGCAGCTCTCATGTTCCATAGAAACAGGGCTAGGAAATGGCTCCACGGAATACAGGTGTAAATCTGTGAGATGAATTCACACATCAGAAAGCAATTTCTCAGAAAGCTTCTTTCTAGTTTTCATCTGAGTATTTTTCCTTTTTCACCATATGCCTCAATGGGTTCCCAAATATCACTATGCAGATTCCCCGAAAACAGTGTTAACAAACTGCTTCACGGAGAGAACAGTGTAACTCTGTGAGATGAATTCACACATCACAAAGCAGTTTCTTAGAAACCTTCTTTCTCGTTTTTATCTGAGGATATTTCCTTTGTCTCGTAAGCTTCATTGCGCTAAGAAATATCCCATTGCAGATTTCAAGAAAACAGTGTTGGTAGACTGATCATTGAAAAGAAAAGTATAACTCTGTGAGTTGCATTCTCACATCACAATGCAGTTTCTCAGAATGCTTCTTTCCAGTTTTCATCTGAGAATACATCCTTTTTCACCATAGTCCTCAATGCGCTACCAAATACCACTTTGCAGATTCCACAAAAACTGTGTTAGCAAACTGCTTCATGAAGAGAAAGTGTAAGTCTGTGAAATGAATTCACACATCACACGGAAGTTTCTCAAAAGCTTCTTTCTCCTTTTTACCTGAGGATATTTCATTTCTCAATGTACTCCCGTATATCTCATTGCAGACACTGTGAAAACAGTGTGAGCAAACATCTCAATGAAAGCATACTGTAACTCTGTGAGGTGAATTCACACACCACAAAGTAGTTTTGGAGAACGCTTCTCTCCATTTTTTATCTGAGTGTATTTCATTATTCACCATGGGATTCAATGATATCCAAGATATCTCTTCTGAGATTCCACAAAAACTGTGCTAGCAAACTCCTCCATGAAAGAGTGGTATAATTCTGTGAAATGAATTCACACATCACAAAGCAGTTTCTCGGAAAGCTTCTTTCTGGTTTTTATCTGAGGACATTTCCTTTGTCCTTATTCTCTTCAAACTGATCCGAAATATCAGTTCTCAGAATCCACAAAATCGGTGTTAGCAAACGGCTCCACGAAATAGTGGTGTAACTCTGTTAAATGAATTCATACATCACAAAGCAGTTTCTCAGAAAGTTTCTTTCTGATTTTTATCTGAGGATATTTCTATTGTCCGTATAGTCATCATAGTGATCCAAAATATCCCTTCTCAGATTCCCCAAAAACAGTGGTAACAGACTGCTCCATGAAATGAAAGTGTAACTCTATGAGGTGATTTCACACATCAGATAGCAGTTTCTCAGAAAGCTTCTTTCTACTTTTCATCTGAGGATATTTCGTTTTTCACCATAGGCCTAAACGCGCTCTGAAAGATCAGTTTGCAGATTCCACGAAAACAGTGTTAGCAAACTGCTTCATGAAGAGAAAAGTGTAACTCTGTGAGATAAATTCACACGTCACAGAGCAGTTTCTCAGAAAGCTTCTTTCTCATTTTTATCTCTGGTTATTTCCTTTGTCTCTGTAAGCTTCATTGCGCTAAGAGATATCACATTGCAAATTTCAAGAAAACAGGGTTTGCAAACTGATCAATGAAAAGAAAAGTATAACTCTGTGAGTTGCATTTACTCATAACAATGCAGTTTCTCAGAATGCGTCTTTCCAGTTTTCATCTGAGGATATATCCTTTTTCACCACAGCCCTCAATGCGCTCCTAAATAATACTTTTCAGATTCCACAAAAACAGTGTTAGCAAACTGCTTCATGAAGAGACAGGAGTAATTCTGTGAGATGAATTCACACATCACAAAGAAGTTTCTCAGAAAGCTTCTTTCTCGTTTTTATCTGAGGATATTTCAGTTCTCAATGCACTCCGCATATCTCATTGCAAATTATGTGAAAACAAACTTCTCAATTATAGCAGTAGTGAAGTGAATTCACACACCACAAAGCAGTTTCAGAGAACGCTTCTCTCCAGATTTTGTCTGAGGATATTTCATTATTCATAATAGGATTCAATTTTATCTAAAATATCACTTCTGAGATTCCTCAAAAATAGTGCTAGCAAACTTCTCAATAAAAGAGTTTTGTAACTTTGTGAGATGAATTCATGCAACATAAAGCAGTTTCTCAGAAAGTTTCTTTCTGTTTTTTATCTGAGGATAATTCCTTTGTACCAGGAGTCTTCATAGAGATCCAAAATATCATCTCTCAGATTCCACAAAAACAGTGCTAGCAAATGGTTCCACAATATACATGTGTAACTCTGTGAGATGAATTCACTCATCACAGAACAGTTTCTCAGAAAGCTTCATTCTGATTTTTGTCTGAAGATAGTTCCTTTGATTGTATAATCTTCAAAGCAATCTGAAATATCAGTTCTCAGATTCCACAAATACAGGGCTAGGAAAAGGCTCCATGAAATACAGGTGTATCTCAGTGAGTTGAATTCACATATCAGAAAACAAATTCTCAGAAAGTTTCTTTCTAATTTTTATCTGAGGATATTTCCTTTTTCACAACAGGCTGCAATATGCTCCCAAATATCACTTTGCAGATTCCACGAAAGCAGTGTTAGCAAACTGCTTCATGAAGACTAAGGTGTAACTCTGTAAGATGAATTCACACATCGCAAAGCAGTTTCTCAGAAAACTTCTTTCTGATTTTTATCTGAAGATATTTCCTTTTTCACCATAGGCCTCAATGCACTCACAAATATCACTTTGTAAATTCCATGAAAACCGTGTTAGCAAACTGCTTCATGGAGAGAAAAGTGTGACTCTGTGAGGTGAATTCACACATCATAAAGCAATTTCCCAGAAAGCTTCTTTCTCGTTTTTATCTGAGGATATTTCCTTTGTCACCATTGGCCTCAATACACTCTCAAATATCCCTTTTCAGACTCCAAGAAAACAATGTTAGCAAACTGCTCAATGAAAAGGATTATGTAACTGTGTGAGATGAAATCACATATCACAAAACGGCTTCTCAGAAAACTTCTTTCTATTTTTTATCTGAGGATATTTAAGTTGTCACCTTAGGCGTCAATGCACTTCCAAGTATTCCATTGCAGATTCCATGAAAACAATGTTGTCAAATTGCACCATGAAGAGAAACGTGTAACTCTGTAAGGTGATTATAAGCACCACAAAGAAGTTTCTCAGAAAGCTTCTTTCTAGTTTTTATGGGAAGATATTTCCTTTGTCATCATAGGCTTAAATGCAATCGAATCTATCCCTTCTCAGATTCCCCAAAAGCAGTGCTACCAAGTTGCTCCAGGAAGAGAATCCTGAAACTCTGTGAGATGAATTAACACATTACAATGTAGTTTCTCAGAAAACTTCTTTCTAGTTACTCTCTGGGGATATTTGCTTTTTCACCCTAGGCTTCAATGCGCTCCGAATATCCTACTGCTGATTCCAGGAAAACTGTGTTAGCAAACTGCTCCATGAAAATAATGCTGTAACTCTTTGAGATGCATTCACACATCACAAAGCAGTTTCTCAGAAAACTTCTTTCTAGTTTTTATGGGAGGATATTTCCTTTGTCACCATAGTCTTCAAAGCGATCCAAAATATCCCTTCACAGATTCCCTAAAAATAGTGCTACCAAACTGCTCCGTTAACGCAGTCATCAAAGTCAGTGAGATGAACTCACGCAACACAAAGCTGTTTCTAGGAAGCTTCTTTCTAGTTTTAATCTGAGAATATTTCCTTTTTCACCATAGGTCGCAAAGCGATCCTAAATATCCCATTGTAGATTCCAAGAAAAACGTGTTAACAAACTGCTCAATGAAAAGAATGGTGTAACTGTGTGAGATTAATTCACACATCACAAAGCAGTCCCTCAGAAAGTTTCTTTCTAGTTTTTATCTGATGATATTTCCTTTATCACCATAGGCCTCAATGCACTCTCAAATATCCCTTTGCAGATTCCATGAAAACAATGTTAGCACACTGCTCCATGAATAGAAACGTGTAACTCTGTGAGACGATTTCACACATCACAAAGAAGTTTCTCAGAAAGCTTCTTTCTAGTTTTTATTGGAGGATATTTCCCTGTCACCATAGGCTTCATTGTGATCCAAAATATCCCTTCTCAGATTCCCCAAAAGCCGTGCTACCAAATTGCTCCATGAAGAGAATCCTGTAACTCTGTGAGATGAATTCACACATTACAATGTAGTTTCTCAGAAAACTTCTTTCTAGTTGTTATCTGAGGATATTTCCTTTGTCACCATAGGCTTCAACACGCTCCCAATATCCTACTGCCAATTCCAGGTAAACAGTGTTAGCAAACTGCTCGATGTAAATAATGCTGTAACACTTTGAGATGAATTCACACATTGCAAAGAAGTTTCTCAGAAAGCTTCTTTCTAGTATTCATAGGAGAATATTTGCTTTTTCACAATAGGTGTAATACGCTCCCAAATTTACTCTTACAGATTCCACGAAAACAGTGTTAGCAAACTGCTCCAAGAAATGACAGGTGTATCTCTGTGAGATGAATTCACACATTACAAAGAAGTTTCAAGCAGCGTTTCTCTCTGGTTTTTATCTGAGGATATTCCATTTGTCACCATACGCTTTAATGCGCTCCAAAATATTCCATTGCAGATTCCAAGAAAACAGTGTTAGCAATGTTCTCAATGAAAGGAACAGTGTAACTCTGTGAGATGAATTCACACATCATAAAGCAATTTCTCAGAAAGTCTGTTTTTGGTTTTTATCTGAGGATATTTCCCTTGTCATCATAGGCTTAAAGGTGCTCCCATAGATCCTGTTGCAGATTTCATGAGAACATTGTTAGCAAACTACTCCATGAAAAGAAATGTGTAACTCTGAGAGAGGAATTCATACAACACAAACCAGTTTCTCAGAAATCACCTTTCTAGTTTTTATATGAGCATATTTCCTTTGTCACCATGAGCTTCAATGTGCTACCAAATATCCTCTTGCAGATTCCACAACAACGGTGTTAGGAAACTTCAACATGAAAAGAAATGTGTAACTATGTGAGATGAATTCAAACATGACAAAGAAGTTTCTCAGAAAGGTTCTTTCTTTTTTCAACTGAGGATATTTTCTTTGTCACCATATGCTTCAAAGAGCTCCCAAATATTCCATTGCAGATCCCAAGAAAACAGTGTTAGTAAACTGCTCAATGAAAAGAACAATGTAAGTTTGTGAGATGAATTCACATATCACAAAGCAGTTTCTCAGAAAGCTTCTTTTTGGTTTTTATGGGAGGATATTTCCTTTGTCACCAAAGTCTTCAATGCAATCCAAAATATCCCTTCTCAGATTCCCCAAAAAAAGTGCTACCAAACTGCTCCATGAAAAGAATCGTCTAAGTCAATGAGATGAATTCACACATCACAAAGCTGTTTCTCAGGAAGCTTCTTTCTAGTTTTAATCTGAAATGTTTCCTTTTTCACCATACGCCTCAAAGCGATCCTGAATATCCCATTGCAGATTCCAAGAAAAACATGTTAGCAATCTGCTCAACAAAAAGAATGGTGTAACTGTGTAAGATGAATTCACACATCATAAAGCAGTTCCCTAGAAAGTTTCCTTCTAGTTTTTATCTGATGGTATTTCCTTTGTCACCATACGCCTCAATGCACTCTCAAATGTCCCTTTGCAGATTGCACGAAAACAATGTTAGCACACTGCTCCAGGAATAGAAACATGTAATTCTGTAAGATGATTTCACACATCACAAAGAAGTTTCTCAGAAAGCTTCTTTCTAGTTTTTATTGGAGGATATTTCCCTTGTCAACATAGGCTTCATTGTGATCCAAAGTATCCCTTCTCAGATTACCCAAAAACAGTGCTACCAAACTGCTCCATGAAGAGAATCCTGACAGCTCTCGGACAGCTTTGAAGAGAGTGGTGGATCTCCCAGCATGGAGGTTGAGATCTGAGAACGGACAGAATGTCTGTTCAAGTGGGTCCCTGACTCCTGAGTAGCCTAACTGGGAGACATCCCCCACTAGGTTCAGACTAACACCTCACACCTCACACGGTGGAGTACACCCCTGAGATCAAGCTTCCAGTGCAAGAATCAGACAGCAGCACTCATTGTTCAACAATATTCTATCTTCTGCAGCCTCTGCTGCTGATACCCAGGCAAACATGGTCTGGAGTGGACCTCAAGCAATCTCCAACAGACCTACAGCTGAGGGTCCTGACTGTTAGAAGGAAAACTAACAAACAGAAAGTACACCAACACCAAAACCCCATCAGTACGTCACCAGCATCAAAGACCAAAGGCAGATAAAACCACAAAGATGGGGAAAAAGCAGGGCAGAAACGCTGGAAATTCAAAAAATCAGAGTGCATCTCCTCCTCCAATGGAACGCAGCTCATCACCAGCAACGGATCAAAGCTGGACGGAGAATGACTTTGATGAGTTGAGAGGAGAAGGCTTCAGTAGATCAAACTTCTCAGAGCTAAAGGAGGAACTATGTACCCAGTGCAAAGAACTAAAAATCTTGAAAAACGAATGAAAGAATGGATAATTAGAATAATCAATGCAGGGAAGGCCATAAACGAACTGACAGAGATAAAAACCTTGACACGAGAAATACGTGACAAATGCACAAGCTTCAGTAACCAACTCGATCAACTGGAAGAAAGAGTATCAATGATTGAAGATGAAATGAATGAAATGAAGTAAGAAGAGAAATCTAAAGAAAAAAGAGAAAAAGAAAAGAACAAAGCCTGCAAGAAGTATGGGATTATGTAAAAAGACCAAATCTACGTCTGATTGGGGTGCCTCAAAGTGAGGGGGAAAATGGAACCAAGTTGGAAAACATTCTTCAGGATATCATCCAGGAGGACTTCTCCAACCTAGTAGGGCAGGCCAACATTCAAATTCAGGAAATACAGAGAACGCCACAAAGATACTCCTCGAGAAGAGAAACTCCAAGACACACAATTGCCAGATTCAACAAAGTTGAAATGAAGGAAAAAATCTTAAGGGCAGCCAGAGAGAAAGGTCGGGTTACCCACAAAGGGAAGCCCATCAGACTAACAGTAGATCTCTCGGCAGAAATTCTACAAGCCAGAAGAGAGTGGGGACAAATATTCAACATTCTTAAAGGAAAGAATTTTAAACCCAGAATTTCATATCCAGCCAAACTAAGTTTCATAAGTGAAGGAGAAATAAAATCCTTTACAGATAAGCAAATGCTTAGAGATTTTCTCACCACCAGGCCTGCCTTACAAGAGGCCCTGAAGGAAGCACTAAACATGGAAAGGAAAAACTGATACCAGCCATTGCAAAAACATGCCAAAATGTAAAGACCATCGAGGCTAGGAAGAAACTGCATCAACTAACAAGCAAAATAACCAGCTAATATCACAATGACAGGATCAAGTTCACACATAACAATATTAAACTTAAATGTAAATGTACTAAATGGACCAATTAAAAGACACAGACTGGAAAATTAGATAGAGTCAAGACCCGTCAGTTGGCTGTATTCAGGAGACCCATCTCACATGCAGAGACACACATAGGCTGAAAAAAAAAGGGATGGAGGAAGATCTACCAAGCTAATGGAGAACAGAAAAAAGCAGTGGTTGCAATCCTAGGCTCAGATAAAACAGACATTAAACCATCAAAGGTCAAAAGAGACAAATAAGGTCTTTACATAAAGGTAAAGGGATCAATTCAACAAGAAGAGCTAACTATCCTAAATACATATGCGCCAATACAGGAGCACCCAGATTCATAAAGCAAGTCCTTAGAGACTTACAAAGACACTTAGACTCCCATACAATAATAATGGGAGACTTCAATACCCCACTGTCAACATTAGACAGATCCATGAGAAAGTTAACAAGGATATCCAGGAACTGAACTCAGCTCTGCAGCAAGAGGACCCAATAGACATCTGCAGAACTCTCCACCCCAAATCAACAGAATGTACATTCTTCTCAGCACCACATCACACTTATTCCAAAATTGACCACACAGTTGGAAGTAAAGCACTCCTCAGCAAGTGTAAAAGAACAGAAATTATAACAAACTGTCTCTCAGACAACAGTGCAATCAAGCTAGAACTCAGGACTAAGAAAATCAATGAAAACTGCTTAACTACCTGGAAACTGAACAACCTGCTCCTGAATGACTATTGGGTACATAAGGAAATGAAGACAGAAATAAAGATGTTCTTTGAAACCAATGCGAACAAAGATACAACATACCAGAATCTCTGGGACACATTTAAAGCAGTGTGTAAAGGGAAATTTATAGCACTAAATGCCCACAAGAGAAAGCTGGAAAGATCTAAAATTGACACCCTAACATCACAATTAAAAGAACTAGAGAAGCAAGAGCAAACACATTCAAAAGCTAGCAGAAGGCAAGAAATAACTAAGATCAGAGCACAACTGAAGGAGATAGAGACACAAAAAAACCTCCAAAAAATCAATGAATCCAGGAGTTGGTTTTTTGAAAAGATCAGCAAAATTGATGGACCACTAGCAAGACCAATAAAGAAGAAAAGAGAGAAGAATCAAATGGACGCAATAAAAAATGATAAAGGAAATATCACCACCAACCCCACAGAAATACAAACTACCCTCAGAGAATACTGTAAACATCCCTACACAAATAAACTAGAAAACCTAAAAGAAAGGGATAATTTCCTGGACACTTACACTATCCCAAGACTAAACCAGGAAAAAATTGAATCCTTGAATAGACCAATAGCAGGCTCTGAAATTGAGGCAATAATTAATAGCCTACTAACGAAAAAAAGTCCAGGACCAGACGGATTCAGAGCCGAATTCTGGTGGAGGTACAAGGAGGAGCTGGTACCATTCCTTCTGAAATTATTCCAATCAATATAAAAAGAGGCAATCCTCCCTAACTCATTTTATGAGGTCAACATCATCCTGATACCAAAGCCTGGCAGAGACACAACAAAAAAAGAGAATTTTAGACTAATATCCCTGATGAACATTGACGCAAAAATCCTCAATAAAATACTGGCAAACCGAATCCAGCAGCACATCAGAAAGATTATCCACCATGATCAAGTGGGCTTCATCCCTGGGATGCAAGGCTGGTTCAACATATGCAAATCAATAAACGTTATCCAGCATATAAACAGAACTAAAGACAAAAACCACATGGTTATCTCATGAGATACAGAAAAGGCCTTTGACAAAATTCAACAGCCCTTCATGCTAAAAACTCTCAATAAATTTGATATTGATGGAACTTATCTCAAATAATAAGAGCTTTTTATGACAAATCCACAGCCAGTATCATACTGAATGGGAAAAAACTGGAAACATTCCCTTTGAAAACTGGCACAAGACAGGGATGCCCTCTCTCACCACTCCTATTCAACATAGTGTTGGAAGTTCTGCGTGGGGCAACTAGGCAAGAGAAAGAAATAAAGGGTATTCAGTTAGGAAAAGAAGAAGTCAAATTGTCCCTGTTTAGAGATGACCTGATTGTATATTTAGAAAACCCCATTGACTCAGCCCAAAATCTCCTTAAGCTGATAAGCAACTTCAGCAAAGTCTCAGGATAAAAAATTAATGGGCAAAAATCACAAGCATTCTTATACACCAGTAACAGACAGAGAGCCAAATCATGACTGAACTTCCATTCACAATTGCTTCGAAGAGAATAAAATACCTAGGAATCCAACTTACAAGGGATGTAAAGGACCTCTTCAAGGAGAACTACAAACCACTGGTCAGTGAAATAAAGGAGGACACAAACAAATGGAAGAACATATCATGCTCATGGATAGGAAGAATTAATACTTTGAAAATGGCCATTTTACCCAAGGTAATTTATTGATTCAATGCCATTCCCATCAAACTACCAATGACTTTCTTCATAGAATTGGAAAAAACTGCTTTAAAGTTCATATGGAACGAAAAAGGAGCCCACATTGCCAAGAAAATACTAAGTCAAAAGAACAAAGCTGGAGGCATTAAGCTACCTGACTTCAAACTATATGGCAAGGCTACAGTAACAAAAACAGCGTGATACTGGTACCAAAACAGAGATATAGACTAATGGAACAGAACAGAGTCCTCAGAAATAATACCACACATCTACAGCCATCTGATCTTTGACAAAACTGAGAAACACAAGAAATGGGAAAAGGATTCCCTATTTAATAAATGGTGGTAGGAAAATTGGCTAGCCATAAGTAGAAAGCTGAAACTGGATCCTTTCCTTACTCCTTATACAAAAATTAATTTAAGATGGATTGGAGACTTAAATGTTAGATCTAATACCATGAAAACCCGAGAAGAAAATCTAGGTAATACCATTCAGGACGTAGGCATGGGCAAGGACATCATGTCTAAACACCAAAAGCAACAGCAACAAAAGCCAAAATTGACAAATGGGATCTAGTTAAACTAAAGAGCTTCTGTACAGCAAAAGAAACCACCATCAGAGTGAACAGGCAACCTACAGAATTGGAGAAAATTTTTGCAAACTACTCATCTGACAAAGGGCTAATATCGAGAACCTACAAAGAACTTGAACAAATTTACCAGAAAAAAACAAACAACCCCATCAAAAAGTGAGCAAATGATATGAACAGACATATCTCAAAAGAAGACATGTATACAGCCAATAGACACATGAAAAAATGCTCGTCATCACTGGCCATCAGAGAAATGCAAATCAAAACCACAATGAGATACCATCTCACACCAGTTAGAATGGCAATCATTCAGAAGTCAGGAAAAAACAGGTGCTGGAGAGGACGTGGAGAAATAGGAACACTTTTACACTGTTGGTGGGACTGTAAACTGGTTCAACCATTGTAGAAAACAGTATGGTAATTCCTCAAGGATCTAGACTAGAAATAGCATATGACCCAGCCATCCCATTACTGGGTATATACCCAAAGGATTATAAATCATGCTGCTATAAAGACACATGCACACATATGTTTATTGTGGCCCTAGTCACAATAGCAAAGACATGGAATCAACCCAAATGTCCATCAGAGACAGACTGGATTAAGAAAATGTGGCACATATACACCATAGAGTACTATGCAGCCATAAAAATAATGAGTTCGTGTCGTTTGTAGGGACATGGATGCAGCTGGAAACCATCATTCTCAGCAAACTATCGCAAGAACAGAAAACCAAACCCCGCATGTTCTCACTCATAGGTGGGAAATGAACAATGAGATTATTTGGACTCTGGAAGGTGAATATCACACACTGGGGCCTATTATGGGGAGGGTGGAAGGGGGAGGGATGGCATTGGGAGTTATACCTGATGTAAACGACGAGTTGATTGGTGCTGACGAGTTGATGGGTGCAATACACCAACATGGCACAAGTATACATATGTAACAAACCTGCACGTTGTGCACATGTACCCTAGAACTTAAAGTATAAAAAAAGAAAAAAAAAGGAGTTTCTCAGAAAAGTTCTTTCTAGTTTTTTTCGGAGGATATTTCCCTTGTCATCATAGGCTTCATTGCGATCCACAATATCCATTCTCAGATTCCCCAAAAGCCGTGCTACCAAACTGTTCCATGAAGAGAATACTGTAACTCTGTGAGATGAATTCACACATCACAAAGCAGTTTCTCAGAAAGCTTCTTTCTAGTTTTTATCAGAGGATAATTCCTTTGTCACCATAGGCATCAATATGCTGCCAATATCCTACTGCCATTTCCAGGAAAGCAGTGTTAACAAACTGCTCCATGAAAATAGTGGTGTAACTCCTTGAGATGCATTCACACCTCACAAAGCAGTTTCTCGGAAAACTTCTTTCTAGTTTCCATTGGAAGATATTTCCTTTTTCACAATAGGCATAATATGCTCCAATATTTCCTCTTGCAGATTCCGTGAAACAGTGTTAGCAAACTGCTTCATGAAAAGACAGGTGTATCTCTGTGAGGTGAATTCACACATTACACAGAAGGTTGTCAGAGGGCTTCTTCTAGTTTTTCTCTGAGGATATTTCCTTTGTCACCATATGCTTCAATTAGCTCCAAAATATCCCATTGCAGATTCCAAGAAAACAGTATTAGCAAACTGATCAATGAAAAGAACAGTGTAACTCTGTGAGATGAATTCACGCATCACAAAGCAGTTTCTCAGATAGCCTCTTTTTCGTTTTTATCTGAGGATTTTCCCTTGTCATCATAGACTTCAAGGCGCTCCCATAGATCCTGTTGCAGATTCCACGAGAACGTTGTTAGGAAATTACTCCATGAAAAAAAAATGTGTAACTATGTGAGATGAATTCATGCATCACAAACCAGTTTCTCAGAAAGCTTCTTTCTAGTATTTATATAAGGATATTTCCTTTGCCACCATGAGCTTCAATGGGCTCCCAAATATCCCATTTCAGATTCCAAGAAAACAGTGTTAGCAAATTTCTCAGTAAAAAGAATAGTCTAACTCTGTGAGATGAATTCACACATCACAAAGCAATTTCTCAGAAAACCTCTTTTTGATTTTTATCTGAGGATATTTCCCTTGTCATCATAGGCTTCACAGCACTCCCGTAGATCCTGTTGCAGATTCCATGAGAACGTTGTTAGCAAACTACTCCATGAATAGAAATGTTTAACTCTGTGAGATACATTCATACATCACAAACCAGTTTCTCAGAAAGCTTCTTTCTAGTTTTTATATGAGGATATTTCCTTTGTCACCATGAGCTTCAATGTGCTCCCAAATATCCTATTGCAGATAACAAGAAAACAGTGTTAGGAGATTGTTCAATAAAAAGAACAGTGGAAGTCTGTGACACAAATTCACACATCACAAAGCAGTTTCTCAGACAACTTCTTTCTAGTTTTTATCTGAGAATAGCTCCTTTTTAACCTGAATAGGCCTTAATGTGCTGGTGAATATACCTTCGCAGATTCCACAAAAATAGTGTGAGAAAACTGCTCAATGAAAAGAAAGGTATAACTGTGGGAGATGAATTCACACATCACAAAGCAGTTTCCCAGAAAGCTTCTTTTTGGTTTTTACCTGAACATATTTCCTTTATCACCATAGGCTTCTATGTGCACCGAAATATCCTATTACGGATTCCACGAAAACGGTGTTAGGAAACTTCAACACGAAAAGAAATGTGTAACTCTGTGAGATGAATTCACTCATGATAAAGAATTTTCTCAGGAAGCTTCTTTCTTGTTTTTAACTGAGGAAATTTCCTTTGTCACCATACGCATCAAGTGTGCCCAAATATTACATTGCAGATCCCAAGAAAACAGTGTTAGTAAACTGCTCAATGAAAAAAACAATGTAACTTTGTGAGACAAATTCACACATCACGAAGCAGTTTCTCAGAAAACTTCTTTGCACTTTTTATGGGAGGATATTTCGTTTGTCACCATAGTCTCATTATATGATCCAAAGTATCCCTTCTCAGATTCCTGAAAAACAGTCCTACAAAACTGCTCCATAAAAGGAATCGCATAACTCAGTGAGAAGAATTCACACATTACAAAACTGTTTCTCAGAAAGCTTCTTTTCAGTTTTTATTAGAGAATATTTCCTTTTTCACCATAGGCCTTAAAGCGATGCCAAATATCCCACTGCAGATTCCAAGAAAAATATGTGAAAAAACTGCTCAATGAAAAGAATGGTGTAACTGTGTGAGATGAATTCACACATCACAAAGCAGTTTCTCAGAAAGCTTCTTTCTAGTTTTTATCTCAGGATATTTCGTTTGTCACCATAGGCTTCAATGCACTCTCAAATATCTGTTTGCGGATTCCACGAAAATAATGTTAGCAAACTGCTCCATGAATAGAAACGTGTAACTCTGTGAAATGATTTCACACATCACAAAAAAGTTTCTCAGAAAGCTTCTTTCTACTTTTTACTGGAGGATATTTCCTTTGTCACCATTGACTTCAATGCGCTCACAAATATCCTACTGCAGATTCCACAAAAACAGTGTTAGCAAACTGCTCCATGAAAATAATGGTGTAACTCTTTGAGATACATTCTCACATCACAAAGTAGTTTCTCATAAAGCTTTTTTCTAGTTTTCATCGGAGGATATTTCCTTTTTCACAATAGGAGTAATACGCTCCCAAATTTTCTCTTGCAGCTTCCACGAAAACAATGTTAGCAAACTGCTCCATGAAAAGACAGGTGTATCTCTGTGAGATAAATTTACACATCACAAAGCAATTTCTCAGAAATCCTTTTTGGTTTTTGTCTGAGAATATTTCCTATGTCATCATAGGCTTCAAGGTGCTGCCACAGATCCTGTTGCAGTCTCCACGAGAACGTTTTTAGCAATCTACTCCATGAAAAGAAATATGTAACGCTGAGAGATGAATTCATACATCACAAATCAGTTTCTCAGAAAGCTTCTTTCTAGTTTTTATCAGAGGATATTTCCTTTGTCACCGTAGGCTTCATTGCAATCCAAAATATCCCTTCTCAGATTCCCCAAAAGCAGTGCAACCAAACTGCTCCATGAAGAGAGTCCTGCAACTCTGTGAGATGGATTCACACATCACAAAGCAGTTTCTCAGAAAGCTTCTTTCTAGTTGTTATCTGAGGGTATTTCCTTTGTCACCATAGTCTTCAATGCGCTCCCAATATCCTACTGCTAATTCCAGGAAATCAGTGTTAGCAAACTGCTCCATGAAAATAATGGTGTATCTCTTTGAGATACATTCACACATCACAAAGCAGTTTCTCAGAAAGCTTCTTTCTAGTTTTCATCGGAGGATATTTTCTTTTTCACAATAGGTGTAATACACTCATAAATATCCTCTTGCAGATGCCACAAAAACAGTGTTAGCAAACTGCTAAATGAAAAGACAGGTGTATTTCTGTGAGATGAATTCACACATTACAAAGATGTTTCTCAGAGGGTTTCTGTCTAGTTTTTATTTGAGGATATTTCCTTTGTCACCATAGGCTTCAGTGTGCTCCCAAATATCCCATTGCGGATTCCAAGAAAACAGTGTTAGCAAACTGCTCAGTGAAAAGAACAGTGTAACTCTGTGTGATGAAATCACACATCACAAAGCAATTTCTGATAAAGCCTGTTTTAGGTTTTTATCTAAGGATATCTCCTTTGTCACCATAGGCTTCAAGGAGCACCCATAGATCCTGTTGCAGATTCCAGGAGATCATTGTTAGCAAACTACGCCATGAAAAGAAAAGTATATCTCTGACAAATGAATTCATACATCACAAACTAGTTTCTCAGAAAGCTTCTTTCTGTTTTTTGTATGAGGATATTTCCTTTGTCACCATGAGCTTTAATGTGCTCTTAAATATCCTCTTGCAGATTCCACGAAAACGGTGTTAGGAAACTTCAACAAGAAAAGAAATGTGTAACTCTGTGAGATGAATTAACACAGCACAAACTGGTTTCTCAGAATTCGTATTTCTTGTTTTTAACTGAGGATATTTCCTGTGTCATCATGCGCTTCAATGCACTCCCAAATATTCCATTGCATGTCCCAAGAAAACAGTGTTAACAAACTGCTCAATGAAAAGAACAATGCAACTTTGTGAGATGAATTCACACACCACAAAGTAGTTTCTCAGAAAACTTCTTTCTAGTTTTTTTTGGAGGGTATTTCCTTTGTCACCATAGTCTTCAATGCAATCCAAAATATCCCTTCACAAATTCCCCAAAAAAGAGTGCTACCAAACTGCTCCATGAAAATAATGGTGTAACTCTTTGAGATGCATTCACAAATCACAAAGCTGTTTCTCAGAAAGACTCTTTCTAGTTTTTATCAGAGAATATTACCTTTTTCACCATAGGACTCAAAGCGATCCTGAATATCCCATTGCAGATTCCAGGAAAAACGTGTTAGCAAACTTCTCAAGGAAAAGACTGGTGTAACTGTGTGAGATGTATTCACACATCACAAATCAGTTTATCAAAAAGATTCTTTCTCGTTTTTGTCTGAGGATATTTCCTTTGTCACAGTGAGCTTCAATGCACTCTCAAATAGCCCATTGCAGAACCCAAGAAAACAGTCTTAGGAAACAATTCAATGAAAAGAACAGTGCAACTCTGTGACCTGAATTCACACATCACAAAGTAGTTTCTCAGAAGGCTTCTTTCTAGTTTTCATCAGAGGATATTTCCATTTTCACAAAGGGCATAATACGCTCCCAAATTTCCTCTTACAGATTCCACAAAAACAGTGTTACCAAACTGACGGGTGTATGTCTCTGAGAGGAATTCAGACATTACAAATAATCTTCTCAGAGGGCTTCATTCTAGTTTTTATCTGAGGATATATCCTTTGTCACCAGAGGCTTCAATGCACTGATAAATATCCTTGTAGATTCCAAGAAAACAGTGTTAGCAAACTCCTCAGTAAAAAGAACACTGTAACTCTGTGAGATGAATTCACACATCACAAAGCAATTTCTCCGAAAGCTTCTGTTCGATTTTTATCTGAGGATATTTCCCTTGTCATCATAGGCTTCAAGGCACTCCTAATCTTGTGCAGATTCCTCGAGACCGTTTTTAGCAAATTACTCCATGAAAACAAATGTGTAACTCTGGGAGGTGAATTCACACATCACAAACCAGTTTCTCAGAAAGCTTCTTTGTTGCTTTTATATGAGGATATTTCCTTTGTCACCATGAGCTTTAATGCGCTCCCAAATATCCCATTGCAGATCCCAAGAAAACAGTGTTAGGAAACTGCTCAATGAAAAGAACAGTGTAACTCTGTGGCATGAATTCACACATCACAAAGCAGTTTGTCAGACAGCTTCTTTCTAGTTTTTATCTGAGGATAATTCCTTTGTCATCTGAATAAGCCTCAACACACTCACAAATATAAATTTGCAGATTCCACAAAAAAAGTGTTAGCAAACAGCTCAATGAAAAGAAAGATGTAACTGTGGGAGATGAATTCACACATTACAAAGCAGTTTCCCAGAAAGCTTCTTTCTGGTTTATACCTGAGCATCTTTCCCTTATCACCGTAGGCTTCAATGCTCACCCAAGTATCCTATTGCAGATTCCATGAAAACGGTGTTAGGAAACTTCAACACAAAAAGAAATGTGTAACTCTGTGAGATGAATTCACACATGACAAAGACGTTTCTCAGAAAGCTTCTTTCTTGTTTTTAACTGTGGATATTTCCTTTGTCACCATATGCTTCAAAGCGCTCCCAAATATTCCACAACAGATCCCCAAAAATCAGTGTTAGCAAACTGCTCTATAACAGGAACAATGTAACTTTGTGAGATGAATTCACATATCAATAAGCCGTTTCTCAGAAAGTTTCTAGTTTTTATGGCAGGATATTTCCTTTGCCACCATAGTTTTCAATGCCATCCAAAATATGCCTTCTCAGATTCCCTCAAAAGAGTGCTACCAAACAGTTACATGAAAAGGATCTTGTAGCTCAGTGAGATGAATTCACACATCACAAAGTTGTTTCTCAGAAAGCTTCTTTCTAGTTTTTATCAGAAAATATTTCCTTTTTCACCATAGGTCTCAAAGCGATCCCGAATATCCCATTGCAGATTACAAGAAAAACCTGTTAACAAACTGCTCAATGAAAAATATGGCGTATTATGCCTATTGTGAAAAAGGAAATATCCTCTGAAGAAACCTAGAAAGAAGCTTTCTGAGAAACTGCATTGTGATGTGTGAATGCATCTCAAAGAGTTACATCATCATTTTTGCGAAGTAGTTTGCTAACACTGTTTTCATGGAATTAGCAGTAGGATATTGGGAGCACATTGAAGCCTATGGTGACAAAGGAAATATCCTCAGATAACAACTAGAAAGAAGCTTTCTGAGAAACTTCTTTGTGATGTGTGAAATCATCTCACAGTTACACGTTTCTATTCATGGAGCAGTGTGTTAACATTGTTTTTGTGGAATCTGTAAAGGGATACTTGGGAGTGTATTGAGGCCTATGGTGATAAAGGAAATATCCTCAGATAAAAACTAGAAAGAAGTTTTCTGAGAAACTTCTTTGTCATGTATGAATTCATCTCACAAAGCTACAACATTCTTTTCATTGAGCAGTTTTTTCACACGTTTTTCTTGGTATCTGCAATGGCATATTCAGGATCACTTTGAGGCCTATGGTGAAAAGGGAAATATTCTCTGATAAAAACTAGAAAGAAGCTTTCTGAGAAACAGCTTTGTGATGTGTGAATTCATCTCACTGAGTTACATGATACTTTTCCTGGAGGAGTTTGGTAGCACTCTTTTTAGGGAATCCATGAAGGGATATTTTGGATCACATTGAAGACTATGGTGACAAAGGAAATCCTCCCATAAAAACTAGAAAGAAGCTTTCTGAGAAACTGCTTTGTGATGTGTGAATACATCTCACAGAGTTACACCATTTTTTTATTGAGTAGTTTGTTAACACATTTTTCTTGGAATCTGCAATGGGATATTCGGGATCACTTTGAGGCCTGTGATGAAACAGGAAATATTCTCAGGTAAACCCAGAAAGAAGCTCTCTGAGAAACAGCTTTTTGATGTGTGAATTAATCTCACACCTGTACCCCATTCTTTTAATTGAGCAGTTTGCTAACACTATTTTCTTGGAATCTGCAAAGGTATGTTCACAAGCACCTTGAGTCCTATGGTGAAAAAGGAAATATCCTCAGTTAAAAACCAGAAAGAAGTTTTCTGAGAAGCCAGTTTGTGCTGTGTTAATTCATCTCACAGAGTTACACATTTCTTTTCATGGAGCAGTTTGCTAACACCGTTTTTGTTGTATCTGCAAGACGATATTCGGGAGCACTTTGAAGCCTATGGTGACAAAGTAAATATCCTCAGATAAAAACTAGAAAGAAGCCCTCTGAGACACTTCTTTGTAATGTGTGAATTCATTTCACAGAAATACACCTGTATTTTCATGGAGCAGTTTGCTAACACTGTTTTCGTGGAATCTGTAAGAAGAAATCTGGGAGCATATTATGCCTATGGTGAAAAAGGAAATATCCTCCAATGGAAACTAGAAATAAGCTTTCTGAGAAACTGCTTAGTGAGGTGTGAATGCATCTCAAATAGGTACACCATTATTTTCATGGAGCAGTTTGCTAAGACTGTTTTCCTGGAAATGGCAGAATGATATTCGGAGCGCATTGAAGCCTATGGTAACAAAGGAAATATCCTCAGACAACAACTAGAAAGAAGCTTTCTGAGAAACTGCTTTGTGATGTGTGAATTCATCTCACAGAGTTACAAAATTCTCTTCATGGAGCAGTTTGATTGCACTGCTTTTGGGGAATCTGAGAAGGGATATTTTGGATCCCAATGAAGCCTACGGTGACAAAGGAAATATCCTCTGATAAAAACTAGAAGGATCCCTCTGAGAAACTTCTTTGTGATGTGTGATTTCGTTTCACAGAGTTACACTTTTCTATTCATTGAACAGTTTTGTAACATTGTTTTCGTGGAATCTGCAAAGGGATATTTGAGAGTGCACTGAGGCCTATGATGACAAAGGAAATATCCTCAGATAAAAACGAGAAGGAAGCTTTCTGAGAAACTGATTTGTGGTGTGTGAATTCATCTCACACAGTTACACCGTCCTTTTCATTGAGAAGTTTGTTAGCACGTTTTTCTTTGATTCTGCAATGGGAAATTCAGGATTGCTTTGAGGCCTACGGTGTAAAAGGAAATATTCTCTGATAAAAACTAGAATGAAGCTTTCTGAGAAATAGCTTTGTGATGTGTGAATTCATCTCACTGAGTTTCATGATTCCTGTCAGGGAGCAGTTTGATAGCACTCTTTTTGGGGAATCTGAGAAGGGATATTTAGGATCGCATTTAAGACTATGGTGACAAAGGAAATATCCTCCCACAAAAACTAGAGAGAAGCATTCTGATAAACTATTTCATGATGTGTGAATTCATCTCACAAGTTACATTGTTCTTTTCACTGAGCAGTTTGCTAACACTGATTTCTTGGGATCTGAAATGGAGTATGTGGGAGTGCATTGAAGCGTATGGTGACAAAGGAAATATCCTGAGTTAAAAACAAGCAATAAGCTTTCTGAGAAACCAGTTTGTACTGTGTGAATTCATCTCACAGAGTTACACATTTCTTTTTGTGTTGAAGTTTCGTAACACCGTTTTCGTGGAATCTGCAATAGGATGTTTGGGTGTACATTGACGTCTATGGTGACAAGGGAAATTTGATCAGGTAAAAACCAGAAAGAAGCTTTCTGGGAAACTGCTTTGTGATGTGTGAATTCATCTCACAGAGTTACACCTTTCTTTTCATTGAGCAGTTTGCTAACACTACTTTTGTGGAATCTGCGAATTTATATTCACGAGCGCATTAAGGTCTATTCAGGTGAAAAATGAAACTATCTTCAGATAAAAACTAGAAAGAAGCTGTCTTAGAAACTGCTTTATGATATGTGAATTCATGTCACAGAGTTACACTGATCTTTTCATTCAGCAGTTACCTAACACTGTTTTCTTGAGATCTGCAATGGGATATTTTGGAGCACATTGAAACTCACAGGACAAAGGAAATATCCTCATATAAAAACTAGAAAGAAGCTTTCTGAGAAATTGGTTTGTTATGTGTGAATTCATCTCACAGAGTCACACATTTCTTTCCATGGAGTGGCTTGCTGACAACCTTCTCGTGGTATCTGCAACAGGATCTATGGGAGTGCCTGGAAGCCTACAATGACAAGGGAATTAACCTCAAATAAAAATCAAAAAGAGGCTTTCTGAGAAATTGCTTTGTGATGTGTGAATTCATCTCACAGAGTTACACTGTTCTTTGCATTGAGCAGTTTGCTAACACTGTTTTCTTGGAATCTGCAATGGGATATTTGACAGCACATTGAAGCATATGGTAACAAAGGAAGTATACGCAGATAAAAACTAGAAAGAAGTCCTCTGAGAAACTTCTTTGAAATGTGTGAATTCATCTCACAGAGATACACGTGTCTTTACATGGAGCAGTTTGCTAACACTGTTTTCGTGGAATCTGCAAGAGGAAATTTGGGAGCGTATTACGTCTATTGTGAAAAGGGAAATTTCCTATGATGATAACTAGAAAGAAGCTTTCTGAGAAACTGCTTTGTGGTGTGTGAATGCATCTCAAATAGTTACACCATTATTTTAATGGAACAGTTTGCTAACACTCTTTTCCTGGAATCATCAGTAGGATATTGGGAGCACATTGAAGCCTATGGTGACAAAGGTAGTATCCTCAGAAAAAAGCTAGAAAGAAACTGTCTGAGAAACCGCTTTGTGGTGTGTGAATTCATCTCACAGAGTTGCAAGATTCTCTTCATGGAACAGTTTGGTAGCATTGCTTTTGGGGAATCTGAGAAGGGATATTTTGGATCACAATGAAGCCTATGGTGACAAAGGAAATATCCTCTGAGAAAAATTGGAAGGAATCTTTCTGAGAAAGTTCTTTGTGATATGTGAAATTATCTCACAGAGTTACACGTTCCTACTCATGGAGCAGTTTACTTACGTGGTTTTCATGGAATCTGCAAAGGGATATTTGAGAGTGCATTGAGGCTTATGATGACAAAGGAAATATCCTCAGATAAAAACGAGAAAGAAGCTTTCTGAGAAACTGCTTTGTAATGTGTGAATTCATCTCACACAGTTACACCATTCTTTTCACTGAGCAGTTTGTTAACACGTTTTTCTTGGAATCTGCAAGGGGATATTCGGTATCGCTTTGAGGCCTATTTTGAAAAAGGAAATATTCTCAGATAAACCTCGAAAGAAACTTTCTGAGAAAGAGATTTCTCATGTGTGAATTTATCTCACATATGTACAACTTTCTTTTCATTGGGCAGTTTGCTAACACTATTTTCTTGGAATCTGCAAAGGTATGTATGCGAGCACATTGAGCCCTATGGTGTCAAAGGAAATATCCTCAGTTAAAAACAAGAAAGAAGTTTTCTGAGAAACGTGTTTGTGCTGTGTAAATTCATCTCACAGAGTTAAACATTTCTTTTCAAATAGCAGTTTTCTAACACTGTTTTCATTGAATCTGCAATAGGATATTTGGGCGCACTTTGAAGCCTATGGTGACAAAGGACATATCCTCAGATAACAACTAGACAGAAGCTTTCTTAGAAACTGCTTCGTGATGTGTGGATTCATCTCACAAAGATACATTGTTCTTTTTGCTGAGCAGTTTGCTAACACTGTTTTCTTGGGATCTGTAATGGCATATATGGGAGCGCTTTGAAGCATATTTTGACAAAGGAAATATCCTCAGTTAAAAACAAGAAACTTTTGGGGAAACTTCTTTGTCATGTGTGAATTCATCTCACAGAGTAATACATTTCTTTTCATGTTGAAGTTTCCTAACACCGTTTTTGTGGAATCTGGAGTAGGATATTTGGGTGCACATTGAAGCCTATGGTGACAAAGGAAATATGATCAGCTAAAAACCAAAAAGAAGCTTTCTGGGAAACTGCTTTGTCATGTGTGTATTCATTTCCCACAGTTACACCTTTCTGTTTGTTGAGCAGTTTGCTAACACTTTTTGTGTGGATTCTGCGGAGGTATTTTCGTGAACACATTGAGGCCTATTCAGGTGAAAAATGAATTATCCTCAGATAAAAATTAGAAAAAAAAGTTGTCTGAGAAACTGCTCTGTGATGTGTGATTTCATCTCACAGAGTTACAGTGTTCTTTTCATTGAGCAGTTTATTTGGGAGCACATTGAAACTCATGGTGAGAAAGGAAATATCCTCAGATTAAAACTAGAAAGAAACCCTCTGAGAAATTTCTTTGTGATGTGTGAATTCATCTCACAGAAATACAGCTGTCTTTTCATGGAGGAGTTTGGTAATACTGTTTTTGTGGAATCTGGAAAGGCATATATGGGAGCACATTGAGGCCTAGGAAATATCCTCAGATAAAAACAAAAAAGAAGCATTCTGAGAGATAATCTTTCTGTGAATTTATCTCACAGAGTTACACTGCTGTTTTCACTGACCAGTGTGATAACATTATTTTCCTGGAATCTGTAATAGGAGATTTGAGAGTGCTTTGAAGTCTATGTTGGCAAATTACATATCCTCAGACAAAAGCCAAAAAGGTGCTTTCTGCGAAACTGCTTTGTGAGGTGTGAATTCATCTCACAGATTTACACATTTCTTTTAATGGAGCATTTTGCTAACACTATTTTTGTGGAATCTGCAAAGGACTGTTTGCAAGCGCACTGTGGCAAATGGTGAAAAAGGAAATATCCTCACAGAAAAACTAGAAAGAAGCTTTCTGAGAAGTTGCTTTGTGATTTGTGAATTCATTTCACAGAGTTACATGATTCCTTTCATGGAGGAGATGGTAGACCTGTTTATGGGGAATCTGAGGCGGCATACTTGGATCACATTGAAGCCTGTGGTGACAAAGGAAATATCCTCAGATAAAATCTAGAAAAAAAGTTTCCAAGTAACTTATTTGTGATGTGTGAATTCATCTCACAGTGTTTCACCATTCTTTCATTGAGAAGTTTGCTAACACTTTTTTCATGGAATCTGGGATGTGATATTCTGGAGCACATGAGGAATATGATTAATAAGGAAATGTCCTCAGATAAAATCTAGAAAGAAGCTTTCTGAGAAACTACTTTGTGATTTGTGAATTCATCTCCCAGAGTTACACCATCCTTTTCATGGAGCAGTTTGATAGCACTGTTTTTTGGGAAATCTGAGAAGGGATATTTTGGACCGCATTGAAGCCTAAGGTGACAAAGGAAATATCATCAGGTAAAAATTAGAAAGAAAGTTGTTGAGAAACTGCTTTGTGATGTGTGAAATCATCTCAAAGAGTTACACTTTTCTTTTCATGGAGTAGTTTGATAACACTATTTTCATGGAATCTGCAATAGCATATTTGGGAGCATATTGAAATCTTTGATGGCAAAGGAAATATCTTCAGATAAAAACCAAAAAGAAGCTTTCTGTGAAACTGCTTTGTGATGTGTGAACTCACCTCACCGAGTAACACTGTTCTTTTCATTGAGAAGTTTGCTAACACTTTTTTTCGTTTAACCTGCAATGGGATATTTGGGAGAACATTGAGGAATATGGTGGAAAAGGAAATAACATCAGATAAAAACTCGAAAGTGGCTTTCAGAGAAACTGCTTTGTGAGGTGTGCATTCGCCTCATAGAGCAAAACGTTTCTGTTGAGGGAGCACTTTGGCATCACACTATTTGTGTTGTCTAAGAAAGGATATCTGAGAGTGCATTGAAGCCTATGGTGGCAAATGAAATATCCTCAGACAACCACCAACAAGAAGCTTTCTGAGAAACTGCTTTCTGATGTTTTAATTCTTCTCACAGATTTACACCTTGCTTTCCATGGAGCAGTTTGCTAACACTATTTTCATTGAATCTGCAAAGGGATATTCACAAGTGCATTGAGGCAAATGGTGAAAAAGGAAATATCCTTAGACAAAAAGTAGAAGGAAGGTTTCTGACAAACTGCTTTGTGATTTGTGAATGCAGGGATAATTTTAATCGCATTGAAGACCATGGTGACAAGAGGATATATCATCAGATAAAATCTAGAAACTTTCTGAGACACTTTCTTGTAATGTGGGAATTCATCTCACATAGTTATACCATTCTTTTCATTGAGAAGTTTGCTAACACTTTTTTCATGGAATCTGCTATGGGATATTATGGAGCACATTGAGGCTAATGGTGAAAAAGGAAATATCCTCAGATAAAAACTAGAAAGAAGCTTTTGGAGAAACTGCTTTGTGATGTGTGAATTCAACTCACAGAGTTACACCATTCTTTTCATGACGCAGTTTTGTAGCACTGTTTTTGGGGAATCTGAGAAGGGATATTTTGGATTGCAATGAAGCCTATCGTGACAAAATACATATCTTCTGATAAAAACATGAAAGAACCCTTCTGAGAAAGTTATTTGTGATGTGTGAATTCATCTCACAGAGTTTTACCTTACTTTTCATGGAGCAGTTTGCAAACACTCTTTTCGGGGAATCTGGAAAGTGCTGTATGGGAGTGCATTGAGGCCTATGGTGTAAAAAGGAAATATCTTCAGATAAAACTGGAAAGAATCGTTCCTAGAAATTAATTTAGGATGGGTGAATTCAACTCACAGTGATACACTGTTGTTTTCATTGACCAGTTTGATAACACTGTTTTCGTGGAATCTGCAACAGAATATTTGGGAGCGCATTGAAGGCTATGCCGACTAAGGATATATCCTCAGATAAAAACCAAAAAGAACATTCTGAGAAACTGATTTGTGTTGTGTAAATTCATCTCACACATTTACACTGTTCTTTACACTGAGCAGTTTGCTAACCCTGTTTTCTTGAAATCTGCAATGGGATATTTTGGAGTGCATTTTAAGCTTATGGTGGCAACGGAAACACCTTCATATAAAAACTAAAAAGAAGCTTTCAGAGAAACCATTTTGTCATGTGTTAATTCATACCACTGAGTTACATGATTCTTTTCATGGATCAGATTTGTAGCACTCTTTTTGGGAAATCTGAGAAGGGATATTTTGGATCACGTTGAAGCCTATGGTGGCAAAGGAAATATCCTCAGATAAAAACAAAAAGGAACTTTCTGTGTATCTGCTGTGTGATGTGTGAATTCATCTCGCAGGGTAACACTGTTCTTTTCATGGAACAGTTTGCTAACACAGTTTTCTTGATACATGCAATGGGAAATTTCGGAGTGCATTGAACCTTTTGGTGAAAAAGGAAATATCCTCACACAAAATCTAGAAAAAGCTTTCTGAGAAACTTCTTACTGATTTGTGAATTCATCTCATGGAGTTACACCTTTCTTTTCAGGGAGCAGTTTGGTAGCACTCTTCTTGGGAAATCTGAAAAGGGATATTTTGCATCACAAGGAAGCCTATGGTGACAAGGGAAATATCCTCAGATAAAAACTAGAAAGAAGCTTTCTGAGAAAATTCTTTGTTTTGTGTGTATGCATTTTACAAAGTAATACCATTCTTTTCATGGAGCAGTTTGCTAACACTGTTTTTGTGGAACCTATGAATGGATATTTGTTAGTGAGTTGAGGCTTATGGTGACAAAGGAATTATCCTACCTTAAAAACCGAAAGAAGCTTTCTGAGAAACTGCTTTGTGATGTCTGATTTATCTCAAAGTGTTACAATGTTCTTTTCATTGAGCAATTTGCTAACACTGTTTTCTTGGAATCTACAATGGAATATTTTGGAGTGCATTGAACCTTTTGGTGACAAATGAAATATCCTCATATAAATACCAGAAAGAAACTTTCTGAGAAACTGCTTTGTGATGTGTTAATTCATCTCACAGAATTACACGATTCTTTTCATATGCCAGTTTGGTAGCAATGTTTTTGAGGAATCAGAAGGGATATTTTGAATTGCATTTAAGCCTCTGGTGGCAAAGGAAATATCCACAGGTAAAAACTAGAAAGAAGCTTTCTGAGAAAGTTCTTTGTGATGTGTGAATTCATATCATAGAGTTACACCTTTCTTTTCATGGAGCAGTTTGCAAACACTGTTTTCTTGGAATCTGCAATGGGATATTTCAGAATGCAGTGAAAATTATGGTGACAAAGGAAACATAATCCTATAAAAACAAAATGGAAGCTTTCTGAGAAAGTTCCTGGTAATATGTGATTTCATCTCACAGAGTTCCACCTTTATTTTTATGCAGCAGTTTGCAAACACTGTTTTCGTGGAATCTGCAAAGGGATATTTAGGAGCGCATTGAGGACTATAGTGAAAAAGGAAATATCCTCAGATAAAAACTAGAAGGAAGTTCTCTCAGAAACTACTATGTGATGTGACAATTTATCTCACAGAGTTACACGGTTCTTTTCATTGAGCAGTGTGATAACACTCTTTTCATGGAATCTGCAATAGTATATTTGGGAGTGCATTGAAGCCTATGATGACAAAGGAAATACTTTCAAATAAATCCTCAGAGGTCAACTAGAAAGAAGCTTTCTGAGAAACTGCTTTGCTATTTGTGAATTCATCTCACAGAGTTACACGACATTTTTTATGGTGTAATTTGGTAGCACTGTTTCTTGAGAATCTGAGAAGGAATATTTTGGATTGCAGTGAAGCCTATGGTGACAAAGGAAATGTCTTCAGCTAAAAACTAGAAAGAAGCTTTCTGAGAGAGTTCTCTGTCATGTGTGAATTCATCTCACAGAGTTACACCGTTCTTTTCATGGAGCAGTTTGTTAACATTGTTTTCGTGGAATCTGCAAGGGGATATTTCTGAGCTCATTGAGGCATATGGTGGAAAAGTAAATATTCTCAGATAAAAATTAGAGAGAAGATTTCTGAGAAACTTCTTTGTGATGTGTGAATTCATCTCACAGAATTACATCATCCTTTTCATGGAGCAGTTTGGGAGCAATGCTTTTGGGGAATCTGTGAAGGGATAATTTGGATCTCATTGAAACCTATGGTAACAAAGGAAATATCCTCATAAAAACACTAGAAAGAGGCTTTCTGAGAAATGGCTTGGAGATATGTTAATTCATCTCGCAGAGTTACATGATTCTTATCATGAATCAATTTGGTAGCACTGTTTTTGGGGAATCTAGGAAAGGATATTCGAAATCACATTGAAGCCTATGGTGACAAAGGAAATATCTTCAGCTAAAAACTAGAAACAAGCTTTCTGAGAGAGTTCTCTGTCATGTGTGAATTCTTCTCATAGAGTTACACCTTTCTTTTCATGGAGCAGTTTGCTAACACTGTTTTCATGGAATCTGCAATAGCATATTTGGGAGCACGTTGAAGTCTATAGTGACAAAGGAAATATCCTGAGATAAACAGCAAAAAGAAGCTTTGAGAAACTTATTTGTGATGTGTGAATTCATCTCAATGAGTTACCCCTTTCTCTTCATGAAGCAGTTTGCTAACACAGTTGTCTTGGAATCTACAATGGGACATATTGGAGTGCATTGAAGCTAATTGTGACAAAGGAAATATCCTCACATAAAAACTAGCAAGAAGCTTCCTGACAAACAGATTTGTCAAGTGTTAATTAACCCCACAGAATTATGTGATTCTTTCCATGAATCAGCTTGGTAGCACTGATTTTGGCGAACCTGAGAAGGCATATTTTGGATCACATTGAAGCTTGTGGTGACAAAGGAAATATCCTCAGATAAAAACTAGAAAAAAAGTTTCTTGGAAACGGTGTTCTGATGTGTGAATTCATCTCACAGATTTACACTGTTCTTTTCACTGAGCAGTTTGCTAACATGTTTTCTTGGAATCTGCAATGGGATACTTCAGAGCTCACTGAAACTTATGTTCAAGAAGGAAATATTCTCATATTAAAAACTAGAAAGAAGCTCTCTGAGAAACCACTTTGTGATGTGATAATTCAACTCACAGACTTACAAAATTCCTTTCATGGATCAGTTTGGTAACATTGCAATGGGGAATCTGAGAAGAGATATTTTGGATCGCATTGAAGCCTATGGTGACAAAGAAAATATCCTACAATAAAACTAGAAGGAGCTTTCTGAGAAAGGTCTTTGTGATGTGTGAATTCATTTCATAGTGTTACACCTTTATTTTCACAGATTAGTTTGCCAAAACTGTTTTGTGGAATCTGCACTGAGATATTTGGGAGTGCATTGAGGCCTATGGTGAAAAAGGAAATATACTCAGATAAAAATTAGAAAGACGCTTTCTAAGAAACTTCTTTGTGATGTGGGAATTCATCTCACATAGTTACAATATTCTTTTCCTTGAGCAGTTTGCTAACACTGTGTTCTTGGAATCTGCATTGGGATGTTTTGTTGTGCTTTGAAGCTTATGGTGACAAAGGAAACATCCTCATATAAAAACTATAAATAAGTTTTCAGAGAAACGACTTTGTGGTGTGTGAATTCATCTCACAGAGTTTCACGATTGTCTTACTGGATCAGTTTGGTAGCAGTGTTTTTGCGGAATATGAAAAGGGATATTTTGGATCACATTGAAACCTATTGTGACAAATGAAATATCCTCACATAAAATCTAGAAAGAAACTTTGTCAGAAAGTTTCTTGCTGATGTGTGAATTCATCTCACACAGTTACAGCTTTCTTTTCAAGGAGCAGTTTGCTAGCACTGTTTTCGTGGAATCTGCAAAGTGATATTTGGGAGTGCAATGAAGCCTATGGTGACAAAGTAGATATCCTTAGATGGAAACCAAAAAGAAGCCTTCTGAGAAACTGCTTTGTGATGTGTGACTTCGTCTCACAGGGATACACTGCTCTTTTTAAAGAGCAGTTTGCTAACACTGTTTTCATGGAATTTGCAAAGGGATTTATGGGAGCGCATTGAGGACTATAGTGAAAAAGGAAATATCCTCAGAAAAAAAGTAGAAGGAAGCTCTCTGATAAACTGTTTTGTGGTGTGTGAATTCACCTCACAGAGTTCAACCGTTATTTTCATTGAGCAGATTGATAACACTGTTTTTGGGGAATCTGCAGCCTGTTATTTGGGAGCACATTGAAGCTTATGGTGACAAAGGAAATATCTTCATATAAAAGCAAGAAAGAAGCTTTCTGAGAAACTACATTGTCATGTGTTAATTCATCACGTAGAGTTATATGATTTTTTTCATGGTTTAGTTTGGTAACAGTGATTTTGGGAAATCTGAGAAGGGATATGTTGGATCACATTGAAGCCTATGGTGACAAAGGAAATATCCTCAGATAAAACTAGAAAGAATCTTTCTAAGAAACTGCTTTGTGATGTGTGAATTCATCTCACAGAGTTACACTGTTCTTTTCATTGAGCAGTTTGCTAGTCGTGTTTTCTTGCAATCTGCAATGGGATATTTCGGAGCTCATTGAAGCTTATGGTGACAAAGGACATATCCTCATGTAAAAATAAGAAAGAAGCTTTCTGTGAAACCACTTTGTGGTATGTTGATTCATCTCACAGAGTTACACAAATCTCTTCATGGATCAGTTTGCTAGTGCTGTTTTGGGGGAATCTGGAAAGGGATATTTTTAATCGCATTGAAGACTATGGTAACAAAGGAAATGTCCTCAGATAAAAACTAGACAAAAACATTATGCTAAAGTTCTTTGTGATGGGTGATTTGATCTCACAGAGTTACACGATTATTTTCAAGGAGCAGTTTGGTAGCACTGTTTTTGGGGAATCTGAGAAGGGATACTTTGGATTGCATTGAAACCTATGGTGACAAAGGAAATATCCTCAGATAAAAACTGAAAGGAAGATTTCTGAGAAACTGCTTTGTGATGTGTGAATTCATTATACCGAGTTACACCATCCTTTTCATTGAGCAGATTGATAACTCGGTTTTTGGGGAAACTGCAGTAGGATATTAGGGAGCACATTGAAGTCTATGGTGACAAAGGAAATATCCTCATAAAAACAATGAAGAAACTTTCTGAGAAACGGCTTTGTGATGTGTGAGTTCATCTCACAGAGTCACAGCATTCTCTTCCTGGATCAGTTTGGGGGTAGGGTTTTTTGAGAATCCGAGAAGCGACATTTTGGATCGCATTGAAGGTTATGGTGAAAGAGGAAATAGCCTCATATAAAAACTGGAAAGAATCTTTCTGAGAAACACCTTTGTGATTTTTGAATTCATGTCACAGAGTTACACTGTTCTTCAATGAGCAGTTTGCTAACTCTTTTTTTTTTTGGTGTCTGCAATAGGATGTTTTGGAGTGTTTTGAATCTTCTGGCGACAAAGGAAATATCCTCATATAAAAAGTAGAAAGAAGCTTTCTGAGAAACCACTTTGTGATGTGTTAATTCAAATCATGGAGTTACATGGTTCCTTTCATGGATCAGTTTGGTAGCACTGTTTTTGGGAAATCTGAGAAGGGATATTTAGGATTGCACTGAAGCCTATTTTGACAAAGGAAATATCCTCAGATAAAAACTAGAAAGAAGCTTTCTGAGAAAGTTCTTTGTGATGTGTGAATTCATCTCACAGAGTTACATCTTCCTTTTCATGGAGCAGTTTGAAAACACTGTTTTCGTGGAATCTGAAATAGGATATTTTGGAGCGCATTGAAGCCTATAGTGAAAATGGAAATATCCAAAGATAAAAACAAAAAGAAACATTCTGAGAATCTGCTTTGTGATGTGTGAATTCGTCTCACAGATTTACATTGTTCTTTTCATTGAGCAGTTTGCTAACACTATTTTCTTGAAATCTGCAATCGGATATTTCAGGGCTCATTGAAGTTTATGGTGACATAGGAAATATCCTCACACAAAAACTGGAAAGAAGCTTCCTGAGAAACCGCTTTCTGATTTGCGAATTCATCCCATGGAGTTACACCTTATTTTCCTGGGGCACTTTACTAACACTGATTTCGTGAAATCTGCATACGGATACACCGGAGCACCTTGAGGCATATGGTGAAATAGGAAATATCCTCAGATAAAAATGAGAAAGTAGTTTTCTGAGAAACTGCTTTGTGATGTATGAGTTCATCTCACAGAGTTACAGTGTTCTTTTCATTGAGCAGTTGGCTAACACTGTTTTTGAGGTATCTGCAAAAGGATATATGGGAGTGCATTGAGGCCTATGGTAAAAACGAAATATCCTCAGATAAAAACTAGAAGTAAACTCTCTGAGAAACCGTTTTGTGATGTGTTAATTCATCTCACAGTGTTATACTATTGTTTTCATGGAGCAGTTTGGTAGCACTGTTTTGGGGAATCTGAGAAGGGATATTTTGTATTGCATTGAAGCCTATGGTGATAAAAGAAATATCCTCAGACAAAAGGTAGAGAGAAGCTTTCTGAGAAAGGACTTGGCTTTGTGTAAAATCATGTCATAGAGTTACACCTCAATTTTCATGGAAGTTTGCTTACACTGTTTTAGTGAAATCTGCAAAGAGATATTTGAGAGTGCATTGAGGCCTATGGTGAGAAAGGAAATATCCTCAGCCAAAACTAGAAGGAAACTTTCTGAGAAACTGTTTTGTGATGTGTGAATTCATCTCACAGAGTTACACTTCTTTCCATGGAGCAGTTTGCTAACACTGTTTTCTTGGAATCTGCAGTGGGATATTTCTGAGCACATTGAAGCTTATGTTGACAAAGAAAATATTCTCATACAAAAAATAGAAAGAAGCTTCCTGAGAAACTGCTTTTTCATTTGTGAATTCATCTCTCAGAGTTACAGCATACTTCTCATGGAGCAGTTTGGTAGCACTGTTTTTGGGGAATCTGAGAAGGGATCATTTGAATTGCATTGAAGCCTATGGTGACAAAGGAAATATCCTCATCCAAAAACTCGAAAGAACTTTTCTGAGAAAGCTCCTTGTGATGTGTGAATTCATCTCACAGAGTTACAACTTTCTTTTCATGGAGCAGTTTTCTAACACTGTTCTCGTGGAATCTGCAAAGGGATATTTTGAGCGCATTGTGACCTACGGTGATAAAGGAAATATCCTCAGATAAAAAAGAGAAAGAAGCATTCTGAGACACTGCTTTGTGATGTGTTAATTCATGTAAGAGTGTTACATTATACTTTTCATGGACCATTTGATAGCAATGTTTTGGGGGATTCTGAGAAGGCATATTTTAGATCGCATTGAAACCTGTGTTGACAAAGAAAATACCCTCAGAAAAAAACCATAAAGAAACTTTCTGAGAAAGTTCTCTGTGTTGTGTGAATTCATCTCACAGAGTTACACCATTCTTTTCATTGATCAGTTTGATAACACTGTTTTCATGGAATCTGCAATAGCATATTTGGGAGTGCATTGAAGCCTATGGTTACATAGGAAATATCCTCAGATTAAAAGCAAAAAGAAGCTATCTGAGAAACTGCTTTGTGATATGTGAATTCACTTCATAGGGTTACACTGTACTTTTCATTGAGCAGTTTGCTAACACTGTTTTCTTGGAGTCTGCAATGGGATATTTCACAGTGCATTGAAGCTTATGGTGACAAAGAAATATCCTCAGACAAAAACTAGAAAGAAGCTTTCTGGGAACCAGTTTTGTGATTTGTGAAGTCATCTCACAGAGTTATACGATTTTTTTCTTGCAGCAATTTGGTAGCACTGTTTTGGGGGAATCTGAGAAGGGATATTTTGGATTGCATTAAAGCCAATGGTGACAAAGGAAATATCCTCATATGAAAACTAGAAAGAAGCTTTCTGAGTAACCAATTTGTGTGTGTTATTTCATCTCACAGAGATACACGATTCTTTTCATGGATCTGATTGGTAGCACTGTTTTTGGGGAATGTGAAAGGAGATACTTTGGATCGCATTGAAGCCTATTGTGACAAAAGAAATATTCTCAGTTAAAAATTAGAAAGAAGCATTCTGAGAAAATTATCTGTACCATGTAAGAACACATTGAGGCCTAGAGTGAAAAAGGAAATATCCTCAGATAAAGAATAGAAAGAAGCTTTCTGAGAAAATGATTTTGGATGTGTGAATTCATCTCACAGAGTTACACTGTTCTTTTCATTGAGCAGTTTGCTACCACTGATTTCTTGGAATTTGCAATGGGATATTTCAGAGTGCATTGAGTATTATGGTGAAAAATGAAATATTCTCTGATAAAAACTAGAAAGAAGCTTTCTGAGAAACAGCTTTGTGATGTGTGAATTCATCTCACTGAGTTACACGATCCTCTTCATGAAGTAGTTTGGTAGCACTCTTTTTGGGGAATCTGAGAAGGGATATTTTGGATTGCATTGAAGCCTCTGGTGACAAAGGAAATATCCTCAGATAAAATCTAGAAACTTTCTGAGAAACCTCTTTGCAATATGTGAATTAACCTCACAGAGTTACACGATTCTTTTCATTGAGAAGTGTGCTACCATTTTTTTCGTGGAATCTGCAATGGGACATTCCAGATTGCATTGAGGCCTATGTCAAGAAGTAAATATCCTCAGATAAAGCCTAGAAAGAAGCTTTCTGAGAAGCAATTTTGGATGTGTGAATTCATCTCACAGAGATACACTGTTGTTTTCATTGAGTAGTATGATAACACTGTTTTTGTGGAATTTGCAATAGGATATTTAGGAGCGAATTGAAGCCTATGGTGACAAAGGAAATATCCTAAGAAAAAAAAAACAAAAAGAAGCTTTCTGAGAAACTTCTTTGTGATGTGTGAATTCAGTTCACAGAGTTACACCTTTCTTTTCCTGGGGCAGTTTGCAAACACTATTGTCGTGGAATCTGCAAAGTGATATTTGCGAGTGCATTGAGGGAAACAGTGAAAAAGGAAATATCCTCATCAAAAACTAGAAAGAAGATTTATGAGAAACAACTGTGTGATGTTTGAATTCATCTCACGGGGTTACACTGTACTTTTCATGGAGAAGATTGGTAGCACTGTTTTTGGGGAATCTGAAAAGGGATATTTGGACTGCATTGATGCCTATGGTGAAAGAGGAGATGTCCTCAGATAAAAACTAGAAAGAAGCTTTCTGAAAAAGTTATCTGTGATGTGTGAATTCATCTCACAGAGTTACAACTTTCTTTTCATGGAGCACTTTGCTAACACTGTTTTTGTGGAATCTTCAAAGGGATATTTGGGAGCAAGTTGAGGCCAATCGCAAAAAAGGAAATATCCTCAGACAAAAACCAAAAAGAAGCTTACTGAGAAACCTCTTTGTGATGTGTGAATACATCTCACAGAGTTAAACTATTCTTTTCATTGAGCAGTGTGCTACCACTATTTTCTTGGTATCTGCAATCTGATATTTCGGGGCGCATTGAAGCTTAGGGTGAAAAAGGAAAGATCCTCATATAAAAACTAGAAAGAAGCTTTCTGAGAAACCATTTTGTGATGTGTTAATTCATCTCACAGAGTTAAAGGATTATTTTCATGGATCAGTTTGGTAACACTGTTTCGGGAATCTGAGAAGGGATATTTTGGATTGCTTTGAGGAATATGGTGACAAATGAAATAGTCTCAGATAAGAACTAGAAAGAAACTTTCTGACAAAGTTCATTGTGATGTGTGAATTCGTCCAATAGAGTTACACCTTTCTTTTCATAGAGCAGTTAGCTAACACTGTTTTTTTGGAAACTGCAAAGGGATATTTGGCAGTGCATTGAGGCCTATAGTGGAAAAAAATGTAAACTCACATAAATACTAGAAAGAAGGTTTCTGAGAAACTGCTATATGATATGTGAATTCATCTCACGGAGATACAGCTTTCTTTTCATGGAGGAGTTTTCAAACCCTGTTTTTGTCAAATCTGCTAAGTGATATATGGGAGCACATTGAAGAATATGGTGACAAAGGAAATATCCTCAGACAAAAACCAGAAAGAAGCTTATGAGAAACTGTTTTCTGAAGTGTGAATTCACCTCACAGAGTTACAACTTTCTTTTCATGGAGCAGTTTGCTAACACTGTTTTCGTGGAATCTGAAAAGGGATATTCGCGAGTGCATTGAGGCCTGTGGTAAAAAAGGAACTATCCTCAGACAAAAACCGGAAAGAAGCTTTCTGAGAAACAGCTTTGTGAATTGTGAATTCATCTCACAGTGTTACATGATTCTTTTCATGGAGCAGTTTGGTAACACTGCTTTTGGGGAATCTGAGAAGGGATATTTTGGATTGAATTGAAGCCTATGGTGACAAGGGAAATATCCTCAGATAAAAACTAGAAAAAAGCTTTCTGAGAAACCGCTTTGTGAAGAGTTAATTCATCTTACAGAGTGACACGATTCTTTTCATGGATCAGTTTGGTAGCACTGTTTTGGGGGAATCTGAAAAGGGATATTTTGGATCACATTGAAGTCTATTGTGACAAAGGAAATATCCTCAGATAAAAACTAGAAAGAAGCTTTCTGAGAAAGTTCTTTGTGATGTGTCAATTCATCTCACAGAGTTACACTTTTTTTTTCATGGACCAATGTGCCAACACTGTTTTCGTGCAATCTGCAAAGGGATATTTGGGAGCGATTTGAGGCCTGTGGTAATAAAGGAAATATTCTCAGATAAAAACTAGAAGGAAGCCTTCCGAGTAACTGATTTGTGATTTGTGAATTCATCTCACAGAGTTACACTGTTCTTTTCATTGAGCAGTTTGTGAAAACTGTTTTCTTGCCATCTGCAGTGGAATATTTCAGAGCGCATTGAAGCTTATGGTGACAAAGGAAATATCCTCATTTAAAAACAAGAAAGACACTTTCTGAGAAACTGCTTTGTGATGTGTTAATTCACTTCACAGAGCTATAAGATTCTTTTCATGAATCATTTTGGTAGCAGTGTTTTGGGGAATCTGAGAAGGGATATTTTGGATCGCATTGAAGACTATGGTGACAAAGGAAATATACTCATGTAAAAACTGCAAACAAGCTTTCTGAGAAACTTCTTAATGATGTGTTAAATCATCTCACTGAGTTAAAACTTTCTTTTCATGGAGCAGTTTGGTAAAAATGTTTTCAAGGAATTTACACAGGGATATTTGGTAGCGCAGTGTTGCCTATAGTGAAAAAGGAAATATCCTCAGACAAAAACTAGAAAGAAGCTTTCTGTGATCCTGCTTTGTGATATGTGAATTCACCTCACAGTGGTACAATGTTCTTTTCCTTGCCCAGTTTGGTGGCACTGTTTTCATGGAATCTGCAATAGGATATAAAGGAGTGCATTAAAGTCTATGGTGACAAAAGAAATATCCTTACAGAAAAAGCACAAAGTTTTCTGAGAAACTGCTTTGTGATGTGTGAATTCATCTCACAGAGTTACATGATTCTTTCCATGGAACAGTTTGGTGGCACTGTTTTTGGGCAATCTGAGATGGTATATTTTGAACGGCATTGAAGCCTGTGGTGACAAAGGAAATATCCTCAGATAAAAACAGGAAAGAATCTTTCTGAGAATGTTCTTTGTGATGTGTGAATTCATCTCACAGTGTTACACTGTACTTTTCACTGAGCAGTTTGCTAGGACAGTTTTCGTAGAACCTGCAAAGGGATATTTGGGAGCCCATTGAGGCCTATTGTGGAAAAGGAAATATCATCAGATAAAAATTAGAAAAAAGCTTTCTAAGAAAATGCTTTGTGATGGCTGAATTCACCTCACAGAGTTACACTGTTCTTTTCATTGAGCAGTTTGCTGACATTCTTTTCTTGGAATCTGCAATGAGATATTTCTAAGTCTATTGAAGTTTATGGTGATAAAGGAAATGTTATCATATAAAAACTAGAAAGAAGCTTTCTAAGAAACCACTTTTTGATGTGTTAATTCATCTCACAGAGTTACATGATTCTTTACATGGATTAGTTTGGTAGTACAATTTTTGGGGAACCTGTGAAAGAATATTTTGGATCACATTGAAGCCTAAGCTGACAAATGAAATATTCTCAGATAAGAAGTAGAAACGAGGTTTCTGAGAAAGTTATTTCTGATGTGTGAATTCATCTCACAGAGTTACACTTTTCTTTTCGTGGGGCAGTTTGCTAACACTGTTTTCATGGAATCTGCAAAGGGATATTTGGGAGCACATTGAGGACTATAGTGAAAAAAAAAACATCCTCAGATTAAAAATTGAAAAGAAGCTGTCTGAGAAACTGTTTTGTGACGTGTGAATTCATCTCACAGAGCTATGCCGTTCCTTTCATTGTGCAATTTGCTAACACATTTTTCATGGAATCTGCAGTAGGATATTTGGGAGCACATTGAAGCCTATCATGACAAAGGAAATATCCTCAGATACAAATGAAAAAGAACGCTTCTTAGAAACTGCTTTTTGATGTGTGAATTCATCTAACAGAGTTGCACTGTTCTTTTCTTTGAGTGGCTTGCTAATACTGTTTTCTTGGAATCTGCAGTGGAATAATTTGGAGCACGTTGTAGCTTATGGTGACAAAGGAAATATACTCAGACAAAAAGGAGAAGGAACTTTGTGAGAAACTGCTTTGAGTTTTGTGAATTCATTTCACAGACTTACACGATTCTTTTAATGGAGATGTTTGGTAGCACTGTTTTGGGGGAATCTGAGGAGGTATATGTTGGATCACATATAAGCCTATGGTGATAGAGGAAATACCCTCAGAGTTACATGGAGAAGTGTGCTAACAGCGTTTTCTTGGAATCTGAAAAGGGATTTTTGGGAGCGTTTTGAGGCCTATGGTGATAAACGTAATATCCTCAGATAAAAAGTAGAAAGAAGCTTTCTGAGAAACTGCTTTGTGATTTGTGAATTCATCTCACAGAGTTACACTGTTCTTTTCATTGAGCAGTTTGCTAACACTGTTTTCTTGAAATCTGCAATGGTATATTTCAGAGTGCATTGAAGCTTATGGTGAAAAAGGAAATATCCTCATATAAAAACAAGAAATAAGCTTTCTTAGAAACGACTTTGTGATGTCTTAATTCACCTCACAGAGCTACACAATTATTTTCGTGGATCAATCTGTTAGCAATGTTTTCAGGGAATCTGAGAAAGAATATTTTGGATCGCATTGAAGCCTATGTTGACAAAGTAAATATAATCATATTAAAACTGGAAAGAAGAATTATGAGAAACTGCTTTGTGATGTGTTAATTCATCTCACTGAGTTACACCTGTCTTTTCATAGAGCAGATTGCTAACTGTTACTGTGGAATCTGCACAGGGACATTGGGGAATGCATTGAGGCCTATAGTGAAAAAGGAAATATCATTAGATAAAAGCTAGAAAGAAACATTCTGAGAAACTATTTGTGATGTGACTTCATCTAACAGAGATACAATGTTCTTTTCATTGAGCAGATTGATAACACTGTTTTCATGGAATCTGCAATAGGGTATTTGGGAGTGTATTGAAGCCTATGGTGACAAACGAAATATCCACAGATAAAAACCATAAAGACACTTTCTGAGAAACTTTTTTATGTTGTGTGAATTCATTTCACAGATATACACTATTCTTTTCATGGAGCAGTTTGGTAGCACTGTTTTTGGGAAATCTTAGTAGAGATATTAGGATCACATTGAAGCATATGGTGACAAAGGAAATATCCTGAGATTAAAACTAGAAAGAAACTTTCTGAGAAAGCTCTTTGTGATGCATGAATTTATCTCACAGTGTTACACCTTTCTTTTCATGAAGCGATTTGCTAACACTGCTATCGTGAAATCTGCAAGGGGATATTTGGGAGCACACTGAGTCCTCTGGTGAAAACAGAAATATCCCCATATAAAAAGAAGAAAGAAGCTTTTGGACAACATTCTTTGTGATGTGTGAATTCATCCCACAGAGTTATACTGTACTTTTCATGGAGCAGTTCGCTAACTCTGTTCTCATGGAACAGAAAGCTTCTTTCTAGTTTTTATCTCAGGATATTTCCTTTGTCACTGTAAACTTCAATACACTCTGAAATATCCCATTGCAGATTCCAAGCAAACAGTGTTAGCAAACTGATCAATGAACAGAACAGTGTAACACTGTGAGATGAATTCACACACCAAAAGGCAGTTTCTCAGAAAGCTTCTTTCTAGTTTTCTTCTGAGGATATTTCCTTTGCAACCATAGGCTTCAATGCACTCAAAAATACCCTACTGCAGATTCCACAAAAATAGTGTTATCAAATGGCTCAAAAAAAGCACGATGTGGCTCTGTAAGATGAACTCACACATCACAAAGCAGTTTCTCAGAAACCTTCTTTCTAGTTTTTATCTGATGATATTTCCTTTTTCACTATAGTCCTCAACGCGCTCCCAAATATCCTTTTGCAATATTCCACGAAAACAGTGTTAGTGAACTGTTCCATGAAAAGAAAGGTTAATTCTGTGAGATGAATTCACATATCACAAAGAATTTTCTCAGAAATCTCCTTTCTAGTTTTTATCTGAGGATATTTCCTTAGTCACCACAGGCTTCAATGAGATCCAAAATATCCCTTCTTAAGTTCCCGAAAAACGGTGCTACCAAACTGATCCATGAAAATAATCATGTAACTCTGTGAGATAAATTATCACATCACCAAGTGGTTTCTCAGAAAGCTTCCTTTTGGTTTTTCTATGAGGATATTTCGTTTGTCACCATATTCTTCATTGCACTCCCAAATATCCTATGGCAGACTCCACAAAAACAGTGACATCAAAAGGCTCAAAGAAAAGCATGGCATAGCTCTGTGAGATGAATTCATTCATCACAAAGCAGTTTCTCTGAAAGCTTCTCTCTAGTTTTTATCTGAGGATATTTCCTTAGTCACCATAGGCCTCAATGTGGTCCCAAATATCCCTTTGCAGATTCCACGAAAACAGTGAGTGCAAACTGTTCCATGAAAAGAAAGGTGTATCTCTGTGAGATGAATTCACACATTCCAACGAACTTTCTCAGAAAGCTTCTTTCTAGTGTTTATCTGTGGATATTCCCTTAGTCACATAGGCTTCACGGCGATCCAAAATATCCCTTCTCAGATTCCCCAAAAACAGGGCTACCAAACTGATCCATGGAAGGGATTGTGTAACTTTGTGAGATGAATTAAGACATCATAAAGCAGTTTCTCAGAGGGCTTCTTTCTAGTTTTTATATGAGAATATTTCCTTGGTTACCGTAAGTTTCAATACGCTCTGAAATATGCCATTGTAGATTCAAGAAAACAGTGTTAGAAAACTGCTCCATGAAAAGGACAGTGTAACTCTGTGCCCTTAATTCAATCATCCAAAGCAGATTCTCAGAAATCTTCTTACTACTTTTTCTATGAGGATATTTCCTTTTTCACTATAGACCTCAATGTGCTCCAAAATATCCCTTTGCAGATTTCACGAAAACAGTATTAACAAACTGCTCCATGAAAAGAAACGTGTAAATCTGGGAGGTGAATTCACACATCACAAAGCAGTTTCTCAGAAAGCTTCTCTCTGGTTTTTATCTGATGATATTTCCTTTGTAACCATAGGCTTCAATACGATCCAAAACATCCCTTCTCAGATTCTACAGAAAAAGTGCTACCAAACTGCTCCATAAATACAATCTTGTAACACTGTCAGATGATTTCATAAACCACAAAGCAGTTTCTCAGAAAGCTTCTGTCTAGTTTTTATCTGAGGGTATTTCCTTTTTCTCTATATGTCTCAATGCACTCCCAAAAATCCCTTTGTAGATTCCATGAAAACAATGTTAGCAAACTGTTTCATGAAAAGAAAGGAGTAACTCTTTGAGATGAATTCACACATCACAAAGAACTTTCTCAGAAAGTTTCTAGTTTTTATCTGAGGATATTTTCTTAGTCACCATAGGCTTCAATGTGATCCAAAATATCTCTTGTAAGTTTCCCCAAAAACCGTGCTACCAAATTGATCCATGAAAAGAATCATGTAAATCTGGGAGATGAATTAACAAATCACAAAGCGGTTTCTCATAAAACCTCTTTCTAGTTTTTATATGATGATATTTCTTTTGTCACCCTAAGCTTTAATGCACTCCGAAATAACCCATTTCAGATTCCAAGAAAACAGTGTTAGCAAACTGCTCAATGAAAAGAAAGGTGAAACTCTGTGATGTGAATTCGCACATCACAAAGAACTTTCTCAGAAAGCTTTTTTCTAGTTTTTATCTGAGGATATTTCCTTTTTCATCATAGGCTTCAAAGCAATCCAAAACACCCCTTCTCAGATTCCCCAAAAACAGTGCAATGAAACAGATCCAAGAAAAGAATCATGTAACTCTGTGAGATGAATTCACAAATCACAAAGCAGTTTCTCAGAAAGTGTCTAGTTTCTGTCTGAGGATAATTGCATTTCTACAGTAAGTTTCAATGCACTCTGAAATATCCCATTGCAGTTTCAAAGAAAATAGTGTTAACAAACTGCTCAATGAAAAGAACAGTGTAACTCTGTGAATTGAATTCACACATCACAAAGCGGTCTCTCAGAATGCTCCTTTTTGGTTTTTCTATGAGAATATTTCCTTTGTCAACATAGGCTTCATTGTGTTCCCAAATACCTTATTGTAGATTACATGAAAACAGTGTTATCAATCTGCTCAATGAAAAGAAAGGTGTAACTCTGTGAGATGAATTCACACATCACAAAGCAGTTTCTCAGAAAGATTCATTTTCGTTTTTCCATGAAGATATTTCCTTTTTCAAAATAGGACTCAATGCACTCCCTTATATCCCTTTGTAGATTCCACGAAAACTGTGTTAGCAAACTGCCCCATGAAAGGAAACGTGTAACTATGTGCGATGAATGCACACATCTCCAAGAACTTTCTCAGATTGCTTTTTTCTAGTTTTTATCTGAGGATATGTCCTTTGTCACCATAGACTTCAATGTGCTCCAAAATATCCTGTTGCAGATTCCAAGAAAACAATGTTTTAGCAAAGTGCTCAATGAAAAGAACAGCGTATCTCTCTGACATGAATTCACACATCACAAAGCAGTTTCACAGAAATGTTTTTTATAGTTTTTGTGTGAGGATATTTCCTTTGCCACATTAAACTTCATTGCGCTCCAAAATATGCCATGTTAGATTCCAAGAAAACAGTTTTAGCAAAATACCTCATGAAAAGAGCAGTGAAACTCTCTGTGTTGAAATCAAACCCCACAAAGCAGTTTCTCAGAAAGTTCCTTTCCAGTTTTTCTTTGAGGGTATCTCCTTTTTCACTATAGGCCTCAAAGCACTCCCAAGAATCCCTTTGCAGATTCCACAAAAACTGTATTAGCAAACTGCTCCATGAAAAGTAAGGTATAACTCTGTGAGGTAAATTCATGCAACACAAAGAACTTTGAGAGAAACGTTCTTTCTAGTTTTTACCTGGGGATATTTCCTTTGTCACCATAGGCTTCAAGGCGTTAAAATATATCCTTTCTCAGATTCCCCAAAAACAGTGCTAACAGATTGATCCCTAAAAAGAATCGTGTTACACTGTGAGATGAATTAACACATCTCATAGCGGTTTCTTAGAAATCTTTTTTCTGGTTTTTATATGAGTATATTTTCTTTGTCACCATAGGCTTCAATATGATCCAAAATATCCCTTCTCAGATTCTCCAAAAACAGTGCTATCAAACTGCTCCATGAAAAGAATCATGCAACTCTGAGATGAATTCACAAATGACAAAGGATTTTCTCAGAAAGCTCCATTCTAGTTACTGTCAGAGGATATTTCCTTTTTCTTTTTTTTATTATTCTAGGGTACATGTGCATAACGTGCAGGTTTGTTACATATGTATACTTGTGCCATGTTGGTGTGCTGCACCCATCAACTCATCAGCACCCATCTACTCGTCATTTACATCAGGTATAACTCCCAATGCAATCCCTCCCCTCTGCCCCCTCCCCATCATAGGCCTTGGTGTGTGATGTTCCCCTTCCTGAGTCCAAGTGATCTCATTTTCAGTTCCCACCTATGAGTGAGAACATGTGGTGTTTGTTTTCTGTTCTTGTGATATGGGCTCTGAAATATACCATTGCAGATTCCAAGAAAGTAGTGTTAGCAAACTGCTCATTGAAAAGAACTGTGTAACTCTGTTAGATGAATGAAACAGTGTAATTCTCTGAGTTAAATTCACACGTCAGAAAGCAGATTCTCAGAAAGTTTCTTTTTGGTTTTTCCATGAAGATATTTCCTTTGTCACCATAGGCATCAATGCACTCCCCAATATCCCTTTGCACATTCCATGAAAACAGTGTTATCAAACTGCTCCATGAAAGGAAATGTCTCTCTCAGTGAGATAAATTCACATATCACAAAGAACTCTCTCAGAAAGTTTCTTTTCAGTTTTTATCCGAGGATATTTCCTTAGACACCATAGGCTTCAATGCGACCCAAAATATCCCTTCTCAGATTCCCCAAAAACTGTGCTACCAAACTGTTCCTTGAAAAGAATCCTGTAACTCTGTGAGATGAATTCACAAAACGGTTTCTCAGAGAATTACTTTCTAGTTATTACATGAGGATCCTTTGTTACCATAAGCTTCAATGCACTCTGAAATATCCCATTGCAGATTCCAAGTAAACAGTGTTAGCAAACTGCTCAATGAAAAGAACTGTGTAATTCTCTGACATGAATTCACACATCACAAAGCAGTTTCTCAGAATGTTTCTTTTTACTTTTTGTCTGAGGATATTTCCTTTTCACAATAAGCTTCAATGCACTCTGAAATAAGCAATTGCAGATTCCAAGAAACCAGTGTTAGCAAACTGCTCAGTGAAAAGATCAATGTAACTCCATGAGATAATTTGACAAAACAAAAAGCAGATTCTCAGAAAGCTTCTTTTTCAGATTTATCTCTGGATATTTCCTTTGTCACCGTAGGCTTCAATGCACTTCCAAATAACCCATAGCAGATTGCACACAAAAAGTTATCAAACTGCTCAATGAAAAGAATGCTGTAGCTCTGTGAGATAAATTCACACATCACAAAGCAGTTTCTCAGAAAGCTTCTTTCTAGCATTTATCCGAGAATATTTCCATTTTCACTATAGGCCACAATGCATTCAAAAATGTTCGTTTGCAGATTCCATGAAAACAGTGTTTGCAAACTGCTCCATGAAAAGAAAGGTGTAACTCTGAGAAATGGATTCACACATCACAAAGAACTTTATCTGAAGTCTTCTTTCTAGTTTTTAATCTGAGGATATTTCCTTAGTCACCATAGGCTTCAATGCGATCCAAAATATCCCTTCTCAGTTTCCCCAAAAACAGTGCTACCAAATTGATAAAAGAAAAGAATCGTGTAACTGTGTGAGATGAATTAACACATCACAAAAGCAGGTATCAGAAAGCTTCTTTCTAGTTTTTATATGAGGATATTTCATTTCTCACCATAAGCTTCAATGCGATCTAAAATAACACTTCTCAATTTCCCCAAAACGGTGCTATCAAACTGATCCGTGAAAAGAATCATGTAACTCTGTGAGATGAATTCACAAATCACAAAGCAGTTTCTCCAAAAGTTTCTTAGAAAGAAACTAGAAGTTTTTTTCTAAGGATATTTCTTTTTTCACAATAATCTTCAATGAACTCCAAAATATCCCATTGCTGATTCTAAGAAAACAGTGTTAGTAAACTGCTCAATGAAAAGAACAATGTAATTCTGTGAGTTGAATTCACACATCAAAGAGTCATTTCTCAGAAGGCATCTTTTTGTTTTTTCTATGAGGATATTTCTTTTGTCACTATGGGGTTCAAGGCACTCCCAAATATCCTATTGCAGACTCCACAAAAACAGTGTTATCAAACTGCACCATGGAAAGAATGTTGTAACTCTGTGTGATGAATTCACATATCACAAAGAACTTTCTCAGAAATCCTCTTTCTAGTTTTCATCAGAGGATATTTACTCTTTCACTGTAGGCCTCAATGCGCTCCCAAATATCCCTTTGTAGTTTCCGTGAAAACTCTGTTAGCAAATTGCTCCATGAAAATAATGGTGTAACTCTGTGAGAGGAATTTGCACATCCCAAAGAACTTTTTCAGAAAGCTTCTTTCTAGTTTTTATCTGAGGATATTTCCTTAGTCACCATAGGCTTCAATGTCATCCAAAACATGCCTTCTGATATTCCCCAAAAACAGTGCTACCAAACTGATCCATGAAAAGAATAGTGTAACTCTGTGAGATGAATTAAATAATCACAAAACAGTTTCTCAGAAAGGTTCTTTCTAGTTATTTTCTGAAGTATTTCCTTTTTTGCCTTAGGCCTCAATCTTATAACTCTGTGAGATAAATTCACAAATCATACAGCAGTTTCTCAGAAAGCTTCTTTCTAGTTTTTGTCTGAGGGTATTTCCTTTTTCATAATAAGCTTCAATACACTCCTAAATATCCCATTGCAGATTGCAAGAAAACAGTGTTAGCAAACTGCTCAATGAAAACAACAGTGCAGCACTCTCACATGAATTTACACATCACAAAGCAGTTTCTCAGAAAGTTTCTTTCTAGTTTTTGTCTGAGGATATTTCCTTTTTCACAATACACTTCACTGCGCTCCAAAATACGCCATTGCTGATTCCAAGGAAACAGTTTTCGCAAACTGCTCAATGATAAAAGTAGTGTAAATATTTGAGTTGAATTCACACATCACAAAGCAGTTTCTCAGACAACTTCTTTCTAGTTTTCTAATTTTCATCTGAGGAAATTTTCTTTTTTGCCATAAGCCTCAATATGCTCCCAAATATCCCTTTGCAGATTCCATGAAAACTCAGTTAGCAAACTGCTTCATGAAAACAATGATGTAACTCTGTGAGATGAATTCCTACATCACAAGGAAGTTCCTCAAAAATCTTCTTTACAGTTTTTATCTCAGGATATTTCCTTTGTCACCAAAGGCTTTAAAGCGATCCAAAATATCCCTTCTCAGATTCCCCAAAAACAGAGATACCAAACTGATACATGAAAAGAATTGTGTAATTCTGTGAGATGAACTAAGGCATCACAAAGCCGTTTCTCAGAAATCTTTCTAGTTTTTGTCTGAGGATATTTCCTTTTTCACCATAGGCTTCAAAGCACTCTGAAATATCCTATTGCAGATTGAATGTAAAAAGTGTAATCAAATTGCTCAATGAAACGAATGGTATAGCTCTGTGAGATGAACTTGCACATCACGAAGCAGTTTTTCAGAAAGCTTCTTTCTAGTTTTTATCTGAGAATATTTCCTTTTTCACTATAGGCCACAATGTGCTCCCAAATATCCCCTTGCAGATTCCATGAAAACAATGGTAGTAAACTTCTGCAGGAAAAGATAGGTGTAACACTGTGAGATGAATTCCCACCTCACAAAGAAGTTACTCAGAAAGCTTCTTTATAGCTGTAATCTGAGGATATTTCCTTTGTCACCATAGGCTTCAATGCAATCCAAATTATTCCTTTTCAGATTGCCCAAACACAGAGCTAACAAATTGCACTATGGAATGAATTGTGTAATGGTGTGAGATGAACTAACAGATCCAACGCAGTTTCTCAGAAAGCTTATTTTTAGTTTTTAAATGAGGATGTTTTCTTTCTGACCTTGGGATTCAATGAAATCCGAAGTATCCCTTCTCAGATTCCCGAGAGATAGTGCTATCAAACTGCTCCATGAGAAGAATCGTGTAACTCTGTGAGATGAATTCACAAATCACAAACTTCTTTCTCAGAAAGTTTCTTTATAGTTTTTGTCTGAGGCTATTTCCTTTGTCACCATAAGCTTCTATGTGCTCTGAAATATTCCTTTGCTGATAGCAAGAAAACAGTGTTAGTAATCTGTGCAATAAAAAGAATGGTGTAATTCTATGAGCTGAATTCAAAACTCACAAAGCAGTTTCTCAGAAAGTTTCTTTCAATTTTTTTTCCTGAGGATATTTCCTTTTTCACCATAAGCATCAATGTGCTCCCAAATATTCCTTTGCAGATTCTAAGAAAACAGTATAGGCAAACTACTGAATAAAAAGAACAGTGTAACTATGTGAGATGAATTCACACATCACAAAGCAGTTTCTCAGAAAGCTTCTTTCTAGTTTTTATCTGAGGATATTTCCTTTTTCACCATAGGCCTCAATGTGCACCCAAATATCCCTTTGCAGATTCTACGAAAACAGTGTTAGCAAACTGTTCCATGAAACAACAGTTGTAACTCTGTGATGAATTCACATATCACAAAGAACTTTCTCAGAAAGGTTCTTTCTACTTTTTATCAGAGGATATTTCCTTTGTCACCATAGACTTCAATGCGATCCAAAATATCCCTTCTCAGATTCCCCAAAAGAGTGCTACCAACCCTGAGAGGTGAATTCACAAATCATAAAGCAGATACTCAGAAAGATTTTTTTCCATTTTTTTCTGAGGATAAGTTTTTGTTAAAATAAGCTTCAAAGTGCTCTGAAATATCCCAATGTAGATTCCAATAAAACAGTGCTGGCATACTGCTGAATGAAAAGAACAGTGTAACTGTGTGAGTTGAATTCACACATCACAAAGCAGTTTCTCAGAAAGCTTCTTTCTAGTTTTTTTCCTGAGGATATTTGTTTTTTCACTATAGGCCTCAAAGCACAGAGAGCAAAGCACTCTGAGAAAAGAAAGGTGTAACTCCCTGAGATAAACTCACACATCACAAAAAAGTTTCTCAGAAACCTTCGTTACAGTTCTTATCTGAGGATATTTCCTTTATCACCATAGGCCTCAATTTGCTCCCAAATATCCCTGTGCAGATTCCAGGAAAACACTGTTAGCAAACTGCTCCATGAAAAGAAAGGTGTAACTCTGTGAGATGAATTAACACATCACAAAGTGGTTTCTCGGAAAGATTCTATCTAATTTTTATATGAGAATATTTCCTTTGTCACCATGGGCTTCAATGTGATTCAAAGTGTTCCTTCTCAGATTCCCCAAAAACACTGCTACCAAGCTGATCCATGAAAAGAATCGTGTAAATCTGTGATATGAATTAAAACATCACAAACCAGTTTCTCTGAAAGCTTCTTTCTAGTTTTTATATGAGGATATTTCCTTTGTCACCATAAGCTTCAACGTGCTCTGACATATCCCATTGCAGATTTCAAGAAAACAGTGTTATCAAACTGCTCAATGAAAGGAACGTTGTAACTCTGTGAGTTGAATTCACAACTCATATAGCAGTTTCTTAGAAAGCATCTTTCTAGTTTTTATCTGAGGATATTTCCTTTTTCACCATAGGCCTCAATTCGATCCCAAATATCCCTTTGCAGATGCCACGAAAACTCTGTTAGCAAACTGCCCTATGAAAAGAAAGGTGTAACACTGTGAGACAATTTCACACATCACAAGTAATGTCTCAAAAAGCTTCTTGTTACTTTTTATCTGAGGATATTTCCTTAGTAACCATAGGCTTCAATGCCATCCAACATATCCCCTCTCAGATTCCCCATAAATGGTGATAGCAAACCGATCCATGAAAAGAATCATGTAACTCTGTGAGATGACTTAACACATCCAAAAACAGTTTCTCAGAAAGCTTCTTTCTAGTTTTTTTATGGTGATATTTCGTTTGTTACCACAAGCTAAAATGCACTCTGAAATATACCATTGCAGATTCCAAGAAAACAGTGTTAGCAAACTGCTCAATGAAAGGATCATTGTCACTCTGTGAGATGAATTCAAACATCACAAAACAGTTTCTCTGAAACTGTCTTTCGAGTGTTTATCTGAGGATACTTCATTTATCAACATAGGCCTCAATGCACTCTGAAATATCCATTTATTGAGGCCTATAGTGAAAAAAGAATTATTCTCAGATAAAAACTATAAAGAAACTTTTTGAGAAACTGCTTTGTGATGTGAATTCATCTCAAGGAGATATAGTGTTCATTTCATGGAGCAGTTTGGTTGCAGTGTTTTTGGGGGATCTGAGAAGGGATATTTTGGATCACATTGATGCCTACAGTGACAAAGGAAATATCCTCTGATAAAAACTAGAAATAATTTCCTGAGAAAGTTCCTTGTGTTGTGTGAATTCCTGTGACCGGTTTAAACCATTCTTATCATGGAGAAGTTTGCTAACACCGTTTTAGTGCCATCTGCAAAGGGATATTTGAAAATATCCTCAGATGAAAACCAAGAAGCTTTTGGAGAAACTGCTTTGTGATGTGTGAAATCATCTCACAGAATTATAGTGTTCTTTTGATGTTAATTCATCTCCCAGAGTTACACGATCCACTTCATGGATCTTTTTGGTAACACTGTTTTGGGGGAACTGAGAAGTGATATTTCAGATCACATTGAAGCCTATGGTGACAAGGGAAACATCCTCAGATAATAACTGGAAAGAAGCTTTCTGATAAAGTTCTTTGTGATGTGTGAATTCATCTCACAGAGTTACACCTTTCCTTTCATGGAGCAGCTCACTAACACTGTTTTCATGGAATCTGCAAAGGGATACTTGGGATGCATTGAGGCCTATATTGAAAAAGGAAATATCCTCAGATCAAAATTAGAAAGAAGCTTTCTGACAAACTGCTTTTTGATGTGTGAATTCATCTCACAGAGTTACACCATTTTTTTCATTGAGCAGTTTGATAACACTGCATTCGTGGAATCTGCAAAAGGATATTTGGGAGTGCTTTGAAGCCTATGGTGACAAAGAAAATATCCTCAGATAAAGACCAAAAAGAAGCTTTCTGAGAAATGGCTTTGTGATGTGGAAATTCATCTCACAGAGTTACACTGTTCTTTTCATTGAGTAATTTGCTAACACTGTTTCCTTGGAGTCTGCAATGGGATATTTTGGAGTGCATTGAAATTTATTGTGAATAAGAAAATATCCTCAGACAAAAATTAGAAAGATACTTTCTGAGGAACTGCTTTATGACGTGTTAATTTTTCTCACAGAGTTACACAATTCTTTTCATGGATCGTTTTGATAGCACTGTTTTTGGGGAATCTGAGAACGGTTGTTTTGGATCACAGTGAAGCCTACAGTGAAAAAGGGAATATGCTCAGATTATAACTAGAAAGAAGATTTCTGAGAAAGTTCTTAGAGATGTGTGAATTCATCTCACAGATTTACACCTTTATTTTCATGGAGCAGTTTGCTAACACTGTTTTTGTGGAATCTGCAATGGGATATTTCGAAGTGTATTGAAGCGTACATTGACAAAGGAAATAGATTCATATAAATATTATAAAGAAGCTTTCTGAGAAACCACTGTGTGATGTGTTAATTAATCTCACAGAGCTCCACAATTCTTTCATGGATCAATTTCTTAGCATTGTTATTCAGGTATCTGAGTAGGGATATTTTGGATAGCATTGAAGCCTAGGGTGACAAAGAAATTTTCCTCAGATAATAACTAGAATAAAGCTTTCTGAGAAAGGCTTTTGGGATGTGTGAATTCAGCTCACAGAGTTACACCTTTGTTTTCATGGAGCAGTGTGCTAACACTGTTTTCGTGGAATCTGCAAAGGGTTATCTGGGAGTGCACTGAGGCCTATGGTAAAAAAGGAAATATCCTCATATAAAAACTACAAAACTACAAAGAAGCTTTCTGAGAAACTGGTTTGTTATAGATGAATTCTTCTCACAGAGTTACACCACTCTTTTTCTTTGAACTCTATGATAACACTGTTTTCCTGGAGTCTGCAATAGGATATTTGAGAGTGCATTGAAACCTATGGTGACAAAGGAAATATCCCCATAGAGAAACCAAAAAGAAACTTTCTGAGAAACTGCTCTGTGATGTGTGAATTCAACTCACAGAGTTACACTGTTCTAGTCATTGAGCAGTTTGCTAACACTGTTTTCTTGAAATCTATAATGGGATATTTCAGAGCACATTGACGCTTATTGTGAATTAGCAAATATCCTCAGACAAAAACTAGATAGAAACAATCTAAGAAACTGTTTTGTGATTTGTGAATTCATCGGACAGTGTTACACGATTCTCCTCATGGATCAGTTTGATAGCATTGTTTTTGGGGAATCTGAGAAGGGGTATTTTGGATCACATTGAAGCCTATGGTGACAAAGGAAATATCCTCATATAAAAACTATAAAGAAGCATTCTGAGAAAGTTCTTTGTGATGTGTGAATTCATCTCACATAGCTACACCTTTCTTTTCATGGAGAAGTTTGGTAACACTGTTTTCGTGGAGTCTGCAAATGGATATTTGGGAGCGCATTGAGGCCAATAGTGAAAAAGGAAATATCCTCAGATAAAAACTAGAAAGAATCTTTCTGAGAATCAGCTTTGTGATATCTGAGTTCAATGCATAGAGTTTCACTGTTGTTTTCATAGAGTAGTTTGCTAGCACTGTTTTCTTGGAATCTGCAATGGCATATTTCTGAGCGCATTGAAACTTAGTGTAAAAAAGGATATATCCTCAGACAAAAACTACAAAGAAATTTTCAGAGAAACTGCTTTGTAATGTGTGAATTTATGTCAGAGAATTACCCTGTTCTTTTCATTGAGCAGCTTGCTAACACTGTTTTCTTGGAATCTGCAATGGGATATTTCAAAGCACATTGAAGCTTATTTTGACAAAGGAAATATCCTCATATAAAAACTAGAAAGAATTTTCTGAGAAATCACTTTGGGGTGTGTTAATTCATTTGACAGGGTTGCAAGATTGTTTCCATGGATCCGTTTGGTAGCACTGTTGTTGGCAACTCTAAGAAGGGACATTTTGGATCGCTTTGAAGCCTATGGTGACTAAGGACATATCCTCGGATAAAAACTAGAAAGAGTCTATCTGAGAAAGTTCGTTGTGATGTATGAATCCATCTCACAGAGTTACACGTTTTGTTTCATGGGGGAGTTTGCTAACACAGTTCTCGTGGAATCAGCAAAGGTATATTTGGGAACGTATTGAGGCCTATAGTGAAAAAGGAAATATTCTCATAGGAAAACCAAAAGGAAGCTTTCTGAGAAACTGCTTTGTGATGTGTGAATTCAATTCACAGAGTTACACTCTTTCTTTCATTGAGAAGTTTGTTAACACTGATTTCTCAGAATCTGCAATGAGATATTTCAGAGTGCATTGAAATTTTTTGTGAAAAAGGAAATATAATCAGACAAAAACTAGAAAGACATTTTCTGAGAAACTGCTTTGTGATTTGTGAATTCATCTCACTGAGTTACACGTTTCTTTTCATGGATCAGTTTGAAAGCACTGCTTTTGGGGAATCTGAGGAGGGATACTTTGGATATCATTGAAGTCTATGGTGACTAAGGAAATATCCTCAGAAAAAAACTATAAAGGAGCTTTCTGAGAAAGTTCTTTGTGATGTGTGAATTCGTCTCACAAAGGTACACTTTTCTTTTCATGGAGCAGTTTGCTAATACTGTTTTCATGTAATCTTCAATAAGATATTTGGGAGCGAATTGAAGCCTATGGTTACAAAGGAATTATCCTCAGACAAACACCAAAAAGAAGTTTGAGAAACTACTTTGTGATGTGTGAATTCATCTCACAGAGTTACACCTCTATTTTCATGGAGTAGTTTGCTAATACTGTTTTTGTGGAATCTGCAAAGTGATATTTGGGAGTACATTCAGGCCTACTGTGAGAAATGAAATATCCTCAGATTAAAACTAGAAGGAAGCTTTCTGAGAAACTGCTTTGTGACATGTGAACTCAACTCACAGAGTTACACTGTACTTTGCATTGAGCAGTTTTCTTACACTGTTTCCTTGGAATCTGTACTCTGATATTTCTTAGCACATTGAATTTTATGGTAACAAAGGAAAGGTACTCATAGATGAAACAAAAAGAAGCTTTCTGAGAAAGTGCTTTGTGATATGTGAATTCGTCTTACAGAGTTACACCGTTCTTTTCATTTAGCAGTTTGATAACACTGTTATCATGGAATCTGCTATAGGATATTTGGGAGTGCATTGAAGCCTATGGTGACAAAGCATATATCCTCATAGATAAAGGAACATGAAACTTTCTGAAAAACTGCTTTGTGTTGTGTGAATTCCTCTCACAGTGTTACACTGTTGTTTTCATTGAAAAGTTTCTGAACTCTGTTTTCTTGGAATCTTAAAAGGGATATTTTGGAGTGCATGGAAAATTTTGGTGACAAAGGAAACGTCCTCATAGAAAAGGTAGACAGAAGCTTTCTGAGAAACTGCTTTATGATGTGTTAATTCATCTCACAGTGTTATGATTCTTTTCATGGATCACTTTGGCAGCACTGTTTTTGGGTATTCTGAAAAGGGATATTTTGGATCACATTTAAGCCTATGGTGATAAAGGAAATATCCTCAGACAAAAATTAGAAAGAAGTTTTATGAGAAACTGTTTTGTGATGTCTGAATTCATCTCACAGAATTACACATTTCTTTCTTTGTATGGAGCTGTTGGTAACACTGTTCTCATGGAATCTGCAAAGGGATATCTGAGAGCACATTGAGGTGTATGGTGAAAAACGAAATATCCTCAGGTGAAAAAGAGAAAGCAGGTTTCTGAGAAACTACTTTGTAATGTGTGAATTCATCTCACAGAGATATACAATTATTTTCATGAATAATTATGGTAGCACTGTTTTTGGGGAATCAGAGGAGGGATATTTTGGATCTCATTGAAGCCTGTGGTGACAAAATAAATATCCCCAGTTAAAAACTAGAAAGAAGCTTTCTGAGAATCTGCTTTGTGATTTGTGAATTCATCTCACAGAGTTACACTGTTCTTTCCACGGAGCAGTTTGCTAACACTGTTTTCATGGAATCTGCAAAGGGATACTTGGGAGTGCATGGAGGCCTACGGTGCAAAAGGAACTATCTTCGGATAAAAACTAGAAAGAAACTTTCTGAGAAATTCTTTTGTGATGTGTGAATTCTTCTTGCTGAGTGACACTGTTCTTTTCATTGAGTAGATTGCTAACACTGTTTACATGGAATCTGCAAAGTTATATATCAGAGTGCATTGAAGCTTAAAGTGACAAAGGGATTACCCTCATAGAAAAACTAAAAACAAACTTTCTGAGAAACCACTTTGTGATGTGTTAATTATTCTCACTGAATTAAATGATTCTTCTCTGGATAGTTCGGTAGCACTGTTTTGGGGAATCTGAGAAGAGATATTTTGGATCGCATTGAAGCCTATGGTGACAAAGGAAATGTCCTCAGATATAAAATAGAAATAAGCTTTCCAAGAAAGTTTTCTGTAATGTGTGAATTCTTCTCACAGAGTTACACCTTTCCTTTCATGTGGCGGTTTGCTATCACTGTTTTCTTGAAATCTGCAAAGGGATATTTTTTAGCTCATTGAAGCATATGGTGACAAAGGATATACCCTTATATAAAAACTAGAAAGAAGCTTTCTGAGAAACTGCTTTGTGATATGTGAATTCATCTCACAGAGTTACACGATTCTTTTCATGGAACATTTTGGTAGCACTGTATTTGGGGCATCTGAGAAGGGATATTTTGGATCACATTGAAGCCTATGGTGACTAAGGAAATATCCTAAGATAAAAAATAGAAAGAGGCTTTGTGAGAAACTGCTTTATAATGTGTCAATTAATCTCACAGAATACACCATTCTTTTCATTGAACACTTTGCTAAAACTGTTTTTGTGCAATCTGCAAAAGGATATTTGAGAGCACATTGAGGTCTATGTCGAAAAAGGTAATATCCTCAGATAAAAACTAGAAAAAAGCTTTCTGAGAAACCGCTTTGAGATGCGTGAATTCATTTCACAGAGTTACACCATTCTTTTCATTGAGCAGTTTGCTAACACTGTTTTCATGGAATTGGCAAGGAATAATTTGGAGCACATTGAAGGTTTTGGTGACAAAGGAAATATCCTCAGACAAAAACTAGAAAGAAGCTTTCTGGGAAATGGCTTTGTGATTTGTGAACTCATCTCACAGAATTACACGATCATTTTTATGAAGCTGTTTGGTAGCACTGTTTTTGAGGAATCTCAGAAGGGACATTTTGGAACATATTGAAGCATATAGTGACAAAAGAAACATCCTAAGATAAAAAATTCAAAGAAACTTTCTGAGAAAGTTCTTTGTGATATGTGATTTCAGCTCACAGTTACACCTTTATTTTCATGGAGAAGTTTGCTAAAACTGTTTTCACGGAATCTGCAATAGAATATTTGGGAGCACATTGAAGCCTATGGTGACTGAGGAAATATCCTCAGAGAAAAACCAAAAAGAATCTTTCTGAGAAACCGCTTTGTGATGTGTGAATTCACCTTACAGATTTACACTTTTTCTTTCATGGAGCAGTTTGCTAATACTATTTTCATGGAATCTGAAAAGGAATATTCGTGAGTACATTGAGGTATATGTTAAAAAAGGATATATACTCATACAAATTCAAGAACGAAGCTGTCTGTGAAACTGCTTTGTGATGTGTCTATTCATATCACAGAGTTACACCGTTCTCTTCATTGAGAAGTTTGCTATCACTTTTGTCGTGGAATCTGCAATGGGATATTCTGGAGCGCATTGAGGAATATGGAGAAAAAGGAAATATCCTCAGATAAATACTGGAAAGAAGCTGTCTGAGACACAGCTTTGTGATGTGTGAATTCTTCTCACATAGTTCCACCATTCTTTTCATGGAGCAGTTTGGCTGCACTGTTTTTGGTGAATCTGAGAAGGGATATTTTGGATCACATTGAAGCTTTGGGTGACAAAGGAAATATCTTCAGATAAAAACTAGAAATAATCTTTCTCAGAAACTTCTTTGTGATGTGTGTATTCACTTCACAGAGTATCACCTTTCTGTTCATGGAGTAGATTTCTAAAACAATTTTTGTGGAATCTGCAAAGGGATATTTAGGAGCACATTGAGGCCTATGGTGAAAAAGGAAATATCCTCAGAGGAAAAGTAGAAAGAAGCTTTCTGAGAAACTGCTTTGTGATATGTGAATTCACCTTACAGATTTACACTGTTCATTTCATTGAGCCACTTGCTAACTGTTTTTCTGGAGTCTACAACAGGATATTTTGGAGCACATTTAAGCTTATTGTGACAAAGGAAATATCCTCATAGATAAACAAAAGAGATGTTTTCTGAGAAACTGCTTTGTGATGTGTGAATGCATCTCACGTAGTTACACCATTCTTTTCATTGAGTAGTTTTATAAAACTGTTTTCATGGAATCTGCAGTAGGATATTTGGGAGTGCATTGAAGCCTATGGTGGCACAGGAAATAATCTCCTTGATAAACCAAAAAGAAACTTTCAGAGAAACTGCTTTGTGATGTGTGAATTCATCTCACAGTGTTACACTGTTCTTTTCATTGAGTAGTTTGCTAACACTGTTTTCTTGGAATCTGAAATGGAGTATTTCGGAGCACCTTGAAGCCTATGGTGATACTGAAATATCCTCGTAGAAAAAGTAGAAAGACGCTTTCTGAGAAACTGATTTGTGATGTGTGAATTCATCTCACAGAGTTACACTTTTCTTTTCATGGAATCATTTGCTAACACTGTTGTTGTGGAATCTGTAAATGGATATTTGGGAGGGCATTGACGCCTATGGTGAAAAACTAAATATCCTCAGGTAAAAACGTGAAAGAAGATTTCTGAGAAACTGCTTTGTGATGTGTGAATTCTTCCCATGGAATTACATGATTATTTTCATGGATCAGTTTGGCAGCACTGTTTTTGGGGAATGTGAGAAGGGATACTTTGGATTGCATTGAAGCCTATGGTGACAAAGGAAATACCCTCATATAAAAACCAGAAAGAAGCTTTCTGAGAAACCACTTTAAGATATGCTAATTCATCTGACAGAGTTAAATGATTATTTTCATAGATCAGTTTGGTATCTCAATTTGGGGAATCTGAGAAGCGATATATTGGTTCACTTTGAAGCCTATGGTGACAAAGAAAATATCCTCAGATAAAAACTAGAAAAAAGATTTCTGAGAAAGTTCTTTGTGATATGTGAATTCATCTCACAGAGTTACACCTTTCTTTTCAAGGAATAGTTTCCTACCACCGTTTTCATGGAATCGGCAAAAGGATATTTGGGAGCGCATTGAGGGTTATAGTGAAAAATTAAATATCCTCAGATAAAAATGAGAAAGAATCTTTCTGAGAAACTGCTTTGTGATGCATTAATTCATCTCACAGAGTTACATGATTCTTTTCATATATCAGTTTTGTAGCACTCTTTTAGGGGAATCTGAGAAGGGATATTTTGGATTGCATGGAAGCCTATGGTGACACTGGAAATGCTCTCAGATAAAAACTAGAAAGGAACATTCTGAGAAATTTCTGTGTGAAGTGTGAATTGATCTAACAGAGTTACACTGTCCTTTTCATTGAGCAGTTTGCTAACACTGTTTTCTTGGAATCTGCAATGGGATATTTTCGAGCACTTTGAAGCTTAGGGTGACAAACAAAATATCCTCAGACAAAATATAGAACGAAGCTTTGTGAGAAACTGCTTTGTAATTTGTGAATTCATCTCAAGGAGTTACACCATTCTTTCCATGGAGGAGTTTACTAACACTGTTTACGTGGAATCTGCAAAGCGATATTTGGGAGCACCTTGAGGCCTATGGTGAAATAGGAAATATCCTCAGATAAAAACTAGAAAGACACTTCCTGAGAAACTGTTTTGTGATGTGTGAATTCATGTCACAGAGCTACACTGTTGTTTTCATTGAACAGTTTGCTAACACTCTTTTCTTGGTATCTACAAAGGGATACATGGGAGCACTTTGAGGTCAATGGTGATAAATTAAATATCCTCAGATGTAAACTAGAATGAAGCTTTCTGAGAAACCACTTCATGTTGTGTTAATTCATCTGGCAGAGTTACATGATTCTTCTCTTGGAGCAGTTTGGTAGCATTGTTTTTGGGAATCTAAGAAGGGATATTTTGGATCACATTGAAGACCATGGTGACAAAGGAAATATCCTCAGAAAAAAGTAGTAAGAAGTTTTCTGAGAAAGGACATTGTGATGTGTGAATTCATTTCACAGCATTACACCTTTCTTTTCATGGAGCAGTTTACTAATATTGTTTTCCTTGAATCTGCAATGGGATATTTGGGAGTGCATTGAGGCCTATTGTGAAAAAGGAAATACACTAAGATAAAAACTAGAAAGAAGCTTTCGGAGAAACTGCTTTGTGATGTGTGAATTCAACTCAGAGAATTACATGGTTCTTTTCACTGAGTAATTTGATAACACTGTTTTCGTTTAATCTGCAATAGGATAGTGCATTGAGGCCTACAGTGAAAAAGGAAATATGCTGAGTTAAAATCTAGAAACCATCTTTCTGAGAAACTCCTTTTTGATGTGTGATTTCATCTCACAGAGTTACCCTGTCCTTTTCATTGAGCAGTTTTGTAACATTATTTTCTTGGAATCTGCAATTTGATATTTCAGAGTGCATTGAAGCTTATGGTGAGAAAGGAAATATCCTCATATGAGAATCAGAAAGTAGCTTTCTGAGAAAACTGCTTTGTGATGTGTTAATTCATCTCACAGAGTTACAAGATTCTTTTCATGTATCAGTTTGGTAGCACTGTTTTTAGGGAATCTGAGAAGGGATATTTTGGATCGCAGTGAAGCCTATCGTGGCAAAGGGAGTATCCTCAGAAAAAAATTAGAAAGAAGCTTTCTGAGAAAGATATTTGTGATGTGTGAATTCATCTCACAGAGTTATACCTCTATTTCCATGGGGCAGTTTGCTAATACTGTTTTCGTGGAATCTTCAATAGGATATTTGGGAGCACATTGAAGCCTATGGTGACAAAGGTATTATCCTCAGACAAACACCAAAAAGAAGCTGTGTGAGAAACTACTTTGTGATGTGTGAATTCACCTCACAGAGCTACACTTCTATTTTCATGGAGCAGTTTGCTAACACTGTTTTTGTGGAATCTGCAAAGTGATATTTGGGAGTACATTCAGGCCTACTGTGAGAAATGAAATATCCTCAGATTAAAACTAGAAGGAAGCTTTCTGAGAAACTTCTATGTGAGGTGTGAATTCAACTCACAGAGTTACACTGTACTTTGCATTGAGCAGTTTTCTTACACTGGTTTCTTGGAATCTACACTCTGATATTTCTTAGCACATTGAACTTTATGGTGACAAAGGAAATGCACTCATAGATGAAACAAAAAGAAGTTTTCTGAGAAAGTGCTTTGTAATGTGTGAATTCATCTCACAGAGTTACACCGTCCTGTTCATTTAGTAGTTTGATAACACTGTTATCATGGAATCTGCTATAGGATATTTGGGAGTGCACTGGAGCCTATGGTGACAAAGCAAATATCCTCATAGACAAAGGAAAAGGAAGTTATCTGAGAAATTGCTTTGTGTTGTGTGAATTCCTCTCACAGTGTTACACTGTTGTTTACATTGAGCAGTTTGCTAACTCTGTTTCCTTGGTATCTTAAAAGGGATATTTTGGAGTGCATTGAAAATTTTGGTGACATAGGAAACATCCTCATAGAAAACATAGGAAGAATCTTTCTGAGAAACCACTTTGTGAGGTGTTAATTCATCTCACAGAGTTACACGATTCTTTTCATGGATCACTTTGGCAGTGCTGTTTTTGGGGATTCTGAAAAGGGGTATTTTGGATCGCTTTGAAACCTATGGTGACAAAGGAAATTTCCTCAGATAAAAATTAGAAAGAACTTTATGAGAAACTGTTTTGTGATGTCTGAATTCAACTCACAGGGTTACACCTTTCTTTCTCTCTTTGCATGTAGTTGTTGATAACAGTTTTCGTGGAATCTGCAAAGGGATATTTGGGAGTGCATTGAGGCCTATGCTGAAAAATGAAACATCCTCAGATAAAAAAGAGAAAGTAACTTCCTGAGAAATTACTTTGAAACGTGTGAATTCATCTCACAGAGATACAAAATTCTTTTCATGAATCATTATGGTAGCACTGTTTTTGGGGTATCAGAGGAGGGATATTTTGGATCTCATTGAAGCCTATGGTGACAAAATAAATATCCTCAGATAAAAACTACAAAGAAGCTTTCTGAAAAATCTGCATTGTGATGTGTGAGTTCATCTCACAGAGTTACACCATTCTTTCCAGGGAGCAATTGGCTAACACTGTTTTCATGGAAACTGCAAAGGGATATTTGGGAGTGCATGGAGGCCTACGGTGAAAAAGGAACTCTCCTCGGATAAAAACTAGAAAGAAACTTTCTGAGAAACTGCTTTGTGATGTGTGAATTCATCTCGCTGAGTGACACTGTTCTTTTCATTGAGTAGGTTGCTAACACTGTTTTCATGGAATCTGCAAAGGTATATTTGAGAGTGCATTGAAGCTTAAGGTGACAAAGGAAATACCCTCATACAAAACTAAATGAAGCTTTGTGAGAAACCGTTTTTTGATATGTTAATTCTTCCCACTGAGTAAATGATTCTTTTCTGGATCAGTTTGGTAGCACTGTTTTGGGGAATCTGAGAGGAGATTTTTTGGATCACATTGAAGCCTATGGTGACAAAGGAAATATCCTCAGATAAAAAATAGAAATAAGCTTTCCAAGAAAGTTCTTTTTAATGTGTGAGTTCATCTCACAGAGCTACACCTTTCTTTCTGTAATGCGGCAGCTTGCTAACACTCTTTTCTTGGAATCTGCAAAGGTATATTTGTGAGCTCATTGAAACTTATGGTGACAAAGGATATACCATTATATAAAAACTAGAAAGAAGCTTTCTGAGAATCTGTTTTGTGATGTGTGAATTCATCTCACAGAATTACACTTTACTTTGTCTTGAGTAGTTTGCTAACACTGTTTTCTTGGAATGTGCAATGGAATATTTAGAAGTGCTTTGAAGCTTTTGGTGACCAGGAAATATCCTCAGACAAAAACTAGAAAGAAGTTTTCTGAGAAACTGCTTTGTGATTTGTGAATTCATCTCACAGAGTTACACCATTCTTTCCATTGAGCAGTTTGTAAACACTGTTTTCATGGAATCCGCAAGGCATACTTCGGAGCCCATTGAAGCTTTCGGTAACAAAGGAAATATCCTCCAAAAAAAAAAACTAGAAATAAGCTTTCTGAGAAACTGTTTTGTGATATGTGAATTCATCTCACAGAGTTACACGATTCTTTTTATGGAACAGTTTGGTAGCACTGTTTTTGGGGAATCTGAGAAGGCATATTTTGGATCACTTTGACGCCTATGGTGACTAAGGAAATATCCTAAGATAAAAACTAGAAAGGAACTTTATGAGAAACTGCTTTGTGATATGTGAATTAATATTAGAGTTCACTGTTCTTTTCATTGAGTGGTTTGCTAACACTCTTCGTGCAATCTGCAAAAGGATATTTGGGAGCACATTAAGCCCTATGTTGAAAAAGGAAATATCCTCAGATAAAAACTAGAAAAAAGCTTTCTGAGAAAACGCTTTGTGATATATGAATTCATGTCACAGAGTTACATTATACTTTTCATTGAGCAGTTTGCTAACACTGTTTTCATGGAATCGGCAAAGGGATAATTTGGAGCACATTGAAGGTTATGGTGACAAAGGAAATATCCTCAGACAAAAACTAGAAAGAAGCTTTCTGGGAAACGGCTTTGTGATTTGTGAACTCATCCGACAGAGTTACATGATTATTTTCATGAAGCTGTTTAGTAACACTGTTTTTGGGGAATCTCAGAAGGGACATTTTGGAACACATTGAAGTGTATGATGACAAAAGAAACATCCTAAGATAAAAAATTGAAAGAAGCTTTCTGAGAAAGTTCTTTGTGACGTGTGATTTCACCTCACGGAATTACACCTTTCTTTTCATGGAGAAGTTTGCTAACACTGTTTTCACAGAATCTGCAATGGAATATTTGGGAGTGTATTGAAGCCTATGGTGACTAAGGAAATATCCTCAGAAAATAGGAGAAAGAATCTGAGAAACTGCCTTGTGATGTGTGAATTCATCTCACCAATTTATACTTTTTCTTTCATGGAGCAGTTTGTTAATACTATTTTTGTGGACTCTGAAAGGTGATATTCATGAGTGCATTGAGGAATACGTTGAAAAAGGAAATATAAAAATACTAGAAAGAAGCTTTCTGTGAAACTGCTTTGTGATGTGTCAATTCATATCCCAGAGTTACACCATTCTCTTTATTGAGAAGTTTGCTATCACTTTTTTTCGTGGAAACTGCAATGCAATATTCCGGAGCACATTGAGGAATATGGAGAAAAACAAATATCCTGAGATAAATACTAGAAAGAAGCTGTCTGAGAAACAGCTTTGTGATGTGTGAATTCATCTCACATAGTTACACCATTCTTTTCATGGAGCAGTTTGGCAGCACTGTTTTTGGGGAACCTGTGAAGGGATATTTTGGATCACATTGAAGCCTTGGGTGACAAAGGAAATATCTTCAGATAAAAACTAGAAAGATGATTTCTCAGAAACTTCTTTGTGATGTGTGTATTCGCCTCACAACTATCACCTTTCTGTTCATGGAGCAGATTGCTAACACAGTTTTCGTGGAATCTGCGAAGGGATGTTTGGGAGCACATTGAGGCCTATGGTGAAAAAGGAAATATCCTCAGAGAAAAAGTAGAAAGAAGCTTTCTGAGAAACTGCTTTGTGATGTGTGAAATCATGTTACAGATTTACACTGTTCATTTCATTGAGCCGTTTGCTAACACTGTTGTCCTGGAGTGTACATTGGGATATTTTGGAGCACCATAAAACTTATGGTGACAAAGGAAATATCCTCATATGAAAACTAGAAAGGATCTTTCTGAGAAACTGCTGTGTGGTGTGTTAATTCATCTCACAGAGTTACATGATTCTTTTCATGCATCAGTTTTTGGGGACTCTGAGAAGGGATATTTTGGATCACATTGAAGCCTATGGTGACAAAGGAGATATCCTCAGATAAAAACTAGAAAGAATCATTCTGAGAAAGTTCTTTGTAATGACTGAATTCATGTCACAAATTTACAACTTTCTATTCATGAAGCCTTTTGCTAACACTGTTGTCTTTGAATCTGCGAAGGGATATTTGGGAGCACATTGAGGCCTATAGTGAGAAAGGAAATATACTCAGATGAAAACTAGAAGGAAGATTTCTGAGAAACTGCTTTGTGATGAGTGAATTCATCTTACAGAGACATAGCATTCTTTTCATTGAGTAGTGTGATAACACTGTTTTTGTGGAGTCTGCAACAGGATATTTGAAAGCGCATTGAAGCCTATGGTGACAAAGGAAATATCCTAAGTTAAAAACCAAAAAGAAGCTTTCTAAGAAACTGCTTTGTGTTGTGTCAATTCATCTCACAGAGTTACACGTTTCTTTTCATGGAGCAGTTTGCTAACACTGTTTTCATGGAATCTGCAATAGGATATCTGGGAACGCATTGAAGTCTATGGTGACTGCCGAAATATCCTAAGAGAAAAACCAAAAAGAATCTTTCTGAGAAACTGCTTTGTGATGTGTGAATTCATCTCACAGATTTACACTTTTTCTTTCATAGAGGAGTTTGCTAATGCTATTTTTGTGGAATCTGAAAAGGGATATTCACGAGTGCATTGAGGAATATCTTGAAAAAGGAAATATACTCATACAAATACTAGAAAGAAGCTTTCTGTGAAACTGCTTTGTGATGTGTCAATTCATATCACAGAGTTACAGTGGTCTCTTCATTGAGACGTTTGCTATCACTTTTTCGTGTAATCTGCAATGTGATATTCCAGAACTCATTGAGGAATATGGAGAAAAAGAATATATCCTCAGATAAAAACTAGAAAGGATCTTTCTGAGAAAGTACTTTGTGTTGTGTGAATTCATGTCACAGTGTTACACCTTTCTTTTCATGGAGTTGTTTGCTAACATTGTTTTCATGGAATATGCAAAGGGATATTTGGGAGTGCATGGAGGATTATGGTGATAAATGAAATACCCTCGGATAAAAACCAAAAAGAAGATTTCTGTGAAACTGCTTTGTGATGGGTGAATTAATCTCACAGACTTACACTGTTCTTTTCTTGAAAAGTTTCTTAACACTTTTTGCGTGTAATCTGCGATGGGATATTCATGAACACATTGAGGTTTATGGTGAAAAACAAAATATCCTCAGACAAAAAATAGAAAGAAGCTTTCATAGACAGTGCTTTGTGATTTGTGAATTAATGTCACAGAATTACACGGTCCTTTTCATGAAGCAGTTTGTTAGCACTGTTTTCATGGAATCAGCAAATGGATATTTGGGAGTGCATTGATGTCTCTGGTGATAAAGGAAATATCCTCAGACAAAAACTAGAAAGAGGCTATCTGAGAAACTTCTTTGTGATGTGTGAATTCATCTTACAGAGTTACACCATTCTTTTCATTGAGCAGTTTGATAACACTGTTTTCGTGGAATCTGCAATAGGATAATTGGGAGCACATTGAAGCCTATGGTGACAAAGGAAACATTCTCAGATGGAAACCAAAAAGAAGCTTTCTGAGAAACTGCTTTGTGATGTGTGAATTCATCTCACAGGATTACACTGCTCTTTTAATTGAGCAGTTTGCTAACACTGTTTTCTTGCAATCTGCAATGGGATATTTTGGAGCGCATTGAAGCTTTTGGTGACAAAGGAAATATCCTAATATAAAAACTAGAAATAAGCTTTGGGAGAAACCACTTTGTGATGTGTTAATTCATCTCACTGTGTTACACAATACTTTTTGTGGGTCAGTTCTTTTGCACTGTTTTTGGAGAATCTGAGAAGGGATAGTTTGGATCCCATGAAAGCCTACAGTGACTAAGAATCTGTCCTCAGATAAAAACTGGTAAGAAGCATTATGACAAAATTCTTTGTGATGTGTGAATGCATCTCACAGAGGTACACCTTACTTTTTATAAGGCAGCTTCTAACACTGTTTTCGTGAAATCTGCAAAGGGACATTTTGGAGTGCTTTGAAGCCTATAGTGGAAAAGGAAATATCCTCAGACAAAAAAGAGAATGAAGTTTTCTGAAAACTTGCTTCATGATGTGGATTCACCTCACAGAGGTACACCATTCTTTTCAATGAGCAGTTTGATAACACTTTTCTTGTGGAATTTGCATAAGATATTTGGGAGTGCAATGAAGCTTGTGGTGACAAAGGAAATATCCTCAGATAAAAACTAAAAGGAAGCTTTCTGAGAAACTGCTTTGTGTTGTGTCAGTTCAGCTCACAGAGTTACACTCTTCTTTTCATTGAGCAGTTTGCTCACACTGTTTTCTTGGAATCTGCAAAAGGATATTTTGGATTGCATTGAAGCTTGTGGTGACAAAGTGAATATCCTCAGAAAAAAACTAGAAAAAAGCTTTCTGAGAAACTACTTTGAGATTTCTGAATTCATCTCACAGAGTTTTCCTTTCATGGAGCCGTTTGGTAGCAATTTTGGGGGGGAATCTGAGAAGGGATATTTTGGATCACCTTGAAGCCTATGGTGACAGTGGAAATATCCACAGATGAAAATTATAAAGAAGCTTTCTGAGAAACTTGTTCATGATGTGGGAATTCATCTCACAATGTTACCCCTTTCTCTCATGGAGCAGTTTGCTGACACTGTTTTCGTGTAATCTGCAAAGGGATATTTTGGAGCCCATTGAGCCCTTGGTGAAAATGGGAAATATCCTCAGATAAAAACTGGAAAGAAGCTTTCTGAGAAACTGTTTTGTGATGTGTGAACTCATTTAACAGAGTTACACTATTCTTTTCATTTAGAAGTCTGCTTACAGTGTTTTCTTGGAATCTGAAATGGTATATTTTGGAGCGCATTGAAGCTTAGGTGACAAAGAAAATATCCTCAAACAAAAACTAGAAGGAAGCTTTCTGAGAAACTACTTTGTGATTTCTGAATTCATATCACAGAGTTACATGATTCGTTTCATGGAACAGTTTGGTAGCACTGTTTTTCAGGGATCTGCGATTGGATATTTTGGATCGCATTGAAGCCTATGGAGACAAAGAATTATCCTCAGATAAAAATTATAAAGAAGTTTTCTGAGAAACTTCTTTGTGATGTGGAAATTCATCTCACAGTGTTACCCCTTTCGTTTCATGGAGCAGTATGTTAACACTGTTTTCGTGGAATCTGCAAAGGGATATTTGGGAGCAAATTGAGGCCTGTGGTGAAAAACTATATATCCTCAGATAAAAACTAGAAAGAAGCTTTCTGAGAAACGGCTTTGTGATGTGTGAATTCATCTCACAGTGTTACACTGTTCTCTTCATTTAGTAGTGTGCTAACACTGTTGTCTTGAAATCAGCAAAGGGATATATCTGAGTGCATTGAAGCTTATGGTGACAAAGGAAATATCATCATATAAAAACTAGAAAGAAGCTTTGTGAGAAAATGCTTTGTGGTATGTGAATTTATCTCACAGAGCTACACAGTTATTTTCTTTTCTTTTTTTTTTTTTTTTTTGAGACAGAGTCTTGCTCTGTCACCCAGGCAGGGGTGCAGTGGCCGGATCTCAGCTCACTGCAAGCTCCGCCTCCCGGGTTTAGACCATTCTCCTGCCTCAGCCTCCCGAGTAGCTGGGACTACAGGCGCCCACCACCTCGCCCGGCTAGTTTTTTTTTTTTTTTTTTTTGTATTTTTTAGTAGAGACGGGGTTTCACCGTGTTAGCCAGGATGGTCTCGATCTCCTGACCTCGTGATCCGCCCGTCTCGGCCTCCCAAAGTGCTGGGATTACAGGCTTGAGCCACCGCGCCCGGCCTACACAGTTATTTTCATTGAGCAGGTTGATAACGCAGTTTTCATGGAATCTGCAATAGAATATTTGGGAGCACATTGAGGCCTATGGTGACAAAGGAAATATCCTCAGATAAAAACAAAAAGAAGCTTTCTGAGAAACTGGTTTGTGTTGTATGAATTCATCTCCCAGAATTGCACTGTTCTTTTCATTGAGCAGTATGATAACACTGTTTTCTTGGAATCTGCAATGTGATATTATGGATCGAATTGAAGTGTATAGTAACAAAGGAATTATCCTCAGGTAAAACCTAGAAAGAAGGGCTCTAACAAACCTCTTTGAGATGAGTTAATTCATCTGACAGTGTTACACGATTCTTTTCATGAATCAGTCTGTTAGCACTCTTTTTGGGGAATTTGAGAAAGGATTTTTTTTATCGCTTTGAAGCCTATGGTGACAAAGGAAATATCCTCAGATAAAAATGAGAAAGAAGGTTTCGAGAAACTGCTTTTGGTTTATGAATTCATCTCACAATGTTACACGACCCTTTTCATGGAGCAGTTTGGTAGCACTGTTTATGCGAAATCTGAGAATGGATGTTTTGGATCACATTGAAGCCTAGGGTGACAAAGGAAATATCCTCAGATAAAAACTGGAAAGAAGCTTTCTGAGAAACTGCTTTTGATGTGTGAATTCACCTTACAGAGCTACACTGTTCTCTTCATTGAGCAGTTTGACAACACTGTTTTCTTGGAATGTGCAATAGGATATTATTGGTCACATTGAAGCCTATGGTGACAAAGGTATTATCCTCAGATAAAAACTAGAAACAAGGTTCCTGAGAAAGTTCCTTGTTATGTGTGAATTCACCTCAAAGAGTTACACCTTGATTTTCATGGAGCAGTTTGCTAACACTGTTTTCATGGAATCTGCAAAGTGACATTTTGGAGTGAATTGATGCCTATGGTGAAAAAGGAATTATCCTCAGATAAAAACTAGAAAGAAGCTTTCTGAAAAACTTCTTTGTTATGTGTGAATTCATCTCACAGAGTTACACTGTTCTTTTCATTGAGCAGTGTGCTAATACTGTTTTCTTGGAATCTGCAATGGGATATTTCAGAGCACATTGAAGCTTATGGTGACAAAGGAAATATCTCAGACAAAAATTGGAAAGAAGCTTTCTGAGAAACTGCTTTGTGATTTGGGAATTCATCTCACAGAGTTACATGATTCTTTTCAAAGAGCAATTTGGTATCACTGTTTTTGGGGAATGTGAGAAGAGATATTTTGGATCGCATTAAAGCCTGTGGTGATAAAGGAAATATACTCTGATAAAAAATATAAAGAAGCTTTCTGAGAAGCACTTTGTGGTGTTGGAATTCATCTCACAGTGTTGCACCTTTCTTTTCATGGAGCAGTTTGCTAACACTGTTTCCGTGGAATCTGCAAAGGGATGTTTGGGAGCTTGTTGAGGCCTATGGTGAATATGGAAATATCCTTGGATAAATACTGGAAAGAACGTTCCTGAGAAACTGCTTTGTAATATGTGAATTCATCTCACAGAGTTACAATGTTCTTTTCATTTAGCAGTCTGCTGGCACTGTTTTCTTGGAATCTGCAATGGAATATTTCTCAGTGCATTGAAGCTTATGGTGACCAAGGCAATACCTTTATGTAAAAACTAGAAAGAAGCTTTCTGAGAAACTGCTTTGTGATGTGTTAATTCCTCTCACAGAGATACATGATTCTTTAAATGGATCACTTTGGTAGTGCTGTTTTAGGGGAAACTGAGAAGGTATATTTTGGATCACATTGATGCCTATGTTGACAAAGGAAACATACTCAGATAAAAACTAGAAAGAGACTTTCTGAGAAAGTTTTTTGTGACGTGTGAATTCATCTCACAGAGTTACACCATTCTTTTCATGGAGCAGTTCACTAACACTGTTTTCGTGGAATCTGCAATAGGATATTTGGGAGCACATTGAAGTCAATGGTGGCAAAGAAAGTATAATCAGATAAAAAAACAAAAAGAAACTTTCCAATAAACTGCTTTGTGATGTGTGAACTCATTTCACAGACTTACACTGATCTTTTCATTGAGCAGTTTGCTCACACTGTTTTCTTGGAACCTGCAATGGGATGTTTTGGAGCACATTGAGGCTTATGGTGATAAAAGAAATATCCTCAGAAAAAAGCTAGAAAGAGGCTTGTTGAGAAACTGCTTTGTGATGTGTGAATCCATCTCACAGAGGTATATGATACTTTTCATGCAGCAGTTTGGTCGCACTGTTTTTGGGGGATCTGAGAAGGGATATTTTGGATTGCCTTAAAGCCTATGGTGACAAAGGAAATATCCTCAGATAAAAACTAGAAAGAAGCTTTCTGAGAAACTTCTCCATGATGTGTGAATTCATCTCACACAGTTACACCTTTCTTTTCATGGAGCAGTTTGCTAACTGTTTTCATGGGATTTGCAAAGGGATATTTACGAGTGCATTGAGTCCTAAGGTGAAAAAGGAATTATCCTCAGAAAAAACTGGAAAGAAGCTTTCTGAGAAACTGCTTTGTGATGTGTGAGTTCATCTCACAGAGTTACACTGTTCTTTCCAGTGAGCAGTTTCCAAACACTGTTTCCTTGGAATCTGCAATGGGATATTTCAGAGTGCCTTGAATCTTAGTGTGACAAAGGAAACATCATCATATAAAAATTAGAAAGAAGATTTCTGAGAAGCTGTTTTGTGATGTTTTAATTCATCTCCCAGATTTACACGATTCTTTTCATGGATCAGTTTGGTAATACTGTTGTTGGGGAATCTTAGAAGGGATATTTTGAATCACATTGAAGCCTGTGGTGACAAAGGAAATATCCTCAGATGAAATCTAGAAAGAAACTTCCTGATAAAGTTCTTTGTGACATGTGAATTCATCTCACAGAGTTACATCTTACTTTTCATGGAACAGTTTGCTAACACTGTTTTCATGGACTCTGCAAAGAGATATTTGGGAGTGCATTGAGGCATATAGTGAAAAAGGAAATATCTTCAGATAAAAACTAGAAAGAAACTTTCTGAGAAACTGTTTTGTGGTTTATGAATTTATCTCACAGTGTTACACGATTCTTTTCATGGAGCAGTTTAGTAGCCCTGTTATGCGAAATCTGAGAAGGGATGTTTTGGTTAACTCGGAGGCCTATGGTGACAGAGAAAATATCCTCAGATAAAAACTGGAAAGAAGCTTTCTGAGAAACTGCTTTTGATGTGTGAATTCATCTCACAGAGCTACATCATTCTTTTCATTGGGCAGTTTGATAACACTGTTTTCTTGGAATGTGCAATAGGATATTATGGATCACATTGAAGCCTATGGTGACAAAGGTAACGTCCTCAGATAAAAACTAGAAATAAGTTTACTGTGAAAGTTCCTTGTGATGTGTGAATTCACTTCAAAGAGTTACACCTTGATTTTCATGGAGCAGTTTGCTAAAACTGTTTTCTTTGACTCTGCAAAGGGATATTTGGGAGCACATTGATGCCTATGGTGAAAAAGGAATCATCCTCAGATAAAAACTAGAAAGAAGCTATCTGAGAAAGTACTTTGTGATGTGTTAGTTCATTTCACACAGTTATACCTAAGTTTTCTGAATCAATTTGCTAACACGGTTTTCGTGCAATCTGCAAAGGGATATTTGGGAGTGCATTGAGACCTACAGTGAAATATCCTCATAGAAAAACTAGAAAGAAGCTTTCTGAGAATCTGTTTTGTGATGTTTGAATTCAAGGCACAGAGTTACACTGTTCTTTTTGTGAAACAGTTTGATCACACTGTTTTCTTGGAATCTACAATGGCATATTTCGGAGGATATTGAAACTTATGGTAACAAAGGAAATATACTCATGTAAAAACTAGAAAGAAGCCCTCTGAGAAACTGCTTTATGACGTGTTAATTCATCTCACAGTTACACAATTCCTTTCATGGATCAGTTTGGCAGCACTGTTTTTAGGGAATTTGACAAGGACTACTTTGGATTGCCTTGAATACTGTGGTGACTAAGGAAATATCCTTAAATAAAACAAGAAAGAAGCTTTCTGGGAAAGTCCTTTGGGATGTGTGAATTCACCTCACAGAGATACACCTTTCTTTTCATGGAGCAGTTTGATAACACTGTTTTCGTGGAATCTGCAAAGGGATATTTGGGAGTGCATTGAGGCCTATGGTGAAAAAGGAAATATCCTCAGATAAAAACTAGAAAGAAACTTTCTGAGAAACTCCTTTGTGATGTGTGAAATCATCTCACAGTATTACTCTGCTCTTTTCATTGAGCAGTTTGCTAACACTGTTTTCTTGGAATCTGCAATGGGATATTTCAGAGTGCATGGAAGCTTATGGTGACAAAGAAAATATCCTCAGATAAAAACTAGAAAGAAACTTTCTGAGAAACTGCTTTGTGATGTGTTAATTCATCTCACAGTGTTACATGATACATTTCATGTATCAGTTTGGCAGCACGGTTTTTGGGGATCTGAGAAGGGATATTTTGGATCGCATTGAAACCTACGGAGACTAAGGAAATATCCTCAGATAAAAACTGGAAAGAAGCTTTCTGAGAAACTTCTTCATGATGTGTGAATACATCTCACAGAGTTACACCTTTCTTTTTATGGGTCAGTTTGCTAACACTGTTCTCATGGAATGTGCAAAGGGACATTTTGAAGGGCATTGAGGCCTATAGTGAAAAAGGAAATATCCTCAGAAAAAAAATGAGACAGAAACTTTCTGAGAAACTGTATTGTGATTTGTGAATTCAGAACACAGAGCTACGCCGTTCTTTTCAATGAGCAGTTTGATAATACTTTTCACGTGGAATCTGCAATAAGATATTTGGGAGGGCATTGAAGCCTGTGGTGACAGAGGAAATATCCTCAGATACAAACCAAAGAGAAGCTTCCTGAGAAACTGCGTTGTGATGTGGGAATTCTTCACACAGAGTTACACCGTTCTTTTCATTAAGTAATTTGCTAACACTGTTTTCTTGGAATCTGCAATGGGATATTTCAGAGCACATTGAAATTTATTATGAATAAGGAAATATCCTCAGACAAAAATTAGAAAGATACTTTCGGAGAAACTGCTTTATGATGTATTAATTCATCTCACAGAGTTACAAGATTATTTTCATAGATCAGTTTGATAGCACTGTTTTTGGGGAATCTGAAACGGTTGTTTTGGATCACATTGAAGTCTATGGTGAAAAAGGAAATATCATCAGATAAAAACTAGAAAGAAGCTTTCTGAGAAAGTTCCTAGAGATATGTGAATTCATCTCACAGATTTGCAGGTTTATTTTCCTGCAACAGTTTGCTAACACTGTTTTTGTGGAATCTGCAAAGTGATATATTGGAGTGCATTGAGGCCTATGGTGATAAAGGAAATGCCCTCAGATAAAAACTAGTTGGAAGCATTCTGAGAAACTGCTTTGTGATGTGTGAATTCATCTAAGAGAGTTACACTGTTTATTTCATTGTGCACTTTGCTAACCCTGTTTTCTTGGAATCTGCAATGGGATATTTCGGAGCACATTGAAGCTTATGGTGACAAAGGAGATATCCTCATATAAAAACTAGAAAGAAGCTTTATGAGAAATGGCTTTATGATGTGTTAATTCTTCTCATGGAGTTACATGATTCTTTTCATGGATAAGTTTGGTAGCACGGTTTTTTAGGAATCTGAGAAGAGATATTCTGGATTGCTTTGAAGCCAATGATGACTAGGGAAATATCTTCAGAAAAAAATAGAATGAAGCTTTCTGAGAAAGTTCTTTGTGATTTGTGAATTAATTTCAGAGAGTTACACCTTTATTTTTATGGAGCAGTTGCTAACACAGTTTTCGTGGAATCTGCAAAAGGATATTTTCGAGCATATTGTGGCCTATTTTGAAAAAGGAAATAATCTCATAGAAAAATCAGAAAGAAGCTTTCTGAGAAACTCTTTTGTGATATGTGAATTCAACTCACAGAATTACACTGTTCTTTTTTTAAAACAGTTTGCTAACACTGTTTTCTTGGAATCTGCAATGGCATATTTTGGAGTGCATTGAAGCCTATTGTTAAAAATTAAATATCTTCCGATAAAAACTAGAAATAAACTTTCTGAGAAACTCCTTTGTGATTTGTGAATTCATCTCACAGAGTTACACGATCCTTTCAATGGATTTGTTTGATAGCAATGTTTTTGGGGAATCTGAGAAGGGATACTTTGGATAGTTTTGAAGCCTATGGTGTCAAAGGAAATATCCTCAGATTAAAACTAGAAAGAAGTTTTCAGGGAAACTTCTTTGTGGTGTGTGCATTCATCTCACAGAGTTACACTTTTTTTTTTCATGGACCAGTTTGTTAACACTGTTTTTGTGGAATCTGCAAAGGTATATCTGGGAGTGCATTGAAGCCTAAGGTGAAAAAGGAAATATGTTCAGATTAAAACTAGAAAGGAGCTTTCTGAGAAACTGCTTTGTAATGAGTGTATTCATCTCACAGAGTTCCACTGTTGTTTTCATTGAGCAGTTTGCTAACACTGTTTTCTAGGAATCTGCAATGGGATACTTTGGAGCTACTTGAAGCTTACATTGACAAAGGAAACACATTCATATAAAAAGTAGAAATAAGCTTTATGAGAAACTGCTTTGTGATGTGTTAATTCATCTCACAGAGTTACACGATTCTTTTCATTGATCAATTTTTAGCACTGTTTTTTGGGTATCTGAGTAGGGATATTTTGGATAGCATTGAAGCCTAGGGTGACAAAGAAATTATTCTCAGATTACAACTAGAAGGAAGCGTTCTGAGAAAGGCTTTTGGGATGTGTGAACTCATATCACAGAGTTACACCTTTGTTTTCATGGAGCAGTGTGTTAACAGTTTTCGTGGAATCAGCAAAGAGATACCTGGGAACGCATTGAGGCCTATGGTGAAAAAGGAAACATCCTCAGATAAATACCACAAAGAAACTTTCTGAGAAACTGGTTTGTTATGAGTTAATTTTTCTCACAGAGTTACACTGTTCTTTTCTTTGAGACATATTATAACACTTTTTTCCTGGAGTCTGCAATAGGATATTTGGGAGTGCATTGAAGACTATGGTGACAAAAGAAATATCCCCATAGAAAAAACAAAAAGAAGCTTTCTGAGAAACTGCTCCGTGATGTGTGAATTCAACTCACATTTTTAAACTGTTCTTTTCATTGGACAGTTTGCTAAGTCGGTATTCTTGCAATCTACAATGGGATATTTCAGAGCCCATTGAAGTTTATTGTGAAAAAGTAAATATCCTCACACAAAAACTAGAAAGAAACATTCTGAGAAACTGCTTTGTGATTTGTGAATTCATCACACAGTGTTACACCATTCTTTTTATGGATAAGTTTCATAGCACTGTTTTTAGGGAATCTGAGAATGGTTGTTTTGGATCGCATTGAAGCCTATGGTGACAAGGGAAATATCCTCACATAAAAACTATAAAGAAGTTTTCCCAGAATCTGGATAAGATATACGGGAGTGCATTGAGGCCTGTGTATAAAAAGGAAATATCCTTGGATAAAAAGAAGAAAGAAGCTTTCTGAGAAACAGCTTTGTGATCTGTGAATTCATTACACAGAGTTACACTATTCTTTGAAGGAGCAGTTTGCTAGCATTGTATTTGTGTAATCTGAGAAGGAACATTTAGGATCACTTTGAAGCCTGTGGTAACAAAGGAAATATCTTCTGTTAAAACTAGAAAAAGCATCATGAGAAACTGCTTTGTGATGTGTGTATTCATCTCACAGAAAAACACTTTTTGTTACATTGGGCAGTTTGCTAACATTGTTTTCGTGGAATCTGCCATTGCATATTCTGAGGGCATTGAGTGCTACAGTGAAAAATTAAATATCCTTAGATAAAAAGTGTAGAGAAGCCTTCTGGGAAACTGCTTTGTGATGTGTGAATTCATCTCAGAGAGTTACACTACTCTTTCATGAAATCATTTGCTAGCACTGTTTACGTGGAATCTAAGAAATGATATTTTGGATTGCTTTGAATCCAATGGTGACAAAGGAAATATCCTTAGATAAAAATCAGAAAGAAGCTTTCTGAGAAACTGCTTTGTGATGTGTGCATTCATCTCACAGTGTTACATAACTCTTTCATGGAGCCCTTTGCTAGCTCTGTTTTCGTGGCATCTGAGAAGGGATTATTTGGATCACTTTGAAGCCTATGGTGACAAAGGAAATATTCTCAGATAAAAACCAGATAGAAGCTTTCTTAGAAACAATTTTGTGGTTTGTGAATCCATCTTACAGTTACACCACTCTTTCGTGGAGCCTTTGGCTAGCACTGTTTTTGTGGAATCTGTGAAGTGATATTTTGGATCACTTTGAAGCCTATGTTGACAAGGAAATATCCTCAGATAAAAACTAGAAAGAAGCTTTCTGAGAAACTGCTTTGTGATGTATGAATTCATCTCAGAGTTAAACTACTCTTTCATGGAGCCATTTGCTAGCACTGTTTTTGTGGAACCTCAGAATGGAAATCATTGATCACTTTGAAGCCTATGGTGACAAACGAAATGTCCTCAGATAAAAACCAGAAACTTTCTGAGAAACTGTTTTGTGATGTGTGAATTCATCTCACAGTTGTACACAACTCTTTCAGGGAGCCATTTGCTAGCACTTTTTTTGTGGAATCTGAGAAGGGATATTTTGGATCACTATGAAGCCAATGGTGACAAAGGACATATCCTAAGATAAAAACCAGAAAGAAGCTTTCTGATAAACATCTTTGTGATTTGTGAAATCGTCTCACAGAGTTACACCACTCTTTCATGGAGCCATTGGCTAGCACTCTTTTTGTGGAATCTGACAAGGGATATTTATGATCGCTTTGGAGCCTATGGTGACAAAGGAAATATCCTCAGATAATAAACAGAAAGAAGCTTTCTGAGAAATTGCTTTGTGACATGTGAATTCATCTCACAGAGTTACACCCCTTTTTCATGGAGCCGTTGGCTAGCACTGTTTTTGTAGAATCTGAGAAGCTATAATTTTGATTGCTTTGAAGCCTATGGTGATAAAGGAAATATCCTCAGATAAAGACTAGAAAGAATCTTTCTGAGAAACTGTTTTGTGATATGGGACTGCATCTCACAGAATTGTACCACTCTTTCATCAAAGAATGTGCTAGATGTTTTGTTGTGGAATCACAGAAGTGATATTTTGGATAGCATAGAATCCTATGGTGACAAGCAAAATATCCTCAGATGAAAACTGGACAGAAGCCTTCTCAGAAACTGCTTTTTGGTGTGTGAATTCATCTTATTGAGTTACACCATTGATTTCATTGAGAAGTTTGCTAACACTGTTTTCACAGAATCTGCAATGAGATATATGGGAGTGCATTGAGGACCGTGTTTAAAAAGGAAATATTTTCGGATAAAAATAAGAAAAAAGATTTCTGAGAAAGTGTTTTGTGATGTGAAAATTCATCACACATTGTTACACTACTCTTTCATGGAACAGTTTTCTAGCATTGTATTTGTGAAATCTGAGAAGGGACATTTTGGATCACTTTGATACCTATGATAACAAAGGAAATATCCTCAGATAAAACTAGAAAAAGGTTTTGGAGAAACTGTTTTGTGATTATTGTATTCATCTCACAGAGATACACTTTTCGTTACATTGAACAGTTTGCTAACACTGTTTTCATGGAATCTGCCATGGGATATTCCGAGGGCGCCCATGTTTAAAAAGGAAATATCATCGGATAAAAAGAAGAAAGGTTTCTGACAAATGGCTTTCTGATCTGTGAATTTATCACACAGAGTTACACTATTTTTTCAAGGAGCAGTCTGCCAGAACTGTATTTGTTCAATCTGAGAAGGGATAGTTTGGATCACTCTGAAGCCTATATCTTCAGAGGAAATATCCTCAGATATCCTCAGATAAAAATAGAAAAAAGGAAATATTTAAAAAATATTTTTAAAATATTTTAAAAAAATATTTTAAAAATATTTAAATATTTAAGAAAATATTTAAATTTTTAAGAAATATTTAAAAAATATTTTTAAAATATTTAAATATTTAAGAAAATATTTAAATATTTAAGAAAAAAGGAAATATTTTAAAAATATTTAAAAAATATTTAAAAAATTTTATCCTCAGATAAAAATAGAAAAAAGGAAATATCCTCAGATAAAAATAGAAAAAAGGTTTTCTGAAACTGCTTTGTGATGAGTGTATTCCTCTCACAGAGATACACTTTTTGTCATATTGAACAGTTTGCTAACACTGTTTTCATGGAAATAGCCATTTGATATTCCAAGGGCATTGAGTGCTATGGTGAAAAATTAAACATCCTTAGATAAAAACTGGAGAGAAGCCTTCTGAGAAACTGCTTTGTGATGTGTGAATTCATCTCACAGAGTTACACCACTCTATTACTTGGGAAGTTTCCTAACAATATTTTCGTGGATCTGCAATGAGATATACCGCAGCGCATTGAGGACTGTAAGATCCTCAGATAAAATCAAGAAAGAAGACTTCTGAGAAACTGCTTTGTGATGTGTGAATTCATCTCACAGAGTTACACCACTCTTTCATGGAGGAATTTGATTGCACTGTTTTTATGGAATCACAGAAGTGATAATTTGGATAGCATAGAAACCTAGGGTGACAAATGAAATATCCTCAGATAAAAACTGGACACAAGCCTTTTCATAAACTGCTTTTTGGTGTGTGAATTCATCTCACAGAGTTACACCATTGCATTCATTGAAATGTTTGCTAATACTGTTTTTGCATCTGAGAAACTGCTTTGTGATGTGTGAATTCATCTCACAGACTTACACACCACTCTTTCATGGAGGAGTTTGCTAGCACTGTTTTTGTGGAATCTCAGGAGTGATATCTTGGATAGCATAGAATCCTATGGTGAGAAATGAAATATCCTCAGATAAAAACTGGAGAGAAGCCTTCTTAGAAATTGCTTTGTGGTGTGTTAGTGGCAAATTCATCTCTGAGATTTACACCATAGCTTTCATTGAGAGTTTTGCTAACACTGTTTTTGCAGAATCTGCAATGTGATATACAGGAGCGCCTTGAGGCCTGTGTTTAAAAAGGAAATATCCTTGGATAAAAAGAAGAAAGAAGTTTTCTGAGAAACGGCTCTGTGATCTGTGAATTCATCACACAGAGTTACACTATTCTTTCAAACAGCAGTTTGTTAGAACTGTATTTGTTCAATCTGAGAAGGGATAGTTTCGATCGCTCTGAAGCTAAATGGTAACAAAGGAAATATACTCAGTTAAAACTAGAAAAAGCTTTATGAGAAACTGCTTTGTGATGAGTGTATTCCTCTCACAGAGATACACTTTTCGTTACATTGAACAGTTTGCTAACACCGATTTCGTGGAATCTGCCATGGGATATTCCGAGGGCATTGAGTCCTACGGTGAAAAATTAAATATCCTTAGATAAAAACTGGAGAGAAGCCTTCTGAGAAACTGCTTTGTGATGTGTGAATTCATCTCACAGAGTTACACCACTCTATTCCTTGAGAAGTTTCCTAACAATATTTTCACAGAATCTACAATGAGATATATGGGAGTGTATCGAGGTCTGAAATATCCTCAGATAAAAACAAGCAAGAAGCCTTCTGAAAAACTGTTTTATGGTGTGTGAATTCATCTCAGAGTGTTACACAACTCTTTCATGGAGGCATTTGCTAGCACTGTTTTTATGGAATCTGAGAAGGGATATTTTTGATCACTTTGAAGCCTATGGTAACAAAGGAAATATCCTCAGATAAAAACCCAAAAGAAGCTTCTGAGAAACTACTTGTGATTTGTGATTTTACCTCACAGAGAGTTACATCACTCTTTCCTGGAGCCGTTGGCTCACATTGTTTTTGTGGAAGATGAGAAGTGATATTTTGGATCGCTTTGAAGCCTATGTTGACAAAGGAAATATCCTCAGATAAAAACCAGATAGAAGCTTTCTGAGAAACTGCTTTGTGACGTGTGAATTCATCTCAAAATGTTACATAATTCTTTCATGAAGCTGTTTGCTAGCACTGTTTTTATGGAATCTGAGAAGGGATATTTTTGATTCCTTTGAAGCCTATGATGACAAAGGAAATATCCTCAGATAAAAATTAGAAAGAAGCTTTCTGAGAAATTGCTTTGTGATGTGTGAATTCATCTCGCAGAGTTACACCAGTCTTTCATGGAGCAGTTTGCTAGCACTCTTTTTGAGGAATCTCAGAAGCGATATTTTGGATAGCATTGAATCCTACAGTGAGAAATGAAATATCCTCAGATAAAAACTGGACAGAAGCCGCCTCAGAAACTGTTTTGTGGTATGTGATTTCATCTCACAGAGTTACACAATTGCTTTCACTGAGAAGTTTGCTAACACTATTGTCACAGAATCTGCAATGAGATATACGAGAGCACATTGAGGTCTGTGTTTCAAAAGTATATATTTTCGGATAAAAAGAATAAAGAAGCTTTCTGAGAAACTGTTTTGTGATGTGAGAATTCATGACACAGAGTTACAATACTGTTTCATGGATCCATTTGCTACCACTGTTTTTGTGGATTCTGAGAAGGGATATTTTTTATCACTTTGAAGCCCATGGTGACAAAGGAGATATCCTCAGATAAAAATCAGAAAGAAACATTCTGGGAAACTGTTTTGTGATGTGTGAATTTATCTCAAAATGTTACCTAAGTCTTTCATGGAGCAGTTTGCTGCACTGTTTTTATGGAATCTGAGAAGGGATATTTTTTATTGCTTTGAAGCCTGTGGTGACAAAGGAAATATCCTCAGATAAAAATTAGAAAGAAGTTTTCTGACAAACTGCTTTGTGATGTGTGAATACATCTCGCAGAGTTTCACCACTCTTTCATGGTGGAGTTTGCTAGTACTGTTTTTGTGGAATCACAGAAGCGATATTTTGGATAGCATTGAATCCTATGATGAGAGATGAAATATCCTCAGATAAAAACTAAACAGAAGCCATCTCAGAAACTGCTTTGTGGTGTGTGAATTAACCTCACAAAGTTACACAATTGCTTTCATTGAGAAGTTTGCTAACACTGTTGTCGCAGCATATGCAATGAGATATACGAGAGCACATTGAGGCCTCTGTTTAAAAAGTATATATCTTCGGATTAGAAGAAGAAAGAAGCATTCTGAGGAACTGTTTTGTGATGTGAGAATTCATCACACAGAATTACACTACTGTTTCATGGATCCTTTTGCTACCACTCTTTTTGTGGAATCTGAGAAGGGGTATTTTTTATTGCTTTGAAGCCCATGGTGACAAAGGAAATATCCTCAGATAGAAAACCAGAAAGAAACTTTCTGAGAAACTGCTATGTGATGTGTGAGCTCATCTCACAGAAGTATACTACTTTTTCATGGAGCCACTTGCTAGAACTGTTTTTGTGGAGTCTGAGAAGGGATATTTGTGATCGCTTTGAAGCCTATGGTGACAAAGGAAATATCCTCAGATAAAATCCAGAATGCTGTTTTCTGAAAAACTGCTTTGTGATCTGTGAATTCTTCTCACAGTGTTATACAACTCTTTCATGGAGCCGTTTGCTAGCACTGTCTTTGTGGAATGTGAGAAGGGATATTCTGGATCACTTTGAAGCCTATGGTGACAAAGGAAATATTCAGACAAAAACCAGAAAGAAGCTTTCTGAGAAACAACTTTGTGATTTGTGAAATCGTCTCACAGAGTTACACCACTCTTTCATGGAGCCGTTGGCTTGCACGGTTTTTGTGGAAGGTGAGAAGGGGTATTTTGGATTGCTTTGAAGCCTACCGTGACAAAGGAAATATATGTAGATGAAAACCAGAAAGAAGCTTTCTGAGAAACTACTTTGTGATTTGTGAATTCATCTCACAGTTTTATACAACTGTTTCATGGAGCTGTTTGGTAGAAATGTTTTTGTGGAATCTGAGAAGGGATATTTTTGTTTGCTTTGAAGCCTATGGTGACAAAGGCAATATCCTCAGATTAAAACTAGAAAGAATCTTTCTGAGAAACTGCTTTGTGATGTGTGAATTCATCTCACAAAGTTACACCACTCTTTCATGGAGGAATTTGCTAACACTGTTTTTCTGGAATCACAAAAGTGATATTTTGGGTCACATAGAATCCTATGGTGAGAAATGAAATATCCTCATAAACAGTGGACAGAAGTCTTCTCAGAAACTGCTTTGTGGTGTGTGAATTCATGTCACAGAGTTACACCAATGCTTTCATTGAAAGTTTGCTAACACTGTTTTTGCAGAATCTGCAATGAGATATATGGGAGTGCACTGAGGCTCCTGTTTATATTGAAATGTCTTTGGATAAAGAGAAGAAAGAAGCTTTATGGGAACCTGCTTTGTGATTTCTGAATTCATCTGCGAGTTACATCACTCTTTCGTGGAGCCGTTGGCTAACACTGTTTTTGTGGAATCTGAGAGGTGATATCTTGGATCACTTTGACGCCCATGGTAACAAAGGAAATATCCTCAGATAAAAACTAGAAAGAAGCTGTCTGAGAAACTGCTTTGTGAGTTGTGAATTCATCTCACAGAGTTACACCACTCTTTCGTGGAGGAGTTTGCTAGCAGTGTTTTTGTGGAACCTCAGATGTGATATTTTGGAGAGCGTTGAATCCCATGGTGAAAAATGAAATATCCTCAGATATAAACTGGAGAGAAGCCTTTTCATAAACTGCTTTTTGGTGTGTGAATTCATCTCAGAGATTTACAGCATTGCTTTCATTGAGAGGTTTGCTAATACTGCTTTCAAAGGATCTGCAATGAGATGTACGGGAGCACATTGAGGCCCGTGTTTAAAAAGGAAATATCCTCGGATAAAAAGAAGAAAGAAGCTTTCTGAGAAACTGCTTTGTGATGTGTGAATACATCACACAGAGTTCCACCACTCTTTCATGGAGGAGTTTGCTAGCACTGTTTATGTGGAATCTGACAGGGATATTTTTTATCGCTTTGAAGCCTATGGTGACAAAGGAAATATCCTCAGATAAATTCCAGAAAGAAACTTTCTGACAAACTACTTTGTGATGTGTGAATTCATCTCACAGTGTTACACAACTCTTTCATGGAGCAGTTTGCTAGCACTGTTTTTGTGGAATCTGAAAAGGGATATTTTGGATCACTTTGATGCCCTTGGTAACAAAGGAAATATCCTCAGATAAAAACTAGAAAGAAACTTTCTGAGAAACTGCTTTGTGAGTTGTGAATTCATCTCACAGAGTTACACCACTCTTTCCTGGAGGAGATTGTTAGCAGTGTTTTTGTGGAATCTCAGATATGATATTTTGGATAGCATTGAAATCCGTGGTGGAAAAATGAAATATCTTCAGATATAAACTGGAGAGAAGTCTTCTCAGAAACTGCTTTGTGGTGTGTGAATTCATCTCACAGAGTTACATCATTAGTTTCATTGAGAAGTTTACTAACACTGTTGTTGCAGTATCTGCATTGAGACACATAGGGGCACATTGAAGCCTGAAATATCCTCAGATAAAAGCAAGAAAGAAGCTTTCTGAGAAACTACTTTGTGATGTGTGAATTCATCTCACAGAGTTACACTACACTTTCATGGAGCAGTTTGCAAACAATATTTTCATGAAATCTGCAATGTGATAATAGGGAGGGCATTGAGGACTATGGTGAAAACCGAAATATCATCTGATAAAAGCTAGAAAGAAGGTTTCTGAGAATCTGCTCTGTGATGTGTGAATTCATCTCACAAAGTCACACCATTCTTTACATGGAGAAATTTACTAGCAGTTTTCATTTAATCCACAATGGGATATTGCGAGCACATAGAGTGCTATATTGAAAAGGGAAATATACTCAGATAAAAACTGGAGAGAAGCCTTCAGAGAAACTGCTTTGTGATGTGTGAATTCATCTCACAGAGTTACAGCAGTCTTTCATGGAGCTATTTGCTAGCACTGTTCTTGTGGAATATGAGAAGGGATATTGATGGCTTTTAAGCCTACAGAGATAAAGGAAATTTCCTCAGATAAAAACTAGACAGAAACTTTCTGAGAAATGCATTGTGACGTGTGAATTTCTCTTGCAGAGTTACACAATTATTTTCCTTCGGAAGTTTGCTGACATTGTTTTTGCCGAATCTGCAAAGAGATATATGGGAGCACATGGAGGTCTGTGTTTTAATAGGACATATATTCAGATAATAACAGGAAGGAAGCTTTCTGAGAAACTGCTTTGTGATGTGTGAATTCATCTCACAGAATTACACCAATCTTTCATTGAGCTGTTTGCTAGCACTGTTTTTGTGGAATCTGAGAAAGGTAATTTCTGATCGCTTTGCATCCTATCATGACAAAGGAAATATCCTCAGATAAAAACTGGAAACAAGCTTTCTGAAAATCTGCTTTATGATATGTGAATTCGTTTCACAGAGTTACACCATTCTTCTCATGGAGCGGTTTGTGAGCACTGCTTCTGTGGAATGTGAGAAGGGATATTTTGGATTGCTTTGAATCCCAGGGTGAAAAAGGAATTATCCTCTGATAAAAACTAGAAGGAAGCTTTCTGAAAAACTGCTTTGTGATATGTGAATACATTTCACAGAGTTACACCACTCTTTCACGGAGCCGTTTGCTAGCACCTTTTTTGTGGAATCTGAGAAGTGATATTTTTTATCTTTTTGATGCCTATGTTGACAAAGGAAATATCCTCAGATAAAAACTAGAAAGAAGTATTCTGAGAAACTGCTTTGTGATATGTGAATTCATCTCACAGAATTACACTACTCTTTCATGAAGCCATTTGCTAGCACTGTTTTTGTGGAATCTGAGAAGGGATATTTTTGACTGCTATGAAGCCTATGGTGACAAAGCAAATATCCTCAGATAAAAACCAGGAAGAAGCTTTCTGATAAACTGCTTTTTGACCTGTGAATTTATCTCATAGAGCTACACAACTCTTTGATGGAGCCGTTGGCTAGCACTGTTTTTGTGGAATCCGAGAAGTGATATTTTGGATTGCTTTGACACCTATGTCAACAAAGGGCATATCCTCATTAAAAACTAGAAAGTAGCTTTCTGAGAAAATACTCTGTGATGTGTGAATTCATCTCACAGAGTTACACTACTCTTTCATGGAGATGTTTGCTAGCACTGTTTCTGTGGAAACACAGAACTGATATTTTGGATAGCATAGAATCCTATGGTGAGAAAAGAAATATCCTCAGATAAAAACTGGACAGATGCCTTCTCATAAACTGCTTTGTGGTACGTGAATTCATGTCACAGAGTTACACCATTGCTTTCATTGAGAAGTTTGCTAACACTATTTTAGCAGAATCTGCAAAAAGCTATACGGGAGTGCATTGAGGCCTGTGTTTAAAAAGGAAATATCTTCAGATAAAAAGAGGAAAGAAGCTTTCTGAGGAACTGTTTTGTGATGTGAGAATTCATCACACAGATTTACACTACTCTTTCATGGAGCCAGTTGCTAGCCCTGTTTTTGTGGAATCTGCGAAGGGATATTTTTGATCATTTTGAAGCCTAAAGTGACAAAAGAATTATCCTCAGATAAAAATCAGAAAGAAGCTTTCTGAGAAACTGCTTTGTGATGTTTGAATGCATCTCACAATGTTACACAATCTTTCAAGGAGCCGTTTGCTAGTGCTGTTTTTATGGAATCTGAGAGGGTATATTTTTGATCGCTTTGAAGCCTATGGTGAGAAAGGGAATATACTCAGATGGAAACTAGAAAGAAGTTTTCTGAAAAAATGCTTTGGTAAATATAAATTCATCTCACAGAGCTCCACCACTCTTTCAAGGAAGAGGTGTCTTACAGTGTTTCTGTGGGATCTCAGATGTGAATAGCACTGAATCCCATGGTGAAAAATGAAATATTCTCAGATAAATACTGAAGAGAAACCTTCTCAGAAACTGCTTAGTTACACCATTGCTTTCATTGAGAAGCTTGCTCACACTTTTATGGCAGAAGCTGCAGTGAGGTATGCGGGAGGGAATTGAGACCCGTGTTGAAAAAGGAAATATCTTCGGATAAAAAGAGGAAAGAAGCTTTCTCAGAAACACCTTTGTGATGTGTGAATTCATCTCACAGAGTTACACTAGTCTTTCATGGAGCAGTTTGCTAGCACTGTTTTTGTGGCATCTGAAAAGTGATATTTTGGATCCCTTTGAAGCATACGGTGAAAAGGAACTATAATCAGATAAAAACTAGAAGGGTGCTTCTTGAGAAACTGCTTTGTGATGTGTGTATTCATCTCACAGAATTACACCATTCTTTCATTGAACAGTTTGCTAACACTGTTCTCGTGGAGTATGCTATTGTGTACACTGAAGTGCATTAAGCCCAATGGTGAAAAAGGAAAGTCCTCAGATAAAACTTGAAAGAAGCTTTCTGAGAAACTGCTTTGTGATGTGTGAATTCGCCTCACAGAATTACAAGAATCTTTCATGGAGCCGTTTGCTAGCACTGTTTTTGTGGAATGTGAGAAGGGACATTTCTGATTGCTTTGAAGCCTATAATGACAAAGGAAATATTCTCAGAAAAAACTAGAAAGAATCTTCCTGAGAAAGTGCTTTGTGATGCTGAATTCATCTCACAGAGTTATACTACCTTTTCATGGAGCAGTTTACTAACACTGTTTCTGTTTAATCTGAGAAGGCATGTTTTGGATCCCTTTGAAGCCTATGGTGACAAAGGAAATATCCTCATATAAAAGCTAGAAAGAAGCTTCCTGAGAACCTGCTTTGGGATGTGTGTATTCATCTAACAAAGTTGCTACGTTCTTTTCCTGGATCAGTTTACTGCCATTGTTTTCCTTTAATCTGCAATGGTATATTGGGAATGCACTATTTCCTATGGTGAAATAAGAAATATCCTCAGATACAAATTGGAGAGAAACCTTCACAGTAACTACTTTGTGATGTGTGAATTCATCTGACAGAGATACACCATTCTTTCATTGAACAGTTTCCTATCACTATTTTGGTGGTATCTGCAATGGGATATTCGGGAGGGCATTGAGGCCAATGGTGAAAAAGGAAATATCCTCAGATAAATACTTGAAAGAAGCTTTCTGAGAAACTGCTTTGTGATGTGTGAATTCTTCTCACGCAGTTCCACCATTCCTTTCAGGAGGCAGTTTGGCAGCACTGTTTTTGTGGAATCTGAGAAGGAATACTTTGGATCACTTTGAAGCCCATGGTGGAAAAGGAAATATCATCATCTAAAAACTAGAAAGAAGTTTTCTGAGAAACTGGAGAGAAGCCTTCTGAGAATCTGCTTTGTGATGGATGAATTCACCTCAAAGAGTTACACCATTCTTTTCAAGGAACAGTTTGCTAACACTGTTTTAGAGGAATCTGCAATTGGATATTTTGAGCTCATTGATTAGTATTGTGAAAAATGAAATACCCGTAAAAACTGGAAAGAATCTTCGGAGGAGCTACTTTGTAATGTGTGAATTCATCTCACAAAGTTACACTATTCTTTTCATTGAGAAGTTTGCTAACACTGTTTTCGCAGAATCTCCAATGGGATATTTGGCAGTGCTTTGAGGACTATGGTGAAAAAGGAAATATTCTAAGATGAAAACAAGAAAGAAGCTTGCTGAGAAACTATTTTGTGTTGTGTGAATTCGTGTCACAGAGTTACAACTTTCTTTACATTGAGCAGTTTGCTAACACCATTTGTATTGAATCTGCAATGGGATATTCTGGAGCGCATTGAGTCCCATAGTGTCAAAGGCTATATCCTCAGTAAAAACTCAAAAGAAGCTTTCTGAGAAACTGCTTTGTGATGTGTGAATTCATCATGAAGAGATACAATTCACTACATGGAGCAATTTGGTAGCACTGTTTCTGTGGAATCTGAGAAGGGATACTGTGGATCACTTTAAAGCCTATGGTAACAAAGGAAATAACCTGAGATAATAACAGAAAGAAGCTTTCTGGGAAAGTGCTTTGCGATGTGTGAATTCGTCTCACATAGTTACACCTTTCTCTTCATTGAGGTGTTTTCTAACACTGTTTTCGTGGAATCTGCAAAGAGATACTCGGGAGCACATTTCGGCTTTTTGTGAAAAAGGAAATAACGTCAGATAAAAACTGGAGAGAAGCCTTCTGAGAAACTTCTTTGTGAATTTACACACCACTCCCTAATATCCCATTGCAGATTCTGTGAAAACACTGTTAGAAAACTGCTCAATGAAAAGAAACGTGTAACTCTGTGAGATGAATTCACACATCCCAAAGCAGTTTCTCAGAAAGCTTCTTTCTACTTTTTATCTTAGGATATTTCCTTTTTCCCCAAAAGACTCAAAGCAATAAAAAATATCCCTCTCAGATTCCACAAAAACAGTGCTAGCAAACGACTCTATGATAGAGTGGTGTACGTCAGTGAGATGAATTCACATGCCATAAAGCAATTTCTCAGAAAGCTTCTTTCTAGTTTTTATTAGAGGATATTTTCTTTTTCACCATGGGCTTCAATTCAATAGAAAATATCCCTTCTCATGTTGCACAAAATCAGTGCTGCCAAACTGCTCCATGAAAAGAATTGCATAAGATTGTGAGATGAATTCACACATCACAAAGCAGTTTCTCAGAAAGCTTCTTTCTAGTTTTTATTCTTAGGATATTTCCTTTTCCACCATAAACCTCAATGCCCTCTGGAATGTCAAATTGTAGATACTGCAAAAAGAGTGTTAGCAGACATCTCAATGAAAGAATGGTGTAACACTCTGACATGTATTCACACATCACAAGCAGTTTCTCTGAAGGCTTCTCTCCAGTTTTTATCTGAGGATATTTCCTTTCTCACCATAGGACTCAATGTCTTTGTAATATCCCATTACGGATTCCATGAAAACAGAGTTAGCAAACTGCTCCATGTAAAGAAAGGTGTAACTCTTGGAGGCGAATTCATACATCACAAAGCAGTTTCTCAGAAAAGTTCTTTATAGTTTTTGTCTGAGGATTTTTCCTTTTTCATCATGGGCTTCAATGCAATCCAAAATATCACTTCTCAGCTATCAAAGAAGCAGTGTTACCAAACTGCTCCGTGGAAAGAATGGTGTACCTCTGTGAAATTAATTGACACATCACAAAGCAGTTTCTCAGAAAGCCTCTTTCTAGTTTTCATCTGAGTATATGTTCTTTTACACCATGGTCTTCAATGCAATCCAAAATATCACTTCTCAGATTCAACAAAAACAGTGCTAGCAAACTGCTGCATGAAAGAGTACTGTAACTCTGTGAGATGAATTCACACATCACAAAGCAGATTTTCAGAAAACTTCTTTCTAGCTTTTATCTGAGGACATTTCCTTTGTCATCAGATGCTTCAAAGCTATCCAAAATATTCCTTCTCAGATGAGGCAAAAACAGTGGTAACAAACTACTCCATGAAAAGAAAGGTGTAACTCTGTGACATGAATTCACATATCACAAAACAGTTTCTCAAAAGACTTCTCCCCAGTGTCTTCCTGAGGATATTTCCTTTTTTACCATAGGACTCAATTCTTTCAGAATATTATATTGCAGAGTCCACAAAAACAGAGTTAGCAAACTGCTCCAGGAAACATTGGTGTAACTCTGTGAGATGTACTCACTCATCACAAAGCAGTTTTTCAGAAAGTTTCTTTCTAGCTTTTACCTGAGGATATTCCCTTTATCACCATGGGCATCAAAGCTATCCAAAATATACCTTCTCTGATGCTGTAAAACTAGTGCTACCATAGAGTTCCATGAAAAGAAAGGTGTAACTCTGTAAGACGAATTCACATAACACAAAGCAGTTTCTCAGAAAACTTCTTTCTAGTTTTTAATCTAACGATATTTCCTTTTTCATCATAGGCCTCAATGCAATCCCAAACATCAAATTGCAGTTTCTGGAAAAACAGTGTTAGCCAACTGTTCAATGAAAGAATGGTGCAACTGTGTAATATGAATTCACACATCACAGTTTCTCAGAAAGCTTCTTTCTTCTTTTATCTGAGGATATTTATTTTTTAAACGTAGGCCTCAATGCACCCTGGAAATCTCATTGTACATTCTGTGAAAGCAGTGTTAGCAAACTACTCAATGAAAACTGTGGTGTACCACTATGAGATGAATTCACACATGACAAAGCAGTTTCTCAGAAGGTTTCTCTCCATTTTTTATCAGGAATACTTCATTTTTCACCACAGGACTCAATGCCCTTGGAATAACCCCAGTCATTTTCCATGAAAACAATGTAAGCAAACTGCTCAAGGTAAAGAAAGGTGTGACTCTCTGAAGTCAATTCACACATCAAAAAACAGTTCTTCAGAAAGCTTCTTTCTAGTTCTTATATGGGAATGTTTCCTTTGTCACCATAAGCTTCAAAGAGATTCAAAATATCCCTACTCAGATTCCATAAAAACAGGGCTAGCAAACTGCTCCATGAAACAGTAGTGTAACTCTGTGAGATGAATTTACACATCACAAAGGAGTTTCTCAGAAAACCTCTTTCTTGTATTTATCCGAGGTTATTTCCTTTTTAAACAGAGGCTTCAATGCCCTCCTGAGTATCAAGTTGCAGATTCCGCAAAAACAGTGTTAACAAGCCTCTCAATGGAAGAACGATGTAACTCTGTGACATGTATTCACGCATCACAAAGGAGTTTCTCTGAAGGCTTCTGTCCAGTTTTTATCTGAGGATATTCCCTTTTTCACAAGAGCACTCAATTCACTCACAATATCCCATTGCACATGAAAAGAACGGTGTAACTTTGTGAGACGAATACAAGTATCACAAAGCAGTTTTTCAGAAAGCTTCTTTCAAGTTTTCATCTGAGGATATTTTCTTTTTCACCATCGGCCTCAATGCCCTTTGGAATACCCCATTGCAGGAAAATAGCGTCAGCAACTGCTCAATGAAAGAATGATGTAACCCTGTGAGATGAATACACACATCACAATGCAGATTCTCAGAAAGCTGATTTCTAGATTTTATCTAAGGATATTTCCTTTGTCACCATAGGGTTCAAAGCAATCCAAAATATCCCTTCTCAGATTCCACAGAAACAGTGCTAGCAAACTGATCCATGAAAGAGTAGTGTAACTCTGTGAGATGAATTCACACATAACAAAGCAGTTTCCCTGATGGCTTGTTTTCAGTTTTTATCTGAGGTTATTTCCTTTGCCGTGGTAGGATTCAAAGCATTCAGAAACGTTCCTTCTCAGATATCCCAAAAACAGTGCTGGCAAACGGCTCCATGAAAGATTGGTGTAACTCTGTGATGTGAATTCACACATCACAAAGCAGTTACTCCAAAGGCTTCTCTTCAGTTTTTATCTGAGGATATTTCCTATTTCACCATACTACTCATTGTACTAACAATATCCCATTGCAGATTAAAGGAAAACAATGTTACTAAACTGCTCCAGGAAAAGAACATAGCAACTTTGTGAGATGACTACACACATCACATCAGAAAACTTCTTTCTAGTTTTTCAATGAGGATATTTCTTTTGTCACCACAGGCTTCAAGCAATCCAAAATATCCCTTTTCAGATTCCACAAATACAGTGCTAGCAATCTGTAACATGAAAGAGTTGTGTAACTCTGTGAAATGAATTCACACATCACAAAGCTGTTTCTCAGAAAGCTTCTTTCTAGTTTTTATCGAAGGATATTTTCTTTTTCACCATGGGATTCAATGCAATCCAAAATATCCCTTCTCAGATTCCACAAAAGCAGTGCTAACAAACTGCTCCATGAGAAGAATGGTGTAACTCTGTGAGATGAATTCAGACATCACAAAGCAGTTTCTCAGAAAGCTTCCTACTAGTTTTTATCTGATTATATTTCTTTTGTCATCAGAGGCTTCAAAGCAATCCGAAATATCCCTTCCCAGATGCCACAAAAGCAGTGCTAGCAAACGGCTCCATGAGAGAGTAGTGTAACTCTGAGATGAATTCACACATCACAAAGCAGCTTCTCAGAAAGCTTGTTTCCAGTTTTTATCTGAGGATATTTCCTTTGTCATGATAGGATTCAAAGTGATCAGAAATGTCCCTTCTCAGATTCCACAGAAACAGTGCTAGCAAATGTCTCCATGAAAGATTGCTGTAACTCTGTGAGATGAATTCACACATCACAAAGCAGTATCTCAGAAAGCTTCTTTCAAGTTTTTTTCTGAGGACATTTCCTTTTTCACCATCAACCTCAATGCATTCCCGAATATCCCATTGCAGATTCCACAAAAATAGTGTTGGCAAGCTGCTCAATGAAAGAATGGTGCTACTCTGCAAGATGAACTCACACATCACAAAGCAGTTTCTCCAAAGACTTTTCTCCAGTTTTTATCTCAGTAAATTTCCTTTTTCACCATAGCACTCAATGTGTTCACAATATCCCATTGCAGATTAAACAAAAACAGTGTTAGTAAACTGCTCCATGAAAAGAAAGGTATAACTCTGTGAGATTAATTTACACATCACAAAGCGAAAGCTTCCTTCCTGTTTTTATCTGAGGATATGTCCTATTAAAACACAGGCCTCCATGTGATCCCGTATATCTCTTTGCAGAATTCATGAAAACAGTGTTAGCAAACTTCCCAAGGAAAATAATTGTGTAACTCTGTGAGATAAATTCACACATCACAAAGCAATTTGTCAGAACGTTTCTGTCTTGTTTTTAACTGAGGATATTTCCTGTGTCACCATAGACTTAAAAGCCACCCAAAATATCCCTTCTCATTCTCCACAAGAACAGTGCTAGCAAACTGCTCCATGAAAGAATTGTGAATTCATCCATGAAGAGCTTTCTCAGAAAGTTTCTTTGTGTTATTTACCTGAGGATATTTCCTTTGTCACCATAGGCTTCAACGTGCTCCCAATATAATATTGCAGATTACACAAAAACAATGTTATGAAACTACTCCATGAAAAGTACGGTGTACTCTGTAAGATGAATTAGCAAATCACAAAACAGTTTCTCAGAAAGCTCTTTCTAGTTTTTATCTGAGGATATTACCTTTTCACTATAGATCTAGATGCACTCCCAAATATCCCTTTGCAGATTCCATGAAAGCAGTGTTAGCAAACTGCTCCATGAAAAGAAAGGTGTAAATCTGTGAGATGAGTTCAAACACCACAAAGAATTTTCTCATAATGCTCCTTTCTACTTTTCATCCGAAAATATTCCCTTTGTCACCAAAAGCTTCAATGTGCTCCAAAATATCCTATTGCCAATTCCAAGATAACTGTGTTAGCAGTCTGCTCAATGAAAAGAACAGAGTAACTCTGTGAGATGAATTCAACTATCACAAAGCATTTTCTCAGAAAGCTTCTTTCTAGTATTTATCTGAGGATATTTCCTTTTTCGCCATATTCCTCAATGCGCTACCGAATATTCCATTGCAGATTCCATGAAAAAAGTGTTAGCAAACTTCTCAATGACAAAAGCAGTGTAACTCTGTGAGATGAATTCACACATGTCAAAGCAGTTTCTCAGAAAGCCTCTTTCTATTTTTCACCTGATGAAACTCAGGGAGTTATACCTCTTTTTTCATAAGGCAATATTTGAACACTGTTCCTGTAAAACTGAAAAAGTGATATTTTGCAGTGCATGGAAGACTATGGCGAAATATCCTGAAATAAAACCCAGAAAAAAGCATTCCACAAAACTGCTCTCGGTTGTATGCTTTCATTTCAAAGAGTTAAAGCTTACACTACGTTGCCCAGTTTGGAATCTCTGTCTTGAGGAATCTGTGAAGGGATATTATGTGGCACCCGGAGGCTTGTGGTGAGAAAGGAAACATCTTCCGATGAAAACTGGAGAGAAGCTATCAGAACAACTGCTTTGTGATGCGTTTATTCAACTCATAGAGTTAAATCATTCTTTGGATTGAGCAGTTTGAAATCACTGTTTCTGTGAAATCTGAGAAAGGATATTTGGTAACGCTTTTAAGAATATGTTGAAAAAGAAATACCCTCCGATAAAAAGCAGAAGTAAACTGTCTGTGAAACTGCTCTAGGTCACATGAAGTCCACTCGCACAGTTAAGCTTCTGTTTTCAATGAGCAGTATTCTAATACTGTTTTTGTTTAGTTTGTGAAGTGATATTCGGGAGCACTTTGAGGCTTACAGTGAAAAAGGAAATATCTTCAGATAAAAACTGGAGAGATTTCTGAGGAGCAGCTTTGTGACATGTGCATTCCACTCACAGAGTTATACCGTTCTTCCTAGATGGGATTGAGGAATCCCTTTTGAAGAAAGGCTACCAGGGGACATTCGGGAGCATATGGACTGCTATGGTGAAAAAGGAAATAACCTCAGACAAAATCTGGAAAGAAGCTTTCTGTGAAACTGCTTTGTGCTAGATATGTCTATTCATCTCACATAGATAAAACTTTCTTTCTAGTATGCAGCTTTGAAACTGCATCATGGACAGATTCGTGAAGGGACACTCAGGAGCACATTCAGGCCTGTGGGGATCTAGGAAATATCTTCAGATAAAAACTGGAGAGAAGCTTTCTGAGAAACTGCTTAGTGATGTGTGCATTCCACTGAGGGAGTTTTACCTCTTTTCTCATTAGGCAGTGTTTGAACACTGTTTCTGTAAAACTGAAAAAGTGATATTTTGCAGCGCGTTGAAGACTATGATGATAAGTGAAATATCCTGAAATAAAATGCAGAAAGAAGCATTTCAAGAAATGGCTCTCTGACGTGTGCATTCATTTCAGAGAGTTAAAGCTTACACTATGTTGGTCAGTTTGAAAACGCTGTCTTTGAGGAATCTGTGAAGAGATTATTAACTGGCGCCCGCAGGCTTGTGGTGAGAAAGGAAATGTCTTCCAATGAAAATTGGAGAGAAGCTTTCAGAGCAACTGTTTCGTGATGTCTGTATTCATCTTATAATGTTAAATCATTCTTTAGATTGAGCAGTTTAAAATCACTGTTTCTGTGGAACCTGAGTAAGGACATTTGGGAACGCTCTTAAGAATATACTGAAAAAGAAGTACACTCCATAAAAACCAGAAGGAAACTTTCTGTGAAACACCTCTCTTTCATGTGAAGTCCAAACGAACAGTAAAGCTTCCGTTTTCATTGAGCAGTAATCTAACACTTTTTTAGGTTACTCAGCTAAGGGAAAGTCAGGAGCGATTTGAGGCTTATGGTGAAAATGGAAATATCTTCAAATGGATACTGGAGAGAAGATTTCTGAGGAGCTGCTTTGTGACACGTGCATTCCACTCACAGAGTTATACTTTTCTTCTCATAGAGGATTTCGAATCCCGCTTGCAGAAAAAGCTACCAGGGGACATTCGGGAGTATATGGATGGCTTAGGTGAAAAAGGAAATATCCTCAGACAAAAACTGGAAAGAAGCTTTCTGTAAAACTGTTTTGTGATAGATATGTCTATACATCTCACATAGATAAAACTTTCTTTCTATTATGCAGTTTTGAGATTGCATCATGGACGAATTCATGAAGGGACATTCGGGAGCACATTCAGGCCTGTGGGAAAATGGGAAATATCTTCAGATAAAAAGGTGAGAGAAGCTTTCTGAGAAACTGCTTTGTGATGTGTTCATTCCACTCAGGGAGTTATACTTCTTTCCTCATAAGGCAGTGTTTGAACACTGTGCCTATAAAACTGAAAAAGTGATATTTTGCAGTGCATTGAAGACTACAGAGAAAAGTGAAATATCCGGAAATAAAACCCAGAAAGAAGAGTTCCAAGAAACTGCTCTCTGACATGTGCATTCATTTCTGAGAGTTAAAGCTTACACTACATTGCCCTGTTTGGAAAATCTGTCTTTGAGGAATCTGTGAAGGGATATTAAGTGGTGCTCGGAATCTTGTGGTGAGAAAGGAAACGTCTTCCGATGAAAACTGGAGAGAAGCTTTCGGAGCAACCGCTTTGTTATGTGTGTATTCATCTCATAGAGGTGAATCATTCTTTGGATTGAGCAGTTTGAAATCACTGTTTCTGTGGAACCTGAGTAAGGACATTTGGGAATGCTCTTAAGAATATGCTGAAAAAGAAAAACTCTCTAATAAAAATTAGAAGGAAATGTTCTCTGAAACTCCTCTAGGTCACGTGAAGTCCACGGGCACAGTTGAGCTCCTGCTTTCATTGAGGAGTACTCTAACAGTGTTTTAGGTTAGTCAGCTAACGGATACTCGGGAGCTCTTTGAGGCTTATGGTGAAAATGGAAATATCTTCATATAGATATCGGAGAGAAGATTTCCAAGGAGCTGCTTTGTGATGTGTGCATTCCCCTCACAGAGTTATACTTGTCTTCTCATAGAAGTTTGGGAAATCCCGTTTAGTGAAAACGCTACCAGGGGACATTCGGGAGTTTATGGATGGCTATGGTGAAAAAGAAAGTATCCTCAAACAAAAACTGGAAAGAAGCTTTCTGTGAAATGGCTTTGTGATAGATATGTCTATTCATCTCACATAGATAAAACATTCTTTCCATTATGATGCTTTTAAACTGCATCACGGACGGATTCGCGAAGGGACATTCGGGAGCACATTCAGGCCTATGTGGAAAAAGGAGATATCGTCAGCTAAAAATTGGAGAGAAGCTTTCTGATAAACTGCTTTGTGATGTGTGCTTTCCACTGAGGGAGTTATACCGCTTTGCTCATAAGGCATTGTTTGCACACTGATCCCGTAAAACTGAAAAAGTGATATTTTGCAGAGCATTGAAGACTACAGCGAAAAGTGAAATATCCGCAAATAAAACCCAGAAAGAAGCATTCCAAGAAACTGCTCACTGATGTGTGCATTCATTTCAGAGAGTTAAAGCTTACACTACATTGTCCAGTTTGGAAAATCTGTCTTTGAGGAATCTGTGAAGTGATATTAAGTGGCGCTCGGAGGCGTGTGGTGAGAAAGGAAACGTCTTCAGATGAAAACTGGAAGGAAGCCTTTGGAGCAAGTGCTTTGTGATATGTGTATTCATCTCATAGAGTTAAATCATCCTTTAGGTTGAGCAGTTTGAAATTACTGTATCTGTGGAAACTGAAAAAGGACATTTGGGAACGCTCTTAAGATATGCTGAAAAAGAAATACCCTCCCATATAAACCAGAAGGAAACTTTCTGTGAAACTGCTCTAGGTCACGTACATTCCACTCGCACAGTTAAGCTTCTGTTTGCATTGAGCAACATTCTAACACTGTTTTTATTTAGTCTGTGAAGTGATATTCGGGAGCACTTTGAGGCTTATGGTGAAAAAGGAAATATCTTCAGATATAAACTGGAGAGAAGATTTCTGAGGAGCTGCGTTGTGGCGTGTGCACTCCCCTCACAGAGTTACACCTTTCTTCCCAGAGAGTATTGGGGAATCCCGTTTGGAGAAAAAGGTACCAGAGGACATTCGGGAGTATACAGACTGCTGTGGTGAAAAAGGAAATATTATCAGACAAAATCTGGAAAGAAGATTTCTGTAAAACTGCTTTGTGATAGATATGTCTATTCATCTCACATAGATAAAACTGTCTTTCCATTATGCTGCTTTGAAACTGCATCATGGACGAATTCGCGAAGGGACATTTGGGAGAACATTCAGCCTTGTGGGGAAACAGGAAATATTTTCAGCTAAAAACTGGGGAGAAGCTTTCTGAGAAACTGCTTTGTGATGTGTACATTCCATTGAGGGAGTTTTACCTCTTTTCTCTAAGACACTGTTTGAACACTGTTCCTATAAAACGGAAAAAGTAATATTTTTCAGTGCATTGAAGACTATGGCGAAAATGAAATATTCTGAAATAAAACCCAGAAGGAAGCATTCCAAGAAACTGCTCTCTGACGTGTGCATTCATTTCAGAGGGTAAAAGCTTACACTACGTTGCTCAGTTTAGAAACTGTCTTTGAGGAATCTGTGAAGAGACATTAAGTGGTGCCCAGAGCCTAGGGGTGAGAAAGAAAACGTCTTCCAATGAAAACTGGTTTTCAGAGCAACTGCTTTGTGATATGTGTATTCATCTCATAGAGTCTTATTTGGATTCAGCAGTTTGAAATCACTTTTGAAAACACTCTTAAGAATATGCTGAAAAACAAATACCCTCCGTTAGAAGGAAACTTTCTGTGAAACTGCTGTCACGTGAAGTCCAATCGCACAGTTAAGCTTCTGTTTTCATTTAGCCGTATTCTAACACTGTTTTAGGTTAGTCAGCTAAGGGATCCTGGAGAACACTTTGAGGCTTACGGTGAAAATGGAAATATCTTCAAAGAGAAGATTTCCGAGCGCATTCCACTCACGGAGTTATACTTTTCTTCTTGTAGAAGATTGGGGAATCTCGTTTGGAGAAAAAGATAACAGAGGACATTCAGGAGTATATGGATGGCTATGGTGAAAAAGGAATTATTCTCAGAAAAAAACTGGAAAGAAGCTTTCTGTGAAACTGCTTTGGGATAGATACTCTATTCATCTCACATAGATGAAACTTTCTATTACGCAGTTTTGAAACTGCGCCATGGACAGATTCACGATGGGACATTCGGGAACACATTCAGGCCTGTGGGGAAATAGGAAATATCTTCAGATAAAAAACTAGAAGGAAGCTTTCTGAGAAATTACTTTGTGATGTGTGCATTCCACTCATGGAGTCATACCTCTTTTCTCATAAGGCAGTGTTGGAACAATGTTCCTGTAAAACTGAAAAAGTGATATTTTGCACCACATTGAAGATTATGGCAAAAAGTGAACTCCGCAAATAAAATCTAGAAGGAAGCTTTTCAAGAAACTGCTCTCTGACGTGTGCATTCATTTCAGAGGGTAAAAGCTTACACTACGTTGCTCAGTTTAGAAACTGTCTTTGAGGAATCTGTGAAGGGATATTAAGTAGCGCCCAGAGGCTTGTGGTGAGAAAGGAAATGTCTTCTGATGAAGATTGGAGAGAAGCTTGCTGAGAAATTGCTTTGTGATGTGTGCATTCCATGCAGGGAGTTGTACCTCATTTCTCATAAGGCAGTGTTTGAACACTGTTCCTTAAAACTGAAAAAGTGATATTTTGCAGCGCTTTTAACACTATGGCAAAAAGAGAGATATTCGGAAATAAAACAAAGAAAGAAGAGTTCCAAGAAACTGATTTCTGTTGTGTACATTCAATTCAGAGAGTTAAAGCTTACACTACATTGCCCAGTTTGTAAACTCTGTCTTTTAGGAATCTGTGAAGGGATACTAAGTGGCTTCCGGAGGCTTGTGGTGAGAAAGGTAATGTCTTCCGATGAAAACTGGAGAGAAAGTTTTGGAGCAACTTCTTTGTGATGTGTGTATTCATCTCATAGAGTTAAACCATTTTTTGGATTAAGCAGTTTGAAATCACTGTTTCTGTGGAACCTGAGAAAGGACATTTGGGAACACTCCTAAGAATATGCTGGAAAAGAAATACCCTCTGATAAAAACTAGAAGGAATCTTTCTGTGAAACTGCTCTAGGTCACGTGAATTCCACTCACACTTAAGCTTCTGTTTTCATTGAGCAGTATTCTAACACTGTTTTAGATTATTCAGCTAAGGGATAGTCGGGAGCACTTTGAGGCTTACGGTGAAAACGGAAATATCTTCAGACAGACACTGGAGAGAAGATTTTCGAGTAGCTGCTTTGTGACATGTGCATTCTACTAACAAAGATATACTTCTATTCTAAAAGTGGATTGGGGAATCCCGTTTGGAGAAATAACTACCAGGGGACATTCGGGAGTATATGGATGGCTATGGGGAAATAGGAAATATCCTCAGACAAGAACAGGAAAGAAGCTTTCTGTGAAACTGCTTTGGGATAGATATGTCTATTCATATCACATATATATAACTTTCTTTCTATTATGCATTTTTGAAACTGTGTCATGGACGGATTCACAAAGGGACAAACGGGAGCACATTCACACCTGTGGGGAAATAGGAAATATCTTCAGATAAAAACTGGAGCAAAGCTTTCTGAGAAACTGCTTTGTGATATGTGCATTCCACTCAGGGAGTTATACCTCTTTTCTCATAAGGCAGTGTTTGAACACAGTGCCTGTAAAACTGAAAAAGTGATATTTTGCAGTGCATTGAAGACTATTGCAGAAGTGAAATATGCTGAAATAAAACCCAGAAAGAAACATTCCAAGACTGATCTCTGACGTGTACATTCATTTCAGAGAGAAAAAACTTACACTACGTTTCCCAGTTTGTACACAGTAAGGAATCTCTGAAGGGATATTAAGTGGCACCCAGAGGCTTGTGGTGAGAAAGGAAACATTGTGTGATGAAAACTGGATACAAGCTTTTTGAGAAACTGCTTTGTGATGTGTGCATTCCACTCTGGGAGTTATACCTCTTTGCTCATAAGGAAGGGTTTGAACACTGTTCCTGTAAAACTGAAAAAGTGATACTTTGCAACACATTAAAGACTACGGCAAAAAGTGAAATATTGTGAAATAAAACCCAGAAAGAAGCGTTCCAAGAATATGCTCTCTGATGTGTGCACTCATTTCAGAGAGTTAAAGCTTACACTACGTTGTTCAGTTTGGAAACTCTGTCTTTGAGGAATCTGTGAAGGGATATTCAGTGGAGCCCGGAGTCTTGCAGTGAGAAAGAAAACGTCTTCCGATGAAAACTGTAGAGAAGCTACCGGAGCAACTGCTTTGTGATGCGTGTATTCAACTCATAGAGTTAAATCATTCTTTGGATTGAGCAGTTTGAAATCACTGTTTCTGTGGGATCTGAGAAATGACATTTGGGAATGCTCTTAAGAATATGCTGAAAAAGAAATACTCTCTGATCAAAACCAAAAGGAAACTTTCTGTGAAACTGCTCTAGGTTACGTGAAGTCCACTCGCTCAGTTAAGCTTCTGTTTTCATTGAGCAGTATTGTAACACTGTTTTTGTTTAGTCAGCTAAGGGATTCTCAGGAGTGCTTTGAGGCTTATGTTGAAAACGGAAATATCTTCAGTTAGATACCAGAGAGAAGATTTCCGATGAGCTGATTTGCAATGTGTGCATTCCACTCACAGTGTTATACTTTTATTCTCATAGATGATTGGGGAATCCCGTTTGGAGAAAAAGCTACCGGGGACTTTCAGAAGTATATGGACAGCTATGGTGAAAAAGGAAATATCCTCAGACAAAAACTGGAAAGAAGCTTTCTGTGAAACTGCTTTGGGACAGATATGTCTATTCATCTCACATAGATAAAACTTTCTTTCTATTATGCAGTTTTGAGACTGTGTCATGGACGAATTCACAAAGGGACATTCGGAGGCCCTTTCAGGCCTCTGGGGATATAGGAAATATCTTCAGATAAAAACTGGAGCGAAGCTTTCTGAGAAACTGCTTTGGGATGAGTGCATTCCAGTCAGGGAGTTATACCTCTTTTCTCATAAGGCAGTGTTTGAACACTGTGCCTGTAAAACTGAAAAAGTGATATTTTGCAGCCCATTTAAGACTATGGCAAAAAGTGAAATATCCTGAAATAAAACCCAGAAAGAAGCATTCCAGGAAACTCATCTCTGACGTGTACATTCACTTCAGAGAGTTAAAGCTTACAATACATTGCCAAGATTGAAAGCTCTGAGGAATCTGTGAAGGGATATTAAGTGGCACCCGGAGTCTTGTGATGAGAAACGAAATGTCTTCCGATGAAAGCTGGATAGAAGCTTTCTGAGAAACTGCTTTGTGATGTGTGCATTCCACTGAGGGAGTTTTACCTCTTTTCTCATAAGGCAGTGTTTGAACACTGTTCCTGTAAAACTGAAAAAGTGATACTTTGCAGCGCATTGAAGACTATGGTGAAAAGTCAAATATCCTGAAATAAAACCCAGATAGAAGTGTTTCAAAAACTGCTCTCTGACATGTGCATTCATTTCAGCGTGGTAAAGCTTACACTACATTACTCAATTTGGAAACTCTGTCTTTGAGGAATCTGTGAAGGGATATTTTGTGGCTCCCGGAGGCTTGTGGTGAAAAATGAAACGTTTTCCAATGAAAACTGGAGAGGAGCTATCGGAGCAACTGCTTTGTGATGCGTTTATTCAACTCATAGAGTTAAATCATTCTTTGGATTGAGCAGTTTGAAATCACTGTTTCTGTGGAATCAGAGAAAGAATATTTGGGAACGCTCTTTAGATTATGCTGAAAGATAAATACTCTCCGATACAAACCAGAAGGAAATTTCTGTGAAACTGCACTAGGTCATGTGAAGTCCACTCACTCAGTTAAGCTTCTGTTTTCATTCAGCAATATTCTAACACTGTTTTTCGTTAGCCAGCTAAGGGATAGTCGGGGTGCTTTGAGGCTTACGGTGAAAACGGAAATATCTTCAGATAGATACCAGAGAGAAGAATTCCAAGGAGCTGCTATGTGACGTGTGCATTCCACTCACAGAGTTTTACTTTACTTCTCATAGAGGATTGGGGTATCCTGTTTGGAGAAAAAGCTACCAGGGGACATTCGGAAGTATATGGATGGCTATGGTGAAAAAGGAAATATCCTCAGACAAAAATTGGAAAGAAGCTTTCTGTGAAACTGCTTTGTGATAGGTATGTCTATTCATCTCACATAGAAAAAACTTTCTTTCTATTATGCAGTTTTGAGACTGCGTCATGGACGAATTCACAAAGGGACACTCGGGAGCTCATTCAGGCCTGTGGGGATATTGGAACTATATTCAGATAAAAATTGGAGAGAAGCTTTTTGGGAAACTGCTTTGTGATGTGTGCATTCCACTCTGGGAGTTATACCTCTTTGCTCATAAGGAAGTGTTTGAACACTGTTCCTGTGAAACTGAAAAAGTGATACTTTGCAGCGCATTAAAGACTACGGCGAAAAGTGAAATATCTTGAAATAAAACTCAGAAAGAAGTGTTCCAAGAATATGCTCTCTGACGTGTGCACTCATTTCGGAGAGTTAAAGCTTACTTTACGTTGCCCAGTTTGGAAACTCTGTCTTTGAGGAATCTGTGAGGGGATATTAAGTGGCACCCGGAGGCTTGGTGAGAAAGGAAACATCTTCCAATGAAAACTGTAGTAGAAGCTACCAGAGCAACTGCTTTGTGATGCGTGTATTAAACTCATAGAGTTAAATCATTCTTTGGATTGAGCAGTATTGAACACTGCTCCTGTAAAAATGAAAAAGTGATACTTTGCAGCACATTGAAGACTACGGTGAAAAGTGAAATATCCTGAAATAAAATCCAGAAAGACGTGTTCCAAGAAACTGCTCTCTGACGTGTGCATTCATTTCAGTGAGGTAAAGCTTACACTACGTTACTCAATTTGGAAACTCTGTCTTTGAGGAAACTGTGAAGGGATATTACGTGGCGCCCGGAGGCTTGTGGTGAGAAACGAAACGTTTTCTGATGAAAACTGGAGAGAAGCTGTCGGAGCAACTGCTTTGTGGTGCATGTATTCAACTCATAGAGTTAAATCATTCTTTGGATTGAGCAGTTTGAAATAACTATTTCTGTGGAATCTGAGAAAGAATATTTGGGAACGCTCTTAAGAATATGCTGAAAAAGAAATACTCTCCAATGAAAACCAGAAGGAAACATTCTGTGAAGCTACTCTAGGTCACATGAAGTCCACTCGCTCAGTTAAGCTTCTGTTTTCATTGAGCAGTATTCTAACACTGTTTTTCGTTAGTCAGTTAAGGGATACTCGGGAGCACTTTGAGGCTTATGGTGAAAATGGAAATATCTTCAGATAGATATCGAAGAGAAGATTTCCGAGGAGCTGCTATGTGACGTGTGCATTCCACTCACAGAGTTTTACTTTTCTTCTCATAGCGGATTGGGGTATCCCATTTGGAGAAAAAGCTACCAGGGGATATTCAGAAGTATATGGACGGCTATGGTGAAAAAGGAAATATCCTCAGACAAAGAATGGAAAAAAACTTTCTGTGAAACTGCTTTGTGATAGATATGTCTATTCATCTCACATAGATAAAACTTTCCTTCTATTACCCAGTTTTGTAACTGTGTCATGAACGAATTCGTGAAGGGACATTCAGGAGCACATTCAGGCCTACATTGAAAAAGGAGATATCTTCAGATAAAAATTTGAGAGAAGCTTTCTGAGAAACTACTTTGTGATGTGTATATTCATCTCATAGAGTTAAATTATTCTTTGGATTGAGCAGTTTGAAATCACTGTTTCTGTGGAACCAAAGAAAGTACATTTGGGAATGCTCTTAACAATATGCTGAAAAAGAAAAACTTTCCAATAAAAACCAGAAGGAAACTTTCTGTGAAACTGCTCTTGGTCTAGTGAATTCTAGTCACACAGTTAATCCTATGTTTTCATTGAGCAGTATTCTAACACTGTTTTAGGTTAGTCAGCTAGAGGATACTCGGGAGTGCTTGGAGACTTATGGTGTAAAAGGAAATACCTTCAGATAGACACTGGAGAGAACATTTCCGAGGAGCTGATTTCTGATGTGTGCATTCCACTCACAGAGTTATGCTTTTTCTCTCATAGAGTATTGGGGAATTCCATTTGGAGAAAATCTACCAAGGACATTCACAAGTATATGGATGGCCATGGTGAAAAAGGAAATATCCTCAGACAAAAACTGGAAAGAAGCTTTCTGTGAAACTGCTTTGTGATAGATATGTCTATTCATCTCACATAGATAAAACTTTCTTTCTATTACGCAGTTTTGAGACTGCGTCATGGACGGATTCACGAAGGGACATTCGGGAGCTCATTCAGGCCTGTGGGGATATCAGAAATATCTTCAGATAAAACCTGGAGAGAAGTTTCTTGAGAAACTGCTTTGGGATGTGTGCATTCCAGTCAAGGAGTTATACCTCTTTGCTCATAAGGAAGTGTTTGAACACTGTTCCCGTAAAACTGAAAAAGTGATACTTTGCAGCGCATTAAAGACTATGGCGAAAAGTGAAATCTCCTGAAATAAAACCCAGAAAGAAGTGTTCCAAGAATATGCTTTCTGACTTCTGCACTAATTTCAGAGAGTTAAAGCTTACACTACGTTGTTCAGTTTGGAACCTCTGTCTTTGAGGAATCTGTGAAGGGATATTAAATGGCACCCGGAGGCTTGTGGTGGGAAAGGAAACCTTTTCTGATGAAAACTGTGGTAGAAGCGACAAGAGCAACTGCTTTGTGATGCGTGTATTCAACTCATAGAGTTAAATCATTCTTTGGATTGAGCAGTTTGAAATCACTGTTTCTGTGGGATCTGAGAAATGACATTTGGGAATGCTCTTAAGAATATGCTGAAAAAGAAATACTCTGATCAAAACCAAAAGAAAACGTTCTGTGAAACTGCTCTAGGTCTCGTGAAGTCCACTCGCTCAGTTAAGCTTCTGTTTTCATTGAGCAGTATTGTAACACTGTTTTTGTTTAGTCAGCTAAGGGATTCTCAGGAGTGCTTTGAGGCTTATGTTGAAAACGGAAATATCTTCAGTTAGATACCGAAGAGAAGATTTCCAAGGAGCTGATTTGTAACGTGTGCATTCCACTCACAGAGTTATACTTTTATTCTCATAGATGATTGGGGAATCCCGTTTGGAGAAAAAGCTACTGGGGACTTTCGGAAGTATATGGACAGCTATGGTGAAAAAGGAAATATCCTCAGACAAAAACTGGAAAGAAGCTTTCTGTGAAACTGCTTTGGGACAGATATGTCTATTCATCTCACATAGATAAAACTTTCTTTCTATTATGCAGTTTTGAGACTGTGTCATGGACGAATTCACAAAGGGACATTTGGAGGCTCTTTCAGGCCTCTGGGGATATAGGAAATATCTTCAGATAAAAACTGGAGAGAAGTTTTGTGAGAAACTGCTTTGGGATGAGTGCATTCCAGTCAGGGAGTTATACCTCTTTTCTCATAAGGCAGTGTTTGAACACTGTGCCTGTAAAACTGAAAAAGTGATATTTTGCAGCCCATTTAAGACTATGGCAAAAAGTGAAATATCCTGAAATAAAACCCAGAAAGAAGCATTCCAGGAAACTCATCTCTGACGTGTACATTCACTTCAGAGAGTTAAAGCTTACAATACATTGCCAAGTTTGAAAGCTCTGAGGAATCTGTGAAGGGATATTAAGTGGCACCTGGAGTCTTGTGATGAGAAACGAAACGTCTTCCGATGAAAGCTGGATAGAAGCTTTCTGAGAAACTACTTTGTGATGTGTGCAATCCAGTCAGGGAGTTATACCTCTTTTCTCATAAGGCAGTGTTTGAACACTGCTCCTGTAAAACTGAAAAAGTGATACTTTGCAGCACATTGAAGACTATGGTGAAAAGCAAAATATCCTGAAATAAAACCCAGAAAGGCGCGTTCCAAGAAACTGCTCTCTGACGTGTGCATTCATTTCAGTGAGCTAAAGCTTACACTACGTTACTCAATTTGGAAACTCTGTCTTTGAGGAATCTGTGAAGGGATATTTTGTGGTGCCCGGAGGCTTGTGGTGAGAAATGAAATGTTTTCCGATGAAAACTGGAGAGAAGCTATCGAAGCAACTGCTTTGTGATGCCTTATTCAACTCATAGAGTTAAATCATTCTTTGGATTGAGCAGTTTGAAATCACTGTTTCTGTGGAACCTGAGAAAGGACATTTGGGAATGCTCTTAAGAATATGCTGGAAAAGAAATACTCTCTGATAAAAATCAGATGGAAACGATCTGTGAAACTGCTCTAGATCATGTGAAGTGCACTCACAAAGTTAAGCTCCTGTTTTCATTGAGCAGTACTCTAACACTGTTTTACGTTAGTCAGCTAAGGGATAGTCAGGAGTGCTTTGAGGGTTACGGTGAAACTGGAAATGTCTTCAGATAGATACTGGAGAGGAGATTTCCAAGGAGCTGCTTTGTGACATGTGCATTCCACTCACAGAGTTTTACTTTTCTTTTCATTGAGGGTTAGGCAATGTTGTTTAGAGAAAAAGCTGCCAGGGGACATCCGGGAGTATATGCACGGCTGTGTTGAAAAAGGAAATATCCTCAGACAAAAACTGGAAAGAAGCTTTCTGTGAACCTGCTTTACAATAGATATGTCTATTCATCTCGCATAGATAAAACTTTCTTTCTATTATGCAGTTCTGAAACTGCGTCATGGATGGATTCGTGAAGGGACATTTGGGAGCACATTCAGGCCTGTGGGGTTATAGGACATATCTTCAGAAAAAAACTGGAGAGAAGCTTTCTGAGAAACTGCTTTGTGATATGTGCATTCCACTCAGGGAGTTATACCTCTTTTCTCATAAGGCAGTGTTTGAATACTGTTCATGTAATACTGAAAAAGTAATACTTTGCAGCACATTGAAGACTACGGTGAAAAGTGAAATATCCTGAAATAAAACCCAGAAAGAAGCATTCCAAGAAAATGCTCTTTGATGAGTGCATTCATTTCAGAGAGTTAAAGTTTACTTTACATTGCCCAGTTTGGAAACTCTGTCTTTGAGAAATCTGTGAAGGGATATTAAGTGGCACCCAGAGGCTTGTGGTGAGAAAGGAAACGTCTTCTGATGAAAACTGGAGGGAAGCTTTCTTAGCAACTGCTTTGTGATGTGTGTATTCGTCTCATAGAGTTAAATCATTCTTTGGTTAGAGCAGTTTGAAATCACTGTTTCTGTGGAACCTGAGAAAGGACATTTCGGAACACTCTTAAGAATATGCTGAAAAAGAAATACCCTACGATAAAAACCAAAAGGAAACTTTCTGTGAAACTACTCTAGGTCACGTGAATTCCACTCGCATATTTAAGCTTCTGTTTTCATTGAGCAGTATTCTAACACTGTTTTAGGTTAGTCAGCTAAGTTATACTAGGGAGTGCATTATAGCTTACGGTGAAAACGGAAATATCTTCAGATAGATACTGGCAAAAAGATTACCGAGGGGCTGCTTTGTGATGTGTGCATTCCACTCACAGAGTTATACTTTTCTTCTCATAGAGGATTGGGGAATCCCGTTTGGAGAAAAAGCTACCAGGGGACATTCGGGAGTATAAGGATGGCAATGGTGAAAAAGGAAATAACCTTAGACAAATACTGGGAAGAAACTTTCTGTGAAACTACTTTGTGATAGATATGTCTATTCATCTCACATAGATAAAACTTTCTTTCTATTATGCAGTTTTGAAACTGCGTTGAGGCCAGATTCGTGAAGGGAGATTTGGGAGCACATTCAGGAGTGTGGGGAACTATGGGAAATCTTCAGCTAAAAACTGGAGAGAAGGTTTCCGATTAACTGCTTTGTGATGTGTGCATTCTACTCTGGGAGTTTTACCTCTTTTCTCATAAGGCAATATTTCAACACCGTTCATGTAAAACTGAAAAAGTGATATTTTGCAGCGCATTCAAGACTGTGGTGAAAAGTGAAATATCCTGAAATAAAACCCAGAAAGAAGCATTCCAAGAAACTGCTCTCTGACGTGTGCATTCATTTCAGAGAGCTAAAACTTACACTATGTAGCCCAGTTAGGAAACTCTGCCTTTGAGGAATCTCTGAAGGAATATTAAGTGGCGCCCGGAGGCTTGTGGTGAGAAACGAAAAGTCTTCCGTTGAAACCTGGAGAGAAGCTTTCAGAGCAACTGCTTTGTGATGTGTTATTCATCTCATAGAGTTAAATCATCCTTTGTATTGGACAGTTTGAAATCACTGCTTCTGTAGAACCTGAGAAAAGACATTTGGGAACACTCTTAAGAATATGCTGAAAAAGAAATACACTCCGATAAAGACCAGAAGGAAACTTCCTGTGAAACTGTTCAAGGTCACGTGAAGTCCACTGGCACAGTTAAGCTTCTGTTTTCATTGAGCAGCATTGTAACACTGTTTTAGGTTAGTCAGCTAAGGGATACTCTGCAGCACGTTGAGGCTTACGGTGAAAACGCAAATATCTTCAGATAGATACGGGAGAGAAGATTTCTGAGGAGCTGCGTTGTGACGTGTGCATTCCACTCACAGAGTTTTACTTTTCTTCTCATAGAGGATTGGGGAATCCCATTTGGAGAAAAAGTTACCAGGGGACATTCGGGAGTATAACGACAGCTATGGTGAAAAAGGAAATATCCTCAGACAAAAAATGGAAAGAAGCTTTCTGTGAAACTGCTTTGTGTTAGATATGTCTATTCATCTCACATAGATAAAACTTTCTTTCTATTACCCAGTTTTGAGACTGCGTCATGGACAGATTCACGAAGGGACATTCGGGAGCTCATTCAGGCCTACGGTGAACAAAGAGATATCTTCAGATAAAAACTGGAGAGAAGCTTTCAGAGAAACTGCTTTGTGATGTGTGCATTCAACTCAGGGAATTATACCTCTTTTCTCATAAGGCAGTGTTTGAACACTGTGCCTGTAAAACTGAAAAAGTGATATTTGACAGCATTGAAGACTATGGCGAAAAGTGAAATCTCCTATAATAAAACCCAGAAAGAAGCGTTCCAAGAAACTGCTCTCTGAAGTGGCACTAATTTCAGAGAGTGAAAGCTTACACTGAGTTGCCCAGTTTGGAAACTCTGTCTTTGAGGAATCTGTGAAGGGATATTACGTGGCACTCGAAGGCTTGTGATGAGAAAGGATACTTCTGCCGATGAAACCTGGACAGAAGATTTCGCAGCAACTGCTTTGTGATGTGTGTATTCATCTCATAGAGTTAAATCATTCTTTTAATTGAGCAGTTTGAAATCACTATTTCTGTGGAACCTGAGAAAGGACATTTGGGAACGCTCTTAAGAATATGCTGAAAAAGAAACACCCTCCGATAAAAACCAGAAGAAAACTTTCTGTGAAACTGTTTTCATTCTCCTGAAGTCCACTTGCTCAGTTAAGCTTCTGTTTTTATTGAGAAGCATTATAACACTGTTTTAGGTTTGTCAGCTCAGGGATACTCGGGAGCGCTTTGAGGCTTACAGTGAAAATTGAAATATCTTCAGATAGATACTGGAGAGAAGATTTCCAATGAGCTGCTTTGTGACATGTGCAATCCACTCAAAGAGTTATAGTTTTCTTCTCAAAGAGGATTGGGGAATCCATTTTGGACACAAAGCTACCAGGGCACATTCTGGATTATATGGATGGCTAAGGTGAAAAAGGAAATATCCTCAGATACAAACTGGAAAGAAGCATTCTGAGAAACTGCATTGTGACATGTGAATGCAACTCACAGAGTTACACTTTCCTTTTCATGGATCCGTTTGCTAACACTGTTTTCTTGAAATCTGCATTGGGCTATTTCTAAGCGTAATGAAGCTTACAGTGACAAAGGAAATGTCCTCCAATAAAAACTACAGAGTTGCTTTCTGAGAAACTTCTTTGTGACATGTGAATTCAACTCACTGAAGTACAACTTTGTCTTCACGAAGCAGTTTGCTAACATTGTTTTCGTGGAATCTGCAAAGTGATATTTGGCAGCGCATTGAGGCCCATGGTGAAAACGAAATATCCTGAGATAATAACTAGAAAGAAGCTTTCTCAGAAATTGCTTTCTGATGTGTGAACTCATCACAGAGAGTTTCACCTTTCCTTTCTTGTAGCAGCTTGCTAACACTGTTCTCTTGGATTCTGGAAAGTGATATTTGGGAGCCCATGGAGGGCTATGGTGAAAAAGGAAATCTCCTCAGATAAAACTGGAAAGAAGCATTCTGAGAAACTGCATTGCCATGTGTGAGTGCAACTTACAGAGTTACACTTTCTCTTCAGTGATCAGTTTGCTGACACAGTTTTCTTGAAATCTGCAATGGAATACTTCTTAGCGCAATTAAGCTATGGTGACAATGGAAATATCCTCAGATAAAAACTAGAAAAAGCTTTCTTAGAAACTTCTTTGTGATGTGTGAATTCATCCCACAGAGTTACACTTAGGTTTCATGGAGCAGTCGATTAACACTGTCTTTGAAGAACCTGAGAAGGGCTACTTTGGATCGCATTGAGGCCTACACTGATAAAGGAAATATCCTCACTTAAAAACGTGAGAGAAGCTTTGTGAGAAACTTCTTTGTGATATGTGAATTCACCTCACAGGGTTACAACTTAGTCTTCATGAAGCAGTTTGCTAACACTGTTTCCGTGGAATCTTCAAAGTGATATTTGGGAGCGCACTGAGGCCTATGGTGAAAAGAGAAATATCCTCAGATAATAACTAGAAAGAAGCTTTCTCAGAAGTTACTTTCTGATGTGTGAATTCATCACACAGAGATTCACCTTTCCCTTCTTATAGCAGTTTGCTAACGCTGTTTTCGTGGATTCTGGAAAGTGATATATAGGAGCTCATTGAGGGCTATGGTGAAAAAGGAAATCTCCTCAGATAAAAACTGGAAAGAAGCGTTCTGAAAACGGCATTGCACTGTGTGAATGCAACTCAAAGAGTTACACTTTTCTCTTCAGTGATCTGTTTGCTGACACAGCTTTCTTGAAATCTGCAATGGGATACTTCTTAGTGCTATGCAGCTTACGGTGACAAAAGAAATATCCTCAGATAAAAACCTGAAAGAAGCTGTCTGAGAAATTGCTTTCTGATATGTGATTTCATCTCACAGATTTACACCACTATTTTGTGCAATCGTTTACTAGCACTGTTTGTGTGGATTCTGAGAACTGATATGTGGGATGGGATGGAAGAGTGTAAGGATAAAGGAAATATCCTCCGAGAAAAACTGGAATGAAGCTTTCTGAGTAACTGCTTTGTGATGTGTGAATTCATTTCACAGTGTTAACCAACTCTTTCATGGAGGAGTTTGCTAGCACTGGTTTTGTGGAATCTCAGAAGGGATATCTTGGATACCGTTGAATCCCACAGTGAATAATGAAATACCCTCAGACAAATCTGCAGAAGAGCCTTCTCAGAAACTTCTTTGTTGTGTGTGAATTCAGCTCACAGAGTTCCATCATCGCTTTCATTGAGAAGTTTGCTAAAAGTGTTTTTGCAGAATCTGAAATAAGACACACGGTGGCGCTCTGAGACCACAAATAATCTCAACTCACACAAGAAAGAAGCTTTCTCAGAAACTGCTTTGTGATGTGTGACTTCAACTCACTGAGCTACACCTGTATTTCCTGGAGCCGTTGGCTAGCCCGGTGTTTGTGGAATCTGAGAACTGATATTTCGGATCCTTTTGAAGACTATAGGGCGAAAGGAAATATCCTCTGATAAAAATGACATAGAAGCTTTCGGAGAAACTTCTTTGTGATCTGTGAATTCATCTCACAGAGTTACACCTTTCCTCATGAAGCCGTTGGCTAAGACCGTTCTCGTGGAATTTGCAAGGTGATATTTGGGGGTCCATGGAGGGCTATGGTGAGAAAGGAAATATCCTCAGATTAAAACTGGAAAGAAGCGTTCTGAGAAACTGCCTTGTGACATGTGAATGCAATTCACAGAGTTACAATTTCCTATTCATGGATTCGTTTGCTAACACTGCTGTCTTGAAATCTGCATTGGGATATTTCTTAGCGCAATGAAGCTTATGGTGACAAAGGAAATATCCTCAAAGAAAAACTAGAAAGTGGATTTCTGAGAAACTAATTTGTGATATGTAAATTCACCTCACTGAGGTAAAACTTGGTCTTCACGAAGCAGTTTGTTAACACTGTTTTCGTGGAATAGGCAAAGTGATATTTGGGAGCGCCTTGAGGCCTATGGTGAAAAAGGAAATATCCTCAGATAATAACTAGAAAGAAGCATTCTCAGAAATTGCTGTCTGATGTGTGAATTCATCACACAGAGTTTCACGTTTCCCTTCTTGTAGCAGTTTGCTAACACTGTTCTTGTGGACTTTGCAAAGTGATATTTGGGAGCTCATTGAGGGTTATGGAGGGTTATGGAAATATCCTCAGATAAAAACTGGAAAGAAGGGTTCTGAGAAACTGTATTGCGATGTGTGAATGCAACCCACAGAGTTACACTTTCCTCTTCAGGCATCAGTTTGCTAACACAGTTTTCTTGAAATCTGCAATGGGATAGTTCTTAGCCCTATGCAGCTTACAGTGACAAAAGAGATATCCTCAGATAAAAACGTGAAAGAAGCTTTCAGAGAAATAGCTTTCTGATATGTAACTTCATCTCCCAGTGTTACACCACTATGCCATGCAACTGTTTGCTAGTCCTGTTTTTGTGGATTGTGAGAACTGATATTTCCGATGGGTTTGAAGAGTATTAGAACAAAGGAAATATCTTCCGAGAAAAACCGGAATGAAGCTTTTTGAGAATCCACTTTGTGATGTGTGAATTCATTTCACAGTGTTACAACACTCTTTCATGGAGGAGTTTGCTAGCACTGATTTTGTGGAATCTCAGAACTGATATCCTGGATATGGTTGAGTCCCATGGTGAATCATGAAATATCCTCAGACAAATCTGCAGAGAAGCCTTCTCAGAAACTTCTTTGTTGTGGGTGAATTCAACCCACAGGGTTTTCATTGAGAAGCTTGCTAACAGTGTTTTCGCAGAATCTGCAATAAGACACACGGTGGCGCTCCGAGACCACAAATAACCTCAACCCAGAAAATAAAGATGCTTTCTGAGAAACTGCTTTGTGATGTGTGCATTCAACTCACTGAGTTACAGCTGTATTTCGTGGAGACGTTGGCTAGCCCTGTTTTTGTGGAATCTGAGAACTGATATTTCGGATTGCTTTGAAGACTATAGGGTCAAAGCAAATATCCTCCGATAAAAATGAGACAGAAGTTTTCTGAGAAACTTCTTTGTGTTCTGTGAATTCATCTCACAGAGTTACACCTCTCTCCTCATGAAGCCGTTCGCTAAGACTGTTCTCGTGGAATTGGCAAAGTGATATTTGGGAGCCCATGGAGGGCTATGGTGAAAAAGGAAATATCCTCAGATAAAAACTGAAAGAAGCGTTCTGAGAAACTGCATTTTGACATGTGAATGCAACTGACAGAGTTACACATTTCTTTTCATGCATCAGTTTACTAACACACTTTTCTTGAAATCTGCAATGGGATACTTATTAGCGCAAAGAGGCTACGGTGACAAAGGAGATATCCTCAGATAAAAACGTGAAAGAAGGTTTCTCAGAATCTTCTTTGTGATGTGTGAATTCATCTCACAGAGTTACACTTACGTTTCGTGGAATTGTCAATTAACACTGTCTATGAGGATCCTGAAAAGGGCTACTTTTGATCGCATTGAGGCCTATGCTGATAAAGGAAATATCCTCAATTAAAAACGTGAAAGAAGGTTTGTGAGAAACTTCTTTGTGATATGCGAATTCATCACACAGAGTTTCACCTTTCCCTTCTTGTAGCAGTTGCTAACACGGTTTTCGTGGATTCTTCAAAGTGATATTTCGGAGCTCATTGAGGGCTATGGTGAAAAAGGAAATATCATCAGATAAAAACTGGAAAGAAGCGTTCTGAGAAACTGTACTGCGATGTGTGAATTCATCTCACAGAGTTACACATTTCTCTTCAGAGATGAATTTGCTAACACAGTTTTCTTGAAATCTGCAATGGGTTAATTCTTAGCACAATAAAGCTTACAGTGACAAAGGAGATATCCTCAGATAAAAACTAGAAAGAAACTTTCTTAGAAACTTCCTTGTGATGTGTGAATTCATCTCACAGAGTTACACTTAAATTTCGTGGAGTAGTCGATTAACACTGTCTTTGAGGATCCTGAGAAGGGCTACTTTGGACCGCATTGAGGCCTGCACTGAAAAAGGAAATATCCTCAATTAAAAACGTGAAAGAAATTTTGTTAGAAACTTCTTTGGAATATGTGAATTCCTCTCAGAGAGTTACAACTTAGTCTTCATAAAGCAGTTTGCTAACACTGTTTTCATGGAAGGTGCAAAGTGATATTTCGGAGTGCCTTGAGACCTATGGTGAAAAAGGAAATATCCTCAGATAATAACTAGAAAGAAGTATTCTCAGAAATTGCTTTCTAATGTGTGAATTCATCCAACAGAGTTTCACCTTTCCCTCGTGTAGCAGTTTGTTAACACTGTTTTCATGGAATTTCCAAAGTGATATTTGGGAGCGCATTGAGGGCTATGGTGAAAAAGGAAATATCCTCAGATAAAATCTGGAAAGAAACGTTCTGAGAAACTGTATTGCGATGTGTGAATGCAACCCACAGCGTTACACTTTTCTCTTCAGGCATCAGTTTGCTAACACAGTTTTCTTGAAATCTGCAAAGGGATACTTCTTAGCGCTCTGCCGCTTCCAGTGACAAAGGAGATATCCTCAGATAAAAACGTGAAAGAAGCTTTCTGAGAAATTGCTTTCTGATATGTGACTTCATCTCCCAGAGTTACACCACTATTTCGTGCAGCCGTTTGATGGCCCTTTTTTTTGTGGATTCTGAGAACTGATATTTCCGATGGGTTTGAAGAGTAGAAGCACAAAGGAAATATCCTCCGAGAAAAAGCGGAATGAAGCTTTCTGAGAAACCACTTTGTGATGTGTGAATTCATTTCACACTGTTACACCACACTTTCATGGAGGAGTTTGCCGGCACTTACTTTGTGGAATCTCAGAAGTGATATCTTGGTATCGTTGAATCCCATGGTGAATCATGAAAGAACTTCAGAAAAATCTGCAGAGAAGCCTTCTCAGAAACTTCTTTGGTGTGTGTGAATTCAGCTCACAAGGTCACATCCTTGTTTTCATTGAGAAGCTTGCGAGCAGCGTTTTCGCAGAATCTGCAAGAAGACACATGGTGGCGCTCCGAGACCACAAATAACCTCAGCCCAAAAAAGACGCTTTCTGAGAAACTGCTTTGTGATGTGTGCGTTCAACTCACTGAGTTACAGCTGTATTTCATGGAGCCGTTGGGTAGCCCGGTTTTTGTGGAATCTGAGAACTGATATTTCGGACCCTTTGAAGACTATAGGGCGAAAGGAAATATCCTCCGATTAAAATGAGAGAGAATCTTTCTGAGAACCTTCTTTGTGATCTGTGAATTCATCACACAGAGTTACATCTCTCTCCTCATGAAGTGGTTCGCTAAGACTGTTCTTGTGGAATTGGCAAAGTGATATTTGAGAGCTCATGGAGGGCTATGGTGAAAAAGGAAATATCCTCAGATGAAAAATGAAAGACGCATTCTGAGAAACTGCATTGTGACAGGTGAATGCAACTCACAGAGTTACACTTTGCTTTTCGTTGATCCGTTTGCTCACATTCTTTTCTTGATATCTACCTTGGGATATTTCTTAGTGCAATGAAGCTGACGGTAACAAAGGAAATATCCTCAAATAAAAACTAGAAAGTAGCTTTCTGAGAAACTTCTTTGTGATATGTGAATTCATCTCACGGAGTTACAACATTGTCTTCACGAAGCAGTTTGCTAATACTGTGTTCGTGGATTCTGCAAAGTGATATTTGGGAGCTCATTGAGGGCTATGGTGTAAAAGGAAATATCCTCAGATTAAAACTGGAAATAAGCGTTCTGAGAAACTGCACTGCGATGTGTGAATACAACTCACAGAGTTAACACATTTCTCTTCAGTCATCAGTTTGCTAACACTGTGTGCATGGATTCTGCAAAGTGATATTTGGGAGTTCATTGAGGGCTATGGTGAAAAAGGAAATATCCTCAAATTAGAAGTGGAAAAAAGCGTTCCGAGAAACTGCAGTGCGGTGTGTGAATGCAACTCACAGAGTTACACATTTCTCTTCGGGCATCAGTTTGCTACCACAGTTTTCTTGAAATCTGCAAAGGGATACTTCTTAGCGCTATGCAGTTTACAGTGACAAAGGACATATTCTCAGAAAAAAAGGAGAAAGAAGCTTTCTGAGAAATTTGCTTTCTGATATGTGACTTCATCTCCCACAGTTACACCACTATTAGGTGCAGACGTTTGCTAGCCCTGTTATTGTGAATTCTGAGAACTGATATTTCAAATGGGTTTGAAGAGTAGAAGGACAAAGGAAATGTCCTCCGAGAAAAACTGGGATGAAGCTTTCTGAGAAATCGCTTTGTGATGTGTGAATTCATTTCACAGTGTTACACCACTCTTTCATGGAGGAGTTTGCTAGCACTGATTTTGTGGAATCTCAGAAGTGATATCCTGAATATCGTTGAATCCCATTGTGAATCATGAAAGAACTTCAGACAAATCTGCAGAGAAGCCTTCTGAGAAACTTCTTTGTTGTGGGTGAATTCAGCTCACAGGGTTACATCATCGTTTTCATAGAGAAGCTTGTTAACAGTGTTTTCACAGAATCTGCAATAAGACACACGGTGGCGATCTGAGACCACAAATAACCTCAGCTCAAAAAAGAAAGATGCTATCTGAGAAACTGCTTTGGGATGTGTGCATTCAACTCACTGAGTTACAGTTGTATTTCGTGGAGCCGTTGGCTAGCCCGGTTTTTGTGGAATCTGAGAACTGATATTTCGGATCCCTTTGAGGACTATAGGGACAAAGGAAATATCCTACGATAAAAATGAGAAAGAAGCTTTCTGAGAAACTTCTTTGTGATCTGTGATTTCATTTCACAGAGTTACACCTCCCTCCTCATGAAGCGGTTAGCTAAGATTGTTCTCGTGGAAGTGGCAAAGTGATATTTGGGAGCTCATTGAGGGTTATGGTGAAAAAGGAAATATCCTTAGATAAAAACTGGGAAGAAGCGTTCTGAAAAACTGCATTGTGACGTGTGAATGCAACTCACAGAGTTACACTTTGCTTTTCATTGACCCATTGGCTAACATTCTTTTCTTGATATCTACATTGGGATATTTCTTAGCGCAATGAAGCTGACGGTAACAAAGGAAATATCCTCAAATAAAAACTAGAAAGTAGCTTTCTGAGAAACTTCGTTGTGATATGTGAATTCATCTCA